>NC_058082.1:331622935-332222935 GCF_014858855.1 Bufo gargarizans | reverse complement strand
CGCTCGGTCATGCAACTTACCACCCAAATGAATTTTACCTCGTTTCTTCTCACTAATGGAGCTTTCATTTGGTGGTATTTTATTGCTGCTGACATTTTTACTTTTTTTGTTATTAATCAAAATGTAACGATTTTTTTGCAAAACAATGACATTTTTCACTTTCAGCTGTGAAATTTTGCAAAAAAAACGACATCCATATATAAATTTTTCGCTAAATTTATAGTTCTACATGTCTTTGATAAAAAAAAAAATGTTTGGGCAAAAAAAAAAATGGTTTGGGTAAAAGTTATAGCATTTACAAACTATGGTACAAAAATGTGAATTTCCGCTTTTTGAAACGGCTCTGATTTTCTGAGCACCTGTCATGTTTCCTGAGGTTCTACAATGCCCAAACAGTATAACTACCCCACAAATGACCCCATTTCGGAAAGTAGACACCCTAAGGTATTCGCTGATGGGCATAGTGAGTTCATAGAACTTTTTATTTTTTGTCACAAGTTAGCGGAAAATGATGATGATTTTTTATTTTTATTTTTTTCTTACAAAGTCTCATATTCCACTAACTTGCGACAAAAAATAAAAAATTCTAGGAACTCACCATGCCCCTCACAGAATACCTTGGGGTGTCTTCTTTCCAAAATGGGGTCACTTGTGGGGTAGTTATACTGCCCTGGCAATTTAGGGGCCCAAATGTGTGAGAAGAACTTTGCAATCAAAATGTGTAAGAAATGACCGGTGAAATCCGAAAGGTGCACTTTGGAATATGCGCCCCTTTGCCCACCTTGGCAGCAAAAAAGTGTCACACATGTGGTATCGCCGTACTCAGGAGAAGTTGGGGAATGTGTTTTGGGGTGTCATTTTACATATACCCATGCTGGGTGAGAGAAATATCTTGGCAAACGACAACTTTTCCCATTTTTTTATACAAAGTTGGCATTTGACCAAGATATTTTTCTCACCCAGCATGGGTATATGTAAAATGACACCCCAAAACACATTCCCCAACTTCTCCTGAGTACGACGATACCAGATGTGTGACACTTTTTTGCTGCCAAGGTGGGCAAAGGGGCACATATTCCAAAGTGCACCTTTCAGATTTTGCAGGGCATTTTTTACACATTTTGATTGCAAGGTACTTCTCACACATTTGGGCCCCTAAATTGCCAGGGCAGTATAACTACCCCACAAGTGACCCCATTTTGGAAAGAAGACACCCTAAGGTATTCCTTGAGGGGCACTGCAAGTTCCTAGAATTTTTTATTTTTTGTCACAAGTTAGCAGAAAATGATGATTTTTTTGTTTTTCTCTTTTTTCCTTACAAAGTCTCATATTCCACTAACTTGCGACAAAAAATAAAAAATTCTAGGAACTCGCCATGCCCCTCACGGAATACCTTGGGGTGTCTTCTTTCCAAAATGGGGTCACTTGTGGCGTAGTTATACTGCCCTGGCAATTTAGGGGCCCATATGTGTGAGAAGTACTTTGCAATCAAAATCTGTAAAAAATGACCGGTGAAATCCGAAAGGTGCACTTTGGCATATGCGCCCCTTTGCCCACCTTGGCATCAAAAAAGTGTCACACATCTGTTATCGCCGTACTCAGGAGAAGTTGGGGAATGTGTTTTGGGGTGTCATTTTACATATACCCATGCTGGGTGAGAAAAATATCTTGGTCAAATGCCAACTTTGTATAAAAAAATGGGAAAAGTTGTCGTTTGCCAAGATATTTCTCTCACCCAGCATGGGTATATGTAAAATGACACCCCAAAACACATTCCCCAACTTCTCCTGAGTACGGCGACACCAGATGTGTCACACTTTTTTGCTGCCAAGGTGGGCAAAGGGGCACATATTCCAAAGTGCACCTTTCAGATTTTGCAGGGCATTTTTTACACATTTTGATTGCAAGGTACTTCTCACACATTTGGGCCCCTAAATTGCCAGGGCAGTATAACTACGCCACAAGTGACCCCATTTTGGAAAGAAGACACCCTAAGGTATTCCGTGAGGGGCACTGCGAGTTCCTAGAATTTTTTATTTTTTGTCACAAGTTAGCAGAAAATGATGATTTTTTTTTTTTTCTCTTTTTTCCTTACAAAGTCTCATATTCCACTAACTTGCGACAAAAAATAAAAAATTCTAGGAACTCGCCATGCCCCTCACGGAATACCTTGGGGTGTCTTCTTTCCAAAATGGGGTCACTTGTGGCGTAGTTATACTGCCCTGGCAATTTAGGGGCCCATATGTGTGAGAAGTACTTTGCAATCAAAATCTGTAAAAAATGACCGGTGAAATCCGAAAGGTGCACTTTGGAATATGCGCCCCTTTGCCCACCTTGGCATCAAAAAAGTGTGACACATCTGGTATCGCCGTACTCAGGAGAAGTTGGGGAATGTGTTTTGGGGTGTCATTTTACATATACCCATGCTAGGTGAGAGAAATATGTTGGCAAAAGACAACTTTTCCCATTTTTTTATACAAAGTTGCCATTTGACCAAGATATTTATCTCACCCAGCATGGGTATATGTAAAATGACACCCCAAAACACATTCCCCAACTTCTTCTGAGTACGGCGATACCAGATGTGTCACACTTTTTTGCAGCCTAGATGCGCAAAGGGGCCCAAATTCCTTTTAGGAGGGCATTTTTAGACATTTGGATCCCAGACTTCTTCTCACGCTTTAGGGCCCCTAAAAAGCCAGGGCAGTATAAATACCCCACATGTGACCCCACTTTGGAAAGAAGACACCCCAAGGTATCCAATGAGGGGCCTGGCAAGTTCAAAGAAAACATTTTTTTTTTCGCATAGGTTAGCGGAAATTGATTTTTTTTTGTTTTTTTTCACAAAGTCTCACTTTCCGCTAACTTAGGACAAAAATTTCAATCTTTCATGGACTCAATATGCCCCTCAGCAAATACCTTGGGGTGTCTTCTTTCCAAAATGGGGTCAGTTGTGGGGTGTTTGTACTGCCCTGGCATTTGAGGGTCTCCGCAATCATTACATGTATGGCCAGCATTAGGAGTTTCTGCTATTCTCCTTATATTGAGCATACAGGTAATGAGATCTTTTTTTCCGTTCAGCCTCTGGGCTGAAAGAAAAAAATGAACGGCACAGATTTCTTCATTCGCATCGATCAATGTGGATGAAAAAATCTCTGCCAAAAAAAAAAAATGGAGGGGAAAGGCGTCTGCCAGGACATAGGAGCTCCGCCCTACATCCATACCCACTTAGCTCGTATGCCCTGGCAAACCAGATTTCTCCATTCGCATCAATCGATGTGGATGAATAAATCATTGCCGGGATTTTTTGTTTTATTTATATATATATATATATATACAAAGTGCTTGCCAAAGCATAGGAACGCCGCCTCCTCCTCAGCTCGTATGCCTTGGCAAACGTATCTGTCACTGCAGAGGAGAAAATCCCGTCTTGCAGCGCCGCATACACCGACTTGCGTGTAATCTGACAGCAGCGCAATGCTTCTGTCAGAATGCACATCGGTGCTGCAGCTAGTAGATCGGTTGGTCCACCTGGAAGGTAAAAAGACAAAAAAAAAAAAAAAAGAAAAAAACAGGCCACAACGCAATAATTTTATTAACTTTGGAACAGAACATGTAACTTTAACTTTTGGAACTAAACATTAACCTGTTTGCTTACCTGTTTTTTTTTTTTTTTTTTTTTTTTTTTTTTTACCTTAATAGAACAAACCTCTCCTTCCCCATGGGTCAATGTGCAAAGCGCAAATCGCCCAAAGATGTGGCGAAGTGCGTTATGCACTTTGTCCCATGTGAAAGGAGACGTTTGCAGCAGCAGTGAGTGAATGGGCCCTAATAGCCCTGTGTGCCTGTCCTGTGAGATGTGGTCCCTATGCTAAGTGTACCTGTGTGTGGTACTTCCGGAAACACTCTCCAAAGCATAGGGCAGGGTGGTCCGGACAGTCAGGACAGAAATAGTGGGTGTCACGCCTTATTCCACTCCTGCTACAGACACGACATCTTTTTCGGGGTGACGGTTGGGTTGAGGTACCAGGAACGACATTGGGGAAATGTCGCTCGTGTAGACGGCTAACTACACTGGTGGTTGGGGCCACGGAACCTCCTGGATACAGGAGGTTCTCGATGATCTCTTCCTGAAATTTGAGGAAGGATCCAGTTCTCCCAGCCTTACTGTAGAGAACAAAACTATTGTACAGAGCCAATTGAATTAAATATACAGACACCTTCTTATACCAGCGTCTGGTGCGTCGGGAAACTAAATACGGAGACAACATCTGGTCATTGAAGTCGACCCCTCCCATGTGGAGGTTATAGTCGTGGACTGAGAGGGGCTTTTCAATGACACGGGTTGCTCGCTCAATTTGTATTGTCGTGTCTGCGTGAATGGAGGAGAGCATGTAAACGTCACGCTTGTCTCTCCATTTCACCGCGAGCAGTTCTTCGTTACACAGTGCGGCCCTCTGCCCCCTTGCAAGACGGGTGGTAACGAGCCGTTGGGGGAAGCCCGCGCGACTAGTTCGCGCGGTACCACAGGCGCCAATCCGTTCTAGAAACAAATGCCTAAAGAGGGCCACACTTGTGTAAAAATTGTCCACATAAAGATCGTTCCCCTTGCCGAATAAGGGTGACACCAAGTCCCAAACTGTCTTCCCACTGCTCCCCAGGTAGTCAGGGCAACCGACCGGCTCCAGGGTCTGATCTTTTCCCTCATAGACCCGAAATTTGTGGGTATAGCCTGTGGCCCTTTCCCAGAGCTTATACAATTTGACCCCATACCGGGCGCGCTTGCTTGGGATGTATTGTTTGAAGCCAAGGCGCCCGGTAAAATGTATCAGGGACTCGTCTATGCAGATGTTTTGCTCTGGGGTATAAATATCTGCAAATTTCTGGTTGAAATGGTCTATGAGGGGCCGAATTTTGTGGAGCCGGTCAAAAGCAGGGTGGCCCCTGGGACGGGAGGCGGTGTTGTCACTAAAGTGCAGGAACCGCAGGATGGCCTCAAAACGTGCCCTGGACATGGCAGCAGAGAACATGGGCATGTGATGAATCGGGTTCGTGGACCAATATGACCGCAATTCATGTTTTTTTGTCAGGCCCATGTTGAGGAGGAGGCCCAGAAAAGTTTTAAGTTCGGAAACTTGGACTGGTTTCCACCGGAAAGGCTGGGCATAAAAGCTTCCCGGGTTAGCGGTGATAAATTGTGTGGCATACCTGTTTGTTTCGGCCACAACTATGTCTAAAAGCTCCGCAGTCAAGAACAGCTCAAAAAATCCCAGGGCCGAACCGATCTGAGCCGTCTCAACCCGAACTCCAGACTGGGCAGTGAAAGGGAAAACTACAGGTGCGGCTGAAGTTGGGGACTGCCAATCAGGGTTTGCCAGCACCTCTGGGATTCTAGGGGCTCTACGGGCACGTCTTTGCGGTGGCTGCGACGGGGTCACTACTGCACGTGCCACCGTACCAGCTTCAACTGCCCTTCTGGTGCTCGCTACTTCACCAGGTTGTACGGCAGTGCTGGTACTAGGTCCAGGGAGGGCTGGGCTGCTGGTGTATGCCTCACCACGTAATCCGACAGCACCAGCCCCACTCTGCTGCTCTTGAAGCGGATCCTGCGCAACCTGCGGTCTAGCGACACGGGGCCGGGTACGCCTGGTGGTATCAGGGACCTCAGCCTCCTCGTCCGAACTTTGGGTCAGAGAGCCACTGCTTTCTACAGGTTCGTATTCTGACCCGCTGGATTCATCAGATGAGGGTTCCCACTCCTCATCCGACTGGGTCAGAAGCCTGTAGGCCTCTTCAGAGGAATACCCCCTGTTTGACATGTGGGCAACTAAATTTAGGGGTATTCCCTGAGACTACCCAAGAAAAAAAAAGCAAGCCTGTCTTACAAAGGGGAGGCTAGCGAAGTACCGGAGGCCGCTGCGGTTGATAAAAAATATCAAAACTGATTTTTTTATCGCCGCAGTGCGTGTAAAGTGAATGTGCAGTGATCAAAAAAAATATTTTTTTTTGTCACTGCGGTGGGGCGGGTGTGGGCGAACGCACGTGTGGGCGACCGATCAGGCCTGATCGGGCAAACACTGCGTTTTGGGTGGAGGGCGAGCTAAAGTGACACTAGTACTATTATAGTTCTGACCGTGATCAGTTTTGATCACTTCCAGATACTATAAAAGTACAAATGCTGATTAGCGATACGCTAATCAGCGAATAACGGACTGCGGTGCGGTGGGCTGGGCGCTAACTGATCGCTAACTACCTAACCAAGGGACCTAAACTATACCTAAAACCTAACGGTCAATAACAGTGAAAAAAAAAAGTGACAGTTTGCACTGATCACTTTTTTCTTTTCACTTGTGATTGACAGGGGTGATCAAAGAGGTGATCAAAGGGTTAATTGGGGTTCAGGGGGGTGATCAGGGGCTATAGTGTAGTGTTTGGTGTACTCACTGTGAAGCCTGCTCCTCTGCTGGATCCAACCGACGAAAAGAACCAGCAGAGAGCAGGCAGCCATATAACAGATCATATTTACAAATATGATCTGCTATCTGGCACTTTGATTGGATTTTTAAAAAATCAGCAACCTGCCAGCCACGATCATTGGCTGGCAGGTTGCTGACGAAATGGTCCTGAACGAAATGCCGGCGCGAACTGCGCACGCGCGGGCGCATACTCGCGTCATCTCGCGTCTCGCGAGATGACGCGTATATGCGTGACTGTGCGCCAGCCTGCCACCTCCGGAACGCACATGTGCGTTAGGCGGTCCGGAGGTGGTTAAAATAACATAAAATACATACAAATAAAAAATAATAATCTTGATCTCGGAGGACCAGGTCCATATGGAGTAGGAGGTTGAGGAGGCGGTGGATGTGGCAGTGTAGGTGGAAGTGGCAGTGGAGGAGGAGGAGGTAGCCTACACTGCTTTTTGGCAAAATTTCTATATATTTTTTTAAAATTAGGGTACACCCCAAAACATTGGGAAATATAACCCTCCAGTCCTGCTAAACACACGTTCAGGCAATACACTAGCTGCAGGGCAGGCCAGCACCTCCAAGGCGCAAAGGGCAAGCTCAGGCCATGTGCCCAATTTGGAGACCCAGAAGTTGCAGGGGCTGACCCCTGTCAGTCAGTTCGTGTAGGCGTGTGCATACTTACTGCCCCACCATGTCGCACGTCCCCATGATGTTCACGATCCAATTTGATATCTGCTCTAACAACTTTCAATGTTTTTTTATGCGCCTACCATGGTAATCACGGGTGGCGGGGAATCAGGGTTCCAGGCTGGAGAGGGAGTGCGAGAAAAAGAGACCAAATTTAAGGGAGATAAATTAATTTAAAAAATTGGGGATCGAGCAGAAATGTGGTAAAAGCTATTGAGACGCAAATGTGGGACAAATTGCAGAAGCCCAAATGTGGGCCAAAAGAGTGTCAAGCGGAAATGTGGGAAAAGCTATTGAGGCGCAAATGTTGGCCAAAAGAGTATAGCAGAAATGTGGGAGAAATTATTAAAGTGCAAATGTGGTACAACTTGTTTAAGTTTAAGCATTGAATCAAAGAAGGTGGCGCACATCAATTAAAGAAGCATTTAAGAAATTTTATTCCCTGTCACCTATGCAGAGCAGGGGTTTATTCATGTCTAAAATTGTACAGTCGTGGCCAAAAGTTTTGAGAATGACACAAATATTAGCTTTCACAAAGTTTGCTGCTAAACTGCTTTTAGATCTTTGTTTCAGTTGTTTCTGTGATGTAGTGAAATATAATTACACGCACTTCATACGTTTCAAATGCTTTTATCGACAATTACATGACATTTATGCAAAGAGTCAGTATTTGCAGTGTTGGCCCTTCTTTTTCAGGACCTCTGCAATTCGACTGGGCATGCTCTAAATCAACTTCTGGACCAATTCCTGACTGATAGCAACCCATTCTTTCATAATCACTTCTTGGAGTTTGTCAGAATTAGTGGGTTTTTGTTTGTCCACCCGCCTCTTGAGGATTGACCACAAGTTCTCAATGGGATTAAGATCTGGGGAGTTTCCAGGCCATGGACCCAAAATGTCAACGTTTTGGTCCCCGAGCCACTTAGTTATCACTTTTGCCTTATGGCACGGTGCTCCATTGTGCTGGAAAATGCATTGTTCTTCACCAAACTGTTGTTGGATTGTTGGAAGAAGTTGCAGTTGGAGGGTGTTTTGGTACCATTCTTTATTCATGGCTATGTTTTTGGGCAAAATTGTGAGTGAGCCCACTCCCTTGGATGAGAAGCAACCCCACACATGAATGGTCTCAGGATGCTTTACTGTTGGCATGACACAGGACTGATGGGTGACTCACTGTGCGTGCAGATGCGCTCACACCTGCCTGCTGCCATTCCTGAGCAAGCTCTGCACTGGTGGCACTCCGATCCCGCAGCTGAATCCTCTTTAGGAGACGATCCTGGCACTTGCTGGACTTTCTTGGACGTCCTGAAGCCTTCTTAACAAGAATTGAACCTCTTTCCTTGAAGTTCTTGATGATCCTATAAATTGTTGATTGAGGTGCAATCTTAGTAGCCACAATATCCTTGCCTGTGAAGCCATTTTTATGCAATTCAATGATGGCTGCACGCGTTTCTTTGCAGGTCACCATGGTTAACAATGGAAGAACAATGAGTCTGCCATTTTTACCCAATCAGCCTGACATAATGATCTCCAGTTAACCAGTGAGTTAACAAGACGATTACTGAAATTATCTCAGCAGGTCCTTTAATGACAGCAATGAAATGCAGTGGAAAGTTTTTTTTGGGATTGAGTTAATTTTCATGGCAAAGAAGGACTATGCAATTCATCTGATCACTCTTCATAACATTCTGGAGTATATGCAAATTGCTATTATAAAAACTTAGGCAGCAACTTTTCCAATTTCCAATATTTATGTCATTCTCAAAACTTTTGGCCACGACTGTATAATGTCAACCCAAGAATGTAACAGAAAAATAACAGAAATGTGGGGGGCGTGGCTTAGCTGCAGACTCTGATGGCCGCGTGAAGCAGGAGCACCTCCGCACCATAGCTCCAAAAGCGACTACAAATCGACCAGAACTTCGAAATTGACAACTTTTTCGGTACCAAACGATACAGACATTCGAGGTCCAGAAGAGCCAAGAATTCCGAGCGCTCAAAAAGGAGAATTAGATCACTTTCGAGCCACGGGCATGAAGATCCAGATGGCGTCGGGACGCTCTCAGACGCTTCATCAAGCTCCAGCTACAAGCCTGCTAGCGTCTCTGGAAGAGAAACGATTTATAACACAGATTAATTCGGTCAGAAAGATGCCACACTTGCCTCCTAACACCCCATTTAAAAAGGGGAAATCGGCAGATTTATTTCAGAAACAACTGAACACTGAATTCGACCCACAAAGGGCCCCGCCTGAGAGAGACAATAGAAAGATGGAGGAAGGCGCCAAGGCGCCGATCAAAAAATCAAATCCCTAAACATCGGATCCACTTAATGACAATGAGTGTGAACAAGAGGGGAACATCCAAGACTCTGAGGATCATGAGGATGATACGCCAACAGCGAGTCCTCTGAAGCCAAAAAGCAAACTTCAGCAAGAATCGATCCAAGACGCAGTGAGTACACAGCATGCGAATGTAAACGTAATCAATCATTTTGCTGATTTTCAAGCTATGGACAAAGAATTATCGGCAAATTTAATCAAATTACATGCTACTAGCTTTGAGAAGTTCGATCAATGCCGACTTTAAGCAAACCATACTACCCTTCCAGCAAGCTGTAGAAGATCTAGGGGACAGAGTTTCACATATCGAAAACAAAATGGGGGACTTTGCAGCATCTCAAAACGAGGTAATTGATCGACATAACGACATGGAAGATCGAGTCGAAGATATGCAGGCCAAAATAATCGATTTAGAAGATAGGAGCAGGAGAAACAACATCAAATTCAGAGGTGTACCCGAAAGCGTTTCCAATAATGCCCTGGTCCCATATATTACCGATTTAATCAAGGTACTGGTACCATACGCCAAGGACTTTGAATTAAGCATAGACAGGGCACACAGAGTACCTAAGTCAGCATACCTGCCTAAAGACATCCCCAGAGATGTCCTTGCAAGATTTACCTTCTTTCATATCAAGGAGCAGATAAATGAGAAAGGACCCTACCCTACCAGAGCAATTTGCTGGATTGAAGCTTTTTACAGATCTTTCAGCAGCTACCATCAAAGCAAGGAAAGATTTCTCTGTGATCACAAAGATACTAACTGCTAATAACATTAACTACAGATGGGGCTTCCCTGTGAAAATCCTAGTGATCAATGACGGAAATCTGCATGTGCTCAAAACACCAGAATCTGCACTAGAGACTCTTAAAGAGTGGAACCTGCAAATAGAAAAACCACCAAACTACCAAGACAGAGCCTCTAGAAGACCACAGGATAGTCATTACCCAGAAAGATCCTGCGACTATAAAAGACAGATGAAACATCCTAGACACAGAGACAAATCTTGAAGAATCCCAAGGAGCCTGACTTAATGTGGAGGAGGTGAACTTCACATTTGCCAGATATACCCACCCCACAGTCCTAATGATGACACCGGTTCATCAACCCATTTCTGCCCTGTTTGATGCTGGGCTATATACCTTATTGTTTTCACTTATTGTTAATGTTTTAAGAATTGATTGTTCACTAATTATTTTTTATGCAGGAACCCCTCAGTACTTCAAGACCATTGACCACTTCTGTCTTCCCAGACCTGTCCAAATAGATGAAAGGAAGGATGCAAACCTCATTGAATGCGAATTGTGTAGTGACCTGGAGGAAATAACGTACACAACTATGTCTATTTATCAAAAATGGCTATTAATTAAACATCAATTATTGTAAGGGGTTTGAATTTCCCATTTAAGAGTAATCAATTATGGAAAGAGGCTTTGAATCGTAAATGTGACATACTGTATGCCTAGGAAACCCACATAGCCTAAAATAGTACCCCACTGATCCGTCATAGAAGATTCCCGAAGATAATCTACTCTACTTACAAAAAGAAGAAAAAAGGAGTATTAATAGCATTCAGTGATTCTATCTCAGTTGATATCCAGGAACAATATATTGACCCAGGAGGTAGATTCGTTATCCTTATAGTCTTAATTGAAAATTAACTCTTTACTTTAGTCAATGTATATGCCCCCAACCTAGGCCAAACTAGATTTTTTAGAAAGTTAATTAAAAAAATAAACACCATGAAAAAGGGCCACCTGATAATGGGTGGAGATTTCAACGCAGTCCTTAACTCTATATCAGACACCACACATGGTGGTAGATACAGGGATTCAGCTTTCCAAAAATTAGTGGATCAAAATAATTTATATAATATCAGGAGACTACAGCACGCCACAGAGAAAGATTAAACCCACTTCTAAAACAAGTGCAATTCCTACTCAAGAATAGACTATTTCCTACTTGAGAGGCCACTTATAGATATAATATCAAAAACAGAAATCGGAAATATCATCTGGTCTGACCATGCACCAATTAGCTTAACCATATCTATTGCACAAAACCAGATTAATGACTATATTTGGAGGGTCAACCCATACATCCTAAATAGAGTTGAGCGGACACCTGGATGTTCGGGTTCGAGAAGTTCGGCCGAACTTCCCGGAAATGTTCGGGTTCGGGATCCGAACCCGATCCGAACTTCGTCCCGAACCTGAACCCCATTGAAGTCAATGGGGACCCGAACTTTTCGGCACTAAAAAGGCTGTAAAACAGCCCAGGAAAGGGCTAGAGGGCTGCAAAAGGCAGCAACATGTAGGTAAATCCCATGCAAACAAATGTGGATAGGGAAATAAATAAAAATAAAAATAAAATAAATAAAAATTAACCAATATCAATTGGAGAGAGGTCCCATAGCAGAGAATCTGGCTTCACGTCACCCACCACTGGAACAGTCCATTCTCAGATATTTAGGCCCTGGCACCCAGGCAGAGGAGAGAGGTCCCGTAACAGAGAATCTGGCTTCATGTCAGCAGAGAATCAGTCTGCATGTCATAGCAGAGAATCAGGCTTCACGTCAGCCACCACTGCAACAGTCCATTGGCATATATTTAGGCCCAGCACCCAGGCAGAGGAGAGAGGTCCCGTAACAGAGAATCTGGCTTCATGTCAGCAGAGAATTAGTCTGCATGTCATAGCAGAGAATCAGGCTTCACGTCAGCCACCACTGCAACAGTCCATTGGCATATATTTAGGCCCAGCACCCAGGCAGAGGAGAGAGGTCCCGTAACAGAGAATCTTTCTTCATGTCAGCAGAGAATCAGTCTGCATGTCATAGCAGAGAATCAGGCTTCACGTCAGCCACCACTGCAACAGTCCATTAGCATATATTTAGGCCCAGCACCCAGGCAGAGGAGAGAGGTCCCGTAACAGAGGATTTGGCTACATGTCAGCAGAGAATCAGTCTGCATGTCATAGCAGAGAATCAGGCTTCACGTCAGCCACCACTGCAACAGTCCATTGGCATATATTTAGGCCCAGCACCCAGGCAGAGGAGAGAGGTCCCGTAACAAAGAATCTGGCTTCATGTCAGCAGAGAATTAGACTGCATGTCATAGCAGAGAATTAGGCTTCACGTCAGCCACCACTGCAACAGTCCATTGTCAGATATTTAGGCCCAGCACCCAGGCAGAGGAGAGAGGTCCCGTAACAGAGGATCTGGCTTCATGTCAGCAGAGAATCAGTCTGCATGTCATAGCAGAGAATCAGGCTTCACGTCACCCAACATTGGAACAGTCCATTGGCATATATTTAGGCCCAGGCACCCAGGCAGAGGAGAGAGGTCCCGTAACAGAGAATCTGTCTTCATGTCAGCAGAGAATTAGTCTGCATGTCATAGCAGAGAATCAGGCTTCACGTCAGCCACCACTGCAACAGTCCATTGGCACATATTTAGGCCCAGCACCCAGGCAGAGGAGAGAGGTCCCGTAACAGAGGATCTGGCTTCATGTCAGCAGAGAATCAGTCTGCATGTCATAGCAGAGAATCAGGCTTCACGTCAGCCACCACTGCAACAGTCCATTGGCACATATTTAGGCTCAGCACCCAGGCAGAGGAGAGAGGTCCCGTAACAGAGAATCTGTCTTCATGTCAGCAGAGAATTATTCTGCATGTCATAGCAGAGAATCAGGCTTCACGTCAGCCGCCACTGCAACAGTCCATTGGCATATATTTAGGCCCAGCACCCAGGCAGAGGAGAGAGGTCCCGTAACAGAGAATCTGGCTTCATGTCAGCAGAGAATTAGTCTGCATGTCATAGCAGAGAATCAGGCTTCACGTCAGCCGCCACTGCAACAGTGCATTGTCAGATATTTAGGCCCGGCACCCAGGCAGAGGAGAGAGGTCCCGCAACAGACAATCTGGCTTCATGTCAGCAGAGAATCAGTCTGCATGTCATAGCAGAGAATCAGGCTTCACGTCAGCCACCACTGCAACAGTCCATTGGCATATATTTAGGCCCAGCACCCAGGCAGAGGAGAGAGGTCCCGTAACAGAGAATCTGGCTTCATGTCAGCAGAGAATTAGTCTGCATGTCATAGCAGAGAATCAGGCTTCACGTCAGCCACCACTGCAACAGTCCATTGGCATATATTTAGGCCCAGCACCCAGGCAGAGGAGAGAGGTCCCGTAACAGAGAATCTTTCTTCATGTCAGCAGAGAATCAGTCTGCATGTCATAGCAGAGAATCAGGCTTCACGTCAGCCACCACTGCAACAGTCCATTAGCATATATTTAGGCCCAGCACCCAGGCAGAGGAGAGAGGTCCCGTAACAGAGGATTTGGCTACATGTCATCAGAGAATCAGTCTGCATGTCATAGCAGAGAATCAGGCTTCACGTCAGCCACCACTGCAACAGTCCATTGGCATATATTTAGGCCCAGCACCCAGGCAGAGGAGAGAGGTCCCGTAACAGAGAATCTGGCTTCATGTCAGCAGAGAATTAGACTGCATGTCATAGCAGAGAATTAGGCTTCACGTCAGCCACCACTGCAACAGTCCATTGTCAGATATTTAGGCCCAGCACCCAGGCAGAGGAGAGAGGTCCCGTAACAGAGGATCTGGCTTCATGTCAGCAGAGAATCAGTCTGCATGTCATAGCAGAGAATCAAGCTTCACGTCACCCAACATTGGAACAGTCCATTGGCATATATTTAGGCCCAGGCACCCAGGCAGAGGAGAGAGGTCCCGTAACAGAGAATCTGTCTTCATGTCAGCAGAGAATCAGTCTGCATGTCATAGCAGAGAATCAGGCTTCACGTCACCCAACATTGGAACAGTCCATTGGCATATATTTAGGCCCAGGCACCCAGGCAGAGGAGAGAGGTCCCGTAACAGAGAATCTGTCTTCATGTCAGCAGAGAATCAGTCTGCATGTCATAGCAGAGAATCAGGCTTCACGTCACCCAACATTGGAACAGTCCATTGGCATATATTTAGGCCCCGGCACCCAGACAGAGGAGAGGTTCATTCAACTTTGGGTAGCCTCGCAATATAATGGTAAAATGAAAATAAAAATAGGATTAAACGAGGAAGTGCCCTGGAGTACAATAATATATGGTTAAGGGGAGGTAGTTAATGTCTAATCTGCACAAGGGATGGACAGGTCCTGTGGGATCCATGCCTGGTTCATTTTTATGAACGTCAGCTTGTCCACATTGGCTGTAGACAGGCGGCTGCGTTTGTCTGTAATGACGCCCCCTGCCGTGCTGAATACACGTTCAGACAAAACGCTGGCCGCCGGGCAGGCCAGCACCTCCAAGGCATAAAAGGCTAGCTCTGGCCACGTGGACAATTTGGAGACCCAGAAGTTGAATGGGGCCGAACCATCAGTCAGTACGTGGAGGGGTGTGCACACGTACTGTTCCACCATGTTAGTGAAATGTTGCCTCCTGCTAACACGTTGCGTATCAGGTGGTGGTGCAGTTAGCTGTGGCGTGTTGACAAAACTTTTCTAAATCTCTTCCATGCTAACCCTGCCCTCAGAGGAGCTGGCCGTGACACAGCTGCCTTGGCGACCTCTTGCTCCTCCTCTGCCTTGGCCTTGGGCTTCCACTTGTTCCCCTGTGACATTTGGGAATGCTCTCAGTAGCGCGTCTACCAACGTGCGCTTGTACTCGCGCATCTTCCTATCACGCTCCAGTGCAGGAAGTAAGGTGGGCACATTGTCTTTGTACCGTGGATCCAGCAGGGTGGCAACCCAGTAGTCCACACACGTTAAAATGTGGGCAACTCTACTGTCATTGTGCAGGCACTGCAGCATGTAGTCGCTCATGTGTGCCCGGCTGCCCAGGGGTATGGACAAGCTGTCCTCTGTGGGAGGCGTATCGTCATCGTCCTGCCTTTCACCCCAGCCACGCACCAGTGATGGGCCCGAGCTGCTTTGGGTGCCACCCCGCTGTGACCATGCTTCATCCTCATCCTCCTCCACCTCATCCTCATCCTCGTCCTCATCGTCCTCTAGTAGTGGGCCCTGGCTGGCCACATTTGTACCTGGCCTCTGCTGTTGCAAAAAACCTCCCTCTGAGTCACTTCGAAGAGACTGGCCTGAAAGTACTAAAAATGACCCCTCTTCCTCCTCCTCCTCCTCCTGGGCCACCTCCTCTTCCATCATCGCCCTAAGTGTTTTCTCAAGGAGACATAGAAGTGGTATTGTAACGATGATAACGGCGTCATCGCCACTGGCCATGTTGGTGGAGTACTCGAAACAGCGCAACAGGGCACACAGGTCTCGCATGGAGGCCCAGTCATTGGTGGTGAAGTGGTGCTGTTCTGTAGTGCGATTGACCCGTGCGTGCAGCAGCTGAAACTCCACTATGGCCTGCTGCTGCTCGCACAGTCTGTCCAGCATGTGCAAGGTGGAGTTCCACCTGGTGGGCACGTCGCATATGAGGCGGTGAGCGGGAAGGCCGAAGTTACGCTATAGCGCAGACAGGCGAGCAGCAGCAGGATGTGAACGCCGGAAGCGTGAACAGACGGCCCGCACTTTATGCAGTAGCTCTGACATGTCGGGGTAGTTGTGAATGAACTTCTGCACCACCAAATTCAGCACATGCGCCAAGCAAGGGATGTGCGTCAAACCGGCTAGTCCCAGAGCTGCAACGAGATTTCGCCCATTATCGCACACCACCAGACCGGGCTTGAGGCTCACCGGCAGCAACCACTCGTCGGTCTGTTGTTCTATACGCCGCCACAACTCCTGTGCAGTGTGGGGCCTGTCCCCCAAACATATGAGTTTCAGAATGGCCTGCTGACATTTACCCCGGGCTGTGCTGAAGTTGGTGGTGAAGGTGTGTGGCTGACTGGATGAGCAGGTGGAAGAAGAGGAGGAGGAAGCCGAGTAGGAGGAGGTGGCAACAGGAGGCAAAGAACGCTGCCCTGTGATCCTTGGCGGCGGAAGGATGTGCGCCAAACAGCTCTCCGTCTGGGGCCCAGCTGCCACTACATTTACCCAGTGTGCAGTTAGGGAGATATAGCGTCCCTGGCCGTGCTTACTGGTCCACATATCTGTGGTTGGGTGGACCTTGCCACAGATGGCGTTGCGCAGTGCACACTTGATTTTATCGGATACTTGGTTGTGCAGGGAAGGCACGGCTCTCTTGGAGAAGTAGTGCCAGCTGGGAACAACATACTGTGGGACAGCAAGCGACATGAGCTGTTTGAAGCTGTCTGTGTCCACCAGCCTAAATGACAGCATTTCATAGGCCAGTAGTTTAGAAATGCTGGCATTCAGGGCCAGGGATAGAGGGTGGCTAGGTGGGAATTTACGCTTTCTCTCAAATGTTTGTGAGATGGAGAGCTGAACGCTGCCGTGTGACATGGTTGAGAGGCTTGGTGACGGAGGTGGTGGTGGTGTTGGTGGTACATCCCCTGTTTGCTGGGCGGCAGGTGCCAACGTTCCTCCAGAGGCGGAGGAAGAGGCCGAGGCGGCAGCAGCAGAAGAGGCCGAGGCGGCAGCACCAGAAGAGGTAGCAGGGGGAGCCTGAGTGACTTCCTTGGTTTTAAGGTGTTTACTCCACTGCAGTTCATGCTTTGCATGCAGGTGCCTGGTCATGCAGGTTGTGCTAAGGTTCAGAACGTTAATGCCTCGCTTCAGGCTCTGATGGCATAGCGTGCAAACCACTCGGGTCTTGTCGTCAGCACATTGTTTGAAGAAGTGCCATGCCAGGGAACTCCTTGAAGCTGCCTTTGGGGTGCTCGGTCCCAGATGGCAGCGGTCAGTAGCAGGCGGAGTCTCTTGGCGGCAGGTGTTCTGCTTTTGCCCACTGCTCCCTCTTTTGCTACGCTGTTGGCTCGGTCTCACCACTGCTTCTTCCTCCGAACTGTGAAAGTCAGTTGCACGACCTTCATTCCATGTGGGGTCTAGGACCTCATCGTCCCCTGCATCGTCTTCCACCCAGTCTTGATCCCTGACCTCCTGTTCAGTCTGCACACTGCAGAAAGACGCAGCAGTTGGCACCTGTGTTTCTTCATCATCAGAGACATGCTGAGGTGTATTCCCATGTCCTCATCATCAGGAAACATAAGTGGTTGTGCGTCAGTGCATTCTATGTCTTCCACCGCTGGGGAAGGGCTGGGTGGATGCCCTTGGGAAACCCTGCCAGCGGAGTCTTCAAACAGCATAAGAGACTGCTGCATAACTTGAGGCTCAGACAGTTTCCCTGGTATGCATGGGGGTGATGTGACAGACTGATGGGCTTGGTTTTCAGGCGCCATCTGTGCGCTTTCTGCAGAAGACTGGGTGGGAGATAATGTGAACGTGCTGGATCCACTGTCGGCCACCCAATTGACTAATGCCTGTACCTGCTCAGGCCTTACCATCCTTAGAACGGCATTGGGCCCCACCAAATATCGCTGTAAATTCTGGCGGCTACTGGGACCTGAGGTAGTTGGTACACTAGGACGTGTGGCTGTGGCAGAACGGCCACGTCCTCTTCCAGCACCAGAGGGTCCACTAACACCACCACGACCATGTCCGCGTCCTTTACTAGATGTTTTCCTCATTGTTATCGTTCACCACAACAACAAAAATATTATTTGGCCCAATGTATTAAATTCAAATTCAGGACTTTTTTTATAGACACCTAACACTATCTGGCTATCTATTTAGGTACCATATTACATTAATACAGGCACAGCAGTAACCACAGACTTAGCTGAATATAAATTTGAGGCCTAGTATTTAGGCGCTGGGTGACAGGTATAGGTTTACTGACAGAATTAGACTTGGAAATGCACAGTAGCGTGTGTGTGAAGTTATTCAGAATGACCCTATGTGCACCTTGAATCTGATATACCCTTTTAGGGATGTATTTAAAGTAGGCCTGATACAGCAGAAACCACTAAATTATGAAATTGCTAAATTGGGAATTGTATTTCAACCCAGAACAAAAAATGTGCTTTGACGGACACTAAATAACTTGACCAGCCACACCAGTAACGACAGATTTAGCTGGATATAAACTTGAGGCCTAGTATTTAGGCGCTGGGTGACAGGTATACGTTTACTGACAGAATTATACTGGGATATGGCCAAAAAATAACCACACTATTGATGGTTAAATGCACTTGGTGTGACAGCTTGACCAACCACACTACTGAGGGTTAAATGCACTTGGTGACAGGCACAGCTTGCCCCTGATGTAGCATATGGCCAAAAAATAAACAGACTATTGCTGGTTAAATGCACTTGGTGTGACAGCTTGACCAACCACACTACTGAGGGTTAAATGCACTTGGTGACAGGCACAGCTTGCCCCTGATGTAGTATATGCCCAAAAAATAAACAGACTATTGCTGGTTAAATGCACTTGGTGTGACAGCTTCACCCTGATGTAGGCTTTAGCCAAAAAACAACCACACCATTGAGGGTTAAATGCACTTGGTGACTGGCGCAGCTTGCCCCTGATGTAGTATATGGCCAAAAAATAACCAGACTATTGTTTGTTAAATGCACTTGGTGTGACAGCTTCACACTGATGTAGGAATTAGCCAAAAAACAACCACACCATTAAGGGTTAAATGCACTTGGTCGCAGCTTGTGCTGGCACACCACAAGACACAAAATGGCCGCCGATCACCCCAGAAAAAAGTGACTGACAAACGGTCTGGGCAGCCTAAAAACAGTGAGCAATTGAATTTCAGCAGCTCAATGATCCACAGCTGCAGATCGATCAATTAATCAAGTCCTTTGGAGGAGTTAATCTGCCTAATCTCGCCCTACTGTCGCAGCCGCAACCTCTCCCTACGCTAATCAGAGCAGAGTGACGGGCGGCGCTATGTGACTCCAGCTTAAATAGAGGCTGGGTCACATGGTGCTCTGGCCAATCACAGCCATGCCAATAGTAGGCATGGCTGTGACGGCCTCTTGGGGCAAGTAGTATGACGCCAAGAAAGCGTCGAACACCGAACCCGAACCCGGACTTTTACAAAAATGTCCGGGTTCGGTTCCGTGTCACGGACACCCCAAAATTCGGTACGAACCCAAAATATACAGTTTGGGTTCGCTCATCCCTAATCCTGAATAACGACAAATTAGCAAACTCAATTAAGACAGATCTAAAAGAATACTTTGATATAAATGATACCCCGAACATAGACCCTTTCACTGTATGGAATGCCCATAATACCAAGATTAGAGGCTCATTCATGTCATTAGGCTCCTTTATAAAAAAACTAAGGGAAAAAGACATAAATGAATCTCTAAAATTAATCAAAACTTTAGAATCCCAAAACAAATCACAACTATCCTATCAAACAACAGCAGAACTACAAAAGGCAAGGTTTCAGATGTATAACCTGCTTCTATTTAAGTATGAAAAATCCCTGAGACAGTCTAGAATTAACTATTACTCCCATGATAATAAATCAGGAGCACTACTAGCCAGACGACTGAAAACCAAAATACAAAAAACTAAATTAGACAAATTGTCCACCCCACTACCAAACAGATCAAAATTGCCCCCAGAGATATTGCTAATGCGTTTAAAGATTATTATGAAAAATTATATAATTTAGCATCAGACTTCCCACTACCCATAGAGGAATCAAAGATCTCAGAATTCCTGGGAAAGCTTAACTTACCTAAAATCGAAACAGAACAGCTCCAACAACTAAATCTCCCAATTTCCCTACTAGAAATATCAAAGGCCATAAAGTCATCCCCCAACCAAAAATCCCCGGGCCCTGATGGGTTTACAGCTGAATATTATAAAAAATGTACACATATATTACTCCCATATCTCGATAAAATATATAATATAGCATTTAACACAGGAAATTTTCCCAAAGACATGATAAGGGCAACAATTGTGACCATCCCAAAACCGGGCAAAGACAATTCTGAAGTAAAAAATTACAGACCCATATCCCTATTGAATGTAGATGTAAAAATTTATGCCAAAATCATAGCTGACAGATTCCAAAATATTCTACCAAATTTAATTCACAAGGATCAGGTAGGCTTTTTAAAAGGTAGACAAGGCCCAGACAACACCAGACGAATTATATCACTGCTTCAATATTGTGAAAAGCACAATACTCCATCCATCTTCCTAACAATTGATGCTGAAAAAGCATTTGACCGCATTAACTGGACATATGCATTCAAGGTTCTAGAGGAATTTGGTATAACTGGAGCTATTCATTCTGGTATTGAGGCACTTTATAGTAACCCTTCTGCTAGCATTTACGTAAACAGCTCTCTATCAGAATCATTTAATATCACGAATGGCACTTGTCAAGGATGTTCTTTTTCCCCTTTACTTTTCATACTTTTAATGGAGCCTCTAGCAACAGCCATTAGACTAAATTCGGATATAAAAGGAATAGACTTAGGTCACTACGAGTATACATTAGCTCTATTTGCTGATGACATCATCTTAACACTTACCAACCCACAATCCTCATTAAAAGCCTTCTTTGAAACTACCCAATGCTTCAGTAACATGTCCTACTATAAAATAAACCAAGACAAATCTCAGGCCTTACCACTAAATATGAATCCGACCCTATTACGTGGCCTCAAAACTCAATATAACCTTGACTGGCAAAAGACGGAAATTACATACTTGGGTATACAGGTGTCACATCCCTCGTCAAAACTTTTTGAAAAAAACTACCCCAAAATAGCCTCCAAAATTGGCAAAGACATGGCTGAGTTTTCCAAAAATACGATCTCCTGGCTAGGCAGAATAGCAGCATACAAAATGTTGCTTTTGCCAAGGCTTTTGTACCTCTTCAGGTCACTACCAATTGATATTCCTAATTCATATTTTGCATCACTGAATTCAAAACTTAAGTTGTTCATCTGGAATGATAAAAGACTCAGAGTTGCTTTTAAAACTATTACAGGGCATCATAAAAAGGGTGGCCTGGGAGTCCCACATATCCAGTATTACTATTTTTCGACTATATTAGATCAACTATCACATTGGTGGTCTGATAACCCTGAAACATTGTGGGTTCAAATTGAGAAGAATATTTGCGGCCTATCTACACTGAGAACCAGGCTTTTAGCACCTGATTCCCCCCCCCCCTTCCCCTTCCATTAATGTGATAAAAGTCTCGGATGAGACCTGGAAACTATTCCTTAAAATGAGGAAAGGAAAACTACATTCCCCCTTGACTGACTCCACACTAGAGTTTTTGCAGGATCAGGTGGCCATGGTCCCTACTCCAGAATGGAAAACTTTCGGTATCGACTCCCTCCAAAAAAATGTCAATACTTAAAGCCCAATTCAGACTTGGGAACGATGACTTTTATAGATTTTTGAGCATAAGAGAATTTATTAATAAACACAAAATAATAGAGAGGGTACAACTACCTCACTTGACCTTGATAGCCAACTTGTTTAAGAACAATAAGGGAATTACCACATTTTATACTCAATTAACAGATTCACTAAATATCTCCACCAATAAACATATGGATAGATCGGAGGTTGATCTGCAAATGAAAATAGATTTACGAGACTGGCACTCTGCATTTTCTAACACCCACAAATACTTTCATAGTACTAACCATAAAGAAGCTATAATCAAAACATATCTTAGATGGTACCACACCCCGAGCAAGTTACACCTGATTTTTCCTGACACATCAGACAAATGTTGGAGACAATGTGGTGCACACAAAAGGGGCACACTACTACACACCCTTTGGGATTGTGAAACAATAAGACCTCTATGGAAAGCTACTGAGATTGTTATAAAATCTGTCCTGAGATTCCACCTTAAATTAACACCACAACTGGTGTTACTATTACTAGGACTAGACAATCTCCTGGACGATTCCAGATCAATTGTGGCACATATAGTCATGGCTACTAAATTAGTCATAACTAGACATTGGAAATCAATGGATATTCCCCATATAAAGGAAGTATGGCAAACTGTTAACAATACGTGTTTGTTTGAACAAACAATTGCACGGGTCCAAAACAAAATCCCCACATTTCATTACAGATGGGACAAATGGTTAGACAGTAGTTACTACCGTTCTCAACTCTGAGGGTCATTCCTGCGCTGTTGCGTTATGTTACTGGTTTTTGCAATATTGTTTATATTTCTTTGTTGATCTAATTCCAAGTACAATCATTATAATAATATATGTACCAGAAACACCTAGATGCAAGCCTACTATAACAACCAATATAGATGGCTACTATATTTTCACCATGCCATTAATGGAAGACGTTTACATGCAAATTGTATTACATATGTAAATTCCGCCTTTAACTTTGAAATTATATAAAGAATGATTATATTCATATTGTATACTTAATAATAAGAAAATTTTTATATTTTCTTCTTCTCTTTCAACATAGAAAAGTATGTTATGTTTTATTGGAAAAATTGTATAAAAAGAATTTTACAAGAAAAATAACAGAAATGTATTAACCTGTCTACTTGGTAGAGCAGAGTCTATGACAGAAAACAATTGTTTATTGTCACCCAAAAATGTAAAATAAAAATTATTGAAATTTATTAAGCTGTCAACTAGGTAGAGGAGGGGTATATTACACCCAAACATTGGTGAATTTGACCCTAAAATGTAACTGACAAATGTTATTTTTTTTTCACCGGTCTAATAGGTATAGCAGTGGTACATCGCACCAAAAAATTGCTGAATTTAACCAGAAAATGTAACAGACAAATTGTATTATTGTTTAACCTGTCTACTAGGTATAGCAGTGGTACTTCACACCCAAAAAATGTTTGAATTTCAACTGAAAATGTAACTGTCAATTTATTTATTTTTTAACTGGCCTACTAGGTATAGCAGTGATACATCACACCCACAAATTGGTTAATTTCACCCGAAAATGTAACTGACATTTTTTTTAACCGGCCTACTAGGTATAGGCAGTGGTACTATACACCCAAAAATTTGTTAATTTCACTCGAAAATGTAAATGATAATATTTTTTTTGTTAACCGGCCTACTAGGTATAGCAGTGGTAAATCACACTCAAAAATTGGTGAATTTCACCCGAAAATGTAACTGACAATTATTATTTTTTAACCGGCCTACTAGGTATAGCAGTGGTACTATACACCAAAAAAATTGGTGAACATTACCCTAAAATGTAAATGACAATTATTATTTTTTTCAAATGTCTACTTGGTATAGCAGTGGTACTATACACAACAATGGCTGGTTAGTGCCAGTATACATGTCTATTCTGCACAAGGTACTGACAAGTCCTGAGGGATCCATGCCTGGTTCATTTTAATGAACGTGAGCTTGTCCACATTGGCTGTGGACAGGCGGCTGCGCTTGTCTGTGATGACGCCCCCGGCCGTGCTAAACACACTTTCAGATAATACACTGGCTGCAGGGCAGGCCAGCACCTCCAAGGATTTAAAGGGCAAGCTCAGGCCATGTGCCCAATTTGGAGACCCAGAAGTTGAAGGGGGCAGACCCGTCATTCAGTGCGTGTAGGTGTGTGCACACATACTGCTCCACCATGTTGGTGAAATGCTGCCTCCTGCTAAGACGTTGCATATCAGCTGGTAGTGCTGGTTGTTGCAACAGGAGCTCCACCAGAAGCACCACAACCTGGGCCACGTCCCTTATTTGACGCTCTCTGCTCATATTTCTCGAATTTAGGATCTTGCCATAAATGGGTGTTTAATTAATAGTAGAATAGAACGACAGTATGTAAAGGGTGTATCTCACACGGCTGGAACCAGACAAGCCTCAATAAAAAATTTGTTTGCCCAAAATGACTGTATTTCAAATGCCTGAATCAAACCCCTGTATGTAAAGGGTGTATCTCACACGGCCTGACCCACTGAAGGCCTCAATTAAACATTTATTTTCCAAAAATGGCTGTTTTTCAAAAGCCTGAATCAAACCCCTGTATGTAAAGGCTGTATCTCACACGGCCTGAACCAGACTAGGCCTCAATTAAAGATTTAATTGCCCAAAATGGCTGTATTTCAAATGCCTGAATCAAACCCCTGTATTTAAAGGGTGTATCTCACACGGCCTGACCCATTGTAGGCCTCAATTAAAGATTTATTTGCCTAAAATGGCTGTATTTCAAATGCCTGAATCAAACCCCTGTATGTAAAGAGTGTATCTCACACAGCCTGAACCAGATTAGGCCTCAATTAAATATTTATTTGCCCAAAATGGCTGTATGTCAAATGCCTGAATCAAACCCCTGCATGTAAAGGGTGTATCTCACACAGCCTGACCCACTGTAAGCCTCAATTAAAGATTTCTTTGCCCAAAATGGCTGTAGTTCAAATGCCTAAATCAAACCCCTGTATGTAAAGTGTGTATCTCACACGGCCTGAACCAGACTAGGCCTCAATTAAATATTTTTTGGGGTGTATTTCTAGCTTAAATTGCACACTGACTAATCCAGATGTTGTATATTGCCATAAAAGTGATTTTTTGGTAACAGAAGAATATGAAAGCTGTATAAATTAAACTTGAATCTAACACTTGCAGATCAGGAAAAAAGTGTTTTTGGGCAAAAAAGTGTGTCTTTAAAAACCCAGAAAATGACCGGCTGTATTTCTAGCTTAAATTGCACACTGACTAATCCAGATGTTGTATATTGCCCAAAAAATTGCTACACTGGCAAATCACTGCCATGCCATTAGTAGGCATGGCTGTGATGGCTTCTAAGGTCAGACAGTTAACCGCTTGTTGATTGGCTGCTCTGCAGCCTTTCAAAAAGGCCAAGAAAGTGCTGAACACCGAACCCAAACCCGAACTTTTACTGAAATGTTGGGGTTCGGGTCCGGGGTCCAAAAATCCTAAAGTTCGGTACGAACCCAAACTTTAGAGTTCGGGTTCGCTCAACCCTAGTTTTGACATGTACAAAATCATACGGTTACGTCATACATCTCTCCCTCGCTGTGATTGTATACATATATAGAGTTATACAGTGGGATGCGAAAGTTTGGGCAACCTTGTTAATCGGCATGATTTTCCTGTATAAAGCGTTGGTTGTTACGATAAAAAATGTCAGTTAAATATATCATATAGGAGACACACACTGTGATATTTGAGAAGTGAAATGAAGTTTATTGGATTTACAGAAAGTGTGCTATAATTGTTAAAAAACAAAATTAGGCAAGTGCATAAATTTGGGCACCACAAAAAAAAAATGAAATCAATATTTAGTAGATCCTGCTTTTGCAGAAATTACAGCCTCTAAACGCTTCCTGTAGGTTCCAATGAGAGTCTGGATTCTGGTTGAAGGTATTTTGGACCATTCCTCTTTACAATACATCTTTAGTTCATTCAGGTTTGATGGCTTCCGAGCATGGACAGCTTTCTTTAAGTCACACCACAGATTTTCAATTATATTCAGGTCTGGGGACTGAGATGGCCATTCCAGAACGTTGTACTTGTTCCTCTGCATAAATGCCTTAGTGGATTTTGAGCAGTGTTTAGGGTCGTTGTCTTGTTGAAAGATCCAGCCCCGGCGCAGCTTCAGCTTTGTCACTGATTCCTGGACATTGGTCTCCAGAATCTGCTGATACTGAGTGGAATCCATGTGTCCCTCAACTTTGACAAGATTCCTAGTCCCTGCACTGGCCACACAGTCCCACAGCATGATGGAACCACCACCATATTTTACTGTAGGTAGCAGGTGTTTTTCTTGGAATGCTGTGTTCTTTTTCCTCCGTGCATAACGCCCCTTGTTATGGCCAAATAACTCAATTTTAGTTTCACCAGTCCACAGCACCTTATTCCAAAATGAAGCTGGCTTGTCCAAATGTGCTTTAGCCCACCTCAAGCTGCACTTTTTGTGCTGTGGGTGGAGTAAAGGCTTCCTCTGCATCACTCTCGCATACAGCATCTCCTTGTGTAAAGTGTGCCGAATGGTTAAACGATTCCCAGTGACTCCATCTGCAGCAAGATGATGTTGCAGGTCTTTGGTGCTGGTCTGTCGGTTAACTCTGACTGTTCTCACCATTCGTCGCTTCTGTCTATCCGAGATTTTTCTTGGTCTGCCACTTTAACGCTGGGATCACACCTGAGCGTTTTACAGCGCGTTCCTACGCGCTGTAAAACGCACAACAGGCAAGAACCAATGATTCCCTATCGGAAGGGTTCACACCTGGGCGTTTTACAGCGCGTACGATCGCGCTGTAAAACGCCCGACGCTCAAACAAGTACAGGAGCTTTTTTTGGCGCGTTTGACGCGCGTTTGGGCCATAGACTCTTTGGACAACACTGCTGTCAATCACCCAAACGCGCGTCAAACGCGCGTTCACTATTAAAAAAAAGGCGCATAATACGCGCGACAAAAACGCGCATAGAAACACGCGTTTGAGAAACGTCTAGGTGTGAACCCAGCGTAAGCCTTAACTTGAACTGAGCCTGTGGTCTTCCATTTCCTCAATATGTTCCTAACTGTGGAAACAGACAGCTAAAATCTCTGACGCTGGGTTCACACCTAGGCGTTTCGCAAACGCGCGTTTTTATGCGCGATTTTGTCGCGCGTTTTTATGCGCGTTTTTTGTAATAGTAAACGCGCGTTTGACGCGCGTTTGGGTGATTGACAGCAGTGTTGTCCAAAGAGTCTATGGCCCAAACGCGCGTCAAGCGCGCCAAAAAAAGCTCCTGTACTTGTTTGAGCGTCGGGCGTTTTACAGCGCGATCGTACGCGCTGTAAAACGCCCAGGTGTGAACCCTTCCGATAGGGAATCATTGGTTCTTGCCTGTTGTGCGTTTTACAGCGCGTAGGAACGCGCTGTAAAACGCTCAGGTGTGAACCCAGCGTGAGACAGCTTTCTGTATCTTTCCCCTAAACCATGATGGTGAACAATCTTTGTCTTCAGGTCATTTAAGAGGTGTTTTGAGACCCCCATGTTGCTACTCTTCAGAGAAAATTAAAAGAGGAGGGAAACTTACTATTGACCCCCCTAAACACTCTCATAATTGGATTCACCTGTGTATGTAGGTCAGGAGTCACTGAGCTTACCAAGCCAATTTCAGTTCCAATAATTAGTTCTAAAGGTTTTGGAATCAATAAAATGACAACAGTGCCCAAATTTATGCACAGGTCCATGAAAGATTGAAATTTTTGTCCTAAGTTAGCGGAAAGTGAGACTTTGTGAGAAAAAAACAAAAAAAATCAATATCCGCTAACTTATGCAAAAAAAAAAAAAAAATTCTAGGAACTCGCCAGGCCCCTCATTGAATACCTTGGGGTGTCTTCTTTCCAAAGTGGGGTCACATGTGGGGTATTTATACTGCCCTGGCTTTTTAGGGGCCCGAAAGTGTGAGAACAAGTCTGGGATCCAAATGTCTAAAAATGCCCTCCTAAAAGGAATTTGGGCCCCTTTGCGCATCTACGCTGCACAAAAGTGTCACTCATGTGGTATCGCCGTACTCAGGAGAAGTTGGGCAATGTGTTTTGGGGTGTCATTTTACATATACCCATGCTGGGTGAGATAAATATCTTGGTCAAATGCCAACTTTGTATAAAAAAATGGGAAAAGTTATCTTTTGCCAAGATATTTCTCTCACCCAGCATGGTTATATGTAAAATTGCACCCCAAAACACATTCCCCAGCTTCTCCTGAGTACGGCGATACCAGATGTGTGACACTTTTTTGCAGCCAAGGTGGGCAAAGGGGCACATATTCCAAAGTGCACCTTTCGGATTTCACAGGCCATTTTTTACAGATTTTGATTGCAAGGTACTTCTTACACATTTGGGCCCCTAAATTGCCAGGGCAGTATAACTACCCCACAAGTGACCCCATTTTGGAAAGAAGACACCCGAAGGTATTCCGTGAGGGGCACGGCGAGTTCCTAGAATTTTTTATTTTTTGTCACAAGTTAGTGGAATATGAGACTTTGTAAGAAAAGAATAAAAATAAAAAATCATCATCATTTTCCGCTAACTTGTGACAAAAAATAAAAAGTTCTATGAACTCACTATGCCCATCAGCGAATACCTTAGGGTGTCTACTTTCCAAAATGGGGTCATTTGTGGGGGTTTTCTACTGTCTGGGCATTGTAGAACCTCAGGAATCATGACAGGTGCTCAGAAAGTCAGAGCTGCTTCAAAATGCGGAAATTCACATTTTTGTACCATAATTTGTAAACGCTATAACTTTTACTCAAACCATTTTTTTTTTTTGCCCAAACATTTTTTTTTTATCAAACACATGTAGAACTATAAATTTAGTGAAAAATTTATATATGGATGTCGTTTTTTTTTGCAAAATTTTACAGCTGAAAGTGAAAAATGTCATTTTTTTGCAATTTCGATTAATAACAAAAAAAGTAAAAATGTCAGCAGCAATAAAATACCACCAAATGAAAGCTCTATTAGTGAGAAGAAAAGGAGGTAAAATTCATTTGGGTGGTAAGTTGCATGACCGAGCGATAAACGGTGAAAGTAGTGTAGTGCCGAAGTGTAAAAAGTGCTCTGGTCATGAAGGGGGTTTCAGCTAGCGGGGTTGAAGTGGTTAACTGACATATTTTATTGTAACAACAAACAATTTATACAGGAAAATAATGATGATTAACAAGGTTGCCCAAACTTTCGCATCCCACTGTACATACAGCGCGGGACCCATGTATGATGTCACCGGATGATTTCATACATTTCACACACACATAAATATATATACGTCTCGTTGTTTATATATACATCAACAGCAAACATCTTTCAGTATTGCAGTGAAAGGCCCGTCCATTACATACAGCCCACTCGTAATTTGCATGGGATTACAGAGTATATATATATACAGTCATGTGAAAAAATTAGGACACCCTTTGAAAGCATGTGGTTTTTTGTAACATTTTTAATAAAAGGTTATTTCATCTCCGTTTCAACAATACAGAGAGATTAAAGTAATCCAACTAAACAAAGAAAACTGAAGAAAAGTCTTTTCAAGATCTTCTGTAAATGTCATTCTACAAAAATGCCTATTCTAACTGAGGAAAAAGATAGGACACCCTTGCCCCTAATAGCGAGTGTTACCTCCTTTGGCTGAAATAACTGCAGTGAGACGGTTCTTGTAGCCATCTACCAGTCTTCGACATCGGTCTGAGGAAATTTTACCCCACTCCTCAATGCAGAACTTTTTCAGCTGTGAGATGTTTGAGGGGTTTCTTGCACGTACAGCCCTTTTCAAGTCACCCCACAGCATCTCAATGGGATTCAAATCTGGACTTTGACTTGGCCATTCCAGGACTCTCCATTTCTTCTTTTTCAGCCAATCTTTGGTTGATTTACTAGTATGTTTTGGGTCATTGTCATGTTGCATGGTCCAGTTCCGCTTCAGCTTTAATTTTCTAACTGATGGTCTCACATGTTCTTCAAGCACCTTCTGATACACAGTAGAATTCATCGTGGATTCTATGATGGTGAGCTGACCAGGTCCTGCTGCAGCAAAGCAGCCCCAAACCATGACACTTCCACCTCCATGCTTCACAGTTGGTATGAGGTTCTTTTCTTGGAATGCTGTGTTTGGTTTACGCCAAACATGTCCTCTGCTGTTGTGTCCAAATAATTCAATTTTGGACTCATCTGTCCAAAGAACATTATTCCAGAAGTCCTGGTCTTTGTCAACTTTATCTCTGGCAAATGTCAGTCTGGCCTCGATGTTTCTCTTGGAAAGCAAAGGTTTCCTCCTTGCACACCTCCCATGCAAGTTAAACTTGTACAGTCTCTTTCTGATTGTAGAGGCATGTACTTCTACATCAACAGTAGCCAGAGCCTGCTGTAGTTCTCGAGATGACACTTTAGGGTTTTTGGAGACCTCTTTTAGCATCTTGCGGTCTGCTCTTGGGGTGAACTTGCTGGGACGACCAGTCCTGGGCATGTTGGCAGTTGTTTTGAAAGCCCTCCACTTGTAGACTATCTTCCGGACAGTGGAATGGCTGATTTCAAAATCTTTTGAGATCTTTATAAATCCCTTCCCAGACTCATAGGCTGCTACAATCTTTTTTCTGAAGTCCTCTGACAGCTCTTTTGCTCTCACCATGGTGCTCACTCTCACTTCAACAGTCAGGAGCACACCAAACTAAATGTCTGAGGTTTAAATAGGGCAAGCCTCATTCAACATGCAGAGTAACGATCTACTAATTATGTGCACCTGGTGTGATATACCTGTGTGAGATCTGAGCCAATTTAAGAGGGAATACATGTGAGGGTGTCCTATCTTTTTCCTCAGTTAGAATAGGCATTTTTGTAGAATGACATTTACAGAAGATCTTGAAAAGACTTTTCTTCAGTTTTCTTTGTTTAGTTGGATTACTTTAATCTCTCTGTATTGTTGAAACGGAGATGAAATAACCTTTTATTAAAAATGTTACAAAAAACCACATGCTTTCAAAGGGTGTCCTAATTTTTTCACATGACTGTATGCAGGGCCGGCGTCATAACCGGGCATTCCCGGGCAAGTGCCGGGGCCCAATGCTCCTGGGGGGGCCCACTGAGCTGCTATGAGCACTTCCATCAATACAGATGGGAGCTCTCACTGCTGTCATTTCACTTACGCAGTACCCCCCTGGTGGGCCCTCTGAGCTGCAGAGACTCAGACCACACCCCCTCTACACAGGACACGCCCCCTGAGCTGCAGAGACTCAGACACGCCCCCTCTACACAGGACAGTAGGACACACGCTGCCTGAGGAGAGAGACCGCAGGGCTGGAGCTGTGAGTGAGTCTGCACTGTGACTGTCTCTTGTCTGTGGGACAGAAGGGGGGGGGGGGGGACTCTTCGATCGGCTGCTTCATTCTATTTAGTTGTGTTACTGTTTCATTAAGCAGTTTGCCTCCATAATACCTGCCCCCTCCCCCCATATCCTGTCCTATCTCATCCTCATGGGGCCCCTGCTGTCTCCTTTCCTCCCTCATGTATCCAGAGCTCCTGTTTCACCCTCCTATCTCCTATTGCTGCCCTGCACAGACCTCCTGCCCCTACTTCTTGTATTAATCCCCCTCAGAGCCCCTTCCCCCTACTTGCTGTGTCCACCCCTCCTGTCCATCCAGGCCCCCGTCTCACTCCTCTGCCTCTCATTATGGTGGCCTCAGAACAGCATTCACCATAAGGACCTTCTAACGTCACAGGGTCATGTGACTGTGCCCCCACCCTGTACTGTGCCCCTTTATACCCTGCATTGTGCCCTTTTACCACACCCTGTGCAGTGCCCATAGTCATTCCCTGTACTGTGCCCTCTTATACCCTTTTATCCGGTCACTGTATGGTGGTTTTATCATTGTATGGCGGTGTTATCACTATATGGCGGTGGTATCCAATAACTGCATGGCCATAACTGTATCCCCTTCCCTGCCCACGCCATCCTTTTTTAGACCTGGCATGAGCGGGAAAAGATACAGATTGCGGTGCTAAGGACCTTTGTGCCACAATCTGTGTCAGAAATACGCCTAAGGCTACTTTCACACCTGCGTTTTTTGTGCGGATCCTTCTGGTATCTGCACAGACGGATCCGCACCTATAATGCAAACGCTTACATCCGTTCAGAACGGATACGTTTGCATGATAATGCAAACAGATCCGTTTAGACTTTACATTGAAAGTCAATGGGGGACGGATTCGTTTGAAAATTGAGCCATATTGTGTCAACTTCAAACGGATCCGTCCCCATTGACTTACATTGTAACTCTGGACAGATCCGCTTGCCTCCGCACGGCCAGGCGGACACCTGAACGCTGCAAGCAGTGTTCGGGTGTCCGCCTGCTGAGCGGAGCGGAGGACAAACCCTGCCAGACTGATGCATTCTGAGCGGATCCGCATCCACTCAGAATGCATTAGGGCTGGACGGATCCGTTCGGGGCTGCTTGTGAGCCCCTTCAAACGGAACTCACAAGCGGAGAACCCGAACGCAAGTGTGAAAGTAGCCTAACATAGACGTATTTCTATATAATAAATGACCCCCTAATTGTATTATTATTCAGGGGTAGGGCTAATATCTTTATAGTATATAGATTCTAGTGTATTATACTGTGCCCTGTATTTCCCTGTAGAAAATGATCCTTGGGAAGCACAGTCCTCACCCCTGACCACCAGGACCAGGTAGCTCTCTGTCAGCACATGGCGGCCTCCCCTCTCTGCCACGCTGCTCTGCTGTGTACTGGGGCTTATTCTGACACTAGGGCTAGGTTCACATCCCATTTGTGCCATCCATTTAATGTATACCAAAAATGTCTGCGTTACCAGATGCCTCAGACTGATGCCGTACAGTGGCGTCCGGTCACCATACAATCCTCAGACTGATGCCGTACAGCGGCGTCCGGTCACCATACAATCCTCAGACTGATGCCGTACAGTGGCTGTCATGGTCTTACCTTCTTACTGTTCTCCTTCGTTTGACATGTGCTGGCGGCCATCTTGGTTTCTGGGTTTCTTGTAGCCTCCCACCCTGCGGCTTCTCCTTCCCACTGGGAGGAGCTGGATGCCTAGCTCATATATATAGGAGGTCTGTGGCTTCAGTTCCTTGCTTGGTCCTCCTGTGTTCACATGCTTCTAAGACTGCTGCCGCTTCTGGTTCCTGATCCTGGCCTCGTCTGACTACCCCGTTGGTTCCTGATCCTGGCTTCGTCTGACTACCCTGCTGGTTCCTGATCCAGGCTTCGTCTGACTACCCTTCTGGTTCCTGACCTCTGTCTACGCAAGACCCTGCTTCGGTTTAGCCATCCGTTTGGACTTTTGCTTACGGCTTGATTTTCAATAAAGCCTTCCTATTTCCACTCATCTCTTGTTGTACGTCTGGTTCATGGTTCCATGACATTAGGACCAAGCCATGAATTTTGACGGTACAGGGCCATCCTCGCTACCTACGCTGGTTGCCAGACTTGATCAGCAGGATCACCTGTTGGGTCGGTTCGCTGTGGCGTTGCAAACCCTGCTTGAACGCACGGCTCATTTCGCTTCCGTTGCCGATGGGTCGGTTGTCGCTCCTGGGCCCGCTCCTACTGCCGCTCCGGTTGTTGCGCCAGAGTCTACCCCGACACCTGTTGCTGCGCCTGCGGTGTCTCGGGGTATGACCGGTTCTGCCCCCCTTCCACAGCGCTTTGGGGGAGAGCCAACTCAGTGCCGAGGTTTCCTTAACCAGGTGGGCATTTATTTCGAGTTGCTGCCACATGCCTTTCCTACTGAGAGATCAAAGGTGGGCTTCTTGATCTCGCTGCTCTCAGACAAGGCCTTGGCCTGGGCCAGCCCTTTATGGGAGAACAACAATCCGGTGGTTGCCGAGTTTTCCGGTTTTGTTGCTTCTCTTCGGAAGGTATTCGATGTGCCGGCTCGTGCTGCCTCTGCTGCGAAGCTCCTTATGTCCATCTGTCCTGTCCTCGTTACCACGTGTACCCCTGGGGTGTGTATGGACTTGGCAGGCAGATAAACACCCTCCTACTACTCAGTAAATTGAGACCAGGTAATGATCTGTAGCTTTAATGAGCCGAAGTAAGTTGATGTGAAACTGTGAACCAGTAACATAAAGAATGCAATAAGTACATGAACTGCAAACATACATATCATAGAATAGCATACAACATGTCTGATACATATCATAGAACAGCATACAACATGTCTGCAAGGGTAGCTGACTAGGCCCTTACTTTACATCTGAACTGCTAACTAGCTGCCTACACAGAAATACACATAATGCATGTCTATAGCTAGTAATAATCACATAGGCATGAAAGAACAGCAAGAAATAATGCCTTACCGGTAGGGATGAGCGAACTCGAACTGTATAGTTCGGGTTCGTACCGAATTTTGGGGTGTCCGTGACACGGACCCGAACCCGGACATTTTCGTAAAAGTCCGGGTTCGGGTTCGGTGTTCGTCGCTTTCTTGGCGCTTTTGTGACGCTTTCTTGGCGCTTTTTGAAAGGCTGCAAAGCAGCCAATCAACAAGCGTCATACTACTTGCCCCAAGAGGCCATCACAGCCATGCCTACTATTGGCATGGCTGTGATTGGCCAGAGCACCATGTGACCCAGCCTCTATTTAAGCTGGAGTCACATAGCGCCGCCCGTCACTCTGCTCTGATTAGCGTAGGGAGAGGTTGCGGCTGCGACAGTAGGGCGAGATTAGGCAGATTAACTCCTCCAAAGGACTTGATTAACTGATCGATCTGCAGCTGTGGATCATTGAGCTGCTGATCCTCAATTGCTCACTGTTTTTAGGCTGCCCAGACCGTTTGTCAGTCACATTTTTCTGGGGTGATCGGCGGCCATTTTGTGTCTTGTGGTGCGCCAGCACAAGCTGCGACCAAGTGCATTTAACCCTCAATGGTGTGGTTGTTTTTTGGCTAAAGCCTACATCAGGGTGAAGCTGTCACACCAAGTGCATTTAACCAGCAATAGTCTGTTCATTTTTTGGCCATATACAAAATCAGGGGCAAGCTGCGCCTGTCACCAAGTGCATTTAACCCTCAATGGTGTGGTTGTTTTTTGGCTAAAGCCTACATCAGGGTGAAGCTGTCACACCAAGTGCATTTAACCAGCAATAGTCTGTTCATTTTTTGGCCATATACAAAATCAGGGGCAAGCTGCGCCTGTCACCAAGTGCATTTAACCCTCAATGGTGTGGTTGTTTTTTGGCTAAAGCCTACATCAGGGTGAAGCTGTCACACCAAGTGCATTTAACCAGCAATAGTCTGTTCATTTTTTGGCCATATACAAAATCAGGGGCAAGCTGCGCCTGTCACCAAGTGCATTTAACCCTCAATGGTGTGGTTGTTTTTTGGCTAAAGCCTACATCAGGGTGAAGCTGTCACACCAAGTGCATTTAACCAGCAATAGTCTGTTCATTTTTTGGCCATATACAAAATCAGGGGCAAGCTGCGCCTGTCACCAAGTGCATTTAACCCTCAATGGTGTGGTTGTTTTCTGGCTAAAGCCTACATCAGGGTGAAGCTGTCACACCAAGTGCATTTAACCAGCAATAGTCTGTTTATTTTTTGGCCATATACTACATCAGGGGCAAGCTGCGCCCGTCACCAAGTGCATTTAACCCTCAGTAGTGTGGTTGGTCAAGCTGTGACACCAAGTGCATTTAACCAGCAATAGTCTGTTCATTTTTTGGCCATATACTACATCAGGGGCAAGCTGCGCCCGTCACCAAGTGCATTTAACCAGCAATAGTGTGGTTATTTTTTGGCCATATCCCAGTCTAATTCTGTCACTAAATCCATACCGGTCACCCAGCGCCTAAATACTAGGCCTCAAATTTATATCCCGCTAAATCTCTCGTTACCGCTGTCCTGTTGTAGCTGGGAAAGTTATTTAGTGTCCGTCAAAGCACATTTTTTGTTCTGGGTTGAAATACAATTCCCAATTTAGCAATTTCATAATTTAGTGGTTTCTGCTATATCAGAGCTATTTGAAATCTATCCCTAAAAGGGTATATAATATTCAAGGTGCACATTGGGTCATTCAGAATAACTTCACACACACCCGCTACTGTGTATTTCCAAGTCTAATTCTGTCACTAAACCCATACCTGTCACCCAGCGCCTAAATACTAGGCCTCAAATTTATATCCTGCTAAATCTCTCGTTACCGCTGTACTGTTGTTGCTTGGAAAGATATTTAGTGTCCGTCAAAGCACATTTTTTGTTCTGGGTTGAAATACAATTCCCAATTTAGCAATTTCATAATTTAGTGGTTCCTGCTATATCAGAGCTATTTGAAATCTATCCCAAAAAGGGTATATAATATTCAAGGTGCACATAGGGTCATTCAGAATAACTTCACACACACCCTCTACTGTGTATTTCCAAGTCTAATTCTGTCACTAAACCCATACCTGTCACCCAGCGCCTAAATACTAGGCCTCAAATTTATATCCTGCTAAATCTCTCGTTACCGCTGTACTGTTGTTGCTGGGCAAGATATTTAGTGTCCGTCAAAGCACATTTTTTGTTCTGGGTTGAAATACAATTCCCAATTTAGCAATTTCATAATTTAGTGGTTCCTGCTATATCAGAGCTATTTGAAATCTATCCCAAAAAGGGTATATAATATTCAAGGTGCACATAGGGTCATTCAGAATAACTTCACACACACGCTTCTGTGCATTTCCAAGTCTAATTCTGTCACTAAATCCATACCGGTCACCCAGCGCCTAAATACTAGGCCTCAAATTTATATCCCGCTGAATTTGAATACAATACATTGGGCCAAATAATATATTTGTTGTTGTGGTGAACCATAACAATGAGAAAAACATCTAGTAAGGGACGCGGACGTGGACATGGTCGTGGTGGTGTTAGTGGACCCTCTGGTGCTGGGAGAGGACGTGGCCGTTCTGCCACATCCACACGTCCTAGTGTACCAACTACCTCAGGTCCCAGTAGCCGCCAGAATTTACAGCGATATATGGTGGGGCCCAATGCCGTTCTAAGGATGGTAAGGCCTGAGCAGGTACAGGCATTAGTCAATTGGGTGGCCGACAGTGGATCCAGCACGTTCACATTATCTCCCACCCAGTCTTCTGCAGAAAGCGCACAGATGGCGCCTGAAAACCAACCCCATCAGTCTGTCACATCACCCCCATGCATACCAGGGAAACTGTCTCAGCCTCAAGTTATGCAGCAGTCTCTTATGCTGTTTGAAGACTCCGCTGGCAGGGTTTCCCAAGGGCATCCACCTAGCCCTTCCCCAGCGGTGAAAGACATAGAATGCACTGACGCACAACCACTTATGTTTCCTGATGATGAGGACATGGGAATACCACCTCAGCATGTCTCTGATGATGACGAAACACAGGTGCCAACTGCTGCGTCTTTCTGCAGTGTGCAGACTGAACAGGAGGTCAGGGATCAAGACTGGGTGGAAGACGATGCAGGGGACGATGAGGTCCTAGACCCCACATGGAATGAAGGTCGTGCCACTGACTTTCACAGTTCGGAGGAAGAGGCAGTGGTGAGACCGAGCCAACAGCGTAGCAAAAGAGGGAGCAGTGGGCAAAAGCAGAACACCCGCCGCCAAGAGACTCCGCCTGCTACTGACCGCCGCCATCTGGGACCGAGCACCCCAAAGGCAGCTTCAAGGAGTTCCCTGGCATGGCACTTCTTCAAACAATGTGCTGACGACAAGACCCGAGTGGTTTGCACGCTGTGCCATCAGAGCCTGAAGCGAGGCATTAACGTTCTGAACCTGAGCACAACCTGCATGACCAGGCACCTGCATGCAAAGCATGAACTGCAGTGGAGTAAACACCTTAAAACCAAGGAAGTCACTCAGGCTCCCCCTGCTACCTCTTCTGCTGCTGCCGCCTCGGCCTATTCTGCTGCTGCCGCCTCGGCCTCTTCCTCCGCCTCTGGAGGAACGTTGGCACCTGCCGCCCAGCAAACAGGGGATGTACCACCAACACCACCACCACCACCTCCGTCACCAAGCGTCTCAACCATGTCACACGCCAGCGTTCAGCTCTCCATCTCACAAACATTTGATAGAAAGCGTAAATTCCCACCTAGCCACCCTCGATCCCTGGCCCTGAATGCCAGCATTTCTAAACTACTGGCCTATGAAATGCTGTCATTTAGGCTGGTGGACACAGACAGCTTCAAACAGCTCATGTCGCTTGCTGTCCCACAGTATGTTGTTCCCAGCCGGCACTACTTCTCCAAGAGAGCCGTGCCTTCCCTGCACAACCAAGTATCCGATAAAATCAAGTGTGCACTGCGCAACGCCATCTGTAGCAAGGTCCACCTAACCACAGATACGTGGACCAGTAAGCACGGCCAGGGACGCTATATCTCCCTAACTGCACACTGGGTAAATGTAGTGGCAGCTGGGCCCCAGGCGGAGAGCTGTTTGGCGCACGTCCTTCCGCCGCCAAGGATCGCAGGGCAACATTCTTTGCCTCCTGTTGCCACCTCCTCCTTCTCGGCTTCCTCCTCCTCTTCTTCCACCTGCTCATCCAGTCAGCCACACACCTTCACCACCAACTTCAGCACAGCCCGGGGTAAACGTCAGCAGGCCATTCTGAAACTCATATGTTTGGGGGACAGGCCCCACACCGCACAGGAGTTGTGGCGGGGTATTGAACAACAGACCGACGAGTGGTTGCTGCCGGTGAGCCTCAAGCCCGGCCTGGTGGTGTGTGATAATGGGCGAAATCTCGTTGCAGCTCTGGGACTAGCCAATTTGACGCACATCCCTTGCTTGGCGCATGTGCTGAATTTGGTGGTGCAGAAGTTCATTCACAACTACCCCGACATGTCAGAGCTGCTGCATAAAGTGCGGGCCGTCTGTTCGCGCTTCCGGCGTTCACATCCTGCCGCTGCTCGCCTGTCTGCGCTACAGCGTAACTTCGGCCTTCCCGCTCACCGCCTCATATGCGACGTGCCCACCAGGTGGAACTCCACCTTGCACATGCTGGACAGACTGTGCGAGCAGCAGCAGGCCATAGTGGAGTTTCAGCTGCAGCACGCACGGGTCAGTCGCACTACAGAACAGCACCACTTCACCACCAATGACTGGGCCTCCATGCGAGACCTGTGTGCCCTGTTGCGCTGTTTCGAGTACTCCACCAACATGGCCAGTGGCGATGACACCGTTATCAGCGTTACAATACCACTTCTATGTCTCCTTGAGAAAACACTTAGGGCGATGATGGAAGAGGAGGTGGCCCAGGAGGAGGAGGAGGAGGAGGAGGAAGAGGGGTCATTTTTAGCACTTTCAGGCCAGTCTCTTCGAAGTGACTCAGAGGGAGGTTTTTGGCAACAGCAGAGGCCAGGTACAAATGTGGCCAGCCAGGGCCCACTACTGGAGGACGAGGAGGACGAGGATGAGGAGGAGGTGGAGGAGGATGAGGATGAAGCATGGTCACAGCGGGGTGGCACCCAACGCAGCTCGGGTCCATCACTGGTGCGTGGCTGGGGGGAAAGGCAGGACGATGACGATACGCCTCCCACAGAGGACAGCTTGTCCTTACCCCTGGGCAGCCTGGCACACATGAGCGACTACATGCTGCAGTGCCTGCGCAACGACAGCAGAGTTGCCCACATTTTAACCTGTGCGGACTACAGGGTTGCCACCCTGCTGGATCCACGCTACAAAGACAATGTGCCCACCTTACTTCCTGCACTGGAGCGTGATAGGAAGATGCGCGAGTACAAGCGCACGTTGGTAGACGCGCTACTGAGAGCATTCCCAAATGTCACAGGGGAACAAGTGGAAGCCCAAGGCCAAGGCAGAGGAGGAGCAAGAGGTCGCCAAGGCAGCTGTGTCACGGCCAGCTCCTCTGAGGGCAGGGTTAGCATGGCAGAGATGTGGAAAACTTTTGTCAACACGCCACAGCTAACTGCACCACCACCTGATACGCAACGTGTTAGCAGGAGGCAACATTTCACTAACATGGTGGAACAGTACGTGTGCACACCCCTCCACGTACTGACTGATGGTTCGGCCCCATTCAACTTCTGGGTCTCTAAATTGTCCACGTGGCCAGAGCTAGCCTTTTATGCCTTGGAGGTGCTGGCCTGCCCGGCAGCCAGCGTTTTGTCTGAACGTGTATTCAGCACGGCAGGGGGCGTCATTACAGACAAACGCAGCCGCCTGTCTACAGCCAATGTGGACAAGCTGACGTTCATAAAAATGAACCAGGCATGGATCCCACAGGACCTGTCCGTCCCTTGTCCAGATTAGACATTAACTACCTCCCCATAACCATATATTATTGGACTCCAGGGCACTTCCTCATTCAATCCTATTTTTATTTTCATTTTACCATTATATTGCAAGGCTACCCAAAGTTGAATGAACCTCTCCTCTGCCTGTGTGCTAGGCCTAAATATATGCCAATGGATTGTTGCAGTGGTGGCTGACGTGAAGCCTCATTCTCTGCTATGACATGCAGACTGATTCTCTGGTGACATGAAGCCAGATTGTCTGCTACGGGACCTCTCTCCTCTGCCTGGGTGCTGGGCCTGAATTTATGACAATGGACTGTTGCAGTGGTGGCTGACGTGAAGCCTGATTCTCTGCTATGACATGCAGACTGATTCTCTGCTGACATGAAGCCAGATCCTCTGTTGCGGGACCTCTCTCCTCTGCCTGGGTGCTGGGCCTAAATTTATGAAAATGGACTGTTGCAGTGGTGGGTGACGTGAAGCCTCATTCTCTGCTATGACATGCAGACTGATTCTCTGCTGACATGAAGCCAGATCGTCTGTTACGGGACCTCTCTCCTCTGCCTGGGTGCTGGGCCTAAATTTATGAAAATGGACTCTTACAGTGGTGGGTGACGTGAAGCCTGATTCTCTGCTATGACATGAAGACTGATTCTCTGCTGACATGAAGCCAGATCCTCTGTTACGGGACCTCTCTCCTCTGCCTGGGTGCTGGGCCTAAATATCTGACAATGGACTGTTGCATTGGTGGCTGACGTGAAGCCTGATTCTCTGCTATGATATGAAGACTGATTCTCTGCTGACATGAAGCCAGATTGTCTGTTACGGGACCTCTCTCCTCTGCCTGTGTGCTAGGCCTAAATATATGCCAATGGATTGTTGCAGTGGTGGCTGACGTGAAGCCTGATTCTCTGCTATGACATGCAGACTGATTCTCTGGTGACATGAAGCCAGATCCTCTGTTACGGGACCTCTCTCCTCTGCCTGGGTGCTGGGCCTAAATTTATGAAAATGGACTGTTGCAGTGGTGGGTGACGTGAAGCCTGATTCTCTGCTATGACATGCAGACTGATTCTCTGGTGACATGAAGCCAGATCCTCTGTTACGGGACCTCTCTCCTCTGCCTGGGTGCTGGGCCTAAATTTATGAAAATGGACTGTTGCAGTGGTGGGTGACGTGAAGCCTCATTCTCTGCTATGACATGCAGACTGATTCTCTGCTGACATGAAGCCAGATTGTCTGTTACGGGACCTCTCTCCTCTGCCTGGGTGCTGGGCCTGAATTTATGACAATGGACTGTTGCAGTGGTGGCTGACGTGAAGCCTGATTCTCTGCTATGATATGAAGACTGATTCTCTGCTGACATGAAGCCAGATTGTCTGTTACGGGACCTCTCTCCTCTGCCTGGGTGCCGGGGCCTAAATATCTGAGAATGGACTGTTCCAGTGGTGGGTAACGGGAAGCCAGATTCTCTGCTATGATATGAAGACTGATTCTCTGCTGACATGAAGCCAGATTGTCTGTTACGGGACCTCTCTCCTCTGCCTGGGTGCTGGGCCTAAATTTATGAAAATGGACTCTTACAGTGGTGGGTGACGTGAAGCCTGATTCTCTGCTATGACATGAAGACTGATTCTCTGCTGACATGAAGCCAGATTGTCTGTTACGGGACCTCTCTCCTCTGCCTGGGTGCCGGGGCCTAAATATCTGAGAATGGACTGTTCCAGTGGTGGGTGACGGGAAGCCAGATTCTCTGCTATGGAACCTCTCTCCAATTGATTTTGGTTAATTTTTATTTATTTAATTTTTATTTTAATTAATTTCCCTATCCACATTTGTTTGCAGGGGATTTACCTACATGTTGCTGCCTTTTGCAGCCCTCTAGCCCTTTCCTGGGCTGTTTTACAGCCGTTTTAGTGCCGAAAAGTTCGGGTCCCCATTGACTTCAATGGGGTTCGGGTTCGGGACGAAGTTCGGATCGGGTTCGGATCCCGAACCCGAACATTTCCGGGATGTTCGGCCGAACTTCTCGAACCCGAACATCCAGGTGTTCGCTCAACTCTACTTACCGGCTATGCAGCCTATAGTAGAAGTTTAGATAATCTTGTACAGCAGAGCATGTGAAGAAAGATGGCAACTTCTAGAAGACTACTCCCCTTCTTGTAGATAAGTGAGGACACAAAGGGGAGGAGTAACAAAAGAGGCTGAACATACACAGAGAACAATATAGAAGTGGTCAGAAGGTGGCGCTAATTGACCATGTTTTAATACAGGACAAACCCTATATGAATTAGCACACATTTATGAGAAGCTGTATGGAGACATGACACTCCCCGTCTGGTATTGATTAATACCACTATCAGTCATCAGGAGATAACAGGAGAATGAGTTCACACACTGGTCTAAGGAACAGCTTGGTCTCTTGTGATCTGCAGACCTTTACTACCACTTTACGGACATTCCCATCCTCGCTTGGAAATGTCTTTGTGACAAGTCCTAGGGGCCATTTCTTTGCAACTGACTGTCCTTTAGAAGAACAACATCCCCAAGTTTCAGGTTGGGCCTGACAGTTTGCCATTTGGTCCGTGGTTGTAAAGTGGATATGTACTGTTTCTTCCACCTGTCCCAAAATGTATTGGCAAGGCACTGTACTTGTCTCCATTGACGTTTATAAAGATCTTTGGTGCTGAACTCACCAGGAGGAGTACTCACTTTCCCAATCTTCTGGGTAAGGAGGGTTGCAGTAGTGAGAAGGAATGGTTCCTCTGGATCGCTCAGAACTGGAGTCAAAGGTCTAGCATTGATGGTTTTCTTTGACTGCTGGAATTCTGTCACAGTGTAAACCTCTTGGCAGTGGTGCCAGCCTTTACACTGCCTAACATCATTACAATTGGTCTCTTTAAAGGCACGAGCTATGTGGGCTAGACAAGTAATAACTCGTACAAGCGATTTCCAAGTAGAGAATCTTTTAAAGCGATGAGAACCAAGGGAGTCGAATGATGTCACTGTGTGAAGTGCAGACACTTTGGGACGGATCTCAATGTCCGAGTCTTCGTCCACTAGTTCGCATATGTTGTTCTGGTGAACAGCTGAACCTGGATTACGTAAGAATGCAGGACCAGTGAGCCAGGTTGTGTTTTTGAGACGGCTTGCTGCAACAGCTCTTGTAGCATGGTCTGCAGGATTATTGTCGGTAGGCACATAATGCCATTGTTCTGGACAGGTGGATTTCCTAATCCGAAGCACCCTGTTATTGACATAAACATAGAATCGTCTGGATTCATTATAGATATAACCCAAGACCACCTTGCTGTCTGTGTAGAATTCAACCTTTTTAAGATCAATGTCTATCTCAGACGTGATTAGCTCGGCCATCTCGACGGCCAAGACTGCAGCACAAAGTTCAAGTCTGGGTATAGTGTGTTCAGGTTGTGGTGCGAGTTTTGCCTTGCCCATGATAAACCCAACGTGGTATTGTCTGTTAGTGTCCACGGTTCTGAGATAAGCTACAGCAGATATAGCTTTAACAGAAGTATCGGAAAATATGCAGTGTATGGTCTTGGACATCAGTAGATGGCACAGGAGCATATGGGCGTGAGACATTAAGGCTAGACAGAGATGTCAGGGAGTTTCTCCATTCTACCCACATATTCTTCTTTTCAGGGGATAATGGAACATCCCAGTCAGTAGTTTCACGGATTAAATCTCTAAGCAAGGCCTTACCTTGGATAGTGACAGGAGCTACAAAACCCAAAGGATCATACAGGCTGTTGATTGCAGACAGAACGCCTCTGCGGGTGAAAGGCTTTTCTTCCTTGCTAACTTGAAAGGTGAAGGTATCGGATTTCAAGTCCCATAGAAGTCCAAGGCTGCGTTGGACAGGTAAAGTATCTGACCCCAGGTCCAAATCTCTTAGGTCATTGGAATGGTCTTCAGTAGGGAAGGCTTCCATAACCTCTTTGCTGTTTGAAGCAATCTTGTGGAGTCTCAAATTGGAACAGGCGAGCATGTCCTGGGCTCTTTTGAGGAGACTGATTGCAGAATCACTGGAAGGTAAAGATTTTAAACAGTCATCTACGTAGAAGTCTTTTTCTACAAACTGTCTTGTATCTGACCCATATACTCTTTCTCCTTCCTGAGCAGAACGTCTGAGTCCGTAAATAGCAACAGCAGGTGAGGGGCTGTTCCCGAAAATGTGTACTCTCATGCGGTACTCTATGACATCTTTTAAAGGGTCATTGTCTTTAAACCAGAAGAATCTGAGGAAGTTTCTATCCTTCTCTCTAACAAGGAAGCAGTGAAACATCTGTTGGATATCAGCAATCAGACCGACAGAATCCTTGCGGAAACGGAGGAGTACTCCTAGCAGTTTGTTATTCAGGTCAGGGCCTGTCAGGAGTACATCGTTTAAGGAGATTCCTTCATATTTAGCACTAGAGTCAAACACGACTCTGATCTGACCTGGTTTTTTGGGATGATATACTCCGAAAATTGGGAGGTGCCAGCATTCTTCATGAGCTTCAAGGGGTGGTGCAATCTCTGCATGATTGTTCTCAAATATTCTCTGCATGAAAGAAAAGAAGTGTTCTCTCATCTCCGGCCTTCTTTGGAAGTTACGTCTAAGAGAAGAGAAACGTTTAAGTACTTGTACCTTGTTGTTAGGTAGGCGTGGCCTTGGAGTTCTGAAGGGAAGAGGCGCAACCCAACTGTTAGTGCTGTCCTTCACGAAATCTTGTTCCATTATTTCCAAGAACAGCTTGTCTTCGATAGATAGTGCCACCTGATTGTCATCTTTTGTCCTTTGGAAGACAGTGCATCCTAAGTGGTCTTGGTCGCTGTCACTAGAGACATCTGTAAAGGAACAAGGTAGATGGGAAGCACACGGTAGCTCCTTTATGAGGAAGTTGTTGACACATGGTTGGAAAAGTGAGGGGCGTTCACTGGCTAGTGTGCTTGTAAACATATTATGAACTGACTCTGGCTTGTGCACACTCCCAAGGCAGACTTCTCCTATTAAGACCCATCCTATATCCAGCCTTTGAGCATAAGGAGCGTTGCCAGGACCATTTATGTGCTGTCTCACTTTATGGACTCGTAGAATGTCTCTCCCGAGTAGCAATATTATCTTAGCCTGTGGGTCAAGTTCTGGGATCAGGTGGGCTATATGCTTTAGGTGTGCATGATGCATTGCGACATCTGGAGTAGGAATTTCAAATCTGTGATCAGGGATTTGATTGCACTCTATTAGAGTTGGTAAGGGCAAGCTGATCTCGCCGTTCATCGCTTCAACTTGGAAACCGGATGCTCTTCTCCCCGCCGTCTGCACAAATCCTGCACAAGTCCTTAGTGAGTATGGGAAGCTGGGGCTTTTAATGTTGAATATGTCAAAATAGGTTGAGGTGGCTAGAGACCTATTGCTTTGGTCATCTAGAATGGCATACATTTTGACTGCTTTGTCTCTTTGTCCTGTTGGGTAGACTCGGACTAGACATATTTTGGAACAGGATCTTCCACTTATGGATCCTTTGCAGATCTCAGTGCACTGTGGAGTGACCTCCAGGGTAGCGACAGCAGTGTTACCCTCCTCTCCACCATGCTGAACAGTATTGTAAGCGTGTTGTAAAGTCCATGGAGCTGGTCCAGGATGTAATGCTGTACTATGGTCTGTGCTATCAGATTCTTTACACTTTTCACTAACCTTGCAGTCTTTGGCTAAATGAGTGGTTGAAGAACAGCACTTGTAGCAGATGTTATTTTCTCTAAGGAAGGCTTTACGCTCCTCGATGGGTTTTTCTCTAAAGCCCCTACATGTCAGGAGAGAATGTGGTTTTCGGTGTATAGGACACTGCTTACCAGGGTTTTTAACTTTGTTTGTAGCATGGTAGGAACCAGCAGACCTGTGGAGAGAGTCTGAAGGGAACAGTTCAGTCTTGTGAACCGCCACTGAAGCTCTACGTGAAGGAAGACCTGGAACAGAAGTACATGCCAGTGTAAAATCAAAACTAGGATCATTTCTTATCTTAGCCTGGTCACGTATGACACAGAACACAGAAAATGGAGGAAATGAAACATTGTGTTTTTTCTTATAGTTAGAACCACATTTGACCCACTCATTTTGTAAGCCGGGGGTTAACTTTTGTACTATGAGGTTAACACCCCTGGCAGTGTCAAAGAATGTGAGTCCCGACAGATCACCTTCAGATTTGGCTACTTGTAGTTCCATTAATAAGTCACTAAGTTCCCTAAGTTTCTGGAAGCCTTTAGGAGCTATTCTAGGGAAATCTTCTATCCTTTTAAAGAAAGAGTTTTCTATTGCCTCTGCTGAACCATAACGTTCGTCAAGTCTGTCCCAAACCATTTTTAGTCCGATATCTGGGTTTCTTATATTAATGGACTTGATTCTTTTTACATGCTCAGCAGATGCAGTCCCTAGCCACTTAGCTAAGAGGTCTATCTCTTCGCTGGGGGATAGTCCAACGTCTTTGATTGTGTTCTTAAAGGAAGAACGCCAGGCCCTATAACTCTCAGGGTGATCATCAAACTTCCCAAGTCCCTTGGCAACCAGCTCACGCCTTGTTAGGAACTTAACAATGTCCATGCTGGTTTGATCAGGAGGAGAGTAAGCTGGCAGTGTGTTGCGATAGTGAGAAAATGGTGTATAATCATACCTGTCAGTAGTCTCTCTTTTAGGTTGGACTGTATCATACCTTCTAGGCACGAAAAAGGATGTTTCTGGAACATTATGCGCAGGCTGGAACTCCTGATGAGAAGGCGGGTGGTCCCTACTTAGTTCATTTCCTGGATTGTCCTCTGGCCTGCGGGTTAGAGACTTATCCTGGACTTCCGGGGTTGCTGTGAGGCGAGTTCGATGAAATCCGTCGATGAGGTCTTGTTGAAGATCTTCTGTCGGCTGGAGAGTGTCGATCATTCTGGAATGTCGATGGACATACTCTGAGGTGCGCTGCAGGGAATCTTGATGGATGAGATCTAGGTTGGCTGGACCGCTGCATCTTTCGTCGTCTGGGTAAAAGAGTGCTTCCAGGGCCTCTGCTTTGGCAATGGCTGCAGCAGCTTCCTTCTGCGCTGAGAGCTTCTCCAGTGCCGCTTGCTGACTTGCCTTTTCAGCTTCAAATGTTGCTTAACGTAGCTTTAGTTGCATCTCTTGCTCTGCAAAGGCAGCGCGTGCTTTTGCCGCCTCCGCTTCTGCGCGTGCAATGGCGGTGGCATTGCTGACTGCTGAGGATCTTGCAGAGCGACTGGCTTTAGACCTTGTCTTGTAAGAAGTTTGGCTTTGTGACATGATGCTGCTGTTTAGGATCTTGACTGTGAGGAGACTGCTGTGTTCTCATATGCAGGTAGCTGCGTGGTGGGATAGCGGCCTCTGAAGTCTGTATCTTATTTTCTACTCGCCAGGTCGCAGCCGTTTCACTGGCTAGGTCGCAGCCGTTTCACTGTCCTGTCCTCGTTACCACGTGTACCCCTGGGGTGTGTATGGACTTGGCAGGCAGATAAACACCCTCCTACTACTCAGTAAATTGAGACCAGGTAATGATCTGTAGCTTTAATGAGCCAAAGTTAGTTGGTGTGAAACTGTGAACCAGTAACATAAAGAATGCAATAAGTACATGAACTGCAAATATACATATCATAGAATAGCATACAACATGTCTGATACATATAATAGAACAGCATACAACATGTCTGCAAGGGTAGCTGACTAGGCCCTTACTTTACATCTGAACTGCTAACTAGCTGCCTACACAGAAATACACATAATGCATGTTTATAGCTAGTAATAATCACATAGGCATGAAAGAACAGCAAGAAATAATGCCTTACCGGCTATGCAGCCTATAGTAGAAGTTTAGATAATCTTGTACAGCAGAGCATGTGAAGAAAGATGGCAACTTCTAGAAGACTACTCCCCTTCTTGTAGATAAGTGAGGACACAAAGGGGAGGAGTAACAAAAGAGGCTGAACATACACAGAGAACAATATAGAAGTGGTCAGAAGGTGGCGCTAATTGACCATGTTTTAATACAGGACAAACCCTATATGAATTAGCACACATTTATGAGAAGCTGTATGGAGACATGACACCATCAGACAGGGTTCACGATCCGTAGCTGAATACGCCATTGAGTTTCGTACCCTGGCAGCAGAGGTGGGCTGGAATAATGAGGCTCTGGTCGCTGCTTTCTCTCATGGTCTCTCGGATGCCTTGAAGGATGAGGTTGCAGCTAAGGACCTACCAGTGGAGCTCGAGTCTCTTATTTCTTTCCTGATTTTGATTGACACCAGACTCAGGGAGAGACCTTCCTTTAAGGAGAGCCTGCGGAGGTCTTCTAACAGATTGGCGCCTACGTTTGCTGTCCCACCCGTGCCTCCCTCTCCTCCCACGCCTCCTGGGGATGACTCGTCTGGGGGTGAACCCATGCAGCTGGGGTTTGCTCGCCTGTCCGAAGGGGAGAGGGTACTCCGGAGACGCGAGGGCCGATGCATGTACTGTGGTCTCGGTGGGCATTTTCGGTTGGCATGTCCGAACCGTCCGGGAAACGCTCGCACCTGAGATCCTGTCGGGGGCAGATCTTGGGTGGAGTCTCCTCGTCCCCGGTTTCCCGTGTTGACAAACCACTGATCACTGTTGTCCTCTCCTGGGTCGGGGGCTCGGTGACGACCCAGGCGTTGGTGGACTCTGGTGCTGGTGGTTTGTTCATTGATAGTGTGTTCGCTGCCGCCAATTCCATTCCTCTGCAGCCTCGAGGTTCCCCACTGGCTCTTGAGGCGATAGACGGCAGACCCCTTCTGCCGCCACACGTGACTCTTGAGACCCTTTCCAGTGGGGATAGCCATTGGTGCCGTTCACAGAGAGTCGGTCTGTCTCCAGGTGATTTCGTCTCCACACTACTCGGTGGTCTTGGGGTACCCCTGGCTCCAGAAGCATATTCCGACTTTCGATTGGAGATCGGCCGAGATCCTCTCGTGGTCACCGCAGTGTGGGGCTAGTTGCATCCATGGGCCTGTCAAGTTGCTGTGTACTTCCTCAGACTCTCTGTTGCCTCCTGAATACGAAGAGTACCGGGATGTATTCGATAAGGTGCGCGCGGTTGCCCTACCTCCGCACCGCCCATACGATTGTGCCATAGAGTTACAATCTGGTGCCGTTCCTCCTCGTGGCAAAGTCTATCCACTGTCGGTAGCGGAGAATGAGGCCATGGAGGAATACGTGAGGGAGGCGCTTTCACGCGGACATATTCGCAAATCCTCGTCCCCGGCAGGGGCTGGATTTTTCTTTGTGAAAAAGAAGGGCGGTGAGTTGAGGCCTTGCATCGATTACAGGGGTCTCAATCGCATCACGATCAAGAACGCTTACCCGATACCCTTGATTTCCGAGCTGTTCGATCGCCTCAAAGGGGCCACGGTCTTTACCAAACTCGACCTGAGGGCGGCATATAACCTGGTAAGGATCAAGGCAGGCGATGAGTGGAAGACCGCGTTTAACACCAGGACCGGTCATTATGAATCCTTGGTTATGCCCTTTGGGTTGTGCAATGCGCCCGCAGTCTTCCAGGAATTCATTAACGATGTTTTCCGTGACCTGTTGCAGCAGTGTGTGGTGGTCTATTTGGATGACATCTTGGTATATTCTGAATCCATGGAGGCCCACATTTTGGATGTCAGACGAGTGTTGCAACAGGCAGTTCGGTAAGCTTGAGAAATGCGAATTTCACCGATCCCAGGTAACCTTCTTAGGTTACATCATTTCCGCTGAGGGGTTCTCCATGGATCCTGAGAAGGTTTCGGCTGTCTTACAGTGGCCCCAGCCCAGTGGTCTCCGTGCCCTGCAGCGCTTTTTGGGCTTCGCCAATTATTATCGGAAGTTCATCAGGGACTTTTCTATGCTAGCCAAGCCTCTCACGGATCTGACCAGGAAGGGCAGTAATTTCCAGGTCTGGCCGCTCGAGGCCATCCGAGCTTTTGAGGCTCTAAAGTCCGCCTTTGTGTCGGCTCCGATTCTGTCGCATCCCAACCCTGGGTTGCCCTTTGTCCTCGAGGTGGACGCGTCTGAGACGGGAGTAGGCGCCCTTCTGTCTCAGCGTAGAACACCAGAGGGTCCTCTGCTTCCTTGTGGGTTTTACTCCCGGAAACTGTCTTCCGCGGAGTGCAACTATCAGATTGGTGACAGGGAGTTATTGGCCATCGTGCAGGCCCTTAAAGAATGGAGGCACTTGCTCGAGGGTTCGGTGGTTCCGGTTCTCATCCTGACGGACCACAAGAATCTGACCTACCTTTCTGAGGCCAAGAGATTGACACCACGTCAGGCCAGATGGGCTCTGTTCTTGTCACGTTTTAATTACGTGGTCTCCTACCTACCCGGTTCCAAGAACATCAGAGCGGATGCCTTATCACGGCAGTACTCCGAGCTGTCCGGGGAGGAGTCGATTCCGACTTCGGTCATACCTCCTAATCAGATCCTGGCCGCCATTCGCACCAGCCTGACCTCTCCCCTGGGTGAGCAGATTTTGGCGGCTCAATCTGGTGCTCCCTCTGGGAGACCCAACGGCAGGTGTTTTGTGCCTGAGGAGTTGCGCACTCGGTTGTTGCGAACCTACCATAACTCCAAGGCCGCGGGGCATCCTGGAAAGAATCAGCTGTCCTGGGCTGTTTCACGTCTGTTCTGGTGGCCTTCTCTACGTTCCGACATCGCCGTATATGTAGCGGCATGCTCCGTTTGTGCCCAGAGTAAGTCCCCTCGGCACCTTCCGTTGGGCCTTTTGCAACCCATAGCCACCGGGGAGCGCCCATGGTCACACCTGGGGATGGATTTCATTGTGGACCTCCCTGCATCCCGAGGCCATACGGTCATTCTCATGATTGTGGATCGGTTTTCCAAAATGTGCCACTGTGTTCCTCTCAAGAAGTTACCCTCTGCACAAGAGTTGGCCACGATTTTCGCCAGGGAGGTCTTCCGGTTGCACGGTTTGCCCAAGGAGATTGTGTCGGATCGGGGGAGTCAGTTTGTGTCCAGGTTCTGGCGCGCCTTTTTCTCCCAGTTGGGGATTCATCTCTCTTTCTCCTCGGCCTACCACCCTCAGTCCAATGGGGCCGCAGAACGATCCAATCAGGCCTTGGAGCAATTCCTTCGTTGCTATGTCTCCGATCACCAAGACAATTGGGTTGACCTCCTGCCTTGGGCTGAGTTTGCCAGGAACACGGCGGTGAACTCTTCCTCTGGGACGTCTCCCTTCATGGCCAATTATGGGTTCCAACCTGCCGTGTTACCAGAGGTATTCTCTCCCCAGGATATTCCGGCTGTGGAGGATCACCTTTCCGTCCTACGTGCTTCTTGGGTACAGATCCAGAGGTCCCTTGAGGTCTCTGCGCAGCGCCAGAGACTCCAGGCTGATCGCAGACGAGCGCCCGCTCCTTCCTACCAGGTTGGAGACCGTGTATGGTTGTCCACCCGCAACCTCAACCTTCGAGTGCCCACTCCAAGCTGGCGCCTCGCTTTGTTGGTCCCTTCCGAGTGCTTCGCAGGGTAAACCCGGTAGCCTATGCCCTTGCGCTTCCTCCTGGCATGCGGATCTCCAACGTGTTTCATGTCTCCCTGTTGAAGCCATTGGTGTGTAATCGTTTCACTTCCTCGGTTCCTCGGCCCCGTCCGGTCCAAGTGGGCAATCGTGAGGAATATGAGGTGAGCAATATCCTGGACTCACGCCTGGTCCGCGGTCGGTTGCAGTTTTTGGTCCATTGGCGTGGTTATGGTCCAGAGGAGCGTTCCTGGGTTCCCTCCGCAGATGTCCATGCTCCTGCTTTGCTCCGAGCCTTCCACGCACGCTTCCCTCAGAAACCGTTCCTTACTCCGCGGAGGAGGGGCCCTTGAGGGGGAGGTACTGTCATGGTCTTACCTTCTTACTGTTCTCCTTCGTTTGACATGTGCTGGCGGCCATCTTGGTTTCTGGGTTTCTTGTAGCCTCCCACCCTGCGGCTTCTCCTTCCCACTGGGAGGAGCTGGATGCCTAGCTCATATATATAGGAGGTCTGTGGCTTCAGTTCCTTGCTTGGTCATCCTGTGTTCACATGCTTCTAAGACTGCTGCTGCTTCTGGTTCCTGATCCTGGCCTCGTCTGACTACCCCGTTGGTTCCTGATCCTGGCTTCGTCTGACTACCCTGCCGGTTCCTGATCCAGGCTTCGTCTGACTACCCTTCTGGTTCCTGACCTCTGTCTACGCAAGACCCTGCTTCGGTTTAGCCATCTGTTTGGACTTTTGCTTACGGCTTGATTTTCAATAAAGCCTTCCTATTTCCACTCATCTCTTGTTGTACGTCTGGTTCATGGTTCCATGACAGTGGCGTCCGTTCACCATACAATCCTCAGACTGATGCCGTACAGTGGCGTCCGTTCACCATACAGTTCCATTGTAAAAAAACATATACGTTAACGTCTGCATTTTTTACTTGACTCTGCAGGATACAAAAACGTGTAGAGTGCTGCACATTTGTATACATCAAACCGATAGGAAAAACGTGATGTGAACACACATTGGGGGGGAGGGGGGCATACTAAAATTTGCTGTGGGGCCCAGTCAGTTCTAGCTACATCACTGCACATCTCCTTCTCTCCTCCAGGCCTGGCTCACTGCTGCAGCGGGCCGGAGGAGAGAAGGAGCGCAGGGAGCTGCGGTTAGTGAATGACAGGACCGCCAGCTCCCCTGCAATGATAGGTATGTGAGGGGGCCACTGGGGGGTCATTCATCACACTGTGAGGGCCCCTTACACAGTATAATGACTCCCAGTGCCCCCCATTTAGTATAATGATCCCCATTGACCCTCCATTTAGCATAATGACCACCAGAGCCCCCATTAAATATAATAACCCCTCGTGCCCCCTCCATACAGTATAACCCCCAGTGTGGGGGCGACTGGGGGTCATTATTCTGAATGGAGGGTCACTGTGGGGTCATTATACTGTGAGGGCCCTTTACATAGTGTAATGACCCCCAGTGTCCCCCATTTAGTATAATGATCACCAATGACCCTCCATTCAGAATAATGACCCCCACAGCCTCCTCCATACAGTATTCCCCCAGTGTGGGGGCTACTGGGGATCATTATTCTGAATGGGGGCGACTGGGGGTTATTATTCTGAATGCAGGGCCACAGGTGGTCATAATACAGTGGGGGGGGGGGAATTGGGGGTTCATTATACTGTGTGAAGGGCCACTAGTAGTCATTATACTGTATAGAGGCCACTGGGGGTCATTATACCGTGTGGGAGCCACAGGGGGACATGTCAATGTAAAAAAATGCCTCATGGGGGCCCACTGGGATTTATCGCCCAAGGGCCCACATGAACCTGGAGCCGGCCCTGTATATATGTACACACACACACACACCAGTAAATTCACCTCATAAATCAATAATTCAATGCTAAATGATAGGTTAAGATTGTAATAGGTGGAAGATATGGGAGATCAAACATTAGTGATGTAAACTGTTGATTTTACATGAAAGACTAAAATTAACCGCTGAATAGACCTGCGATAAACTGTGGATAAATAGAATTTAACCATCAAGTCCGCTTACCAGTCACCACCTATCAGCAAGCGAGTTTAAAGGGATTTTGTCACCAGGATTTCACTTACTGAGCTATTAACATGACCACATCAGGTCACGATTTATATTACAATCTACAAGTATTACTGCGCTGTGTCTTGTAATTTATCTGTAAAATTGCTTTTATTAATATGCAAATTACCTAACTAAGGAGCCCAAGGGGCTGTCCCTCTGTCCGATGGAGCCCAGCCACACCCCTTCTTCTTGACCCCAGCACCGCCCCACTGCTAATGTATTCACTCCTCATCGCCAACCTCATATGCCTGGTGCGCCGTAATCTCGCACATGCGCCGTGGAAGGACCAGTCAAAGCATGCGCAATGTGTTCTGTGAGGCCGATGCCAGGAATCGCGCAGGCACTGACAGGTCTATCCACGGCGCATGCGCGAGATTACGGCGCACCAGGCATATAATGTCGGCGATGAGGAGTGAATAAATTAAAAGTGGGGCGGTGCTGTGCTCAAGGAGAAGGGGTGTGGCTGGGCTCCACCGGACAGAGGGACAGCCCCTTGGGCTCCTTATTTAGGTAATTAGCATATTAATAAAAGCAATTTTACAGCTCAGTAAGTGAGGGGGGTTATGGGGGGGGGCTTAGGGGTGGGCGGGGCTTAGCTGGTGCTAGTCGGCGCTGACTGATTCACGCGCATAAAAAAACACAAGGTGCATATTAAAATATATAACACTATATAACGACTATATAAACTGACTAGGGTCTATGCTGCACTGATCTCTGCTTCACTGGTCTCTAATGCACTGTACCGTATTTTTCGCCCTATATAAGATGCACCTAGGTTTTAGAGTAGAACAATAATAAAAAAATATTTTTCATTACACCTCAGGTCAGACCAACAATCAGACCCCCAATGTGAATCAGACCTCAGATCAACCCCCCAACCTTTAGCATCTATCAGCCCCCATGTCAGCCCCCAGTGCAAATAAAATAAAACACTTACCTCTCCTGCTCCTGGTCACCATCGCAATCCTCTTCATTCTGCTGTTGGCTGTGTATCTCTGCGCACAGTGTGAGGTTAAACAGCGACCTCACGCTGTGCGCAGCCCTGCACAGCCGATAGCCGAGGACCAGAAAGCGGTGAGTACAGATCCTTCACCACTTCCTGGTCCTCCTGTACTAATAAAGGGCTTCCATAATGGAAGCGCTTCATTAGTACTGCGTTAAAGACGGCCCTGATGGTTGGGGACCGCTGCCCTATAGCACATCCTCCTAACAAATCCCCGTGTTAGCTCATCGTACCTTGTAACTTCGACTAGTTCTACCCATCTATAACACTTGTTTTTTCATATTATAAAACCACTAATTGAGGAAAATACACCATGTGCATAATCATAATCCCAGGCAGATCAATACATCTCAGAATTTCTTGATCTATTACTTTGTTATGAATTCTGAGTTTTTGGACTAAATTCCTAAAATTGTGTGGTTATTTACAGGGCTTCCCGTTCCATCAACAAAACAACGAAGATGCAAAAGGCCTGTTCTGAATGTGCTGCAGGTGTCGATGGACGAAGAGTCGGAGGAGCATTCGGAGGGAGAGGAGGCCGGACACTCTGCAACTGTCTTGGCCACTTACCCCCCTGATGTCTCCAGTTCCTCCTCTGATGTATGCAGTTCCCCCTTGATGTCTGCAGTTACCCCCCTGTTGAGTCTGAGGAGCAGTCGGAAAGCAGTTCTGCAAATGTCTGGGCCACTTCTCCCCCTGATGTCTGCAGTTCACCCCCTGATGTCTGCAACCCTTCCCCCCCCCCACTGATGTCAGAAGAGGCCAGACCTTCTCATCCTCCAGAATCCAACCACCCAGGTCAAGAAGAAGAGGAGGAGGGAGAGGAGGTCTACACCCCCACCACCCCAGGAGGGTAAATATTTGCACACATCAAAATAATTCTGTATACATAAGATGTTCACATGCATCACATGATCCCCCCACCCCCTTTCAACTCTGGAGCCAAAATGCACATGTGTAAGAAATCTAAACTATAGCCGACCTTAGTTAACATGGCTGACTGTTTACCTGAGCAGCCTTTGTACCCCGGTTAGCAAGCAACTACGCCTGGGGCCCGGGGGTTTGGTGTTACATAATAGTATGTCCCTGTGCGTCCAGTCACTTCCCGCTGCGGCTTACTAGTAAATTGGCTGGTTGGTAATTGTTTATAAGTCCCTACAATGGGGGGTTAACATAAATTACCTTACTATAAAAAAAATGAAATGCACCCGTCCATTAGGCGCACGACTGTTGTTTATCTCCTCATCCGAGCCGCAGTTTTTACACCTTTGATATGGACCCATTCAATTCAATGGTGCCGAAAAAGATGCGGTCTGAAATCTGTGAGATGTCCCCATCTGTAGCTCCGTTATGTGGTGCCTAGAAAAAACATTACTAGTCCAAATGTTGTCCGTTTTGTCGACAAGAATATGCAGTTACTGAAATGGCTGTCTGGGCAGTTACGCTAATTGCATAACGCACAGGGAAGCCTTTCAGGTTTTTCAGATACACCATTAGCGCGCCATGCAAAACACACAACAGTCGTGTGCATGTAGCCTAAGGCCCCTTGCACACGAGCGTATGCCCTCCCAGACATACGGTCCATGAGCATACAATATGTCCCGGAGCGGCATATGTCATACGGGAGCGCGCAGCATCGTTGGTTACTATGCCAATAATGTATATTAACCATAGGTTACTATTGATGCTATGCGCATCGGCCACCTGCGAGTCGATTGTCCTGCACTCATATGAACACAGGACTATAGTCCCACGGGCGGACGATGTGGAGAGTATCATAATTAACCTCTGCTTCTGTGCGCTCCCATGTGCAGGATGTAGTATGCCGTTCAGGAACATATGGCATGCCGCTCATGGACCGTATGTCTCGAAGGGCATACGGTCGTGTGCAAGTGGCGTAAGTGTCTAACGTAGCTAATAAATATAAACTACCCCAAAAAATAACATTAAACTGTATCCGAACTATCTCTAATCCAAAAAACACTATAATGACCATAAACATGTGCAAACTTCTGGATTTTTATGTAAATCTTAAGTGTTTATACAATTACTCCACACAATGCACTAATTGTCTGCTAAACTAAATTGCATTAATATTTTCATTTCTTTTAAACATACAGTAATCAATAAATGCCATCAACGAATGGCCAAGTACCAGAAGGAGCAAGAAAAGGATCAATTGGCTCTACGTAAGCTGCTGCGGCGGGTTTCAAAGAAGGTTTGGAGGATGGATTAGAGGAACCGTAAAACAATAAAACATATAGTTGCATTCCATGAAAAAAAATTAAAATAAGCCAGAAAGGACTGTTATTGTTAAAATGTTTGAAATTGTCATTGTTAAAATGTTATTAAAAATATTTATCTGTCACAGACTTGATGTGTCCAATCTTAAAAGTTCTATCAATCAGGGAACGCGTTGTGTCGTGTGTAGCAAATTTTGTACTTCTTTTTCTTGTTGTTTAAAAAAATTATTATTTATTTAAACTAAAATTTTAGAAAGTCAAATAGTGTAATTTTTTTCATGTTAGTCCATTTCTGCTGCATACTTACAACATGATGCTGTCAGGGGTGTCTTGGTTTATTTTTGGTGTTGTCCTGGTCTGGTAGGGGCCCATTCCTGGGAACAAATTCCTGCTGCACATTTCGAACATGCTGCTGGCTGTCGTGCTGAGTTAGGCCGAGCTACATGTAGCCCTTATACTGGACCATTAACATCTACCTGCTGCTGATGCTGAAGTCTGTCCTGACCCTGATGACTTAAGTGTGGGCCTTATACTCCACCATTACCAATACTTGCTGTTGTAGGTAGGGATGAGCGAACTCGAACTGTATAGTTCGGGTTCGTACCGAATTTTGGGGTGTCCATGACACGGACCCGAACCCGGACATTTTCGTAAAAGTCCGGGTTCGGGTTCGGTGTTCGTCGCTTTCTTGGCGCGTTTGTGACGCTTTCTTGGCACTTTTTGAAAGGCTGCAAAGCAGCCAATCAACAAGCGTCATACTACTTGCCCCAAGAGGCCGTCACAGCCATGCCTACTATTGGCATGGCTGTGATTGGCCAGAGCACCATGTGACCCAGCCTCTATTTAAGCTGGAGTCACATAGCGCCGCCCGTCACTCTGCTCTGATTAGCGTAGGGAGAGGTTGCGGCTGCGACAGTAGGGCGAGATTAGGCAGATTAACTTCTCCAAAGGACTTGATTAATCGATCGATCTGCAGCTGTGCATCATTGAGCTGCTGAAATTCAATTGCTCACTGTTTTTAGGCTGCCCAGACCGTTTGTCAGTCAATTTTTTCTGGGGTGATCGGCGGCCATTTTGTGTCTTGTGGTGCACCAGCACAAGCTGCGACCAAGTGCATTTAACCCTCAATGGTGTGGTTGTTTTTTGGCTAAAGCCTACATCAGGGTGAAGCTGTCACACCAAGTGCATTTAACCAGCAATAGTCTGTTTATTTTTTGGCCATATACTACATCAGGGGCAAGCTGCGCCAGTCACCAAGTGCATTTAACCCTCAATGGTGTGGTTGTTTTTTGGCTAAAGCCTACATCAGGGTGAAGCTGTCACACCAAGTGCATTTAACCAGCAATAGTCTGTTAATTTTTTGGCCATATACTAAATCAGGGGCAAGCTGCGCCCGTCACCAAGTGCATTTAACCAGCAATAGTCTGTTCATTTTTTGGCCATATACTACATCAGGGGCAAGCTGCGCCCGTCACCAAGTGCATTTAACCCTCAGTAGTGTGGTTGGTCAAGCTGTCACACCAAGTGCATTTAACCAGCAATAGTCTGTTCATTTTTTGGCCATATACTACATCAGGGGCAAGCTGCGCCCGTCACCAAGTGCATTTAACCCTCAGTAGTGTGGTTGGTCAAGCTGTCACACCAAGTGCATTTAACCAGCAATAGTGTGGTTATTTTTTGGCCATATCCCAGTCTAATTCTGTCACTAAATCCATACCGGTCACCCAGCGCCTAAATACTAGGCCTCAAATTTATATCCCGCTAAATCTGTCGTTACTGCTGTCCTGTTGTGGATGGGCAAGTTATTTAGTGTCCGCCAAAGCACATTTTTTGTTCTGGGTTGAAATACAATTCCCAGCGCCTAAATACTAGGCCTCAAATTTATATCCCGCTGAATTTGAATACAATACATTGGGCCAAATAATATTTTTGTTGTTGTGGTGAACCATAACAATGAGGAAAACATCTAGTAAGGGACGCGGACGTGGACATGGTCGTGGTGGTGTTAGTGGACCCTCTGGTGCTGGGAGAGGACGTGGCCGTTCTGCCACATCCACACGTCCTAGTGTACCAACTACCTCAGGTCCCAGTAGCCGCCAGAATTTACAGCGATATATGGTGGGGCCCAATGCCGTTCTAAGGATGGTAAGGCCTGAGCAGGTACAGGCATTAGTCAATTGGGTGGCCGACAGTGGATCCAGCACGTTCACATTATCTCCCACCCAGTCTTCTGCAGAAAGCGCACAGATGGCGCCTGAAAACCAACCCCATCAGTCTGTCACATCACCCCCATGCATACCAGGGAAACTGTCTCAGCCTCAAGTTATGCAGCAGTCTCTTATGCTGTTTGAAGACTCCGCTGGCAGGGTTTCCCAAGGGCATCCACCCAGCCCTTCCCCAGCGGTGAAAGACATAGAATGCACTGACGCACAACCACTTTTGTTTCCTGATGATGAGGACATGGGAATACCACCAGACCCCACATGGAATGAAGGTCGTGCCACTGACTTTCACAGTTCGGAGGAAGAGGCAGTGGTGAGACCGAGCCAACAGCGTAGCAAAAGAGGGAGCAGTGGGCAAAAGCAGAACACCCGCCGCCAAGAGACTCCGCCTGCTACTGACCGCCGCCATCTGGGACCGAGCACCCCAAAGGCAGCTTCAAGGAGTTCCCTGGCATGGCACTTCTTCAAACAATGTGCTGACGACAAGACCCGAGTGGTTTGCACGCTGTGCCATCAGAGCCTGAAGCGAGGCATTAACGTTCTGAACCTTAGCACAACCTGCATGACCAGGCACCTGCATGCAAAGCATGAACTGCAGTGGAGTAAACACCTTAAAACCAAGGAAGTCACTCAGGCTCCCCCTGCTACCTCTTCTGCTGCTGCCGCCTCGGCCTCTTCCTCTGCCTCTGGAGGAACGTTGGCACCTGCCGCCCAGCAAACAGGGGATGTACCACCAACACCACCACCAACTCCGTCACCAAGCGTCTCAACCATGTCACACGGCAGCGTTCAGCTCTCCATCCCACAAACATTTGAGAGAAAGCGTAAATTCCCACCTAGCCACCCTCGATCCCTGGCCCTGAATGCCAGCATTTCTAAACTACTGGCCTATGAAATGCTGTCATTTAGGCTGGTGGACACAGACAGCTTCAAACAGCTCATGTCGCTTGCTGTCCCACAGTATGTTGTTCCCAGCCGCCATTACTTCTCCAAGAGAGCCGTGCCTTCCCTGCACAACCAAGTATCCGATAAAATCAAGTGTGCACTGCGCAACGCCATCTGTAGCAAGGTCCACCTAACCACAGATACGTGGACCAGTAAGCACGGCCAGGGACGCTATATCTCCCTAACTGCACACTGGGTAAATGTAGTGGCAGCTGGGCCCCAGGCGGAGAGCTGTTTAGCGCATGTCCTTCCGCCGCCAAGGATCGCATGGCAACATTCTTTGCCTCCTGTTGCCACCTCCTCCTTCTCGGCTTCCTCCTCCTCTTCTTCCACCTGCTCATCCAGTCAGCCACACACCTTCACCACCAACTTCAGCACAGCCCGGGGTAAGCGTCAGCAGGCCATTCTGAAACTCATAAGTTTGGGGGACAGGCCCCACACCGCACAGGAGTTGTGGCGGGGTATAGAACAACAGACCGACGAGTGGTTGCTGCCGGTGAGCCTCAAGCCCGGCCTGGTGGTGTGTGATAATGGGCGAAATCTCGTTGCAGCTCTGGGACTAGCCAATTTGACGCACATCCCTTGCTTGGCACATGTGCTGAATTTGGTGGTGCAGAAGTTCATTCACAACTACCCCGACATGTCAGAGCTGCTGCATAAAGTGCGGGCCATCTGTTCGCGCTTCCGGCGTTCACATCCTGCTGCTGCTCGCCTGTCTGCGCTACAGCGTAACTTCGGCCTTCCCGCTCACCGCCTCATATGCGACGTGCCCACCAGGTGGAACTTCACCTTGCACATGCTGGACAGACTGTGCGAGCAGCAGCAGGCCATAGTGGAGTTTCAGCTGCAGCACGCACGGGTCAGTCGCACTACAGAACAGCACCACTTCACCACCAATGACTGGGCCTCCATGCGAGACCTGTGTGCCCTGTTGCGCTGTTTCGAGTACTCCACCAACATGGCCAGTGGCGATGACGCCGTTATCAGCGTTACAATACCACTTCTATGTCTCCTTGAGGAAACACTTAGGGCGATGATGGAAGAGGAGGTGGCCCAGGAGGAGGAGGAGGAGGAGGAAGAGGGGTCATTTTTAGCACTTTCAGGCCAGTCTCTTCGAAGTGACTCAGAGGGAGGTTTTTGGCAACAGCAGAGGCCAGGTACAAATGTGGCCAGACAGGGCCCACTACTGGAGGACGAGGAGGACGAGGATGAGGAGGAGGTGGAGGAGGATGAGGATGAAGCATGGTCACAGCGGGGTGGCACCCAGCGCAGCTCGGGTCCATCACTGGTGCGTGGCTGGGGGGAAAGGCAGGACAATGACGATACGCCTGCCACAGAGGACAGCTTGTCCTTACCCCTGGGCAGCCTGGCACACATGAGCGACTACATGCTGCAGTGCCTGCGCAACGACAGCAGAGTTGCCCACATTTTAACGTGTGCGGACTACTGGGTTGCCACCCTGCTGGATCCACGCTACAAAGACAATGTGCCCACCTTACTTCCTGCACTGGAGCGTGATAGGAAGATGCGCGAGTACAAGCGCACGTTGGTAGACGCGCTACTTAGAGCATTCCCAAATGTCACAGGGGAACAAGTGGAAGCCCAAGGCCAAGGCAGAGGAGGAGCAAGAGGTCGCCAAGGCAGCTGTGTCACGGCCAGCTCCTCTGAGGGCAGGGTTAGTATGGCAGAGATGTGGAAAACTTTTGTCAACACGCCACAGCTAACTGCACCACCACCTGATACGCAACGTGTTAGCAGGAGGCAACATTTCACTAACATGGTGGAACAGTACGTGTGCACACCCCTCCACGTACTGACTGATGGTTCAGCCCCATTCAGCTTCTGGGTCTCTAAATTGTCCACGTGGCCAGAGCTAGCCTTTTATGCCTTGGAGGTGCTGGCCTGCCCGGCGGCCAGCGTTTTGTCTGAACGTGTATTCAGCACGGCAGGGGGCGTCATTACAGACAAACGCAGCCGCCTGTCTACAGCCAATGTGGACAAGCTGACGTTCATAAAAATGAACCAGGCATGGATCCCACAGGACCTGTCCGTCCCTTGTCCAGATTAGACATTAACTACCTCCCCTTAACCATATATTATTGTACTCCAGGGCATTTTTATTTTACCATTATATTGCGAGGCTACCCAAAGTTGAATGAACCTCTCCTCTGTCTGGGTGCCGGGGCCTAAATATATGCCAATGGACTGTTCCAATGTTGGGTGACGTGAAGCCTGATTCTCTGCTATGACATGCAGACTAATTCTCTGCTGACATGAAGCCAGATCCTCTGTTACGGGACCTCTCTCCTCTGCCTGTGTGCTGGGCCTAAATATATGCCAATGGACTGTTGCAGTGGTGGCTGACGTGAAGCCTCATTCTCTGCTATGACATGCAGACTAATTCTCTGCTGACATGAAGCCAGATTGTCTGTTACGGGACCTCTCTCCTCTGCCTGGGTGCTGGGCCTAAATTTATGAAAATGGACTGTTGCAGTGGTGGGTGACGTGAAGCCTGATTCTCTGCTATGATATGAAGACTGATTCTCTGCTGACATGAAGCCAGATCCTCTGTTACGGGACCTCTCTCCTCTGCCTGGGTGCTGGGCCTAAATTTATGAAAATGGACTCTTACAGTGGTGGGTGACGTGAAGCCTGATTCTCTGCTATGACATGAAGACTGATTCTCTGCTGACATGAAGCCAGATCCTCTGTTACGGGACCTCTCTCCTCTGCCTGGGTGCTGGGCCTAAATATCTGACAATGGACTGTTGCATTGGTGGCTGACGTGAAGCCTCATTCTCTGCTATGACATGCAGACTAATTCTCTGCTGACATGAAGCCAGATGGTCTGTTACGGGACCTCTCTCCTCTGCCTGGGTGCTGGGCCTAAATTTATGAAAATGGACTCTTACAGTGGTGGGTGACGTGAAGCCTGATTCTCTGCTATGACATGAAGACTGATTCTCTGCTGACATGAAGCCAGATCCTCTGTTACGGGACCTCTCTCCTCTGCCTGTGTGCTGGGCCTAAATATATGCCAATTGACTGTTGCAGTGGTGGTTGACGTGAAGCCTCATTCTCTGCTATGACATGCAGACTAATTCTTTGCTGACATGAAGCCAGATTGTCTGTCACGGGACCTCTCTCCTCTGCCTGGGTGCTGGGCCTAAATTTATGAAAATGGACTGTTGCAGTGGTGGGTGACGTGAAGCCTGATTCTCTGCTTTGATATGAAGACTGATTCTCTGCTGACATGAAGCCAGATCCTCTTTTACGGGACCTCTCTCCTCTGCCTGGGTGCTGGGCCTAAATATCTGACAATGGACTGTTGCATTGGTGGCTGACGCGAAGCCTCATTCTCTGCTATGACATGCAGACTAATTCTCTGCTGACATGAAGCCAGATTGTCTGTTACGGGACCTCTCTCCTCTGCCTGGGTGCTGGGCCTAAATTTATGAAAATGGACTCTTACAGTGGTGGGTGACATGAAGCCTGATTCTCTGCTATGACATGAAGACTGATTCTCTGCTGACATGAAGCCAGATCCTCTGTTACGGGACCTCTCTCCTCTGCCTGTGTGCTGGGCCTAAATATATGCCAATGGACTGTTGCAGTGGTGGCTGACGTGAAGCCTCATTCTCTGCTATGACATGCAGACTAATTCTTTGCTGACATGAAGCCAGATTGTCTGTTACGGGACCTCTCTCCTCTGCCTGGGTGCTGGGCCTAAATTTATGAAAATGGACTGTTGCAGTGGTGGGTGACGTGAAGCCTGATTCTCTGCTATGATATGAAGACTGATTCTCTGCTGACATGAAGCCAGATCCTCTGTTACGGGACCTCTCTCCTCTGCCTGAGTGTTGGGCCTAAATATCTGCCAATGGACTGTTGCAGTGGTGGCTGACGTGAAGCCTCATTCTCTGCTATGACATGCAGACTAATTCTCTGCTGACATGAAGCCAGATTGTCTGTTACAGGACCTCTCTCCTCTGCCTGGGTGCTGGGCCTAAATTTATGAAAATGGACTGTTGCAGTGGTGGGTGACGTGAAGCCTGATTCTCTGCTATGATATGAAGACTGATTCTCTGCTGACATGAAGCCAGATCCTCTGTTACGGGACCTCTCTCCTCTGCCTGGGTGCTGGGCCTAAATTTATGAAAATGGACTCTTACAGTGGTGGGTGACGTGAAGCCTGATTCTCTGCTATGACATGAAGACTGATTCTCTGCTGACATGAAGCCAGATCCTCTGTTACGGGACCTCTCTCCTCTGCCTGGGTGCTGGGCCTAAATATCTGACAATGGACTGTTGCATTGGTGGCTGACGTGAAGCCTCATTCTCTGCTATGACATGCAGACTAATTCTCTGCTGACATGAAGCCAGATTGTCTGTTACGGGACCTCTCTCCTCTGCCTGAACAACAGACCGACGAGTGGTTGCTGCCGGTGAGCCTCAAGCCCGGCCTGGTGGTGTGTGATAATGGGCGAAATCTCGTTGCAGCTCTGGGACTAGCCAATTTGACGCACATCCCTTGCTTGGCACATGTGCTGAATTTGGTGGTGCAGAAGTTCATTCACAACTACCCCGACATGTCAGAGCTGCTGCATAAAGTGCGGGCCATCTGTTCGCGCTTCCGGCGTTCACATCCTGCTGCTGCTCGCCTGTCTGCGCTACAGCGTAACTTCGGCCTTCCCGCTCACCGCCTCATATGCGACGTGCCCACCAGGTGGAACTTCACCTTGCACATGCTGGACAGACTGTGCGAGCAGCAGCAGGCCATAGTGGAGTTTCAGCTGCAGCACGCACGGGTCAGTCGCACTACAGAACAGCACCACTTCACCACCAATGACTGGGCCTCCATGCGAGACCTGTGTGCCCTGTTGCGCTGTTTCGAGTACTCCACCAACATGGCCAGTGGCGATGACGCCGTTATCAGCGTTACAATACCACTTCTATGTCTCCTTGAGGAAACACTTAGGGCGATGATGGAAGAGGAGGTGGCCCAGGAGGAGGAGGAGGAGAAGGAAGAGGGGTCATTTTTAGCACTTTCAGGCCAGTCTCTTCGAAGTGACTCAGAGGGAGGTTTTTCGGCAACAGCAGAGGCCAGGTACAAATGTGGCCAGACAGGGCCCACTACTGGAGGACGAGGAGGACGAGGATGAGGAGGAGGTGGAGGAGGATGAGGATGAAGCATGGTCACAGCGGGGTGGCACCCAGCGCAGCTCGGGTCCATCACTGGTGCGTGGCTGGGGGGAAAGGCAGGACAATGACGATACGCCTGCCACAGAGGACAGCTTGTCCTTACCCCTGGGCAGCCTGGCACACATGAGCGACTACATGCTGCAGTGCCTGCGCAACGACAGCAGAGTTGCCCACATTTTAACGTGTGCGGACTACTGGGTTGCCACCCTGCTGGATCCACACTACAAAGACAATGTGCCCACCTTACTTCCTGCACTGGAGCGTGATAGGAAGATGCGCGAGTACAAGCGCACGTTGGTAGACGCGCTACTTAGAGCATTCCCAAATGTCACAGGGGAACAAGTGGAAGCCCAAGGCCAAGGCAGAGGAGGAGCAAGAGGTCGCCAAGGCAGCTGTGTCACGGCCAGCTCCTCTGAGGGCAGGGTTAGCATGGCAGAGATGTGGAAAACTTTTGTCAACACGCCACAGCTAACTGCACCACCACCTGATACGCAACGTGTTAGCAGGAGGCAACATTTCACTAACATGGTGGAACAGTACGTGTGCACACCCCTCCACGTACTGACTGATGGTTCGGCCCCATTCAGCTTCTGGGTCTCTAAATTGTCCACGTGGCCAGAGCTAGCCTTTTATGCCTTGGAGGTGCTGGCCTGCCCGGCGGCCAGCGTTTTGTCTGAACGTGTATTCAGCACGGCAGGGGGCGTCATTACAGACAAACGCAGCCGCCTGTCTACAGCCAATGTGGACAAGCTGACGTTCATAAAAATGAACCAGGCATGGATCCCACAGGACCTGTCCGTCCCTTGTCCAGATTAGACATTAACTACCTCCCCTTAACCATATATTATTGTACTCCAGGGCATTTTTATTTTACCATTATATTGCGAGGCTACCCAAAGTTGAATGAACCTCTCCTCTGTCTGGGTGCCGGGGCCTAAATATATGCCAATGGACTGTTCCAATGTTGGGTGACGTGAAGCCTGATTCTCTGCTATGACATGCAGACTAATTCTCTGCTGACATGAAGCCAGATCCTCTGTTACGGGACCTCTCTCCTCTGCCTGTGTGCTGGGCCTAAATATATGCCAATGGACTGTTGCAGTGGTGGCTGACGTGAAGCCTCATTCTCTGCTATGACATGCAGACTAATTCTCTGCTGACATGAAGCCAGATTGTCTGTTACGGGACCTCTCTCCTCTGCCTGGGTGCTGGGCCTAAATTTATGAAAATGGACTGTTGCAGTGGTGGGTGACGTGAAGCCTGATTCTCTGCTATGATATGAAGACTGATTCTCTGCTGACATGAAGCCAGATCCTCTGTTACGGGACCTCTCTCCTCTGCCTGGGTGCTGGGCCTAAATTTATGAAAATGGACTCTTACAGTGGTGGGTGACGTGAAGCCTGATTCTCTGCTATGACATGAAGACTGATTCTCTGCTGACATGAAGCCAGATCCTCTGTTACGGGACCTCTCTCCTCTGCCTGGGTGCTGGGCCTAAATATCTGACAATGGACTGTTCAATTGGTGGCTGACGTGAAGCCTCATTCTCTGCTATGACATGCAGACTAATTCTCTGCTGACATGAAGCCAGATTGTCTGTTACGGGACCTCTCTCCTCTGCCTGGGTGCTGGGCCTAAATTTATGAAAATGGACTCTTACAGTGGTGGGTGACGTGAAGCCTGATTCTCTGCTATGACATGAAGACTGATTCTCTGCTGACATGAAGCCAGATCCTCTGTTACGGGACCTCTCTCCTCTGCCTGTGTGCTGGGCCTAAATATATGCCAATGGACTGTTGCAGTGGTGGTTGACGTGAAGCCTCATTCTCTGCTATGACATGCAGACTAATTCTTTGCTGACATGAAGCCAGATTGTCTGTCACGGGACCTCTCTCCTCTGCCTGGGTGCTGGGCCTAAATTTATGAAAATGGACTGTTGCAGTGGTGGGTGACGTGAAGCCTGATTCTCTGCTTTGATATGAAGACTGATTCTCTGCTGACATGAAGCCAGATCCTCTTTTACGGGACCTCTCTCCTCTGCCTGGGTGCTGGGCCTAAATATCTGACAATGGACTGTTGCATTGGTGGCTGACGCGAAGCCTCATTCTCTGCTATGACATGCAGACTAATTCTCTGCTGACATGAAGTCAGATTGTCTGTTACGGGACCTCTCTCCTCTGCCTGGGTGCTGGGCCTAAATTTATGAAAATGGACTCTTACAGTGGTGGGTGACATGAAGCCTGATTCTCTGCTATGACATGAAGACTGATTCTCTGCTGACATGAAGCCAGATCCTCTGTTACGGGACCTCTCTCCTCTGCCTGTGTGCTGGGCCTAAATATATGCCAATGGACTGTTGCAGTGGTGGCTGACGTGAAGCCTCATTCTCTGCTATGACATGCAGACTAATTCTTTGCTGACATGAAGCCAGATTGTCTGTTACGGGACCTCTCTCCTCTGCCTGGGTGCTGGGCCTAAATTTATGAAAATGGACTGTTGCAGTGGTGGGTGACGTGAAGCCTGATTCTCTGCTATGATATGAAGACTGATTCTCTGCTGACATGAAGCTAGATCCTCTGTTACGGGACCTCTCTCCTCTGCCTGAGTGCTGGGCCTAAATATCTGACAATGGACTGTTGCATTGGTGGCTGACGTGAAGCCTCATTCTCTGCTATGACATGCAGACTAATTCTCTGCTGACATGAAGCCAGATTGTCTGTTACGGGACCTCTCTCCTCTGCCTGTGTGCTGGGCCTAAATATATGCCAATGGACTGTTGCAGTGGTGGCTGACGTGAAGCCTCATTCTCTGCTATGACATGCAGACTAATTCTCTGCTGACATGAAGCCAGATTGTCTGTTACGGGACCTCTCTCCTCTGCCTGGGTGCTGGGCCTAAATTTATGAAAATGGACTGTTGCAGTGGTGGGTGACGTGAAGCCTGATTCTCTGCTATGACATGAAGACTGATTCTCTGCTGACATGAAGCCAGATTGTCTGTTACGGGACCTCTCTCCTCTGCCTGGGTGCTAGGCCTAAATTTATGAAAATGGACTCTTACAGTGGTGGGTGACGTGAAGCCTGATTCTCTGCTATGACATGAAGACTGATTCTCTGCTGACATGAAGCCAGATCCTCTGTCACGGGACCTCTCTCCTCTGCCTGGGTGCTGGGCCTAAAAATCGGACAATGGACTGTTGCATTGGTGGCTGACGTGAAGCCTCATTCTCTGCTATGACATGCAGACTAATTCTCTGCTGACATGAAGCCAGATTGTCTGTTACGGGACCTCTCTCCTCTGCCTGGGTGCTGGGCCTAAATTTATGAAAATGGACTCTTACAGTGGTGGGTGACGTGAAGCCTGATTCTCTGCTATGACATGAAGACTGATTCTCTGCTGACATGAAGCCAGATCCTCTGTTACGGGACCTCTCTCCTCTGCCTGTGTGCTGGGCCTAAATATATGCCAATGGACTGTTGCAGTGGTGGCTGACGTGAAGCCTCATTCTCTGCTATGACATGCAGACTAATTCTCTGCTGACATGAAGCCAGATTGTCTGTTACGGGACCTCTCTCCTCTGCCTGGGTGCTGGGCCTAAATTTATGAAAATGGACTCTTACAGTGGTGGGTGACGTGAAGCCTGATTCTCTGCTATGACATGAAGACTGATTCTCTGCTGACATGAAGCCAGATCCTCTGTTACGGGACCTCTCTCCTCTGCCTGTGTGCTGGGCCTAAATATATGCCAATGGACTGTTGCAGTGGTGGCTGATGTGAAGCCTCATTCTCTGCTATGACATGCAGACTAATTCTCTGCTGACATGAAGCCAGATTGTCTGTTACGGGACCTCTCTCCTCTGCCTGGGTGCTGGGCCTAAATTTATGAAAATGGACTGTTGCAGTGGTGGGTGATGTGAAGCCTGATTCTCTGCTATGACATGAAGACTGATTCTCTGCTGACATGAAGCCAGATTGTCTGTTACGGGACCTCTCTCCTCTGCCTGGGTGCTGGGCCTAAATTTATGAAAATGGACTGTTGCAGTGGTGGGTGACGTGAAGCCTGATTCTCTGCTATGACATGAAGACTGATTCTCTGCTGACATGAAGCCAGATTGTCTGTTACGGGACCTCTCTCCTCTGCCTAGGTGCCGGGGCCTAAATATCTGAGAATGGACTGTTCCAGTGGTGGGTGACGGGAAGCCAGATTCTCTGCTATGGGACCTCTCTCCAATTGATTTTGGTTAATTTTTATTTATTTAATTTTTATTTTAATTCATTTCCCTATCCACATTTGTTTGCAGGGGATTTACCTACATGTTGCTGCCTTTTGCAGCCCTCTAGCCCTTTCCTGGGCTGTTTTACAGCCGTTTTAGTGCCGAAAAGTTCGGGTCCCCATTGACTTCAATGGGGTTCGGGTTCGGGACGAAGTTCGGATCGGGTTCGGATCCCGAACCCGAACATTTTCGGGAAGTTCGGCCGAACTTCTCGAACCCGAACATCCAGGTGTTCGCTCAACTCTAGTTGTAAGTCCTGACACTGCTGAGTTATGTGTGGGGCGTATACTACAGTGTTACCATGTACCTAATGCTGTCTGTTCTGCTGTCTGTCCTGACCCTTGAAAAAGGGGCCTTACAACAAATTTCTAAAATTACACCGTAACATTACATAAAAAAAAAAAGAACACGTTATCAAACTGAAAAAATGTTTTCATAACAAAAATAATAAAGCAAGCCTCTAGGGCAACTTTTTTTAGCTCCAATAATATTTTATAAATTTTTTAGAGCTGGTGAAGGTGTTTTTCCTCCATTTTACAAAAGCTCTTATTGAACCGATGCTGCATTTTTTAAGCTCCACAACATCTTTGAGGAACTCCTTTTTGGTGGCTTCCAATTCTTTTATGGCCTTGTTCACTCTCTGTTTAAACACTGCCGATTTACATATAAATGCAATAAATATTGATATTTACGTTAATTATATTTTGGTTTTCTTAGTGATAGTTCTGATAGAGTATAATGTTCTTAACTTTTTTTTTTCCCTCTAACACTAGTTTCTGTTGTCCCTTCATTGTTACCACTTTTAACCACTTCACGGCCGGCAATTAAGAGTAGGCCTCAGCGGAACGTGACTTGCTGCACAGGGACAGTCTATTACGGACCAACAAACACCCTGCTCCCAGGCATAAACGTTTGTAAATGCAACTCAGCTAAACAGGCAGCCATGTTAACTATAGCTGCCTGTTTGCTATTTTTCAGATTCATTACACATGTGCATTACAGCTCCGGAGATGCAGGGTGGTGTGGGCATCTGGGGATGCTTGTGAATATGTTATGTATATCAAATTATAGTAATGTGTGCACATATTTACCCTCCCGGTGGGGGTTGTAGACCACCTCTTCCTCCTCTTCTGGAGCTGGGGGGGGGGGGGGGGGGGGGCGGAATCAGCTTGCTGGAAAGGTCTGGCCTCCTCCTCAGTCGCCTCTGTATTGACAACATCTGGGGGTGAAGTGGCCTGCACATTTTCTCCCTCCTCCTCCATGTGCGCCACCTTTTGTTTTTGTTGTGGCGGACCGAGGGAACGGGTTTACCTGTAACAATGACACAATGTTAAGAATTTACACAAACAACTCATAAATCATAACAAAGGTAAAGATCAAGAAATTCCTATCTGGTGGAATCTGCATGGGATTATGAATTACACCAATAGTGGATTTACCTTATTAAAAAAAAAAAAGGTTACAGATGGGTAAAACTAGTCTAAGTTACAAGGTAGGATGAGGTAACATGGGAATTGTTATGAAGGTGCCCTATAGGGTATTGTGACTGGGTAATGGATGTTTAGGTAAACCAAACAACAGTTCGGAAATTAGATGAGGGGTTATTGGATGGTGTTATGTTGGGTATATTTTTTTGCGGCTGCCAGCGTTAGACTGTCTGCCAAGCCGCATTTTGAAGATCTGCTGCCAACCCGCCCTCCCTGTTGATTTAGTTGTCATGATAACTTTATAATTAGAAGGAGGCTTAACGTCTCCCCTTTAACTGTCACTTTGACTGTGACCGCCCCTTTAACAGTGACTTTGATGGTGACCGGCCCTTTAACAGTGACTTCACGGTGAACGCCCCTTTAACTGTGAACTCCACAGCTCCCGTCAATTGGCAGTTAGGATTTAAGGGAAAGGCCGGCAGGCTTGTATTGGATAATACAGGTCATTTTTTGGGACTATTAAGAGTAGGCCTCAGCGGAACGTGACTTGATGCACAGGGACAGTCTATTACGGACCAACAAACACCCTGCTCCCAGGCATAAACGTTTGTAAATGCAACTCAGCTAAACAGGCAGCCATGTTAACTATAGCTGCCTGTTTGCTATTTTTCAGATTCATTACACATGTGCATTACAGCTCCGGAGATGCAGGGTGGTGTGGGCATCTGGGGATGCTTGTGAATGTGTTATGTAGGTGTGCATAATTATTAGGCAGCTTCCTTTCCTTTGGCAAAATGGGTCAAAAGAAGGTCTTGACAGGCTCAGAAAAGTCAAAAATAGTGAGATATCTTGCAGAGGGATGCAGCACTCTTAAAATTGCAAAGCTTCTGAAGCGTGATCATCGAACAATCAAGCGTTTCATTCAAAATAGTCAACAGGGTCGCAAGAAGCGTGTGGAAAAACCAAGGCGCTAAATAACTGCCCATGAACTGAGAAAAGTCAAGCGTGCAGCTGCCAAGATGCCACTTGCCACCAGTTTGGCCATATTTCAGAGCTGCAACATCACTGGAGTGCCCAAAAGCACAAGGTGTGCAATACTCAGAGACATGGCCAAGGTAAGAAAGGCTGAAAGACGACCACCACTGAACAAGACACACAAGCTGAAATGTCAAGACTGGGCCAAGAAATATCTCAAGACTGATTTTTCTAAGGTTTTATGGACTGATGAAATGAGAGTGAGTCTTGATGGGCCAGATGGATGGGCCCGTGGCTGGATTGGTAAAGGGCAGAGAGCTCCAGTCCGACTCAGACGCCAGCAAGGTGGAGGTGGAGTACTGGTTTGGGCTGGTATCATCAAAGATGAGCTTGTGGGGCCTTTTCGGGTTGAGGATGGAGTCAAGCTCAACTCCCAGTCCTACTGCCAGTTTCTGGAATACATCTTCTTCAAGCAGTGGTACAGGAAGAAGTCTGCATCCTTCAAGAAAAACATGATTTTCATGCACAATGCTCCATCACACGCGTCCAAGTACTCCACAGCGTGGCTGGCAAGAAAGGGTATAAAAGAAGAAAATCTAATGACATGGCCTCCTTGTTCACCTGATCTGAACCCCATTGAGAACCTCTGGTCCATCATCAAATGTGAGATTTACAAGGAGGGAAAACAGTACACCTCTTTGAACAGTGTCTGGGAGGCTGTGGTTGCTGCTGCACGCAATGTTGATGGTAAACAGATCAAAACACTGACAGAATCCATGGATGGCAGGCTTTTGAGTGTCCTTGCAAAGAAAGGTGACTATATTGGTCACTGATTTGTTTTTGTTTTGTTTTTGAATGTCAGAAATGTATATTTGTGAATGTTGAGATGTTATATTGGTTTCACTGCTAAAAATAAATAATTGAAATGGGTATATATTTGTTTTTTGTTAAGTTGCCTAATAATTATGCACAGTAATAGTCACCTGCACACACAGATATCCCCCTAAAATAGCTAAAACTAAAAACAAACTAAAAACTACTTCCAAAAATATTCAGCTTTGATATTAATGAGTTTTTTGGGTTCATTGAGAACATGGTTGTTGTTCAATAATAAAATTAATCCTCAAAAATACAACTTGCCTAATAATTCTGCACTCCCTGTTCAATCTCAGCGAGGTAGAGATATATAATGAAACCAGAAGATTTTGTACATGTCACAACAGGTATTAAGTAATCATTTGAAAAGGGATGAAATACGGATGTAGTAGAGTTAACACACATGCTTTATGAGACGTGTTATGCAAACTTAATGCAATTAAATACGTTAAGATGTTTTAAAAACTGGCTTGTGTTTCAAGATTATGTGATGAGTTAAGAAATTTGAGTTAAGAGGTTGTGTGTTAACCATGCTACATCTGTACAGATTAGCAGCATAACTGAATATATACATTACTGAGTGTTGTAGAGAGAAATACAAAAATCATGTAAGCATTGTACCTGGACATAATCTCCTACTATACTCATCGACCCGATCGTGTTGTAGGCGTTTCAGGTCGCACAACTTTTTTTGAATGGCCTTGTGGTCGTGCCATATCCCGCTTTTTAATTTTATTTCGGCCCAGACAGACTGTACGATGGTCACTTTTTCTACCCTTTTGCTGGTCCAAGGGTATCCCCGCTCCAGAAAGTGCTGAAGGATAAAGATGAAAGCATATAATCACTATTTTTTTTATTGTACAAATATTTAAAGAAATATCCACAAAAAAAATCAAAAACTAGTTACGTCTTTAACCCCTTCACAAATTATGACATAAAGGGACTCTGCAGTGAGCCCGCCCCATACGCACAATCTGCCAGCTATATGATACAGCCAGCATCCGGCTGCACTAACAGGAAGCGGCGATTGCGCCGCCCCTGCCATTCAACCCCTCAGGTGCCGCGATCAAGGCTGATTGCAGCACCTGTGACGTGATGCGCCTCCATCTTCCTTCCAATCGGAGCCCCAACAGTGAAATCGCGGGGCTCCAATCGGTTGCCATGGCAGCCTGGACGCTGCTGAAGCTATTCAGGCCTGCCATGGCTTTCTCCATACTGAGCTATGCACGAGGCATAGCGCAGAATGGAGTGTGTAAAAATCCTATTCACCGTAATAGATCTCTATTATCGTGAATAGGAGACGGGATCAAAAGATCCCATGTACGAGGCCCCTATTGGGGCTAATTGCTGTAAAAAAAAAGTTTAATAAAGTTTTAAAAAACACCACTATATTAAAAGTTTGAATCACCACCCTTTCCCAATTTTACATATAAAACTACATAAACAATAATAAAAAAAAAACATATTGCCACGTCCGTTTTTTTTTTCATTTTGTCCCAAAAAACATTTGAATAACGGTGATCTAAACGTTGTATGTACTACAAAAATGGAATCAATGAAATGTACAGTTCATTACAAAAAAAAGCCCTTATAAAGCTCGGTAGACCGCAATATAAAAAAGTTATGGCTGTCAGAATATAGTGATGCAAAGAAAATTTTGATTTTTCTGAAGATTTTTTTTTTTTTAAGTAGTAAAACATAAAGAAAATATTCAAGTTTGATATCGCCGCATTCGTATTTAGACGCAGAATAAGAATGTCAGGTCATTTTTTGTGCATAGTGAACGCTGCGATGTCAAAACCCCACAAACCTTGGTGGGATTTTGTATTTATTTCAATTTTGCCACACAAATATTTATTTTCCTTTTTTCTAATACAAAACATGGTAAATTAAATGGTGGCATAAAAAAATGCATCTTGTCCCGCAAAAAATAAGCCCTCATATAGCTTTGTGAACGGAAAAATAAAAAAGTTATGGCTTTTAGAACATGAGGAGGACAAATCAAAAATGTAAAAATGAAAATAGGCCTGGTGTTGAAGAGGTTAAAGGGGAAATATTAGATTTAAAGTTAGCGATATAAGATCGGATTGTATTGTGATTATATGTATGTGAGGTCTGAGCAATCAGATATTGGTCAGCTAAGCTGCGATGTACCTAACATAGTAACATAGTACATAAGGCCAAAAAAAGACATTTGTCCATCCAGTTCGGCCTGTTATCCTGCAAGCTGATCCAGAGGAAGGCCCAAATAATCCTGTGAGGTAGAAGCCAATTTTTCCCACTTAAGGGGAAAAAAAAAAATCCTTCCTGACTCCAATCAGGCAATCAGAATAAATCCCTGTATCAACGACCCCTCTCTAGTAGCTATTGTCTGTAATATTATTACACTCCAGAAATACATCCAACTAAGGGCTCTTTCACACTTGCATTGTCCGGATCCGTCGTGTACTCCATTTGCCGGAATTACACGCCGGATCCGGAAAAACGCAAGTGAACTGAAAGCATTATACTCACCATCCGTGCGGCTCCCGGGGCGCTCCAGAATGACGTCAGAGCGCCCCCATGCGCATGGATGACGTGTCCATGCGATCACGTCATCCATGCACGTGGGGCGCCCTGACGTCACTCTGAAGCGCCCCGGGAGCCGCACGGACGGTAAGTATACTGCTCCCCCGCTCCCCACTACTACTATGGCAACCAGGACTTTAATAGCGTCCTGGCTGCCATAGTAAAACTGAACGCATTTTGAAGATGGATCCGTCTTTTCAATGGGCATTAATTCCGGATCCGGCAAGTGTTCAGGATTTTTGGCCGGAGCAAAAAGCGCAGCATGCTGCGGTATTTTCTCTGGCCAAAAAACGTTCCGGTCCTGAACTGAAGACATCCTGATGCATCCTGAACGGATTTCTCTCCATTTAGAATGCATTGAGATAATCCTGATCAGGATTCTCCCGCCATAGAGCCCCGACAACGGAACTCTATGCCGGAAGAAAAGAACGCAAGTGTGAAAGAGCCCTTACCATCACCACCTCCTCAGGCAGAGAGTTCCATAGTCTCACTGCTCTTACTGTAAGGAATCCTCTTCTATGTTTGTGTACAAACCTTCTTTCCTCAAGGCGCAGAGGATGTGCCCTTGTAACAGTCACAGTCCTGGGGATAAATAGATGATGGGAGAGAACTCTGTACTGACCCCTGATATATTTATACTTAGTAATTAAATCTCCCCTCAGTCTTTTTTCTAAAGCGAATAACCCTAATGTTGATAATCTTTCAGGGTACTGTAATTCCCTCATTCCCATAATTACTTTAGTTGCCCTCTTCTGAACCCTCTCCAGCTCTGCTATGTCTTCCTTGTTCACAGGAGCCCAGAACTGTACACAGTACTCCATGTGTGGTCTGACCATTGATTAGTAAAGTGGAAGGACTATGTTCTCATCACGGGCATCTATGCCCTTTTTGATGCAACCCATTATCTTATGGGCCTTGGCAGCAGCTGCCTGACACTGGTTTTTACACTTAGTTTGCTGTTCACTAAAATTCCTAGGCCCTTTTCCATGTCAGTGTTACCCAGTATTTAGTATGTACGGATGACTTGTATTATTCCTACCCATGTGCATTACCTTACAATTGTCAGTGTTAAACCTCATCTGCCACTTCACTGCCCAAGCCTTTTAATCTATCCAGATCCATCTGTAGTAGTAATCAGTTGTGGCCAAAAGTTTTGAGAATGACACAAATATTAGTTTTCACAAAGTTTGCTGCTAAACTGCTTTTAGATCTTTGTTTCAGTTGTTTCTGTGATGTAGTGAAATATAATTACACGCACTTCATACGTTTCAAAGGCTTTTATCGACAATTACATGACATTTATGCAAAGAGTCTGTATATGCAGTGTTGGCCCTTCTTTTTTAGGACCTCTGCAATTCGACTGGGCATGCTCTCAAACAACTTCTGGGCCAATTCCTGACTGATAGCCACCCATTCTTTCATAATCACTTATTGGAGTTTGTCAGAATTAGTGGGTATTTGTTTGTCCACCCGCCTCTTGAGGATTGAACACCAGTTCTCAATGGGATTAAGATCTGGGCAGTTTCCAGGCCATGGACCCAAAATGTCAACGTTTTGGTCCCCGAGCCAATTAGTTATCACTTTTGCCTTATTGCACAGTGCTCCATCGTGCTGGAAAATGCATTGTTCTTCACCAAACTGTTGTTGGATTGTTGGAAGAAGTTGCTGTTGGAGGGTGTTTTGGTACCATTCTTGATTCATGGCTGTCTTTTTGGGCAAAATTGTGTGTGAGCCCACATTGTGTGTGAGCCCACATGAATGGTCTCAGGATGCTTTACTGTTGGCATGACACAGGACTGATGGTAGCGCTCACCTTTGCTTCTCCGGACAAGCCTTTTTCCTGATGCCCCAAACAATCGGAGAGAGGCTTCATCGGAGAATATGACTTTGCCCCAGTCCTCAGCAGTCCATTCACCATATTTTCTGCAGAAGATCAATCTGTCCCTGATGTTTTTTTTGGAGAGAAGTGGCTTCTTGGCTGCCCTTCTTGACACTAGGCCATCTTCCAAAAGTCTTCACCTCACTGTGCATGCAGATGCGCTCACACCTGCCTGCTGCCATTCCTGAGCAAGCTCTGCACTGGTGGCACTCCGATCCCACAGCTGAATACTCTTTAGGAGACGATCCTGGCGCTTGCTGGACTTTCTTGGACGCCCTGAAGCCTTCTTAACAAGAATTGAACCTCTTTCCTTGAAGTTCTTGATGATCCTATAAATTGTTGATTGAGGTGCAATCTTAATAGCCACAATATCCTTGCCTGTGAAGCCATTTTTATGCAACGCAATTATGGCTGCACACGTTTCTTTGCAGGTCACCATGGTTAACAATGGAAGAACAATGATTTCAAGCATCACCCTCCTTTTAACAGGTTAAGTCTGCCATTTTAACCCAGTCAGCCTGACATAATGATCTCCAGACTTGTGCTTGTCAACATTCTCACCTGAGTTAACAAGACGATTACTGAAATGATCTCAGCAGGTCCTTTAATGAAGGCAATGAAATGCAGTGGAAAGGTTTTTTGGGATTAAGTTAATTTTCATGGCAAAGAAGGACTATGCAATTCATCTGATCACTCTTCATAACATTCTGGAGTATATGCAAATTGCTATTATAAAAAGTTAAGCAGCAACTTTTCCAATTTCCAATATTTATGTAATTCTCAAAACTTTTGGCCACGGCTGTACTGTCCTCTTCCATGTTAATTACTTTATACAGTTTAGTGTCATCTGCAAAAATGCATATTTTGCTGTGCAAGCCTTCTACAAGATCATTAATAAATACTGTATATTGTAGAAGATAGGGCCCAGTACTGCCCCTGAGGTACTCCACTATTGACAGTGACCCAATCTGAGTGTGTACCGTTAATAACCACCCTCTGTTTTCTATTACTGAGCCAGTTACTTACCCACATACAGACATTTTCTCCCAGTCCGAGCATTCTCATTTTATATACTAACCTTGTATTCAATACTGTGTCAAATGCTTTGGAGAAGTCTAGATATAGGACATCCATTGATTCGCCGCTGTCAAATCTAGAACTTACCTCCTCATAGACCGATCCCTCATAAAGCCATACTAATATGGCGTTATTTGCTTATATTCATTGAGCTCCTCCAAGATAGCATCTCTCGGAAAACAGTTTACCCACGACAGATGTTAAACTTGCTGACGTATAGTTTCCAGACCCTCTGGCTATGACATTACTTAATTCTCTTAGTATATGAGGGTGTATGCCATCCGGTCCTGGCGATTTGTCTGTTTTAATCTTTTTAAGACTCCGCTGTACTTCTTCCTGGGTCAGAAAGGGCACTTTTAATGGGGAATTTACTTTTACATTCTGCATTTCATCTGACAGTTTATTTTCTTCAGTGAATACAGTGGAGAGAAAAAATATTTAATAGCTTTGCTTTCTCCTCATCGCTTTCTGCAACTCCCCTCTCATCACTCTGTAAAGGGCAGACACCTTCAGATTTATACTTTTTACAATTTATATAATTGAAGAACATTTTAGGGTTAGTTTTACTCTCTTTGGCAATTAATCACCCGGTCTCAAGTTTGGCCGCTTTCATTTATTTTTTACATATTCAATTTTTTTCCTAATAGTTTTTTAGTGCTTTAGTGGTTCTATTTATCCACATTGGTTTCTTCTTGTTCCTTAACCTTTTATTCCCATAAGGTATGTACCTCTAACAATTAGATTTTAGGATGCTTTTAAAAATATCCCATTTTGTGTCTGTATTTTTATTTTTGAGGACTTTGTCCCAGTTAATTAGGTCGATGGCCTCTCTTAGTTGGCTAAATCTAGTTTTTTTAAAGTTTGATATTTTTGTTCCTCCCTGAAGAAACATTCTTTTGAATAATCATCTGTTGTTCTGTCAGGTCTATTGGTTAATACTAGAGATGAGCGGCAGGGGTCATATTCAAATTCGCAATATTTCCAAATACTTTGTACAGTATTCATCGAATTTTCGCAAATAAGAATATTAGTTATATTCTACAATTTTTACTCGAAAAGGTAATGATCCCGAATTTTCGTAATGCGAATTCTTATTGCAAATTTTTGCCGAGTCAAATCATGATTTCTTCCTGCTTTTTGCTTGTGCGCCAATGAGTCATTGGCTCACAATTAACTTAAGCAGGGAGGAATCATGACTTTAGATGAGAAAAATTACGAATATTCTAACAAACAAATATATAACTATATCGAATATATTCATTTTTATAAGAATATATAGCAATATAGCGAATATTCGAAAAAAACTAATGTAGAGCAATTTAGCTAATATAGCGCTATAATCTTTTTTTATAGTTGTCATTTTTTTCCAATCTGAACTTGATGATGAGAAATTATGAGAAAAAAATTACAACTATTCGACAAAGAAGATTATAGCACTATATTAGCTAAATTGCTCTATATTATTTTTTTTCTGAATATTCGCTATATTGCTATATATTCTTGTTTTAGAATATTATGAATATTCAAAAAACGAATATATTCTATATAGTGCTATATATTCGTTTTTTTCGAATATTCGCCATTTTTCCCATCTAAAGTCATGATTCCTCCCTGCTTAAGTAATATCCAAGAACCTGTTTTCTTTATGAGATGTACTGGTTTCAGTTTCCCAATCTATATCTGGGCATTTGAAGTCCCCCATAATAACAACCTCATTATGATTTGCCGCCTCGTCTATCTCGTTTAGTAGCACTTTCTGTGGACTCTGGTATATTAGGTTGTTTATAATAAACTCCTATTAATAATTTATTATTGTTTTTATCTCCATGTATTTCTACCCACAGTAACTCCACATGTTCATGTCCCTCACTTATATCTTCTCGGACTGTGGGCTTTAGACAGGACTTTACATAAAGGCAGACCCCTCCCCCTCTCCAGTTTTGGCGATTCTTTCTAAATAGACTGTAACCCTGTACATTAACTGCCCAGTCATAGCTATCATCCAGCCATGTCTCAGTTATTCCCACTATGTCATAGTCCTCCTCACACATCACTAATTCCAATTCCCCAGTTTTATTAGTCAGGCTTCTGGCATTAGTATACATACATTTAAGAGGTTTATGGATATTTTTTACCCTACACCTTTCCTTCTGAACTGTTCTAGTCCCTCCATCCATTCCTCCCCCAGTCCCATTACCTTGCCCCCGGTCTCTATCTGCACTATCATCCCCTCCTATAATGTAATTACCCTCCCCCAGTCCCTAGTTTAAACACTCCTCCAACCCTCTAGCCATCTTCTCCCCCAACACAGCTTCCCCTTCCCCTTCATCAAGAAATATATACAGAAGTTAAAAAACAACAAAGTTTGGGAGGGAGAGCCAAGGAGAAGGATTGACAAGGGACCCTTCAGCACTCAGAGCGGATTGTAGGGGCCAAGAAGTCGCTGCAGATCCAGGACTCGTTTATTTTGATAAATGTCAGTCTGTTCATGGAGTCAGTGGACAGACGGGTCCGCTTGTTGGTGACCATCCCTCTCCTTAATTTTCTTGATATGGGGGTCTCTCCTGATGCATCACAGCATGTGGGCAGACATGGGGAAGAGGACGGCCCACTGTGACTCTTCTTGGATGCCCAGGACCATGACATTGTGGTCCTCCTGCTGCTGCTGCTCCCTGTGGGAGCTGCCCCACCCCCGGACTAACGTTACCCCCAGCACAGGCTCTCCCTCCTGACCAAGCCCAGACTCCTGGACATCGATAAACTCCTCAAAAAATTCTTCCTTCTCCTCCTCCTCATCCTGGGCCTGGTCTTGGTGGAGAATTGTTGCCTCTTCTTGCTCCACCAAGGTACTCTCCCCAGCATAGAGCAGACGATCTAGTGTCCTGTCCAGCAGGAACACTACGGGGAGCATGTCATTGAGGCCAACATGCTCCCTGCTGACCATCTTGGTTGCCTTCTCGAATGGGGCCAACACGTGGCAGATCTGGTGTATCTGCCCCCACTCTGCATTGGTGATGTTGGGGAGTGAGTCTGATGGCCCGGAAGTGCCTTGGTCCAGCAAGTATTCTTTCACCGTCCGTCTCTGCTCCCACAACCTCTCCAGCATTTGGAGGGTGGAGTTCCACCCGTCACCCTGTGAACAATCAGCCTGTGAGGTAGCAGGCTGTTGTCCTGCTGCAGTTTGAACAGGGACATGCTGGTGGTTGGGGAGCATCAGAAGTGGCTGGCAATCCTACGTACCCTTAGCATGATGTCGCTCAACCTTGGGAACTTCTGTACCACAAGGCTGAGGACATATGCCATGCAGTGCACATTTGTCAGACTGCCAGCATTGAGGGCGGTGAGGAGGTTGCTGTCATTGTCACAGACAACCATACCTGACTGGAGCCTTCGGGTTGTCAGACACTTATGGACCTGAGCCTGGAGGGTGGCCAGAACATCAGGTCCAGTGTGTCTCCATTCCCCTAAGCTCACAAGCTGGAGCAGTTGACGAGCCCCACACTTGCGTAGCTAGGGGGACGCATGTTGGGGGCTCAGTAGAGGTGGAGACAGTGGCTTGAGGGTGAGCAGCAGCTCTCCCCCAGACACCCCTGCGTGGCTCCACAAACTGAGATGCCGCCACATCCGATGATCCCTCCGCGGTGAAAATAGGCTGTAAAACTGATGTATCGTCCCTGCCCATGTCTGCTGGTCCAGGCATCCATTGTCAGATGCACCCTGTCGCTGACAGTGTGATACAGTGAAAGGGATACATTCTGCACAATGTGCTGTTGTAGGGCAGGGCGCCGGTCCTGGCTAATAAATGGCGGTTGGGAAACATGCCATCTGGGTTAGGCCTGCTCCAACATCTGCCAGAATCGATTGCAGACCACAATACTGAAGGGCAGCTTATGTTGGGCGATAACCCTTGCCAGGAGCCCATTGAGTGAATGCACGTGTCGGTTCCCGGGGACGTAGGTCGTGGTGTTTTTAAATGTGTCGGCAACCGACGGCTGGCGCCGGACAGCAGTGGAGGCAATAGAAGAGGGTGCAGAGGAGACAGAGGTCTGGCTGCCGGTACCAGGGAATGCATTTTTGGAAGATGGTGGGGTGGCTGCAAGACAGTGGCAGGAGCTGCTGTCCCTTGCGCACTGCTGCTGGCACTGCTGCGACCACCCTGCATCTGTTCCCATTACCACCAGTGGTTAACTCTCAGGTGCTGGGTAAGGGCAGTGGTAGTAATCAACAGACCTCCCCCTCCTCACCCTGGCATGGCAATTGTCACATTGTCTGCTGCCAGGGTGAAGTAAGCCCAAATAGGCGACTTACACATCGACCTCCTGTTAGATGGGGTGGTGCTGGCTTGCCCCTGTTTGGGCTTGGTGCGCACAGGGGGAGGCGGCACCTGCTGCCACCGTCTCCTGCTGCCATTTCCAGTGAAGCCACTTGGCTCCCTGGTGACCTTGTGCACCGTTTGCCTCGGGTGCCTACCTTCCTCATCAGTGATGCTGTCACCTGACAAGGGAGGTGGCACCCATTCTAAGTATCCCTCCTCTTCATCCCCTGTAATGTCAGACCCAAGGTCACAACAGCAGATGTGGAGTCCCTGACCTGGCTCCGCTGTCCCCTTTGCTGACGCCTGGGTCTGATTACGTGCGGGGGTTCTGTGACTGAAACCACCTGCACTAGTTGGAAAGGATATTACTGGGGTACTGACAGGCAGTATCCCCTCCTCCTTTTCCATCCCTTACAAAAGGTCCTGAGGATCCGGACCAAGCTCTAGCTCACTCTCCTGCATTACCACCCCCAAGATTTCCCTCTCACTGTCAAACAGCATCAGGTTTGATTCTTGGGGGCTGGTCCTGCAGGAGGCGGAGATCTGCTGCTGCTCAGAGCTGGGGCAGAGGACTCTGAGCATTAGCTTGTGTCACGAATGACAACACTGCCTTTTCGGCTTTTTTCACAGAAAAAAAGTTGCTGACACAGAATGCTTACTAAAAAGTGGCTTTAGGGGTTAAAAAATAAAAAAAATATTAACTCACCTCATCCTGTTGTCCGTGCATCCGGCATCATCATCTTTCAGGACCTGCCAAAGGACCTTTGATGACGTAATCTTCTATCTTTATTCGGCAGGCCCTGCGCTGATGTCACTGGTGAGCACGATTACGGCATCAAAGGTCCTTTGGCAGGTCCTGAAAGAAGAAGAAAGAAGATGATGCCAGCTGCGCAAACAACAGGATGAGAAGAGTTATTTATTTTTTATTTTTTACCCCTAAAGCCACATTTTAGTAAGCATTCTGTATTAAGAATGCTATTATTTTCCATTATAACCATGTTATAAGGGAAAATAATTCAGTAAATTGACATCTTCACCTAGCAACCATGCATGAAAATCGCATCCGCACTTGCTTGAGGATGCTTGCGATTTTCACGCAGACCCATTCATTTTTATGGGACCTGCGTTGCGTCAAAAACGCTGAATATATAACATTCTGCGATTTTCACGCAACACACAAGTGATGCTTATCAGAACAACCCCATTGAAGTGAATGGGTCCGGATTCAGTACGGGTGCAATGCGTTCACTTCACGCATTGCACCCACACGAAATTCTCGCCCGTGGGAAACCACAGGCGGCACAGCCCTGGATGTAATTGCGGCAGCAATGGGGGGGGGGCAGTAGGAGATGAGAGCGCTCATCTCCATATTCATCTGTATCGCCGTCCTAAGGACAGCGATACTAATGCCTGTGCTATTGCAGGGGAGGGAGAGGCGTCTCCATCCCCTGTTCTTCTGATAGGCTGCAGGCACTAATGCCTGCAGCCTATCAGAGGCCAGCTCAGGCGGCTCGATGATGTCATTATCATCGCACCGCCTGAGCGGGAAGCACATCGCTGCTGATGGAGGTAAGTATGTGGTTTTTTTTTTGTTTTTTTTTGTTTTTTGGAGGGGGGAGCTGGCATTATGGGGGCATCTGACAATTCTTACAGCACCATTTTTTGGGGGGTTGGGCTCTAAAGGGGCTTTTTTTTATTGACACATTATGGGGGGCACTATAGGGGAGAACGGCACTATGGGACATCTGGTGGCACTATTGGGGCATTATTTGGGGGCACTATGGGGAAGTGGAGGCTCTAAAGGGGCCTTTTTTTCTTATTGGCACATCATGGGGGCATTATGGCATATGGTGGCACTAAGGGGGCCTTTTTTACTGGCACATTATGGGAGGCACTATAGGGGAGAGCGGCACTATGGGGGAGTATAGCACTAATGGGGCACATGGTGGCACTTAGAAGGGGCATTTTTTATTGGCACATTATGAGGGGGCACCATGGGGGAGAGCAGCACTATGGGGGCATCTGGGGGCTCTAAAGGGGATTTTTTTTATTGACACATGGGGGACACTAAAGGGAGAACGGCACTATGGGGCATCTGGTGGCACTATAGGGGCATTATGGGATGTGGGGGCTCTAAAGGGGCCATTTTTCTTTTTGGCACATTATGGGGGGCATTATGGCATCTGGTGGCACTAAGGGGGCATTTTTTACTGGCACATTATGGGAGGCACTATAGGGGAGAGCGGCACTATGGGGCGTTATTTGGGGGCTCTATGGGGGAGTGTAGCACTATTGGGGCATATGGTGGCACTTAGAAGGGCCATTTTTTACTGGCATATTATGGGGGACACTATGGGGAAGGGGGAGAGGAGCATTATGAGGGCATTTACTGGGGCACTATATAGGGGTATTTTATACTGGCATACATTATAGGGACATTAGCTCAACTGCGGGCACTAAGCGGGGGTATTTCATGTACTGTCATATTATAGGGAGAATTATTACTACTAGGAGGAATTATGCGGAACTACTGGGGGGCTATGAGGAACATGATTACTAGTATGGGCACTATAGGGGTATTATTACTACTAAGTGTGCTCTGGCAGCACTGTTACTTTGGGGGGCACCCTGCCACAGTATCAGCTTAGCACAATAATCTTTGGGTGACATTATCCTTATACTATTGTCTGGGCGCAGTTATTCTTTAGAGCACTGTGTGCCAATAATTGTTGAAGGGGCACTATCTGTGTGGCAGTAGTATTTCCAGGGGGACTGTTTCTGCAGTATAGTATTGGGGGTGGCAGGAAAGGGTGTTCAGAAGATGTGAAGATGGAAATGTGGGAAACTAATGTCTGTTTGTTAATCTCTGCAAAGACGGGAGATGGCTGAAAAATCATCATGGCGGTCTGGTCTGAATGGAGAAGATAAAGAAAGAGAACGTCTACAACAAAGGTGACGTCACTGGATGTAAGAGGTATGTGGCGCCATTTGCAGAAGGAGAATTCAGAGCTGGGTGAGAATGGCCAAAGGGGGCAGCAGGCCACGGGCAGGTGGCAGATGGTGGGGGGAACCACAATGTCTGATCTGGGGAGAGAGGAGAGCAGAGGAGCTTCCTGGCTGTAGCTTGTTGTATAAGCAGGCAGTGCAGCCAGGACAAACCCTCCCCTCTCCATATGATGTGTAGAGACAGCCCTTCACAATTGAATTTCAGCTGTACAGTGTTTGTTGAAAGTGGCCTATTATATGTAGGAGGGGCTTTTAATAATGGGCAGGGCTAAAAAAATATATTCTGTTCCTGCGGAGCTTTTAGAAATGGCCAAGTAAAAGAATCAGCGCAACACACTACGCCCCCCCCCCCCCCATTTTTAAATATAAAGGGGGCTTTGAAAAATGGGCAGGCAAAATAATTGGCACAGCACACTACACGTGCCACATTTTTTTGCCTTTTGGACCCCCCCTAGACAAAATTCCTGGGTGCTCCCCTGGATTCATACCCAAATCGGTTGAAAGTTCCTTCCAGCTTGTATTCTTCCAGCAATGGTTGCAGGTAGTGTTGAGCGAATCAGGTTTGGATTGCTGTATCCAAACCCGATTGGTTTGCAAACTTCGTTAACAATATAGCCTCCGTTATACTGTAAAATGTATGGGCCCCGCAGAGGTCTTTGCTAATTTGCTACAAATATTGCAAGACTTGCAACGTCTCACGTCTATTGCATGACACTTGGAGCCTCACCTGCTTAATAAACAAAGCAGAGTTTGACTTCGGATTTTGACACTGTAATTTATGTGAATATACAAAAAGAAGAAGCAAGTCTCGTAATCAGGGCCGGCCTTTGGGGTGTGCGGGCTGTGCGTGTGGTGATCATATTTATTATATGGATGTGTGTCCGTCCCTGTGTGTGTGTGTGACTGTGTGTCCCTGTGTGTGTGTGACTGTCCGTCCCTGTGTGTGACTGTCCGTCCCTGTGTGTGTGTCTCTATGTCCCTGTGTCTCTGTCCCTGTGTGTGTCACCATGCCCACAGTGCTTCTATGTCTTGACGCAGCTGCATCAGGATGTTCTGTGCGGGACAAGAAGAAGATGGAAGAGGAGGCAGCGCCGCCAGCATGGAGTCCGTGGGATAGACACAGGGAGGCACACTAAGGACGTAGGTAACACTGCCACATTATCTACACTAGTGTTATCTGTGGTTTTACATAGGACTGCAGGTAACACTACTACATTATCAGCACTAGTGTTATCTGTGGTTTTACATAGGACTGCAGGTAACACTACTACATTATCAGCTCTAGTGTTATTTGTTACAAAGATTTTTTTCCTCTTTCTGTATGTTTGTGACCAGGGGTAAAGGGGGGCGCCACAAGGTTACATCTGTGTGCATTCCGGATTTCGAGAAACGGAACAGCTGGCCCTTCATAGAACAGCACTATCCTTGTCCATAATGCGGACAATAATAGGACATGTTCTATTTTTTTGTGGAACGGAAGTACAGACATACAGAAACGGAATGCACACGGAGTAACTTCCATTTTTTTGCGGACCCATTGAAGTGAATGGTTCCGCATGCGGTTCACAAAAAAGCGTAACAGACACGGAGAGAAAATACGTTTGTGTGCATGAGCCCTTAGACACACATGTGGTAGCCCCCTGCTTCACTTTGGCTGTGTACTGCTCCACTGTAGCATGCCAGTCCACTCTTACACACCTTTGTAGCCGACTTTTCCCTTTCATATCAATGGCACGTGTTGCTCCGCAGTCTCCACATCTCTTATTTGTCTACTCACAATACACTTTCACTACAATTGCATTAAAACAATTCACAAACTACGTATGCAGTACGTCGACCTGCAGGGTATTGCGATGTGAGGTCAAGGTTAATAGGCAAACAAGGGTTACTCACAGTTTGTAGGGGGACCCTGGGCCGACGTAGAGCAGTGATGGAGTGGCTTGCACAGAAGTCCTCTGGGGCACTCTCTGTATGTAGGGACCAGGCCTGATGTTGGGTGAGGTGCCCTGGATGTTGCAGATGTTTAATGTGCCTGGGGCAAGATCCCTTTAAGATTCGTGACGCCAGTGCCTGTAACGGTGGCACACCGATTTAGAGTAGTAATAAGTGAGGAATGCGATGTTGAGGTGAACCAAACTTCTTTTACTGGAAACGGTTAACTTTATACAGTCTTTTGCAAATTCCAGGTAATGCAGCAGTAATAAGCAGGCTTTCACATCAATGGCAGGTACAATGTTCTTTGCAAGATACTCAGAGGGTAAAAACAACACTTACAGACCAGGCTGCACTCTTCCTTAGAAATCCTGTGCACTATTCCTCAGAACTCCTGGCTGTCTGTATCCCAAGGCCCGTGTGCCCTAACGCTGGCTTTATCCTTGGTAGCAATCTTCCTCAGGTATATATCCCTTGCTTTAGGTTAATAATCCTTCAGCCCTTCAGCTTACTTTTCTGGCTGGTATAATGGCTCTGCTCTTTGCTCTGTTGGAACTGCTGGTTTCTCCCAGGATGTATACTCTTCTGCTCTGCTCTGGTTAGGGAACTTGGTTTCTCCCAGGAGGCAAACCCTTCTCCTGGGGTGACTCTTCTGACCAAACTCTGGCTCAAGAACTTCAGGCAGGCTAGACTGCACTTACTAGCCTCCTGTACTACACTGACCCTTTCCTGTCTGGGCCTAACTATATATATTAGGGGCTCCCTATCTCCCTCTAATGTCTAGGAGGAGGAACTACACCCTAATAGGCCTGCTACACAGACAATAGGAAAATACACATAAAACATCATATCCCTTACAATGGTCATATTAACCCTTGCGTAGTGCCCACAGTTGCTTAGTGGGAAACTACACGTAGTTTCAGAAATACTGACACCCTTGGCCCAAAAGCCAATAATCATTCCATTTTGCAAGTTGCTCCTTTCACCCATGACAGCAATGAGTGACATGTGCAGATAGCCTATCACTACCTTATATACCCACTAAGCCAGCTCATGACACGTGACTTATTTCATTTTGCCTGATCTGCTCATGACACGTGACTTCTTTCATTTTGCCTGAACTGCATTTCAGAGATTTGCTTTACAGCAGATATGTTAAAGGGGTATTTTGGTTACCATAAATATAACTTATGTTTGTTGGGAGTGGCCTATTATATGTAGGAGGGGCTTTTAATAATGAGCAGGGCTAAAAAAAAATATTCTGTTCCTGCGGAGCTTTTAGAAATGGCCAAGTAAAAGAATCAGCGCAACACACTACGCCCCCCACCCCATCATCAATAATTACCTAATATAATGTAAGTTTCACATATTTACCCTTCAGTAGTTATAAAAGTAGTTTCGTTCCACTGCTACCCACTGTTTCCTTTTTCCATGGCATTGATGAAGTGTCCCACTACCTGATTGTGGGCACCGCAAACTTTTTTTTTATCTTTAACCACCATCTGGCCTGTGTCCCTTACACCAAGTGCGCCCCAGAGAATTATTGTGCCGTTCTCCTTATCACTTATGTAAGCCTGCCCAGGGACGACGTAACCGTGAGTAACCAGAACTGTATTTACCTCGGCTCACCTATTGCTCACGTATAATTCCCCTGTCGGTCTGGCATACTGCATCGACCTGTAGTTCTGAGCCTTTGTTAGGTCGAGCATGCTCAGTGTGTTGCTATCAGTTCTCTAGCTAAATGTCTTGTGCTGGTGATGACTGAGTAGAGGGAGCGTGACTGGACTGTATATCAGGCAGCCAATCAGTAAACATCAGCACTCATGAACAAGCACAAACTCACAGCAGGAAAGCTAGAGATTGTAGTCTTAGAAGTTTTGTGAGGGAAAATCAGGCACCATGATACTTTCAGTGTATTTCAGGCTCACATAGGAGCTAGATAAATGGATTGCAAGGTAAATTGAAGCTCTGGTTATATGTATAGGTGTGAGTTCTATTTGGGTTACAACTTGCAGCCTTAATGTAGTTTTTCAAAAATTAAGCTACTTTATCAGAATACCCCTTTAATATAGGAAACTTTTATTGGAAAGTGTTTTAAGTATGATATGTGTCAGGCACAGAAATGGAACCTCATCATGCTCCAGCTTTATAAAATACAAGTAGTAATTTTCATTTTAACTAGTGTTAAGCGCGAATATTCGAATTACGATTTTTTTCCTCGAATATCGCAAATTCGAGAATTTGCAAATGTTTCAAATATAGCGCTATATATTCGCTATATCGAATATTCGTAAATTTTAAACATCTGAAAAAACATGATCCCTCACTGCTTCTTGCTTGTGGGCCAATGAGTCATTGGCCCACAAATAAGATTATACCACTATATTAGCTAAATTGATCGATTTTAAATAATTTTTTCAAATATTCGCTATATTGCAAGAAGCAGGGTGCAATCAATCTTGTTATTCGAATTCCCAATTTTTACCCGAAAATTGGGAATGTTATGAATCGATCTTATGAGTGATGTAATTGTGTCACGTGACATGTGCCCTGGTTTCGGTTTTGTATTGCTTCTAGTGGAGTTTGGCATTCATTCTGTCTTAAAATCGGCGATCGAAAATGGGCAAAATTTGATTTCAAAAGGAAGAAGAAGAAATTCTTCTCAGGCCTCATGCACACGACCGTTGTGTGCATCCGTGTCCGTTGTGCCATTTTCCGTTTTTTTTTTTCGCGGACCCATTGACTTTCAATGGGTCCGTGGAAAAATCGGAAAATGCACCGTTTGGCAGCTGCATCCGTGATCCGTGTTTCCTGTCCGTGAAAAAAATATGACCTGTCCTATTTTTTTCACGGCCAACGGTTCACGGACCCATTCAAGTCAATGGGTCCGTGAAAAATCATGGATGCACACAAGATTGTTATCCGCGTCCGTGATCCGTGTCCGTTTTTTCCTATCATTTCAATGACAAACTTGACTTTTTTTTTCATTTTTCATGTCCGTGGAACCTTAGTAGCATGTATGTATGGACAACAGATAATAATGCACATAGCACGTCCGTTTTCCTGCCATGCAATATATACCACACACTATATACCATACACACAATATATATAGATTTAAATTTATGTCCATGATCTTTTTTTTCTCAGACCGCCAGTATTTGCTTGTTCATTTAGCGTTACCCAACGTGCACCACGGGGATGCAAACCAGCAGTACACCCAATATCGTACTGTCACTTAACTAGACAGGTACATCGCAGCATGGCTGGCCAATATCTGATTGCTCAGACCTCACATACATATAATCGCAATACAATCCGATCTTATATCGGTAACTTTAAATCTAATATTTCCCCTTTAACCCCTTCAAGACCAGGCCTATTTTCATTTTTACATGTCCTCCGTCATGTTCCAAAAGCCATAACTTTTTTATTTTTCTGTTCACATAGCTATATGAGGCCTTTTTTTTTTGTGGGACAAGATGCAATTTTTAATGCCACTATCTAATTTACTATGTTTTGTATTAGAAAAAGAAATGCATATATAAAATTGGGAAAGGGTGGTGATTCAAACTTTTAATATAGTAGTGTTTTTTTTAAACTTTATTAACTTTTTTTTTACAGAAATTAGCCCCCATAGGGGCCTTGTACATGGGATCTTTTGATCCCGTCTCCTATTCACGATAATAGAGATCTATTATGGTGAATAGGATTTTTACACACTCCATTCTGCGCTATGCCTCGTGCATAGCTCAGTATGGAGAAAGCCATGGCAGGCCTGAATAGCTTCAGCAGCGTCCATTCTGCCATGGCAATTGATCGGAGCCCCGCGATTTCACTGAAGGGGCTAAAATTGGAAGGAAGATTGAGGTGCATCATGTCACAGGTGCCGCGATGAGCCTTGATCGCGGTACCTGAGGGGTTGAATGGCAGGGGCGGTGTGATCGCCGCTTCCTGTTAGTGCAGCCGGATGACAGCTGTATCATATAGCCGGCAGATCGTGCGTATGGAGCGGGCTCACTACAGAGGCCCGCTCCATACATCCCTTGTCGCGCAATGACATACCTTTACGTCATAATGTGCGAAGGGGTTAAAGACTTTTAGATATTTTTTTTGGTGGATATTTATTTGAATATTTGTATAATAAAAAAAATAGTGATTATATGCTTTCATCTTTATCCTTCAGCGCTTTCTGGAGCGGGGATACCCTTGGACCAGCAAAAGGGTAGAAAATGTGGCCATCGTACAGTCTGTCTGGGCCGAAATAAAATTAAAAAGCGGGATATGGCACGACCACAAGACCATTCAAAAACAGTATTGCGACCTGAAGCGCCTACACCCAGATCAGGTCGATGAGTATAGTCGGCGATTATGCCCAGGTACAATGCTTACATTAATTTTGTATTTCTCTCTACAACACTCAGTAACGTATATATTCAGTTATGCTGCTAATCCGTACAGATGTAGTATGGTTAAGGCTACTTTCACACTTGCGTTCGGGGTTCCGCTTGTGAGTTCCGTATGAAGGCTATAACAAGCGGCCCCGAACGGATCCATACAGCCCCAATGCATTCTGAGTGGATAAGGATCTGCTCAGAATGCATCAGTATGGCTCCGTTTCGCCTCCGTTCCGGACACCCGAATGCTTCTTGCAGCGTTTTCGTGTCTGCCTGGTCGTGCGGAGCCAAATGGATCCGTCCAGTCTTACAATGTAAGTCAATGGGGACGGATCCGTTTGTCGTTGACACAATATGGTGCAATTTCAAACGGATCCGTCCCCCATTGACTTTCAATGAAAAGTCTGGACGGATCCGTCTGACTAACAATTAGACTTAGATTTTTTTCTGAAATATAATGCAGACAGATCCGTTCTGAACGGATACCATTGTTTGCATTATAGGAGCGGATCCGTCTGTTCAGAGACCAGACGGATGCGCTCCGAACGCAAGTGTGAAAGTAGCCTGACACACAACCTCTTAAGTCAAATTTCTTAACTCATTACGTAATCTTGAAACACAAGGTATTTTAAAAATATCTAATGCATTTAATTGCGTTAAGTTTACATAACACGTCTCATAAAGCATGTGTGTTAACTCCTCTACAGCCGTATTTCATCCCTTTTCAAATGATTACTTAATACCTGTTGTGACATGTACAAAATCTTCTGGTTTCATCATATATCTCTACCTCGCTTAGACTGTATATACACTCACCTAAAGAATTATTAGGAACACCTGTTCTATTTCTCATTAATGCGATTATCTAGTCAACCAATCACATGGCAGTTGCTTCAATGCATGTAGGGTTGTGGTCCTGGTCATGACAATCTCCTGAACTCCAAACTGAATGTTAGAATGGGAAAGAAAGGTGGGCTACAACAGCAGAAGACCCCACCGGGTACCACTCATCTCCACTACAAATAGGAAAAAGAGGCTACAATTTGCACGAGCTCACCAGAATTGGACTGTTGAATACTGGAAAAATGTTGCCTGGTCTGATGGGTCTCGATTTCTGTTGAGACATTCAAATGGTAGAGTCCGAATTTGGCGTAAAGAGACTGAGAACATGTATCCATCATGCCTTGTTACCACTGTGCAGGCTGGTGGTGGTGGTGTAATGGTGTGGGGGATGTTTTCTGGGCACATTTTAGGCCCCTTCATGCCAATTGGCCATTGTTGAAATGCCACGGGCTACCTGAGCATTGTTTCTGACCATGTCCATCCCTTCATGACCACCATGTACCCATCCTCTGATGGCTACTTCCAGCAGGATAATGCACCATGTCACAAAGCTCGAATCATTTTAAATTGGTTTCTTGAACATGACAATGAGTTCACTGTACTAAAATGGCCCCCACAGTCACCAGATCTCAACCCAATAGAGCATCTTTGGGATGTGGTGGAACGGGAGCTTAGTGCCCTGGATGTGCATCCCTCAAATCTCCATCAACTGCAAGATGCTATCCTATCAATATGGGCCAACATTTCTAAAGAATGCTATCAGCGCCTTGTTGAATCAATGCCATGTAGAATTAAGGCAGTTCTGAAGGCAAAAGGGGGTATTAGTATGGTGTTCCTAATAATTCTTTAGGTGAGTGTATATCTATATATATGTATGTATGTATGTTCCACAAAAACTCAAAAAACGCAACCCTTGCTACCTGGAAAGGAATCTTGCAGGGCCTCGGCTCTCTACGACGTTCACGAGATATTCCCAAAAAATGACCTGTATTATTCAATACAAGCCTGCCAGCCTTTCACTTAAATCCTAACTGCCAATTGACGGGAGCTGTGGAGGGGCGTTCACCGTGAAAGTCACTGTGTATTAGGGCCGGTCACCATCAAAGTCACTGTTAAAGGGGTGGTCACCGTCAAAGTGACACTTAAAGGGGAGACTTTAAGCCTCCTTCTAATTATAAAGTTACCTTGACAACTAAATCAACAGGGAGGGAGGGCGGTTTGGCAGCAGATCTTTAAAATGCGGCTTAGCAGACAATCTAACGCTGGAAGCCACAAAAAAAGTTATATACCCAACATAACACCATCCAATAACCCCTTATCTAATTTCCGAACTGTTGTTTGGTTTACCTAAACATCCATTACCCAGTCACAATACCCAATAGGGCACCTTCCTAACAAATTCCATGTTACCTCATCCTACCTTGTAACTTAGACAATTTTTTTTTTTTTTAAAAGGTAAATCCACAATGGGTATAATTCATAATACCATGCAGATTCCACCATATAGGAATTTCTTGATCTTTACCTTAGTTATGGTTTATGAGTTGTTTGTGTAAATTCTTAACATTGTGTCATTATTACAGGTAAACCTGTTCCCTCGGTCCGCCACCACAAAAAAAAAATCCCCATAAAAGATGATCGAGGAGGAGGAAGAAAATGTGGAGGCGCCCATGGAGGATGCCGTTGAAAATGTGCAGGCCACTTCACCCCTGGAGATATAAGTGAAACAGAGGCCACTGAGGAGGAGGACCTTCCCAGCCACCTGATTCCGCCCCTCCAGCTCCAGAAGAGGAGGAAGAGGTGGTCTACACCCCCACCGGGAGGGTAAATATGTGCACACATTACTATAATTTGATATACATAACATATTCACAAGCATCCCACGATCCCCACAACACCCTGCATCTCCGGAGCTGTAATGCACATGTGTAATGAATCTGACAAATAGCAGCCCATAGTTAACATGGCTGCCTGTATAGCTGAGTTGCATTTGCGCCCCGGTTAACAAATGATTATGCCTGGGGGCAGGGTATTTGTTGGTCTGTAATAGACTGTCCCTCTGCATCAAGTCACGTTCCGCTGAGGCCTACGCTTAATGGCCGGTCGTGAAGTGGTTAAAAGTGGTAACAATGAGGGGACAACAGAAACTAGTGTTATATTAAAATAAAATAAAAGTGCAATATTTGTCTTATAAGTAACCCTAATTTTAATTATGTTTTTGTATCAAACTTTGTGGCTGTTCTGCTTTTTTCTTTTTTCTGCTGTAGATAGGGTTCCCAGCCCCGTAATCATTGAAATCATAAATCTGTCACGGACGGTGTACAGGAAACAAGACAAAGCAACATGCATATATGACTCACTGGATCCAAAGCTAAGGAACCAAAGGGAGACCCCTGCACAAGACCTGAGACTTTCCCTGGCTGCTCAGCCTATGCAATGATCCCAGAGGTGGATGGTTGCATATCCACGTACCTCGACTATATAACCCCTGAACACCCTACAATAGTGAGGGGACACGACCACCGGCTCCCTACACCAGACACGGAGGGAGTCAGGGTCACCTGGGATCTAGCAAACAGAAAATAACAGATAAATGTTCAGCACTTAACTTTGTAGCAGACTGGAAAACAAGAGTAGCATGCACACACAGTCCAGGAAGAAGTATAAGCCGCCCAGTAATGCATTATGGGGCGGAATTTAAAGGGATGCAATCAGTCCAACTACATGACAGCTGAGAGAGGCTAACGAGATGAGGAACTGAACATCACAACAAAGAAACTCAAGGAGGAGGTTCTGAAAGGCTTCTGTCTGAGCTTCTCAGCTGTCTGGTTGTGACAGTACCCCTCCCTCTACGAGTGGACTCCGGACGCTCAGAGCCCACCTTCTCAGGATGGGACCTATGGAAAGCCCTGATGAGACGAGAGGCCTTAATGTCCGTCACTGGGACCCACATCCTCTCCTCAGGACCATAACCCTCCCAATGAACAAGGTACTGGAGAGAACCGCTGACAAGCCGAGAATCCACAATCCTAGAGACCTGAAATTCAAGATTCCCATCAACCATAATCGGAGGAGGAGGCAAAGGCGAGGGTACAATGGGTTGAACATAAGGTTTCAATAAGGACTTATGAAAAACATTATGGATCTTCCAAGTCTGAGGAAGATCAAGACGGTAGGCAACAGGATTGATGACCGACAGGATTTTGTAAGGCCCAATAAACCTAGGACCCAACTTCCAGGAGGGAACCTTCAATTTGATATTCTTGGTAGACAACCACACCAGATCACCAACATTCAGGTCCGGACCAAGCACACGTCTCTTATCTGCCACACGCTTATATCTCTCACTCATGCTCTTTAGATTATCCTGAATCTTTTGCCAAATAGATGACAAAGACGAGGAGAATCTGTCCTCATCAGGTAAACCAAAAGACCCCTCTCCCGAGAAAGTCCCAAACTGCGGATGAAACCCATATGCACCAAAAAATGGTGACTTATCAGAGGACTCCTGACGACGGTTATTTAAAGCAAACTCAGCAAGGGACAAAAAAGAACACCAATCCTCTTGATTCTCCGCCACAAAACAGCGCAGATATGTCTCCAGATTCTGATTGACGCGCTCAGTCTGGCCATTTGACTGCGGGTGGAAAGCAGAAGAGAATGACAACCGAACCCCCAAGCGAGAACAGAAAGCCTTCCAGAATCTGGAAACAAACTGCGTGCCCCTATCAGAGACTATGTCTGAAGGAATACCGTGCAATTTGACAATGTGATCAATAAATGCCTGCGCCAGCATCTTAGCATTGGGCAAACCAGGAAAAGGGATGAAATGCACCATTTTGCTAAAACGGTCCACCACCAGAATCACAGTCTTCCCTGAGGAACGAGGCAGGTTCGTTATGAAGTCCATGGACAGATGTGTCCAAGGACGGGAAGGAATGGGTAAGGGAAGGAGAGGACCTGATGTCCGTGAATGAGGGACTTTGGCACGAACGCAAGTCTCGCAGGCTGCCACAAAACCCTCAACCGACTTACGAAGCGCAGGCCACCAGAATCTCCGAGCGATGAGATCCAGTGTGGCTCTTGTCCCCGGGTGCCCAGCAAGGACCGTATCGCGGTGTTCCTTCAAAATCTTGTGTCTTAAAGCGATAGGCGCAAACAACCTCCCAGGAGGACAAAGATCAGGAGCCTCTGACTGGGCTGCCTGCACCTCTGCCTCCAATTCAGAAAAAAGAGCAGAGACCACCACACCTTCAGCCAAAATGGGACCAGGGTCTTCAAAATTCCCGCCTCCCGGAAAACAACGTGACAGGGCATCTGCCTTCACATTCTTAACTCCAGGGCGGAACGTGACAACAAAATTAAACCTAGAAAAGAACAAAGACCATCTGGCCTGTCTCGGGTTCAGACGCTTGGCTGACTCCAAGTAGGCCCGATTTGTATGGTCAGTAAGTTCGATAATCGGGTGTCTGGCTCCCTCTAGCCAATGGCGCCATTCCTCAAAAGCCAACTTGATGGCCAACAATTCCCTATCTCCCACATCGTAATTTCTCTCTGCGGAGGAGAGTTTTTTCGAGAAAAAGGCACACGGTCGCCATTTGGCAGGAGAGGAACCCTGAGACAAGACGGCCCCCACACCCACCTCAGAAGCATCAACCTCAACTATGAAGGGTAAAGAAATATCAGGTTGCACCAAGATGGGAGCGGAAGCAAAACTCTCCTTGATATTAGAAAAAGCCATACGCGCCTCTACCGACCAAGAAGAAAAATCTACCCCCTTTCTGGTCATATCAGTGAGTGGTTTAACAATAGAGGAATAATTCAAAATAAACTTCCTGTAATAATTGGCAAAGCCCAAAAAACGCATCAGCGCCTTCTGATTCTCAGGAAGCTCCCACTCAAGCACAGCGCGGACCTTCTCGGGGTCCATGCGAAAACCAGAAGCGGAGAGAAGAAACCCCAGAAATTGAATTTCTGGAACCGCAAACACACATTTTTCCAGTTTTGCATATAATTTATTCTCCCGCAGAATGAGCAAGACCTGACGTAATGTTCCTTATTAGTTTTGAAATCAGGAGAAAAAATCAAAATGTCATCCAAATACACTAATACAAATTTTCCCATCAAATGATAAAAAATGCTGTTCACGAAATGCTGAAAAATGGCTGGGCATTCATCAAACCAAAAGGCATAACCAAATTTTCAAAATGGCCTTCAGGGGTATTGAAGGCCGTCTTCCGTTCGTCTCCTTCTCTGACCCTGACCAAGTTGTATGCCCCTCTTAGATCTAATTTGGAAAAGACTTTAGCCCCAACAACCTGGTTAAACAGGTCCGGGATTAGAGGAAGCGGATAAGGGTCACGAATAGTGATACTGTTCAGCTCCCTGAAATCCAGACAAGGTCTTAAAGAACCATCTTTTTTCTTAACAAAAAACCAGCGGCAACAGGTGACTTCGAGGGTCGTATGTGTCCTTTTCTCAGACTCTCAGAGATTTAAGCACGCATAGCGATCCTCTCAGGTTGGGAAAGATTGTATAAACGAGATTTAGGCAGTTTGGCACCTGGGATGAGATTAATAGGGCAATCGTACTCCCTGTGCGGGGGCAAATCCTGAACTCCACTCTCAGAGAAGACATCCGAAAATTCTGAGAGAAAAGATGGTACAGTCTTAGTAGCTACCTCAGAAACAGATGTCGTGAGGCAATTCTCTCTGCAAAAGTCACTCCAACCATTTATTTGCCTCGCTTGCCAATCAATGGTGGGGTTATGTTTAGTGAGCCAGGGTAGCCCCAACACTAGAGGAGTAGGCAAACCGCTAAGGACGAAACATGACACATCCTCAACATGAGCATCACTCACAATTAAACGGATATTGTGAACTATGCCCTTTAATGATTTCTGAGAAAGTGGAGCGGAATCAATAGCAAAACCTTTCCCAAAGTGCGCACCTGGAAACCATGAGTTATTGCAAATTGATTATCAATGAGATTGACAGCTGCTCCACTATCTCACAAAAAATGTTCTTGCTCTCTAGCGCCACCCTAGCCGGCAGGACAAAACGGGAACTACAAGCAAACGGAAAACCTTCAATCTCCGCCTCAACCCTGCCAATAGTAACAGACGGAACATTTTTAAAAGATTTTTTGATGTTTGTTTCTTTATTACTCCCAGAAAACTGCTTGAATCTTCTAGAAGGACAAACATTTGCCAAATGATTTATACCTCCACAACAAAAACAAACCCTCCCATGCTAGCTGAATCTTCTATTGTCAGAAGCAATCAACCCCAGCTGCATGGGCTCCTGCTCAGCAGGGGCTGACAGCGACCGAGACCCCCGCGCACAGAATGAGACCGCTGCACTGTCCTGGGACTGAGTATGACAGGAAGGGGACATCTCTCCTCTCTCTCTAAGACGCCTGTCAGTACGAACGGCCTGAGACATAGCAGAGTCCAAAGAAATAGGCCTCTCATGAAAGGCAAATGCATCTTTCAATCTTTCAATACCTCTGAAAGACCATGGCAAAATTGACTTCGGAGTGCAGCATCATTCCAACCAGTATCAGCTGCCCATCTCCGAAATTCTGAGAAGTATATTTCTGCGGATTGTTTACCCTGGCATAATAGACGTAGTCTAGACTCAGCCAGAGCAATACGATCCGGATCATCATATATCTGACCCAGGGCTAAAAATAATTCATCCACTGAACGGAGAGGCCGTGCCTCCTCCGGCAGCGAAAAGGCCCAAGACTGAGCGTTACCCCTGAGCAGCGATATAATGATTCCCACCCTCCATTCCTCATTACCAGAGGAATGGGGAAGAAGGCGAAAATTGAGTTTGCAAGCCTCTCTAAAATGCACAAAATTCTCACTACCCCCGGAGAACGTATCCGGGAGTGAGATCTTAGGCTCAGAACAAACTCCATGAACGCAAGCTGAACCGGTCACTTGAAGCTGAGAAAAAGTCTTACGGAGATCAGCTACCGCCAATGAAAGACCCTGGAAGCGTTCAGCCAAAAATGAAACCGGATCCATGCTTGAGACGGTTTTGGCGGCTTATAATGTCACGGACGGTGTACAGGAAACAAGACAAAGCAACATGCATATATGACTCACTGGATCCAAAGCTAAGGAACCAAAGGGAGACCCCTGCACAAGACCTGAGACTTTCCCTGGCTGCTCAGCCTATGCAAAGATCCCAGAGGTGGATGGTTGCATATCCACGTACCTCGACTATATAACCCCTGAACAACCTACAATAGTGAGGGGACACGACCACCGGCTCCCTACACCAGACATGGAGGGAGTCAGGGTCACCTGGGATCCAGCAAACAGAAAATAACAGATAAATGTTCAGCACTTAACTTTGTAGCAGACTGGAAAACAAGATCAGCATGCACACACACTCCAGGAAGTAGTATAAGCCGCCCAGTAATGCATTATGGGGCGGAATTTAAAGGGATGCAATCAGTCCAACTACATGACAGCTGAGAGAGGCTAACGAGATGAGGAACTGAACATCACAACAAAGAAACTCAAGGAGGAGGTTCTGAAAGGCTTCTGTCAGAGCTTCTCAGCTGTCTGGTTGTGACAAAATCACAGCAATGGGTCTCATTCATTGTTTTTTTTTTTTTTCAATAGATATGCGGCAAAAATATATTTATGCGAACGCATTCGGCCTTGTCTGGCCTTCGTCAGGCACTGTGCCGCTGGAGGCAAACAGGGAAAGGTGCTGGTGCATATGTGGGAGCCTATGGCTGCCGAAATGTAGTTACATGTACTATTTTTTTTTCCAGTAGTGAACATGGCTATAAGGGAATTGGAGGCCGCCCAAAAGGAATTCAGTAAAGATGTTGCGGAGCTTAAGAAAATGCAGCATCGCTTTAATAAGAGGATTCGGCAAATGGCGGAAAAAACCTTCACCAGCTCCGAAAACTTAACAAAATATTATTGGAGCTGAAAAAGTTGCCATAGAGGCTTGCTTTATTATTTTTGTTATAATAAATACATTTTTTACAGTTTGATAACGTGTGTTGTTTTTTTTGTGTAATGTTACGGTGTAATTTTTGACATTTGTTGTTTAAATAAAGGGATTTTAGTTTAAATAAAAAATAATTTTAAACAACAAGAAAAAGAAGTACAAAATTAGCTACACACGACACAACGCATTCCATTGGCTGATAGAACTTTCAAGATTGGACACATCAAGTCTGTGGCAGATAAATGTTTTTAATAACATTTTAACAATAACAATATCAAACATTTTAACAATAACAGTCATTTTTGGCTTATTTTTATTTTTTTCATGAAATGCATATGTTTTATTATTTTACGGTTTCTCTGATCCATCCTCTGAACCTTTTTTGAAACCTGCCGCAGCAGCTTATGTAGAGCCAATCGATCCTTTTTTTGCTCCTTCTGGTACTTGGCCATTCGTTTATGGCATTTATTGATTACTGTATGTTTAAAAGAAAAGAAAATATTAATGCAATTTAGTTTATCAGAGAATTAGTGCATTGTGTGGAGTAGGTGTATAAACACTTAAGATTTACATCTAACATGTTTATGGTCATTTTAGTGTTTTTTAGATTAGAGATAGTTCGGATACAGTTTAATGTTATTTTTTTGGGTAGTTTATATTTATTAGCTACTTTAGACACTTGCACACGACCGTATGCCCTACGAGACATACAGTCCAAAAAATAAGATCGTATCAATATAGATAATAATCACATCTACGAATATTTCAGAATTCGTGATCTACAGAACAATCATTGTGCTGCATGCAATATCTACATATTACGAATATTCTAAAAGACGAAGTTAGAGCAATATTAAGAATATTCGTAAAATACACATATGGACTGGAATTTAGCTAATATAGTGCTATAGTAATTTTTTTAATAGTGTACATATTTTCCAAAACTGAAGTTCCAAAGAGGCAAAAAAATTTTTTACAAAAAAAAAAGATTATAGCACTATATTAGCTAAATTACAATCTATATGTGTATTTTTTACGAATATTCGTAATATTGCTCTAACTTCGTCTTTTAGAATATTACAAATATTCTAAATGACGAAGTTAGAGCAATATTAAGAATATTCGTAAAATACACATATTAGCCTAGCCATAGTCAATTAGTCATAGGAAAGTTGCCTTATACTGTCAAAAGAAAAATCGCATTAATTAATTAATTAATAAATCACATATTATTCGCCATAAATGGAATAATGACAAATATTCGATTTCGACGAATATAAGACAAATATTCAATCGAATATTCGCGCCTATATATCTAAATCGAATATGGCACCTCCCGCTCATCACTAATTTTAACAAGTATAAATGGCTATATTTAAACCCCTCATGGCTTACAGCTACTGTAAAAAGGGCAATAAAAGACAAAAACAGGCATTTAAAAAAATACAAATCTTAGGGGTCAGCTGTAGCATTTAAAGTTTACAATGGGCTTAATAAAATCTGCAAAAAGGAGATAAAATTAGCAAAAATACAAAACAAACAGCAGGTGGCAAAAGAGAGCAAAATAAATCCCCAAAAAATATTTAAATATATAAATGCTAAAAAAAACAAGGTCCGAGCAGGTAGGCCCCCTAAATAATGGTAAAGGTTAGTCACTGAAGATAAGGAAAAGGCAGAGTTACTAAATGTTTTTTTTAGTCCACCTAAACTGGGGCGTGGCCTGGCTGCTGAGCGAGATGGCCGCATGTTAGAGGAGCTCCTGCACCGCAGCGACTAATCCGCAGCCAGCCCATAATCAACAGCTTCTGAGTGGCCGTTCTTCCACCTACCGCCATCACTGCCGTCCCCTACAGCCATGGGAAAATCGAAGCGGTCCCTCCCGAAGCTACAGTACGGGTCAGTGGACTCTTTCTTCACAAGGGGGAGAGGGAAAGATGGCGCCGGCCTCATGACGGAATCCCCGCCAGCATCCCCTCTCAGCGCTCCGTCGCCCTCACCTGCAGTCCGCTCCCCATCCCCACCGGACCATTTAGAGCTGACTCACCTCCTCCATGGCCCCCAGCCGTCGCTCCCTCCGACTCCTGCAGATGTCGCAGATCCGGCACATGCTGGACAAGATGGCGCCCGATCCCCCTCAGTCAGCGCGGGCCTCTGTGAATGGCCACAACTTAGAGACTCACAGCAGCTGAACCTGGATGTCTCCGAATCACAAGCTGTGCAGGTCAGTGACTTTGTCAACAAGTCTCATGTTGCTGAACAGCCGGATGACCCGTTCCAGAGTCTCCCTACATCTAATAATTTAGTCACTGAGGATTCTCTAAAGAATATGCTGCTGGCCTTAAAATTCTCTCTCAGCACTGATATGGGGAAGCTAATTAACCCCGTGCTCGCCAGAATACAGGCAGCTGAACAAAAAATTGACCATGTTGAAACAAAAATGGGCGAGTTTGCGGCGTCCCAAAACGAGCTTATTGACGCTCATAAGGACATGGCGGACCAGATTGAAGCCATTAATTTAAAGATTGCTGACATGGAAGATCGCTCCAGGCGAAATAATAATAAGTTTAGAGGCATCCCTGAAGAGGTGGCCCCAGAGGATTTGCAACCATACTTGAAAGGCCTCATGAGATTGCTCCTGCCTCAGATTCCGGGTCCAGACATGATTATAGATCGAGCTCACAGGATTCCAAAGCCCTCTCATCTAGGGTCCCATATCCCGCGCGACACCCTTGCTCGCATCCACTTTTTTCATACCAAGGAAGCCATGATGTCGGCGGCGCGAAGAAAACAACCACTCCCAGCGCCGTATGAAACGGTGAAGCTTTTTACGGATTTGTCCAGATTTACGCTCCGCCGTCGCAGAGAACTAATACCTATAACTATGGCTCTTCAGGACAGTGATGTCCCCTACAAATGGGGCTACCCCCTGAAAATTCTTATTCGCAGGAACGGGCAAGTTCATGCGATCAAAAATCTGGATGAGGGGAAACATCTCCTCCAGCTCTGGGGTATCCCTTTATCTGCTAAGTCCACTGGGGATAATCCCCCTGTCTCACTATAACCTTATTCATTCTTCATAGGGACTGCTACGGGCCCTTTACTTGATATGCAGCACTCCTGATAGGAATGGACGCCTTGAATATATGGAACCCACCGGATGACGGAACTAACACGGCATTTGGACTCTAATAAGGGGCTGCTTTCTATTGCTCACACAGAACCGGTGCGATCTCCTACCTCCTTCTACTTGTTCTCTACCTCGCCAGCCCTGGCAGTGGACTTTCACCCCTAGTTTGTCTAGGTGACTGGATAGTCGCCTCCCATCCTAATCTGTCCTAACCTTCTTTCCTTCCTCCCTTTGTCGTATAACCCTTCCTTCTCTGTCAAGGAAAGTTGTTTTTATTTCTGTCATTTTAAGGAATATTTGTCTGTTTTTATAGTTCCACTTTGTATTGCACTGAGCTGAAGTTGTATCTCCGTTGCTTTCCTAATATATAGGTGTTCTGCACTGTGTAGAGATGGGTCTCAAGATTATGAGCTTCAATGTCAAAGGCCTCAACTGCCCTCAAAAGCGTACCTATCTCTGGGCTGAAGCATTGGCTTCCCACGCCGATGTGCTGTGTATGGAATCCCACCTGCTCCAAGCAGACGCCTTTCGAGTACAGCATCGCCTCTTTTCAAACGTCTTTCACTCACACTTCTCCAGGAAAAAACGAGGTACTTTTATTGCAGTTAAAAACACGGTAGCATTCACCCTAATTGCCTCCAAGACAGCCCCTTCTGGCCGTTATGTGATCTTAGTGTGCTCCATCAATAATATAGTATACACTCTTGTCAATGTATATGCCCCTAATTCACATCAGCTGGCGTTTCTACATAAAGTCATGCGCCAGGTTCACTCACTTAAGCAAGGTAAACTGATTATTTGTGGAGACTTTAATTCGGTCCTGCAACCTACCTTGGATTCTTCCTCCCCCTCCCGTAGAACAGATGTGGGTATAACCTCCTTTTTGCAGTCAGAGGGATTGTATGATGTGTGGAGTGCCCAACATAGCCTGGAGAGAGATTATACCTTTTTCTCGGTCCCGCATCTCTCCTATTCTAGGATAGACCTTTTTATGGTGGACCATACCTCCCTGCTCCATACCATCTCCTCAGAGATAGGCTTGATAAAGTGGTCTGACCATGCCCCCATCACTATCACTCTTGAGGAACAGTACGAATCCCACAGGGCCCCAGTGTGGAGAAACAACACTTTTCTTTTTAATAACCCTAAATGTACTGAGGAATTGTCTGCCCACCTCTGCGAGTTCTTTCAGTTCAACGTTGGCTCTGTCTCAAGTAACTTTGTTTTATGGCAGGCCCATAAAGCCTTCATGAGAGGTTCCCTAATTAAATTGAATATTAACTTAAAGAAGCACAGGGAGGGGGAGATAGCGTTGATCTTGAAAGAAATAGCGGATCTGGAAACTGCTAACAAGTCCTCCCCCACTCTACACGGCTCTAATTCCCTCCGGGTAGCGCGAAATAAATTGAGTGCTTTATTGTTGCAAAACTATCATAAATCTCTTCTTAGAATGAAATCAAAGTTCTACGCTCAGGGAAATAAGGCCGGCCGTCTCCTGGCCCAGCAGCTTAAAAAGCAACAAGCCAAATCCAAAATCCCATACTTACTTCACCCGGTTACAAAGGCGAAATTGATGGACCCAAGAGACATCGCTGATCAATTCAAATTATATTATCAAACCCTGTACAATTTAAAAGACCATACCCCTCTGCCGCAAGACTACCCGACACTGGTGGCAGACTTCCTCTCCAAAGCGTCTTTGCCCACTCTAAACGAAGCGCAACTTCAATCTCTCAACTCCCCTGTTTCCTCCCAAGAATTGACCAAAGTAGTCATGTCATTACCCCAGGGTAAATCCCCAGGCCCTGACGGGCTGTCGAACCAATATTATCGTAATTTTCTACCCGCCCTCCTCCCACACCTGCCTAAGTCTGTTTAATAGGGTAATGGAGGGCGACCCATTCCCTGCGGACATGTTGGAGGCTCTAGTGGTCACAATTCCCAAACCTGGCAAATCCCCTGATGTGCCCCAAAATTTCAGGCCGATCTCCCTGTTAAATTTTGATATAAAACTTTTTGCCAAGCTCATTGCAAGCAGGCTCTCTCCCCTGATTCCTTCCTTGATCCATTCGGACCAGGCCGGCTTCGTGACGGGAAGACAGGCTTCCGACAATACCAGACGCATTGTAGATCTGGTTAATTTCGCGGAGGTTCATTCTCTTCCAATGCTTGCAGTGACCTTGGACGTCGAAAAAGCGTTTGATCGCTTGCATTGGGATTACGCTTTTTCCACTCTCCGGTGGATGGGGTTCTCAGGTCCGATTATTCATGCCATCTCCAGTCTGTACTCACTCCCCTCGGCGAGAGTATGGGCTAATGGAATCCTGTCGGATCCGTTCATAATAACTAACGGGTCGAGACAGGGCTGTCCACTGTCACCGCTTCTATTTATTCTTGCATTGGAGCCACTGGCACAACGTATCAGAAACCTGCCCACCATCTCAGGGATGGTAGTTGGTAATAGAGCCCACATCATTACCCTGTACGCTGATGACATCATTCTCACGTTGACAAACCCTTCACAATCCCTCTCGGCCACACTCGATGTGATCTCTCACTATGGCTCCCTCTCGTATTACAAGATTAATAGCTCGAAATCTCAGGCCCTCCCTATCAATATTTCACCCGCAGATTTAGCCACTCTGAAAGCTTCCCACGACCTTGACTGGCAGTGTTCAGAGATTTCCTATTTAGGAATCAAGATCACCTCGCCCTGTTCTTTATTATACACACAGAACTATGTCCCCCTTCTCACTACCCTGTCTACTGACTTTGCGAGCTTCTCTATGCAGACAATCTCTTGGGTGGGTAGGATTGCATCGTTCCAGATGATGACCTTGCCTAAGCTGATTTATATCTTTCGGGCCCTCCCAATCCCGATCCCAGCTGCATTTTTTCAGAAAGCCCAGGGCATTATTGGGCAAGTACATATGGGGAGGTTCTAAGCCTAGAATAGCTCGCGAACTCTTGACCAAAAGGAGACACGCTGGTGGAGCGGGTCTCCCAAACATTAAAGACTATTTTATAGCAATCGGCCTTTCCTTTGCTAGGGAATGGTGGGTGTCGAGTAATGAAAAAGCGTGGCAACAGATTGAGAGCCATGCGTTGCAACACGTTCCGGTTAGAGACTACTTAGTTCACCTGCTGTGGGGTCCTGCTTCCCCCGCACGCACTCTGCTCACAATATCACATGTTGGAGCCCTGTGGACCACCATTCATAACACATCGAAAGATGAATCATCCCAGCTCTTCAAAATTGCCTCCACACGGGCTATCGAGTTGTCCATACCCGACATTAACTTAGCGCCATGGCGAGATAGAGGGGTCGTCACTATTTCCCAACTGATGGCTGACCACTCCATTCTCCCGTTTCCTACCATTCAAAGTGCTTTTGCATTACCTCACTCTGAAATTTTCACATATTTAAGGATACGTCACTTCCTTTCAAAGACCCTTCAATCCCCTCCGCAGGTCAACTCATCCGTAATGCGATTATTCCGGTTCCCCTCCCTGTTCAGAAAACACTCCACAAGATCACTTTATGACATACTGGGGGATAAAGCTTCTTTTGTTAAATCCCCTCCCGTCCTCAGATGGGAAAGGGATCTAAATAGGACCTTTCCAGAGGACTCATGGATTGATGCTATTGGATTTGTAGCTTCAAATTTCAAGTGTGTCACTCACTATGAGGCAGGTCTAAAAACCATCCTGACATTGGTACTTTACCCCCCAGAGACTTCATATAATTTATCCTTCTACATCGCCATACTGTTGGAGAAACTGTGGTGGAGGCGGATCCTTACTCCATATCCTTTGGTCATGTCCCATCCTAAATGACTATTGGAAGTCAGTCTTCCGTTTGGTTTCTAATCTAGCGGGGCGAAAAATAGACCCATCCCCAGAGTTAGCCTTGTTGTTCACTGGGATTAAGGGAGTACCGCTCCCGAATAGACACATTGCAGGCCACGTTCTGCTCAGCGCCAAACTGGTAGTTACCCGACACTGGAAAAATCAGGTCCCTCCTTCGATTTCCAAAGTTATACAAGAGATTAATCAGACTTGCAGGTATGAACATTCTTTACCCTCATCAACCATTCCCATTAAATTGAGGCAGGCGACTTGGAGTGAGTGGATCCGTAGTCCCTTCTACTCCCCTTGAGGAGGGAGCCCTGGATACAGGTGGAAGCAGCGGAGATACAGCTGAAATACGATACAGGTATTTCTTAACCCCTTCCTTTTGTGTTTTCCTTTCCCTCTCTCCATTATTTCCTCTTCCCTAGAAGCGGCCTTACCCTAGGTTGCTCTGTGGTGACCCACAGCTCTTGGTTTGGTTTGTTTATACTGTTTGTGTCACTAAACAGCGACCTCTCGGGTCACTCTTTTGTGTATCTGTGTGCTCTCAGTTTGTTATGTTGGCATGGCCTATGCTGCGGAATGTGGATAACACCTGTAGGTGTTTTGGCGTTACACCTGTGTTACTGCTGATATTTACGGCTATGGTGTCGAACATACTTGATAGACCTCTGATAACAGTATTGTGTATTATTGTGTAGTAGTGGCTGCGTCCACAGATGTATTGTCATAGCGCATGCTCTCATCTGACTACTGTGATGTTGTCTATATCCGAATACTTCTTTGTTTTTATTGATAAAATAAAAAACTATTGAAACTAAATGTTTTTTTTAGCTCCATTTATACAAAAGAAGAGAAATGAGCTGATATCTGTGGTGCTGGGGCTGTTAGTTCATCCAGTAATATACTCATAATTATAGATATGGCCAAAGCTAAGTTAAATAAGGTAAATGTGAACAAAACTCTGGGTCCAGATGGATTACACCCAACAGTTCTAAATATCAGTTCAGTCATTGCTATGCCCTTTTTTTTTATTTTAAAGATTCTCTAGGTACTGGTACAGTGTCAAGTGTTTGGCGCAAAGCAAACATGGTGCCCATATTCAAAAAAGGATCTAGGTCCTCTACAGGTAATTATAGACCAGTTAGTTTAACTTCTATTGTGGTAAAAATGTTTGAAGGACTCTTAAGGGACTATATACAGGAGTATGTGACTGTAAATACTATTATGGGGGGAAGGTGACTGGATGCCGTGCGGAGAAGACGCATAGATCAGGAGCTCCTCATCAAGCCATAAAGCGTCTCAAATATTCCGAGACAGACCACTATATTTTCGCCCTGACTCCCTACAGCCCTGGAAACCCCTGGTCACATTTCCACCATGACCAGAGGAAGAAAGAAGGGCACAAGTCCACCAAAACTTACCACGTTCTTCCAGCCTGCACAGTCCGCGCAAGATGGCACCGACTCCCGCCATACAAGTGGCGCCTCCCAGCCAGAAAATGTACAGAGCGAATTTCCTCGAAAGGGATTGATAAAAGCAGCCATAAACAGGCCACAGAAGCCCTCTCTTCTCAACCAAGAATCAACTCCTTCAAAAGTGAGTAACAACATACAGAGCTCCCAAAGAGACATTAAAGCTTCTCAGGGACACTCACCTAACTCACAAGTGCCACTGCAAGAAGTGAGATCAATGTTCCAAGAATTAAAAAGTTCTATTCATCAAGACATAACAAAAACAATATCTGCTATTCACGTTGACATAGTGGCAATAGGAGAGCACACTGCGCATTTAAAAGATAAAATGGAGGAATTTGTTGCAGCCCATAACAATTTTGTGGACTCTAACAATGCCATGGAAGAGGAAATCTCTGCAATGAAATTAAAACTGGCTGACTTAGATGACCGCTCTAGGCAGAATAACATTCACTTCAGAAATATTCCGGAGTCAATTACAGACTCACAGCTACAAGAATTCCTAAATGATTTAATAGTAGCATATATGCCTGAATCAACTGACACGGATCTAACAATAAACAGAGCTCACAGAGTTCCCAGGCCTAAAACCCTGTCAGCACATATTCCATGTGATGTTCTTGCAAGAATACACTACTATCAAACTAAAGAAGCACTTTTAATAGAAGCCTCTCAGAAGAAACCCATTCCAGAACACTTTCTCCTGCTACTCTATCTAGATGCAGAAAATTCGCAAACAGCACTAGAATCCTGAGACAACATGGTATAGCATACAAGTGGGGTTTCCCTGTGAAATTAATTATGCGAAAATACATATGTTTCTTACTCCAAAAGATGCTGGAACTGCCATCAAGAACTGGGATCTGGAAATCTTGGAAGAAGAGGATAAAGAATCTACTAGATCCCCTCCTAATAAAAAAAAAAAACATACCTAGCTATCTCAAGAATGGACAAAAGTAGGATATTCACCCAAGAACTGAGATCACTATCATTACTTGTTTTCTACCTCCATTTATATCGCAAGATCTGCTTGAAATGCACTAGCTTGGTGAGAAACACCATCTCTAATTTTGCTCCCTAATACAGAAGTATGCAACTTCTGAAATCACCCCCCCCCCCCCAATCCAACAACTCACTCCTCCCAAGGAGTAAAGATGACTTCTACAAGTGACTGTCTACTTGTTCCATGTTCCATGCATGTTTTTTGTTTGTTGCGCTTTTGTTAGTTTTTTCTTTTTCCTTTTAGTTTTTAAGCCGCAAATCAATGCCTACGTAAGAATTGGACTCCTATCCTTGGGGGCCTACAACATCAAATCACCACTCGTCTACCACCTTTAATAATATATGAGGAACTATTACTACAGTACAAGAGACTTAGGGCCTACAACAATATCTCTTTTCAAGGTTGTATGTGGTTTACTGTACTAGATAATGTCAATCTGACTCAGCACCCTCTGCTATTGAGACAGAATGGGAATTAAAGTTCTCTCATTCATTGTAAGGGGACTAAACAGCCCCTTTAAAAGATCATTTACATTGTCTGAAATAAAAAAGCAGAAATGTGACATTTTTTGCTTACAAGAGACTCATCTTAATGAAAATGATTCTCATCGCTTACAAAACCCACAATTTCCGCATTATCTTTCATTCCCATGCTGTCCATAAGAAAAGAGGGGTATCTATTGGTTTCAGACCAGACATAGTATGGGGTTTCAATTACGTATTATCGATGAAGAGGGTAGATTTATAATTTTAGTCTGCTCACTTAACAACAATCTATACACAATAGCAAACATATATGAACCGAATTGAAATCAGATACGTTTCATTAGAAAAGTCCTAGCTGAAGAAAACAAGCAAGGATCCCTTCTAATATGCGGGGACTTCAATATCACTCCTGATCCAATTCTAGACTAAAACCCTTCCTGTTCCGAGTCAGGCCCATCCAAACTTTCTACTATTCTACAATCTAAGGGGCTATTCAACATTTGGAGGGTTAAGCATGCGTCACAACCAGACAGCTGAGAAGCTCTGACAGAGGCCTTTCAGAACCTCCTCCTTGAGTTTTCTTTGTTGTGGTATTCAGTTCCTCATCTCGTTAGCCTCTCTCAGCTGTCATGTAGTTGGACTGATTGCTTCCCTTTAACTTCCTCCCCATAATGCTTTACTGGGAGGCTTATACTTCTTCCTGGAGTGTGTGTGCATGCTGATCCTGTTTCCCAGTCTGCTACAAAGTTAAGTGCTGTACATTCATCTGTTATTTTCTGTTTGCTGGATCCCAGGTGACCCTGACTCCCTCCGTGTCTGGTGTAGGGATCCGGTGGTCGTGTCCCCTCACTATTGTAGTGTGTTCAGGGGTTATATAGTCGAGGTACGTGGATATTCATCCATCCACCTTTGGGATATTTGCATAGGCTGAGCAGCCAGGGAAAGTGCTAGGTCTTGTGCAGGGGTCTCCCTTTTGGTTCCTTAGCTTTGGATCCAGTGAGTCATATATGCATGTTGCTTTGTCTTGTTTCCTGTACACCGTCCGTGACAGCATGTTAATGAGAGGGATTTTACTTTTTTTTCTAACCCTCCGAAAACTTATTCTAGAATAGATTTATTCCTCTCTTACAAATGGTTACTACAAAAAATATAACGTGGTCGGACCATGCCCCTATCACCTTAGTTATAAATGAGCAATTCAACATCCCATTTTACTCCCCCTGGAGGTTAAATAACTCCCTAAAAACTAATACTGAATTTCTGAATTTAAATAGCCGCCACATGTGAACGCTGTTTTATGTTGTATATTGTCCTGATGAAGGGGGCCCTCCGCCCCTGAAACGCGTTGACTGCAAATAAAAAGTATTGTTTCATCAATACTTACCTGTTTCTGACTCCTGCTGACAGCACCATCCAAAAGGTTCTCCTTCCTTTCTTCTTCTGCAACTAAAAACTAATACTAGCTTACAAACGACCAATGCATCAACTTTATCAGAATATTTCAAAATTTATGATAACTATATGACTTCGGACACTACCTTATGGTTTGCCCATAAAGCATACATAAGAGGCCATTTTTCAAAAAAGGAAAGGATCTCAAATATAGACTCCTTAACAATAGAAATCAATAAGCTGGAAGAAGAATTCCAAAATTCTTTCCACAAGGATACCCTGCTAAAATTAAAGAAGGCCCGATTCCAACTATATTTACACCTTCACAACAACTATGATTTCCACTTACGAAGAATAAAAGCACATCAATATTCCCAGGGAAATAGTGCTAATAAACAACTAGCCAGAAGAATCAAAACTAGAGAAGTCAAGTCTAGAATCCCATATATTCTTGACAGTCATGGAAACAAAGTACTTAACCCTAAACAAATTTCTGAAGAATTTGCTAGATATTATAGAAATTTATACAACCTTGGTGAGTCTGCCCCTGGCCTACATCCCAATTCTAAGAGCATTAGGAGTTTTCTTGATTCCATCTCTCTTCCAAAGGTTACTGATGAACAACTGGATCTCCTTGTGGCGAAACCAACCTCGCCTCGGTGTTTTGGAGGGGGCTATTTGAAGGCCTCTTGCCTCAGGATTATGGCCCATAGTAACTTTAAAGGAGAAGACAGACCGGCCACACAGCTTAAATCTGTCTGTAGAATTGTATTTTATGTTATTATGCGTTCGGTTAAATTGTATGTTATGTGAGGGCACCCAGATAGCTAATATTATTGTATTCGTGTATTCTGAGTGCCATTCACCTAATGATATGCACTCAGACTTGAGCTATCTGGGGATATGTTAAATGTCTGTGTTTGCTGTGGGGTGTGCCATTGTGTGTTTAAATGGTGATGTCTGTCCTGTTGTCGCCACATGTGTATTGGCGATCTCCCTTTGTCCTGAGAGATAATTGGATTGCCTTCGGTTGTCTCTGGGACAGAGAGGAGGAAACCATGATGCATTGTGGGGATGTGTTGTATCTGTTCTGTATTTGCAAAACTGTAATAAAAACCAGGCTGGGTGTGCCAGCACATCAGAGCACTGTTTGACCCTCAAGACGGAGCCTTGTCTCGTTATTGGGAGGATTCCCTGTATGCTGTTAGAGACTGATTGCCAGGAGTGTAAGCTGATTGGATGCTTTTCCTGTTCGTCTGCTGACAGCTATTTGCGAGGTTCCAGTTTGGAGTGCTATTTTGTATCCAGTTCGGGAGGTTGGTGTTCTGCAGTAGCTGTGCCTGTCTCTCGGAAAGGGGCATATCGCCTAAACGGATTTTAACCCCTTGTCTGCTGAAACGGTCCGTTACATTGGTGGCAAGCAGCGGGGTTGTTCCTACAGCCAGAAGGACAGCTACAGGAGACACCATTTCTTTGGATTTTACAACTTAAGCGCAACGCATGTCTCAGTACAGTGACCCTAAAAGCACCAGGATGGAACCAGCAGTGGAGTACAGATACTCTGTGGAGGAATTTGACCTTATGATGTGGTTGCGGCTGAACTTCTTCGGACCCAATCCAGCTGAGAAATACGTGAAGTTCGTGAGGAGTCTAGTGTTCAAGACCCTACTATACCGGGCAAAAGGTGACGGTCAGCTGCCACGTTGGGTGGACCTCCATCGGAAGTTACAGTTGCGGGACAGAGGGAGCCCAGTCTCCATTCCCCAGCGGCAGTGTGAAGTGCAGGGAGGGGAGAGCAGCGGCCTCCCTCCCCAGCGGCAGGCTGAGTTACAGGGGGCAGAGGTAGTTGTTCCTGCCCCCCAGCAGCAGCATGATTTTTTGGGAATTGGGAGCCTAGTCTCCATTCCCCAGCGGCCGTGTGATGTACAGGGAATTGGGAGCCGAGTCTCTATTCCCCAGCGGCAGGCGGAGTTACAGGGGGCAGAGGTAGTTGTTCCTGTCCCCCAGCAACCGGGCTGTTTAGCCAAAGGGGAGACAGTCGGTTTCCCCCTCCAACAACCAGACTCCAACCAGGCTACTTCCATGGTAGCGCTGGTACCAGGGCAGAGTCCCGCTGATCCCTGCCCACAAAGCAACCTCCACTCCAAGCCAGGGAGCAACTCAGAGACCGGGAGTACCAGCTACCAATATAGCCTTGGTGGATTCACTGGACAGATACAGCCTACTAAATTCAACAGGTCCAGTATTGGGCTGTGGGTGGGCTGCCAGACTAACTCAGGTACCGACCGGCGTGAGGTCAGGTATCTGGTTAGTCTTCCCTGGGGGGGGGGGGGGGGGAGATGTGTGGCGAAACCAACCTCGCCACAGTGTTTTGGAGGGGGCTGTTTGAATGCCTCTTGCCTCAGGATTATGGCCCATAGTAACTTTAAAGGAGAAGACAGACCGACCGCACAGCTTAAATCTGTCTGTAGAATTGTATTTTATGTTATTATGCGTTCGGTTAAATTGTATGTTATGTGAGGGCACCCAGATAGCTAATATTATTGTATTCATGTATTCTGAGTGCCATTCACCTAATGATATGCACTCAGACTTGAGCTATCTGGGGATATGTTAAATGTCTGTGTTTGCTGTGGGGTGTGCCATTGTGTGTTTAAATGGTGATGTCTGTCCTGTTGTCTCCACATGTGTATTGGTGATCTCCCTTTGTCCTGAGAGATAATTGGATTGCCTTCGGTTGTCTCTGGGACAGAGAGGAGGAAACCATGATGCATTGTGGGGATGTGTTGTATCTGTTCTGTATTTGCAAAACTGTAATAAAAACCAATGTAATATATAGAAAGGCTGAGCACTCTCCCAATGGACCACACAGAAACTATTCAAAGATTATTTAAATTTATTACACCAATATATAGATCTAAAATTCAACAAAATTACAATAAAACTATAATAAAAATAAAAATACTCTATAAAAATGCACTACAAATGTGATAAAAGGTTATACAGATTAAGAGCATAATTAGTTAAATGGCGTTGGCTTACAAAAGCATAATGTATCTAACTTTGATGAAATATGTCCTGGATATGCAGAAAAATCGATAATAATTTGCAGATGATTCGATGTATGAATATTCGACAGTCAAAAAATATATGATGATATTTTCGGATATATATTCGCATAAATGTCCAGACTGGAATTGAATATGTGCTTGCGATAATTAGTCAATATCCCCTGTGTGGCAATTTAAAGGAAACACTTACTCTTGCAGACAGCCGTCTGACTATCGCACACGGTGGCGTCCCACGTGGCTAATGGAGTTGAATTTCGGCGGTGTCTGTTACTTGCAGTACAGCAGGAGCAGTGTGAGCAATATAGCCCTCCGTATAGAGATTCTTTGTAAAAGAAGTTAAGATTGTGGCTCTACTTCATGGGACTAAATGTTCGCTTTATGCCATAAAGTTCCTCAGGGTGAAAGGAATCGATTCAAATTGTTAACATCGGGACGTCCATCAGCTGATGTGCGGGTCTTTTGAAACCAGACGCGTTTCGGGGTCTTTTCCTAGCCCCTTCCTCAGTGGTAGCCCGCAAAGGGAAATAAACCCCTTTTATACCCAAAATCCTCCATAATTCAACAGATTGGAAAATCTGGAGTGGATTTGGCGATTTGTGTCAGCCAGTCGCATGTTAAATCCGGTATGGAATAGAGGATGGATGTGCATATTAGATACATCAGTAAATGCCAGTTTTCCAAATATAACTCTTATGAAGAATCCTAAATGGTATCTCATAGGGTTATACATACACATACATATCAATTTATAAAACGTCTGTACAATTTTCCGAAAAACCGCAGATGCGATTTCTTCAACCTTTATGCATTTTTCATGCGTTTTTTGCGTTTTTTCAAAATCTTGCATCTACAGCCTATGAATATATATGAGGTACCAATTTTCAAAGAAAACATTCTCCTAAAAGTGTTTAACAGTATCTTATATATCTGTATGTGGATATTAGTCACTGTCTGTGACCCAGCAGTACGATTTTCTAAAAACGCAACTGCGTTTTTTTATGACCAATGCGGTTTTCGTGCGTTTTTACATGAGTTTTTTATAAATTTTCTGGATTTTTTCTCCATATTCATTCCACATACAGATATATATTGCATATAATAATCACAGACATTTTGAATGATTATAACGTATGATAAACAATAGATCTTATAAAATAGTATGAGCTCATACAATATATTAAAAGTGATTTCTACATCACTAATGTGTCATAATATCTGTATAACAATAAAAATTAAGCAGAACCTATTGCGAATATATGATAAATAGTTAAAACCATGAACTTAAACAAAGGATGAATAGCCTATTTCCATATTATTCCTTTATATTCTAATGTTCTATCATCATTTCGCTGATTAATTATCAGTAAATGTTTCTTCGATAGGTCATCTGAATATTCATCCAATGGTTTTTGATGATCTATTCAGAAGGTATTTCTGAGTTAAAAATCCAGAGGAGAGTGAGAGATTGGGAGCCCTCCATCCGAGAAGGACCAGAGTGGGTAAAGCAAACCACCTCTGGGCCTGAGTCAGGTGGGGGGCGCCCAACCAGGATGGGTGCTTAAAGAAAGCCGTAGATTTCAGATTCGGCATTCAAGCCCATCGGTATGATTGAATCAAAATTAAAAATGAATCTAGATTCAACACGGGACATTTGTTTGATGAGGTCCCCTCCTCTCCAATGCGGTTTAACTCTCTCAATAGCAGCGAAAGACAAAACGTTTGGATTTTGATTGTGGTGTAATTTAAAGTGTCTGGAAACAGTATGTTTGTCTGATCCACTTCTGATTTTTGTAAAATGCTCAGAGATTCTTTCCTTCAAGGTCCTTTTAGTGCGCCCTATATATTGTTTGTCGCAAGGACATTGAAGGATATATATTACGTTTTTGCTGTTGCATGTCAAAAAATCTTTAATCTCATGTTTAAAACCGTTTGAAGTGGATGAGATTTCCATTGTTTTCTTAGAGAAAAGTGTTTTTTTACAGTTTGAACAGGTGTTGCATCTAAAGAAACCCTTCAAATTTAGCCACTTTTGAATGGTTGGGTCTGAGGAAGACTTTCCAGATTTAATTGTTGGGGCAATTTTTAAACCTAAATTAGGGGCTTTAGTATAAATAATCTTTGGCTTCTTAGGTAGTAGCGTTCCTATAATTTTATCCTTTTGGATGAAATGCCAATGTTTATTTATGATGGTTTCAATTTTTTTATAATGTGAATTGAAAGGAAGAATAATGTTGGTTTGTTCCAATTCTACCATTTTCCCATGAACTGTGGGGTTCTCTATCTTCTCCAAAGGTTTGTTGAAGAAAGTCTGCCTGTCTAGAATTTTTATCTTATTAAAAGAGTCTTCAACCAATTTCATTGGATAATTTTTTACTTTAAATTGTGACTTTAACATTTCGGCTTCTTGTTGGAAGGTATCGTTATTAGTGCAATTCCTTTTTAGACGTCTAAATTGGCTGCTCGGGATGTTAAGCAGTCACCTTGGCAAATGGCAGCTAGAGTGTAAAATAAAACTGTTTCTAGCCGTTGGTTTTTGATATGTTGAACATATTAATTTATCTTGTTCAACATTGATATTTAGATCAAGGAATTCTAGATGCGTTTTACTTATTATGGAAGAGAAGCGGAGATTTAATTGATTCTCATTGATCATCTCCAAAAATGAAGTTAAAGATGTTTCATTACCCTTCCAAATAAAAAACACGTCATCTATATAACGTTGCCATAGCACCAGGTTCGACCCCAGAAGGTGATTGATGGTAGCATCTTCCCAATCTGCCATAAAAAGATTAGCATAACTGGGGGCGAACCTGGTGCCCATAGCTGTTCCAGTCACTTGAAGGTAGTAATCCATATCAAAATAAAAATAATTGTGTTTTAAGATTAACTCCACGCCCTCTGCTATAAAATCAATTTGTTCCTCATGGAAACGTTTACTGTTCTTAAGTTGATTGATCATTGCTGATATACCCTGTGTGTGGTCAATTGATGTATATAGTGTCTGAACGTCTAAAGTACCCAGGGTCCATTCAGGATCGTATCTTAATTTTTCTATGATGTCCACTATTTGAGTCGTGTCCTTAATATAGGACTTAGTGTTTTTAACGACTGGTTGTAACAGATTGTCTATATACTGGGAAAGGTTCGCTGTAAGGGAACCTATCCCTGAAATAATGGGACGACCTGGCGGTTTCAATGGGTTTTTATGGACTTTGAGTAAACAATAAAAAACTGGGAGTCTGCATTGAGTATTTAAAATAAATTTCGCCTCAGGTTCTGATAAAATATTATTTTGTGTACCTTTAATACAATAATCGGTTAAAATAATTTTAAAACCTTCTATAGGATCCGCATTTAATTTGGTGTAAGTATTTTCGTCCCCTAATTGTTTTTTACATTCTTCATTGTAATCCAGAGTGTTCATAATTACAATGGCACCGCCTTTATCGGCGGGGCGTATTATGATGTTTTCCTTTGATTGTAGGGATTTTATAGCTTGAATTTCTAGATTAGAGAGGTTATTTTTTGTAAATTTGATATTTAAGGATCTTAGATCTTGTTCAACATTTTTTCGGAATGTATTAATTTCCGAACTAATTTCTTGTCTGGGGAATTTTACTGATTTAGGTCTCAATTCAGTATGTATATATTTTGGATTCCTCTCCTGACATGAAATGACTGGGTTTTTGAGAAAATATTTTTTAAGACACAGTTTACGGATATATTTTTCAATCCCTATATATATATCAAATTTATTTGCTTTAGTACTTGGAGCAAATTTTAATCCTTTATTTAGGAGTTTGATTTGCGATTCGGTTAAATCGACATCACTCAAGTTAATTATGGCATCTTGACATAAGATCATTTTCTGTTGTGATTGTGGTGCCTTTCGTTTACTCCTCCGTGTTTTTCTCTTCCTGTTTGGTGCATGTGTTTTTTGTGATTTTTCTGTATTGTCTCTTGTGGCCAATTCTGTTCTTGATACTTGTGATGTCTCTGAGGTGATCTTTCTCGGGGGGCTCTGTGGTCCCATTCCTCCTGTCTGTTCCTCAGATTGTACGGGTGTGAAATGGGTGAAGGTGAATAGCGTGGTCTGCTCGGTGAATATTTCGTGTGGTTGTGGTATTGTCTTGTACGCACTCTGTGGTGTGGTGGTGTCTGATCTAAAAAATGATCATTTGTGAGTGCTTCATATCTATTGGAAATTGAGATAGTAGACCTAGTCTGTATATCTTGTGAACAATTAGTATCATTAAACTTTGTAAGTTCTTTGTTATGTGTATCTTCTAATTGTAGATGATCCACACTTTGAATGTGTGGAACACTTAGATGCCGTTTTTCATAATTATTAAATTTTTTAAATTTTCTCTCAATGATGTCGTTTTCCAATTTATCTATACTCCTACATAGTCTTTCTTGCCAGGAATTGAATTCCTCATCTTTTGGGAATTTTTCTATAGTTTCTTTTATTTTAGAGATTTTAACTGTAATTTCATCAAAGTTAGATACATTATGCTTTTGTAAGCCAACGCCATTTAACTAATTATGCTCTTAATCTGTATAACCTTTTATCACATTTGTAGTGCATTTTTATAGAGTATTTTTATTTTTATTATAGTTTTATTGTAATTTTGTTGAATTTTAGATCTATATATTGGTGTAATAAATTTAAATAATCTTTGAATAGTTTCTGTGTGGTCCATTGGGAGAGTGCTCAGCCTTTCTATATATTACATTTATTTCCATTTGTGACTGGGTGAGTCACTCAGGCTTAGCAGCACCCACTCATAGTTATAGGCGACAGAGAGCCACCATACTCTGTTTACTGTAATAAAAACCAGGCTGGGTGTGCCAGCACATCAGAGCACTGTTTGACCCTCAAGACGGAGCCTTGTCTCGTTATTGGGAGGATTCCCTGTATGCTGTTAGAGACTGATTGCCAGGAGTGTAAGCTGATTGGATGCTTTTCTTGTTCGTCTGCTGACAGCTATTTGCGAGGTTCCAGTTTGGAGTGCTATTTTGTATCCAGTTCGGGAGGTTGGTGTTCTGCAGTAGCTGTGCCTGTCTCTCGGAAAGGGGCATATCGCCTAAATGGATTTTAACCCCTTGTCTGCTGAAACTGTGCCGTTACACTCCTTAATAAAGAAATTTCTTTAAGTGAAATCCTACAAACCATCTCATCTTTAAAAATCAACAAATTTCCTGGGCCAGACGGTCTTACCAATGAATACTATAAACACCATGCTGATGTAGTTGCCCCCTACTTACAACGCACGTATCACCACATAACTCAAACTGGTCACATACCCAAAGATATGCTTCAGGCCCTGATAATAACCCTACCCAAGCCAGGTAAATCCCCAGACAAAACCTCAAATTTTAGACTTATATCCCTACTAAATACAGATCCAAAAATCTATTCCAAAATATTTGCTTCTAGCCTAACTGATATCCTACCAGAGATTATAAATCAGGACCAAATAGGTTTCATAAAAAAAGGTCAATACTCTGATTGAGCAAGAAGATTTATTGACCTGATAGATGTGGTGTGGGAGACTCAGACACCTTCTCTGCTTTTATTCTTAGATGCAGAGAAGGCGTTCGGTAGGGTACATTGGGACTACATCAGGGCTGTCATGGTAAGATTTGGTATTTCGGGTTTGTTTCTGACACCAGTGATGTCATTATATACAGTGCCCACAGCTTTACTATATTCTATCCTCCCCTTTCCCCATATCCAATGGTACACGCCAAATTTGTCCCTTATCACTCCATATTTTTGCCATGGCAATAGAGCCGTTTGCCGAACACATCAGATCTTCCCCTTTGATATCCAGAATTAAGACTGGCCTCATGGAACACCGTATTGGGCAGTATCTCGAAAAGCCATTAATAATATTATTAACTACTTCAGTTCAGCATCACACTACAAAGTCAACATATCTAAATAGCAGATCCTAAGCCTCGGCCCTCTAAACTCTACCCTCTCCTTCATTAAAAACTCATTTGACTTCATCATTACTACATCTTCCTTGCCTTATTTGGGTATTAATCTGGCCTACCCCACTTCCAACTTATTTAAACACAACTTTGAACCCTTACTAGAATCCATTAAACAAGATTTATCATCTTTAAAACTACAAAAACTCTCCTGGCTAGGCAGACAAGCTTCTATAAAGATGGTCATACTTCCAAAGATTATCTATGTCATGAGAAATATTCCTATTGTAGTCTACCTACTCCATTCATTACCAAACTAAGTTCTCTTAACGGTATCTCACATTTTTTATGGGGGAAGAAAAGACCTAGAGTCAAATCTTCTATTCTCACTCTCCACATGAGAGCCTTACTCGCAAGCGATTTATCCAGAAAATGGGTTCAAATAGAATCTTACAGCTTACATGCCCATACACTTTCAGATTTTCTGACTACTATAACATTCTTCAACATCCCAATTCATACCTCACTCTTAACTCTTAAGGCAATCTTCCATATTTGGAAAGCTATCCCAAATAATGCCTCCTTACTACCCTAGACACTTTATGATTTTCTTCTGAATATTTGTGAAAAAGCTGTCTCTAACCTGTTTTTTTTATTTATTTTTGTTTAAAAGTATTTTATTATACTCTTAAGAAAGCATACAGTATAACATAACACCAACAATGGTGTAAATCGGTACCATTCACATAAGCATGTAAACATCTTGTAGCACAGGAAGGGTTAGGAGTAACAGGAGTTGCAATCCATTAATAAGAGAGAAATCAAGCGAGAAATCACACAACAGGATTACACATCAGCCATATGGAAGTAGAACCATATTATACTAGTTAGAAATAGTACTGTCGCTATCAGAGGAGTATGTTAGGTAAGACTCAACAGGCACTCATAACCAAAACCCTAGCCTCCATTCTAGTAGGGCGATCATAAGAGCAGAGGAAGAGGGGAGATACAATCCCGTTGGGATCCAGCCAACAGGTATAATTAGACATATATTGGATGGAGAGAGTGAAGTAAAGCTGTCAGTGCTGGGTAAATCTATATTTAGTCCAGGGGGCCCACTTTCTCAAGAAAGTTAGGTGGGTCCGAGATTCTCAGGAAGCCATTTCCTCGAAGCGGTGAATTTGGTCAACCTTCAATCTCCATTGCTCCACCGAGGGTAGACTGGTTTGTAACCAGTATTGGGGAACCAAGAGGCGGGCAGCTAGCAAGAGTTGCCTAAAAAGAAAAGTGGGAGGCAGAGACGTTTTGTCACCGAAAAAGGAGAGCAAAGCTCCATACGGTGAGATAGCAATGTCAGAGGAACAAATCAGATTGCTTATCTGAAAGATCTCTGCCCACCACTTGTTTATAGGGGGACAAGTCCACCAAATATGGAGGAAGGTACCTATCTCATTTTGGCATCTCCAGCATTCGGCAGAGGTGGGTCTGCTGAAGCAAGAGGTCTTAACTGGGGTAATGTACCATTGCAAGAGAATTTTATAGCCATTCTCTTGAGCCCTAACACACCTAGAGGATTTGTGAGGAATGTCAAAGATCGTAGGTAAAGGATAGGGAGATCCACACCAGTTTCCACTTCCCATGAGCGTATGAAAGCTGGTTTAACAACTAAAGGCGGAGATCTTAGCTTATTATAGACCAGGGAGATAGTTCTTTTAGGGGGGTTGGGGTTGGCTATTATCGCTTCGAACCATGTCAGGGGTCGGAAGAGTTCACCATTCATGTTGTTTTTGTGAATAAAGGACTTGATAAGAGGGATGATAGCAAAATCACGTGGTTGTGGACTCAAAAGAGTTTTGAAAGTCTCATTTGAAGGTACCAAACCCTGGGGGTCAAGGAGAAGGGAGAGTGGTAGGGTTGAGGATCTAATCATTTTGGAAGAGGTGTCTCTGGGCCCGCTGGCATGTGAGCCCAGGATATCGCTGATCGTGATGAGGGGAGAGGGGAATGGGGTAGAACAGTGGGAAAGATTCCACCATTTCCAGGCTTCAACTGTTGCTTTGATGAGTGGGAAGGATTGTATATTGGTTTGGGGGGGGGGGGGGTATGATACCCCAGACAGAAGGCTCGGGTCGGCATTCCAATAATGTCTTGTTCCATGGCTACCCAAGATTTGCTCTCCGTGTTCCTCAACCAGTCAATTACTCTTGAGACATATGTATAGCCTTCCCATATAGTTCAGGATCTGGCAGCCCAATCCCACCTGTCATGCGAGAGCGAGACAGGAATGAGTAGGAAAGTCTCGCCTTCCTGCCATTCCATATGAATGTTCTAAATCTCTGTTTTAGGGAAGAGTAGTAGGATTTAGGCACGGGGATTGGGAGGACTTGCTGGAGGTATGTAAGACGTGGGATAATTAGAGCCGAGAGAATATTTTTTCTACCAAGCCATGATAAGGTGGGGGCTGATTTAGTGAGATTGTCAAGAGCTGAAAATAGGGCCGATTTTAAAGGGACATAGTTAAGTTTGAACAAGTCTGGTATGGAAGGGCTAAGTTTCACTCCTAAGTAGGTAATAGTTGGAGAGGACCAGTTAAAAGGGGAATCTTTCATTAAAGAGTGTTTGAATGGTAATGATAACTCTGTGCTAATGATGGTGGACTTGTTTTCATTGATCTTGAAGTTGGAGACTGCGCTATAAGTCTTTAAATGTTCCTGGATTATGGGGAGAGAAATTTTAGGATTGGATGTCATTATCATGACATCATCAGCGAATGCCGCTATTTTATGACTTCTACCCCCAAGGGATGGTCCCTCAATCTTGGTATCTGCTCTAAGTTTGGAAAGTAAGGGTTCCATAGCCAACACAAAGAGCAGGGGAGATAAAGGACAGCCTTGACGGGTTCCGTTTCGAATACGAAAAGGAGAGGATAAGTCACCATTGACCATAACTCGAGCTGTGGCCTGGTCGTACATAGCAAATACAGCCTTGATATATGGATCAGGCAGGCCAAAGAACTTAAGAACATAGTTCAGGTAATTCCACTTTATGCGATCGAACGCTTTTTCAGCGTCAGTGCTGAGGAGAACAAGGGGAGTAGAAGTGTGCCTAGCGTAAGAGAGAGCATTAATAACTCTAGAGGTGTTATCCCTACCCTCCCTATTACGTACGAAGCCTACCTGATCCATATGCACCAGAAGAGGGAGAAGGACTGCTAGGCGATTGGCCAAAAGCTTCGCAAATAATTTTAGGTCAATATTCAGAAGAGAAATGGGCCTGTAATTTGCACACAGCTTAGAGTCCTTCCCCTCTTTAGGAATCAAGGCTATATGGGATATGTCATGTCCCTGGACAAAGGGGTGCCTTGAAGAGATTGATTACACACTGCTAATAGATGTGGCAACAGCAACTTTTTGAAGGTCTTATAGTAAAATGCAGGTAGCCCGTCTGGACCGGGGCTTTTCCACTGGGGCATCTGGTCTAAGGCTGTTTAAATCTCCTCCAAAGTAAATGGAGCTTCGAGGGCACGCTGTTGATCCACTGATAAAGTTGGGCAGGAGGTAGTTTTTAGAAAAGCGTTCACTAGGGAGGAGTGGGCAGATGGTGTCGAGGAGGAAGGAAGATTATATAGTGCATCGTAAAAATCTCTAAACTGTTTTGCGATCTTAGAGGAAGCAAAGATTGTTTCACCGCTAGAGGTAGACAATTGGTGAATGTAGTTATCAGCTCTTCTGGATTTAATTCTGTTCATGAGGAATTTGGAAGCTTTGTCCCCGTGTGCAAAGACCTTATACTGAGAATTAAGATAAAACTTGGCCGAGTTATTGTGTAATAATGTTTTTAACTCTGCTCTTGCTTTAGACAATTCTTGGAGTTGGATGTCAGATAGGGATACTTTATGGGCGGACTCTAATTTGTTTATTTTAGAGAGGAGGGTGTTAATGTTGATTTCTCTAACCTTTTTTAAATGCGAACCAATACTAATGAACTCGCCCCTGATATAAGGTTTGTGTGCATCCCAAATGGTCTGTGGTGATAGCTCAGGTAAAGAGTTTATGGTGAAGTACTCTTCCAGCTTAGACGTAATTTTCTTCACAGAATCTGGATAGCCAAGGATAGATTCATTTAGTCTCCAGTTAAAGCTTTTAGTTTTCTGTGTAGGGGAGGATACCTTAAGAAATATAGGGGCGTGGTCAGAAATATGTATAGACCCAATCTTGGCCATTTGGCATAATTGGAGGTGCTCTTTAGCTATAAAGAGATAATCTATACGGTGGTAATTGTTGTGTACGTGGGAATAAAATGTATAGTCAAGGGCATCAGGGTAATGTGTACGCCAGACGTCTACTAGATGGAGATCCCAAAGGATACTTTTGATGAACTTTAAGGAACGTTTTGAGTGGAAGGTTGTATGAGCTGATGAATCCATTTGGGGATTCACGGCCACATTGAGATCACCCCCAAGCACTACTATGCCCTACTTAAAGGAGGTAATTAAAGGAGCCACGGAGGAAAGCCAACTAGCCTGTTTAGAGTTAGGGGCATAAAGGTTTACAAATGTATAAACCTGAACACCAATGCTCCCCTTGACCATAATGAATCTGCCCTCTGGATCCTGCTTATTAGCAATGTATTTAAAGGGAACTTTTCTCTTGAAACCGATACTCACTCCTCCGGACGAGGCGGAGCCTCCCCCACAATGAAACCAGAGAGGGTAATGAGAGAATTCCATGTTGGGGTAGTGATTGAACCTAAAGTGAGTCTCCTGGAGGAGCAGCACATCCGATCCCTCCTTACGTAAAACTGAGAAGATTTGGCTTCTTTTTGAGGGTGAGTTGAAGCCCTTTACGTTGTACGAGGCTATGAGAATATCAGCCATGATCAAGGGTCATTGTGTAAGAAAGAGTGAGATGTGTGCTGGTCCCCCAGGAGAGGGCACTTACGGTTTTAGGAATATCCACCTCACCCGGGAGAGAAGCCCGGCCTCCCAGATCCTGTACGTCCTTTGAAAGGATAAGGAAGATGCGTGATAGGTACCGTAAACTAAACAAAGGGAAAGGGAAAACGATGAGAACATAGAAAAAGAAAACAAAACCAAAAAAGTAACTTAGAGAGTGGGTTGGCCCACTGGTGTAGAGCATGGGGGAAATTGGTCAAAGACCTGTGAACAGTCCGTTCTGCACATAAGATTGCAGTCAGGAACTAAACTAATTTTAGTTCAAGCAATCTACAGCTTTTTATGTAAAGGAGGAAATGATCAGGTCATCTCTAGGTAAATCTAGTGAGGAGAATTAAGAATCGGCATGGTATTACAGGAGGGAAAAACTTAAACAGGATAAAAAAGAGGAACTAAGAGAGAAGAAGACAGGAGCATGGTGTTGAAGGTTAGAGGAGGGAGAGGAGAAGCATATGAGAAAAGCATGAGCATCATAGTACAGAGATAATATCATACTGAGTCGGACTTAAACCTGGGTCTACTAGCAGTATGATCAGCTAATAAGGCATATAGTAGCCAAAATCTCTATATAAGGAAGAAGCATATTATCTGGATAGATCCAGGGAAGTCCAGGAGAAAGGAGAATACCATCTCTGCATATGAGGATTAAACCAGCCACAGTCCAGGGAGATTAATCTTGAGACAGTCTCTTGGGAGTTAGCTGCCGACTCCTCTTCCCCACTTTGTGGGCCTTAGGGGTGTGTTGCACAGTGAAGGCTTCAACCGAAGGAACATCTGGTAAGGCTCCTATATCCAGGAATAAGTCCCAGTTCTCAATTGGCAAAGGAGGGATTTGCAGGTGATCATAAACAGCCTCTAGGTCGGCGTAGGTGGAAATGCTTATGCGGCGGCCTCCATGGGAAAAAGAGATGCCAAAGGGAAAGTTCCATTTGTAAAGGATTCTATTCGCCCGGAGCCATTCTGTCAAGGGTTTAAGAAATTTGCGCTTCCTTAAAGTTGATGGGGCTAGATCCTGGTAAATTAAAACTTGAGCCCCTTCAAATAAGATGTCTTGTCTATTTCTTGCAGCTTCCTGGACAGCATTCTTGACCTGGAAATTGAGAAATCTGCACACTATATCTCTCGGGGGCTCTTCTGGTTTAGGTTTTGGCCTCAGCGCTCTGTGAGCCCTCTCCAGAATGATCTCCAGCGCAAATTCGGGGCCCAGAAGTGAGGAGCAGAGGGAGATGATCGCTGCAGGAATATCGCCAGGGAGCACAGACTCAGGGATCCCCCTTATGCGCAAGTTGTTCCTGCGACCCCTGTTTTCCTGGTCCTCCAGGGCGTTCTGGAGCTGGTTCAGGTAAGTACCGCATTTCTGGAGGGAGTTGGACGTGGCCCTCTGATGATCCAGCATCTGGACCTGCTGATTTTCAAGCGATTCCACCCTGTCCCCTATGTGACGCATGTCTTGTCGCATGGCAGCGAATTCACTCAGAAGGGGTTCAAGGGCTTTGCTCAGGGAGTTCTTTAGGTAGTTTCTAGTAATCGGGAGGGCCCCCCTACCTTGCGGTTCTTCATAATCGCTTTCGTCCTCAGACCTGGCCTTCTGTGGCTGAGCGGGCACCATTTTAGATTCGCGGGTCACATATGAAGCGGCCGCTTTCTTCAGGAATTTATCCATGTCGCCTCCCGCCACTTGACTTTTGCCGGTACCAGAGCTGTCCCCTGCTCTGGGGTTCCCGATTTTGACCATCTTCTGGTAGATTGCTGCTGTTAGCTAGTGCAAAGAACGGAGTGTGATACGGAGCTCATAAACAAGCGGCCATCACAGACCGGCGCTGGCTCCGCCCCCCTCTAACCTGTTTTTATCATTATGAAGATTTGAAGGTATCACTCAAATAGCACATTTGTGGAACAATAATGTATTTGTTAGTTTTACCTACCTTAGGAACCACTACAATATCTCTGCAAAAGATTATCATAGATTATCATAGATCTAATATGAGTAACACTACCTGTATACTTAAAATTTAGATAGCGTCTAATAATCTTTGCAATAGGGGTATTTCCAGAAGGGTATCAGCTTCTGAAAGAACCTCATGTGGCTCCTCTCAATCATTTAAAAAATAAATGGCTATTGGAGCTTCAGGTTTCCATTACCTCCGAACAATGGCAAGAATAACTTACGATTACACCTAAAATGTCCAAAAATATAGCACATTTTGAAAATGCTAGAAAAATATTTTATTTTTGGTACTATACTCCAATTTTTTAAACACTATCTTTCCAGACATATCACAAAAGTGCTGGAGATGCCACACATCCTGCAGCACATACTCACATATCTGGTGGTTCTGCCCAGTGTTCTACAATTTATGGAAGCAGATCTTTGGCCTTATATCTCATCTATGTAACCAACAGATATACGCTTCTCCTCAGTTGGCCTTACTCTCTATTGGCCTGAGTGACTTTCCATCTCACTCTCGTACTATAATTGCTCACATTATTTTTACTACCAGAATAAAAATAGCTTTTTGCTGGAAGCAAGAAAAAATCCCCTTGCTTCAAAGAATTATAAGGGAAGTTAACAATTTCTGGTATGAGGAGATTCTAGCACGCGCTACCAATAAACTGCAGCTCTTTGAGAGTAAATGGGATGTGTGGCTATACTCCAAACATTGCTTACTTCCAGACTTTTTTAGCACTTTTTTCATATTTTCATATTAGCATCCTAATGGGTACTGTCACGGAAGGTGTGCAGGAAACTAGAAAACACAAAATGAATATACGACTGACTGGATCCAAAACTAAGGAACAAAAAGGGAGAGCCCTGCATCACACCTGGCTCTCTCCCTGACTGCTCAGCCTATGCGAAAATCCCAATGGTAGATGATCACATATCCTCGTACCTCGACTGTATAACACCTGAACACCCTATAATAGTGAGGGGACACGACCACCGGCTCCCTACACTAGATACGGAGGGAGTCAGGGTCACCTGGGATCCAGCAAACAGAAAAATACAAATAAATGAACAAAACTTATCTTGTAGAAGACTCAGAAGTAGGAACAGCATGCACACACTCCAGGAAGTTGTATAAACCGCAATGTGATGCACTATGGGAAAAGGATTTAAAGGGATGCAATCAGTACAACTACATGACAGCTGAGAGAGGCTAACAAGATGAGAAAATGAAAGCAAAACAAAGGAACCTCAAGGAGGAGGTTCTAGACGTCTGTCAGAGCTTCTCAGATGTCTGGTGGTGACAGGTACTCTGTAGTTGATGGTTCTAACTTTCTCATTAGTATCTTGGATACTAATTTATGTAGATGGTCACAAATAACCGTATAAAGTTCTCTCACTTCCATAACAACCACTTTAACTGATTTAACTAGTCTAATATACACGTATCAAGGCTCTGATATTATTACTGTATCCCTTTACTTTATTGCACTGACTATATTGTATGCCCGCGAATCAAGCGGCTCTTTGTTTTTGTCATTACTGACGACTGTATTCTTGTTAAAACTTCAATAAAATAAAAAAAATCTATGTTTAAAAAAGTTTTTATATTATAAGTGATAACCAACATTTGCTTACCAAGTACAGAAGTTGTCAGACTAACCTGATTTGTTTTTATGAGCTGGTGAGTAGTAGCCTGGACAGAGGGTCAGCTGTGGATGTAGTGTTTCTGGATTTTCCAAAGACTTTTTATACTGTCCCTCATAGACGTTTAATAGGTAAACTGAGGTCTATAGGCTTAGAAAGTATAGTTTGTAATTGGATTGAAAACTGGCAGAAGGACCGTGTCCAGAGATTTGTGGTCAATGATTCCTATTCAGAATGATCTGGGGTTATAAGTGGTGTACTCTATTATTAAATTTATTTATTAATGATATCAAGGACAGGTTTAGAAATCTTAGTTTCATTTCCTTCTGGGATTCGCTTTCCCACCTATCCCTTGGTTGAACTTGATGGACTTATGTCTTTTTTCAGTGCTGCTGGGCTGATTTACAGCCAGGTGAGGTAAACTACCGGAGCGGATTTTAAGTGTCCGTACAGGTTTTGGCACCACCTGTCTGTCCTTAAAGAGGCAGCTGGGCTCAGAAGTGAGGTCTCTGTGTTGGGATCTGGGAGCCTTGTGTCTGGATGAAGACTTGCTACTTGTTTGGCATGAAAACAGATTGGTGGAGGCAGAATTGCTGCATGGTGTGAATTACCACCAACACAGCAAGGTGACTTTTTGCTTGTTTATGACTGCTTATTTTGTCACTTGCCTAAAGTGTGAATAAAACACTGAACTGTTTGATCCAAAGAACTTGTTGTTGCATCTATACTGCGTCCGCTAATCCTGTCTACCAGAGCAAAACCCCACAATTGGTGGAGGATATGGGCAAGAGCAGTGAGGCTGGCGTGAATGCCGATATTTTTGGTTTCTGCATTTTTCAGGCATGGCTGTATGTCATACATTAAACCAGCTGTATTACAACCAATATCCCACGACAAAATGGAGGCTGTTTTGAAGGCCCTCATGGAGGCTAATCTGTAGCAGCGAGAGACAAACCTGCAGCAACGCAAGGCTAATAAGCAGCAGGAGGAGACTAACCAGTTGCTGCTACAACAGGTGATGGCTTTGCAGACAATAGGAGCAACCCTGAGCGTCCATGATGCCCGGAAAGCAGTGCGTGCTGCGATTCCTAAGATGACCCCTGCAGACAACATCGAAACCTACCTGGCAATGTACGAGAAAATGGATTTTAAGGAAAAGCTACCCCGTGACCAGTGGACTGAGGTCGTCGCTCAGTTCCTGGCATTCGTTCCCAGCGGGTGTATTTCGACTTGCCGGACGATCAAGTGGCCGACTACCAGAAAGTCAAGGATGAGATTCTGGCAAGACTGGGGTGAATGTGTTGGTCCAGGCCCTGCGGGTGCATCGTGGGGCTGAGCATGCAAGTCCCCAGTATTATAACTTACTTCACCTCTTGCAAAAACAGCTACAGCCTGACCTACTGAGTCCTACTGCTATGCTGGATCGTTTGTTAGGAGATATGTTCTGGAGGGCTTTGTCATACCCTCTCCAGCACTGGATCGGTCGGGTGTTTCCTGGCAATGCCTTTATGATGGTGGACCTGGTGGAACTCTATGAAGCTACCAGGAATCTAAAGGAGGGTTCTATCAGGAGAGGGGTTGGCAAACCCCGGAAATCTCCACCCCAGGCCCAGAAATTTGAGCCGATGAAACCCGCCCGGGATTTACCCACGGTGAACCTGGCTCCAATAGTCTGCTGGTGGTGTCAGGAGCCTGGCCATGAAAGAGCTGATTGTCCCCATCAGGTTGAGCCCATGGATACTAATTATGGCTACCGTCAGTCGCTATATGCCAGGAGGCTGTGTGCAACAGGTACCCCAGAGTCTCTAGATCACTTGCGCCAGGTAGAAGTGGGAGACACTCCGGCTGAGGCTCTGCTGGACTCAGGGAGTCTGGTGACCCTAGTAAGGGCTAGCCTGGTGCAGTCCACTGAGTATACTGGCCAGAAAGTCGGGGTGATGTGCATCCACGGAGAGTTAAAAGACTATCCCACCACCCTGGTTCTCTAACAACGGTGGCTGGTAGATTGACCCACGAGGTGGCTGTTGCCACAAATCTACATTATGAACTCATAATAGGGAGAGACTTCCTGGGCTTCCTTGCACTGTGGCCTGCTGTGAGAGTGACTGATACCCATGAGACAGGGGTAACCCTAGCAGAGTGGCCCAGTTCAGAGGGGAGACCAGAACCCTGGGAACCTGAGACCGAAGGGCCAGTCATAGGGGTGACCGCCACTTCAGTGGAAGAGGGGGAGACAACCCTGTACAGAAAACCTGTACAGAAGAAACAACATATACCGCAGATATAACAGTATAAGATAACAAGGGGCCTAGACATACTACTTACAACTCCTATCCAGACCAACCCAATAGCCCCCATGAATGATGAAAAAATGTAATATGTAATTAATCTTTATTACTGCAAAAGTTCATAGACAAGGTGAAAACAAAGAAAGAGGAGGAGGAGGAAACTAGATCTCCTCACTCCTAATAACCCCTGATAGACGAAATCACACAGGTACTTAGCTAAATAAATTGTTGGTACATATATCCCTAGGTAAAACATGTACATATAGCCCCCAGGATGCACAATGAAGAAAAGTTAAACTAACACTGTGCAAAAAGAATATAAATGTATAGTACAACCAATATATACACACGTTAAATGGGGACCAGTATCAGGCTGGAGCCGTGGCCAGTCAAAACCTGTACAGAAGACAGTGCGGGTCCCCAGATTTGGTGACGCCCGACTTCAAAAGGGAGTTTATAGTACAGACCCATGCCTCCGAAGTAGGCTTCCGTGCTGTACTGTCTCAGGAAGTCAACGGGAAGGAACATCCCTATGTCTTCCTCAGCCGTAAACTTACCTCAGCCGAGACCCGGTATAGTCAGAAATGGCAATTGAGCTGCCTCCCGTCATTGAACCCCTCAGATGCCGCAGATCACTGATAGAAGCCTCAGAGAATAATAGTGATGGCTCTCAGGGGTTGCCGCCACTGCCATCTAGATTGAAGATTCTGTGTGAAATCTTGCACGGTGCATGATGAGATCATCAAACCGCTGGTGTGTTGATGTCATACGTCACATTGTAGGAGATTTGGCATGGGATCTTCAAATCAGGATGGTCGTGGCAGACACTTCTCACTCAAATGGATTAAGTGAGTATGATTTATTTATTTTTTTACTGCCATTTCAGGGAAAATTGAGCATTACCACAAAGCACAAGGAAATGTGGCTTTGCAGCTAATCGAATTTTCCCTGAAATTCGGATCGAAGTCCACTTTAGATACTTCGATTAACTCAACCCTATTGATGACCTATTGTCAGAATAGGTCATCAATATCTGATTAGCTTGGGTCCAGTAGCTGGCACCCCTTCAGATCAGCTGTTAGACGAGGAGGTGGCACTCTATGCGAGCTCCACTTCCTCGTCATTACACTACATCTTGTCTCCAGTGGAGCGGTGGCATAGTGTAAGTACAAGCACTCGCTTCATTCACTTGAATAGAGTGGGTACTTGTATTACACTACACTTCCGAGATGAAGTGCAGTATAATGAAGAGGAAGTGATGCTCAAATGGAGGGCCGTCTCCTCTTCAAGCAGTTGATTGGTGGAGATGTCGGACCCCCACTATTCAGATATTGATGACCTATCCTGAGGATAGGTCATCATCAATATTAACTGTTGGGCAACACTATTCATTTTATTGTTAGTAGAGAACAGCTTTAAAATAGCCTATTTATATGTGCATCTAATATATAAAGCTGAGTGTATATACGTATGTGTGTATGTCTGCTAAAGGAATCCCATTTGCTATCACAAAATTTGGCACACAGGTACATCAGGTGTCCAGGAAGGTTTTAGACTGTTTTAGATACTTCATCACTTCCAGGAAGGTTTTAGATGGTGTCTCAGCTCTCTAGTACGTAATGTTCCTGAGATATTCCCAAAATATGCATTAGCCAATAGAAGCCTGGTCACATGACCCTTATCAGCCAAAAGAAGCTTGCAGGCCCTTAGTCTCCACATGCACACAGTTTCACACCAGGTTTCCATAACAACCCAGCCATTTTTCTTCACTGCTGTAGGTCAACTTTAACCACCTCAGCTCCCCTAGCTTAAACCCCCTTAATGACCAGACCACTTTTTACAATTCTGCACTACACTACTTTCACGGTTTATTGCTCGGTCATACAACTTACCACCCAAATTAATTTTACCCCCTTTTCTTCTCACTAATAGAGCTTTCATTTGGTGGTATTTCATTGCCGATGAAATTTTTACTTTTTTTGTTATTAATCAAAATGTACAGATTTTTTTGCAAAAAAATGACATTTTTCAATTTCAGTTGTAAAATTTTTCAAATAAAACTACATTTCTATATAAATTTTTCTCAAAATGTATTGTTCTACATGTCTTTGATAAAAAAAATGCAATAAGTGTATATTTATTGGTTTGCGCAAAAGTTATAGCGTTTACAAACTATGGTACAAAAATGTGAATTTCCGCATTTTGAAGCAGCTCTGACTTTCTGAGCACCTGTCATGTTTCCTGAGGTTCTACAATGCCCAGACAGTAGAAACACCCCACAAATGACCCCATTTTGGAAAGTAAGGTATTCGCTGATGGGCATAGTGAGTTCATAGAAATTTTTATTTTTTGTCACAAGTTAGCGGAAAATGATGATTTTTTTTTTTCTTACAAAGTCTCATATTCCACTAACTTACGATAAAAAAAAAAAAAACTTCCATGAACTTACTATGCCCATCACGAAATACCTTGAGGTGTCTTATTTCCAAAATGGGGTCACTTGTGGGGTATTTATACTGCCCTGGCATTTTAGGGGCCCTAATGCGTGAGAAGTAGTTTGAAATCCAAATGTGTAAAAAATGCCCTGTGAAATCCTAAAGGTGCTCTTTAGAATTTGGGCCCCTTTTCCCACCTAGGCTGCAAAAAAATTGTCACACATGTGGTATCGCCGTGCTTAGAAGAAGTAGGGCAATGTGTTTTGGGGTGTATTTTTACATATAACCATGCTGGGTGAGAGAAATATCTCTCTAAAAGTCAACTTTTCCCATTTTTTTTATACAAAGAGAGATATCAGATGTCATTTTAGAGAGATATTTCTCTCACCCAGCATGGTTATATGTAAAAAGACACCCCAAAACACGTTGCCCTACTTCTTCTGAGTACGGCGATACCACATGTATATCACTTAGATCTAATTGTGTTCTTAGATCTGAAAATAAAGATTATGGACAATGGACATCTTGGTACTGAGGTATACAGAAAACCAACCTCCACAAATAGTTATTTGCATTGGAAGAGTTGGCACCCTCTGCCACTCAAGAGAGGAATACCTACAGGCCAATGCCTGAGAGCTCGTAGAAATTGCTCTGATGACACAACATTTGAAAAAGAGAGCAGACATCTTTATACGAGTTTCAAAAAAAGAGGCTATCCCGCAGCCCCCTTAAAAAGAGCCTACAATAGAGCGAAAGGTATAAGTAGGGATGAACTACTTACAACTATCCCTCCCAAGAAAAATGAGATCATTCGATGCATTAGAACTTTTGACGGATATAACAGAGAAATATACAGTATATTACACAAATACTGGTATATCATACAGACAGAGAGAGATCTTAAAGAAGTACTCACCGTCAATCCAAGTGTTACTTATAGAAGAAGCTCCAACTTAAAAGATCACCTAGTGCATAGCCATCTAAAAGAAAAAGGAATTGGAAAAAATCTAATCAGAGAGAAATATTGTGGATCAACACCGTGTGGGGATTGTTCCTTCTGTAGACACATCCCACGCATTAAAAAATTCATAAATCCATCAGATGGAAAGGAATATACAATTAGACAATTGATCACCTGTAAGACAAAAGGAGTTATATACATAGCATCGTGCCCATGTCCCAAACTGTACGTGGGCAAAACTATCCAGGAATTGAGGCGTCGTATCTCTGGTCATATAAGCTCAATAGAAACAGGGAAAGATACACCAATTGCCAGGCATGTAAAATACATGCATGGCAATAATATAAAAGTCCTACATTTCTGGGGCATAGAAAACTAAGTATGGGTCCCAGAGGAGGCAACCTGGATAGGAAACTCCTACAGAGTGAAGCAAGATGGATCCAAAGGCTGAACACTATGAGCCCAAATTGAATGAGGGATTTGCCTACACAGCATTCATATAAATAACAACTGAATTATTATAAGAAAAGAAAAAACTTTACAACAGATAAATTATCACTCTTGCTACTAAAAAGAATCCTATGTAAGATAATAATGAAAATAATAATAAACAAACAAATGCTCAGAAGCAAAAATACAATAGAGCATGAATATCTAGATCATAATAAATATGTGGCTGTATTCTAAAACAGCTAGAATAAATTTGGTATGTCCAGTCAGAGTCTATATATATGTATATATGGCCTAATTACATCTAAGGTAATTGAATATGGTAGGAAGCATAGAATATATTTGAGACATGGGCACGATATTTAATGATCTTGTATCCATACAGGCATCTGATCCATCAGCCTGGGTAGCAATGATATAAGTGTAAATGCATGCAATCTTCTTGGTAATACCAAGAATATTCCTTCAGCATAAATCGAATTAGAAACATTCTAGGTGGTATAGTAATCGTCATGACGACCCATAGAATCAGACGTTTAAACTAAAACCCATTAATCAGATGAAGAGTGTAACGGCACCGTTTCAGCAGACAAGGGGTTAAAATCCGTTTAGGCGATATGCCCCTTTCCGAGAGACAGGCACAGCTACTGCAGAACACCAACCTCCCGAACTGGATACAAAATAGCACTCCAAACTGGAACCTCGCAAATAGCTGTCAGCAGACGAACAGGAAAAGCATTCAGTCAGCTTACACTCCTGGCAATCAGTCTCCAACAGCATACAGGGAATCCCCCCAATAACGAGACAAGGCTCCGTCTTGAGGGTCAAACAGTGGTCTGTTTTGTTTCTAGTAAGCGGACAGCTTGAGCCCGCTCTTGTGGCTCCAGCTGTTCACCTAGCTGGACTTTCTTTATCTGGGTCATCCCTTCGTTACTGCCCAATAGGTTGGGAAGGGGTAGGGTCTCTGTGTATTCTCCTGCTGGTGCACAGATAGCGGCTACCTCCTCTGCCCGTTCCTGATAGGCCTTGAGCATGTTGATGTGAAAGGTTCGTTTCACATCTTCATCCTCGCAGCTGGCTATCGTGTAGGTCGTGTCGCATATCTGTCCTATAACTTTATAGGGGCCCTGCCAGGCGGCCTGGAGCTTGTCTGTTCGGACCGGTCTTAATACCATGACCTTTTGGCCTATCTGAAAGCTCCGGTGCCTAGCCCGTCGGTCATACCATACCTTCTGGCGCTGCTGGGCCGCCTGGAGGTTCTCTCGCACTGTCTGGGCTAATTCCTCCATGCGGTCCCTCAGCTCCAGGACATAAGGTACAACCGGGGTCCCCTCAATCTCTGTCTGCCCCTCCCAGTGATCCTTGATGAGATCTAAGGGCCCCCTCACCCGCCTCCCATAGAGAAGTTCGAAGGGTGAGAATCCGGTCGATTCCTGCGGCACCTCTCGGTAGGCAAAGAGAAGGTGTGGCAGGAATCGCTCCCAATCCTTGTATGCCCCCGTGAACGACTTCAACATTTGCTTTAGCGTTCCGTTGAAGCGCTCGCACAGGCCGTTAGTCTGGGGATGGTATGGGGAGCTAGTCAGGGATTTAACTCCACAGGTTTTCCATATCTGCTGGGTTACCTCGGCCGTGAATTGGGTTCCTTGGTCGGACAGAACCTCCTTGGGAAAGCCTACTCGGGAAAATACTTTAACTAGGGCCTCTGCTACGGTCTCAGCCTGTAAGTTAGAGAGAGCTACCGCTTCGGGGTAACGGGTGGCGTAGTCTACTATGGTAAGTATATACCGCTTGCCGGAACGGCTAGGTTGGGCCAGGGGCCCTTTAATGTCCACGGCTACCCTTGTGAACGGTTCTTCAATAATGGGCATGGAAACTAGTTTAGCCTTTGGGTGGTCTCCCTTTTTACCTATACGTTGGCATACCTCGCACGTTTGACAATACGCCCTGACGTTGTCGGATACCCCAGGCCAGAAGAAGTTCTGGGTTACCCGATACCCTGTCTTGCGTATTCCTAAATGGCCTGCCAAGGGTATGTCGTGCCCAATCCTCAATAACTCCTGCCGGTATTTCCGGGGAACTACCAGCTGGCGTTTTTGCTTAGGCCCTGGTGCATTACCCCGGGTCTCGGTGAGCCTGTACAAGCGGCCGTTCTCCCAGATAAATTGCTCCTTCTCTAATCCCCGTTGGCCCCTCCTGGCTTTCTCTCGATACTTTCTGAGGGAAGGGTCTCCGGTCACCTCCCGCCCAAAGTCCTCTGGGGTGTCCCAGCGCGACTTTGTGCTCTGGTGGTTACTGCGTGGGCCTCCTGAGCGGGGGTAGAGGCGAACAACGAAGTCAGGGGGCCAATGTCGTTGCCCAAGATGACTTCAGAAGGTAAGTCTTTCATGACGCCCACATGAACATTGCCAGCTCCCGCCCCCCAGTCTAGGTGTACCTGTGCAGTAGGGATACGGTATACTGCCCCCCTGCCACTCTCACAGCAATTGATTTCCCCGGTTTCTCTGATGCCTTAATAAGGTGTCTTTGTACCAACAGGATGGTTGCCCCACTGTCTCTTAATCCCCGGGCGGTTTTTCCGTTAACCATGACCAGCTGACAATGGTGTTTCCTGTTGTCCGTAATAACAGATTGTACCATGAGGGCTTCATAAAGGGTGCCCAGTGGTTCTTCCTGACCCAGTTCCTGTAGTGACCCAGCTGTTTGCACCGGAAGCAGCGTTGTTCATTGTCCTCCTGGCGTGGATAGCGAGGGCTAGATGTCACCGGTCTGTTAGGAGGTTGGTATCTAGCGGCGGGTGGGTATGAGGGCACCGTTGGTCGTGAAGATTGTACCCGTGGTGTGACCGGGTTCGTCTTGCGAGTATCCGCATATTCATCTGCCAACTTAGCGGCCTCTGGTAGAGTCATGGGCCGGCGATCTCTCACCCAGTCTTTGACATCCGTCTGGATGTGATCGTAAAATTGTTCCAGGAGCATTAGTTGCAAAATGTCCACTGCGGTGGTGGCCTGGCTGCTGTTGACCCAGTTAGAGGCCGACAGGGATAACTGGCATGCCCATTCCACGTAAGAGTCTTTCGTGGTTTTGCGTGAGTCCCTGAATTTTTGTCGGTAGGACTCCGGGGTTACTGCATAACGAGCCAGGAGCACTTCTTTAACCCTGGCGTAGCTATGGATCTCCTGCTCTGGCACGGTCCGGAAAGCATCAGAAGCTTTGCCTGACAGTTTGCCTGACAATATTGCGACCCACTCTCCTCTATCTATTCGGTGCAGGTTACATTGTCGCTCAAAATCTGCCAGGTAATTATCAATTTCACAGTCTTTTTCATCAAAAGCTTTAAAAGCGCTAAACGGAATCTTCCTTGTGTCTGCTGTATGTACTCACTGTTTGGAGAATGTGCGGCTGCTTGTTGGACTGCTGCCAGTTTTAACTGTAGCTCTGCGTCTCTTATTTGTTTAGCCTCCTCCGCTAACAGATAAACAAAAATGACCCAGGATATCCCCAGGGCGGGTAAGGAACAATGCCCACCCTTGGTAGCCACAGGGGATACACCTAAAGTATAACTCGGCAAAAGCTCCCGAGTGAAATAGCAGAAACAAATGAAAAGAGAGCTCATATTACCAAAAATATATAAATTTTATTGTCATATGTTAAAATAACAAAAAGGAGAAAAATAGATAAATACATAAGATGCCGTAAAGCAAGGTGATGAGGGCGGAGAAAAAGCAGAGCGCCACCCTGGGAGGAAAAGTACACACGGAAAGAAACATAAAGAAATCAAAGTACAGTCATGTCTAACATGGGAAAGAAGAATCCTGGGTAAAGTGCCCAACCCATGGAATGAATATATAGATGGTAAAATGCAATATCAGGTAGAGCAAGGTCAGCTCCTGCATCCCCACTGGAAACAATTGCAGAAGTAAGTGGCATAAAGGGCAAAGTGTAAGTAGACACAAATGACCACACAACCAGCGGGGGGCAGGGGGGACCAGAGCTCACCTGAAAGAACCGTGTGCAAAGAGACCCAGGGTGGCGCTACCCCAACGCGCAATTCGGCGTGCCTTCGTCAGGGGGTAGCGCCATCACTGTGAACCGGATTTAAATAGGCACTCTTAGCCAATGAAAATGAGTACTTACTCGTCCCCCAGGTGTACATGTAATGGAGGCGTGCAGTAATCCTGGTGTTCCGCATCCGGCCGCCCCACAGCCGGCGTCCCGCCGGCACGCCCACACCATGTGACAAAGTCACATGATCGGGCGGCTGTGACGTAAGGACGCACGGGTGAGAGGCGCCGGAGGTAGTACCCAGGATGACGCGCGCACACATGACAAAAGGGGGAGGAGCATGGAAGAACCAGCGAATAACATAGAGAATAACCCTTTAATTTTAAAATCAGTGACCAGGCCATTGCAATAGATGTTACTCTAAATATGCCGCAACAGAGCATCAGTGCGGCATATGTACCTCATAACAATATATATATACATATACAGAAATTGATAATAAAGTACAAATACAATACAGTACATGATTGGAATTATATATCTATTGTATACATATAAATTGAATAGTAACAAAATTAATGACATCAATACCGAATACATATGGCAACATGATTATGGGTACCAAACATGATTGCAAACAAATGTGAATAAGACGTGTTACATATTATCTGAGTCGAAAGATAATAAATATATAGATAAATAATTAAATTAATATGTGTAGTGGTGCAAGTAGAGAACTGAAACAGTTCATAAAATTCATAGAAGCTACAAAAAAAGTGTATGACATATGTGATCACTAATAATCACACCCTAGTGCAGTAGAAAAAAAGTAAAAGAGAGAGAAAGAAGTGGGCATCTAATTGAGTATTGTCATGTCAATACCAATAGTGTCAATGTAATAAACAACGCTGGTGTCAGCACAAAAATGGATATCTATGGCAGAAGCCAAAGAAGGTGAAGTACAAGTAAGATGCTGGGTGTAGCAGAAAAAAATGAATGAGGAGTGGGGACATGTGTAGGGGGAGGACCAGCCAATATAAATAATGGCTATGTCACTAGATCAGTCCCACAGACATAACACACAAAAGAAGAAAAACACTAATAGCATCATGTTGGGAATAATCCGTTCTTGAGGGAATCAAATAGACATAAAAGCGCTGGGTATCCATCAATTAAGCGGCTAAAGAGAGAAGAAAGAAAAAATAATGAATGATAAAATATGAAAATATGAAAGACTCATAAAATATGAATCAATCTGATTATGTATAGACCACAGTTAAAAGAAACAAAATAAGATCCACAGTGGTGGGCCCAGCGGTTAAAGAAAAGAAGAAAAGCCCAGATTCTCATTAAGGCCCCTAGGGCGCAATGTCCCAAGGGTCCATATCCAGCGGCTCTCTTTTTGAGCAAGCCGCTTGGATGTGTTGCCTGCACGTAGATCTACCTGGATGGAGTCTATGCCTCTGACTCTGAGACATCTTGGATTACATGAATGGAACTCCTTGAAATGCCTAGGGATAGGTTTTAGGGTCTCAGTCTCCTTCACCTCCTGTGCATTAATAATGCCTCTCACGTGCTCCCGCACACGGACCCTCAACTCACGGGTCGTCAAACCAACGTATATCTTGGGACATGGGCACACCGCGTAGTAGACGATCCGTGTGCTGGAGCACGCGAGAGACTGACGAATTTTGAAGGATCTCGCTCCAGATGAATCCACAAAATCAGAGGCACGCTCCATATTCGGGCATGCGGCACATCTGCCGCATGGTCTAAAGCCAACCTTGGGGCCACCTTGTCCAATACAAAGTTGAGATGGTGTCGGTTGAAGGTAGCCTCGAACCAAACTATCCCGTAAGGTGTTAGCCCTACGTGCTGTAACCAAAGGTCGTGTGGATAGGAGTTTTTCTAAGATAGGATCCGTCAATAGAATGGACCAATGTGAGGCCAGGATCTCCCTCATTCTTGTCCACTGCGAGTGATATGTGCTTACAAATCTAATTTTGTTATCCGGTATCCTATCTCCTTTAGTTTGCAGCAGAAGAGTTTGGTCCTGAGTTTTAGCTCGCCAATAGGCTTTTTTAATTGCCCGATGGCTGTAACCCCTGGCAAGAAAACGATCCTTCAGTTCACTGGCCTGTCTTTCAAAGGTAGCATCATCCGAACAAATTCGACGGATGCGTAAGAACTGGCCCACAGGAATAGCAGAAATAGTACTACTCGGATGCAACGATGTAGCATGTAGATAGGCGTTTACGGCCGTCTCTTTACGAAATACATCCGTCCTGAGGAGGCCACCAGCATCCCTGAATACCGAGACATCCAAGAAGTCCACCCTCTCCCTACTGCAAGTATAAGTCAATTTGATGTTCCTAGAGTTAGTATTCAATAATTCAAAGAAAGTGTGAAGTTGTTCCTCATTGCCCTGCCACTAACTCTAGGAACATCAAATTGACTTATACTTGCAGTAGGGAGAGGGTGGACTTCTTGGATGTCTCGGTATTCAGGGATGCTGGTGGCCTCCTCAGGACGGATGTATTTCGTAAAGAGACGGCCGTAAACGCCTATCTACATGCTACATCGTTGCATCCGAGTAGTACTATTTCTGCTATTCCTGTGGGCCAGTTCTTACGCATCCGTCAAATTTGTTCGGATGATGCTACCTTTGAAAGACAGGCCAGTGAACTGAAGGATCGTTTTCTTGCCAGGGGTTACAGCCATCGGGCAATTAAAAAAGCCTATTGGCGAGCTAAAACTCAGGACCAAACTCTTCTGCTGCAAACTAAAGGAGATAGGATACCGGATAACAAAATTAGATTTGTAAGCACATATCACTCGCAGTGGACAAGAATGAGGGAGATCCTGGCCTCACATTGGTCCATTCTATTGACGGATCCTATCTTAGAAAAACTCCTATCCACACGACCTTTGGTTACAGCAGCACGTAGGGCTAACACCTTACGGGATAGTTTGGTTCGAGGCTACCTTCAACCGACACCATCTCAACTTTGTATTGGACAAGGTGGCCCCAAGGTTGGCTTTAGACCATGCGGCAGATGTGCCGCATGCCCGAATATGGAGCGTGCCTCTGATTTTGTGGATTCATCTGGAGCGAGATCCTTCAAAATTCGTCAGTCTCTCGCGTGCTCCAGCACACGGATCGTCTACTACGCGGTGTGCCCATGTCCCAAGATATACGTTGGTTTGACGACCCGTGAGTTGAGGGTCCGTGTGCGGGAGCACGTGAGAGGCATTATTAATGCACAGGAGGTGAAGGAGACTGAGACCCTAAAACCTATCCCTAGGCATTTCAAGGAGTTCCATTCATGTAATCCAAGATGTCTCAGAGTCAGAGGCATAGACTCCATCCAGGTAGATCTACGTGCAGGCAACACATCCAAGCGGCTTGCTCAAAAAGAGAGCCGCTGGATATGGACCCTTGGGACATTGCGCCCTAGGGGCCTTAATGAGAATCTGGGCTTTTCTTCTTTTCTTTAACCGCTGGGCCCACCACTGTGGATCTTATTTTGTTTCTTTTAACTGTGGTCTATACATAATCAGATTGATTCATATTTTATGAGTCTTTCATATTTTCATATTTTATCATTCATTATTTTTTCTTTCTTCTCTCTTTAGCCGCTTAATTGATGGATACCCAGCGCTTTTATGTCTATTTGATTCCCTCAAGAACGGATTATTCCCAACATGATGCTATTAGTGTTTTTCTTCTTTTGTGTGTTATGTCTGTGGGACTGATCTAGTGACATAGCCATTATTTATATTGGCTGGTCCTCCCCCTACACATGTCCCCACTCCTCATTCATTTTTTTCTGCTACACCCAGCATCTTACTTGTACTTCACCTTCTTTGGCTTCTGCCATAGATATCCATTTTTGTGCTGACACCAGCGTTGTTTATTACATTGACACTATTGGTATTGACATGACAATACTCAATTAGATGCCCACTTCTTTCTCTCTCTTTTACTTTTTTTCTACTGCACTAGGGTGTGATTATTAGTGATCACATATGTCATACACTTTTTTTGTAGCTTCTATGAATTTTATGAACTGTTTCAGTTCTCTACTTGCACCACTACACATATTAATTTAATTATTTATCTATATATTTATTATCTTTCGACTCAGATAATAAGTAACACGTCTTATTCACATTTGTTTGCAATCATGTTTGGTACCCATAATCATGTTGCCATATGTATTCGGTATTGATGTAATTAATTTTGTTACTATTCAATTTATATGTATACAATAGATATATAATTCCAATCATGTACTGTATTGTATTTGTACTTTATTATCAATTTCTGTATATGTATATATATATATATTGTTATGAGGTACATATGCCGCACTGATGCTCTGTTGCGGCATATTTAGAGTAACATCTATTGCAATGGCCTGGTCACTGATTTTAAAATTAAAGGGTTATTCTCTATGTTATTCGCTGGTTCTTCCATGCTCCTCCCCCTTTTGTCATGTGTGCGCTCGTCATCCTGGGTACTACCTCTGGCGCCTCTCACCCGTGCGTCCTTACGTCACAGCCGCCCGATCATGTGACTTTGTCACATGGTGTGGGCGTGCCGGCGGGACGCCGGCTGTGGGGCGGCCGGATGCGGAACACCAGGATTACTGCGCGCCTCCATTACATGTACACCTGGGGGACGAGTAAGTACTCATTTTCATTGGCTAAGAGTGCCTATTTAAATCCGGTTCACAGTGATGGCGCTACCCCCTGACGAAGGCACGCCGAAACGCGCGTTGGGGTAGCGCCACCCTGGGTCTCTTTGCACACGGTTCTTTCAGGTGAGCTCTGGTCCCCCCTGCCCCCCGCTGGTTGTGTGGTCATTTGTGTCTACTTACACTTTGCCCTTTATGCCACTTACTTCTGCAATTGTTTCCAGTGGGGATGCAGGAGCTGACCTTGCTCTACCTGATATTGCATTTTACCATCTATATATTCATTCCATGGGTTGGGCACTTTACCCAGGATTCTTCTTTCCCATGTTAGACATGACTGTACTTTGATTTCTTTATGTTTCTTTCCGTGTGTACTTTTCCTCCCAGGGTGGCGCTCTGCTTTTTCTCCGCCCTCATCACCTTGCTTTACGGCATCTTATGTATTTATCTATTTTTCTCCTTTTTGTTATTTTAACATATGACAATAAAATTTATATATTTTTGGTAATATGAGCTCTCTTTTCATTTGTTTCTCCTCCGCTAACAGGTTCATCACTTTCAGCACCACATCCGCCGTTGGGTTCGGACCGAACCATGCTAGCTTCTCTCTCATTGCCTTGTTGGCTGGTGATTCCTCCTCCGGAATCACTGGTGTCCCCATCTCTTGTACTGCTGGCGTTGCTGCAACCAAGGTTTTGTTGCTAGCAATCCTTCCACGGACTTCCAGTAGTTCTTTCAGTGTATTTCTTTTAAGCAGGGTGGACCAGCCTTCCATTCACTGTTCCCAGTGTCTGCTTGGAATCCTGGTGTAAAGGAAAGTAGAAGGGAAAATCCCGCTGCTGCCAACCAGTTGTGACGGTAGTAGAAAATATCCCCGTCAAGCATTCCCTTCTTCCCATAAAAGAAAATCACCCAATATTCCACGAGTAGGAATATCCCTGGAATCGCCGAATAATCCACACACGAGTCAAAACTTAATGCTGGAAACACGAGACTAACTTTATTGGCACTCAGAACCCACAATTTATGCAGTATATAACTCCTCCTCTGGGCCCGGCTAGATAATTGAGTTTTAACAATACACACAGCTCAATGGTCTGCTGGCCAGAACATTTACAACTTTTAACACTTTCAGAATACACACAGCTCAATTGTCTGCTGGCCAGAACATTTACAACTTTTAACACTTTCAGAATACACACAGCTCAATTGTCTGCTGGCCAGAACATTTACAACTTTTAACACTTTTCAGAAAAGTACTTTCCATCCCACATACAAACATAATTTCAACCTCCCTGTTCGGTACACCAATACATTCATTCTTGACATTTGGAACCAAACAATATAGACCTTAAAATAGCAGGGAGAGAATTAAACTGAAGCATATAGGCAATTGCATCAAAGTCCTTCACAAAGAGTCCAGCAGGAAATTCAAGGATTGAGATTATTAAGATAGATTGGCTAAAAATTGAAGCCCTGACATATGCGATTTATACCTTGCGGATCAGGAGTAAACTCTGTTATTCACGCAAGAGCAAGCGGATCCCTAAAGAAGAGGAAAAAGAAAAAAGTTTAAGTCCCTATACTTGCACATTTAAATATCGACATAGGAAGGAAATTCTAAGTGGTTACGCAGTCGCATTGATGCCACTGAGTTTGAGTGGAAATCTGAAGTCACGACGCAAGCGCACATGACAGTTGTAACAAAAAGATACTAAGTGCGGAACGCAAGCGCATAAGGAACAATGTGATTAGTTGATAACCCGATCCTCCTGACTGATCATACCGTATCTGGATTGGCTCGATTGTATGCTTATCAACACGAGAGATAATCCTATTGGACATCATGGGGTGGAAACCCGCCCTATGGATATATAAGATCTCACAAACGAAACATTCGTGTTGTCAGTAGCTCCTTACCCCCCTGAAGAAGCCGCATCGCGGTGAACCATGTTGGGGGAGCTGCATCAGTAGTTTTTAAAGAATATGGCAGGGCAAATGAATGATTAATCGAATGGTGATCTGCAGACGCCGCATATACATGCACACTATAGGGGCAGATATCAGGTATAAGTGCGGGCGGTAGGAGCCGCTATGAGTGCCTGATAAGATATCAGACACGTACAAATACAGCAATGTAGGTAGGGTAATAATCCGCAAGAGTGTCAGTTGCAAGGCGTCTGATGTCGGCAGGCATTACAGACACGCACCTTGCACTCTATTGAAAGAGATAAATAACAATCTCAGCCCACCAATAGAAAAGCAGTGGTTGTTAAACCTATAGTCCTCTAACAGCATTTTGCCCTCCATATGCTGTTTTAAATTTATATGTTTTTGTGGCTATATTGTTTATTAAAATAGAAATAAAAATTATATTTAAAAAATTTAAAAAAACGCCCAGAAACAGGAATTATAGTCTCAGACTATTGAACCGTACCTCTTGATCTCCTGGGTCCAGTGGATCACTTGGAAATATCACGCCTTATTCCACTCCTGCTACAGACACTACATCTTTTTCGGGGTGGCGCTTGGGTTGAGGTACCAGCAACGACATTGGGGAAATGTTGCTTGTGTAGACGGCTCACTACACTGGTGGATGGGGCCACGGAACCTCCTGGATACAGGAGGTTCTCGATGATCTCTTCCTGAAATTTGAGGAAGGATCCTGTTCTCCCAGCCTTACTGTAGAGAACAAAACTATTATACAGAGCCAATTGAATTAAATATACAGACACCTTCTTATACCAGCGTCTGGTGCAGCAGGACACAAAATAAGGAGCCTAGATCGCGCGGTGCCACAGCAGCCAATCTGTTCTAAAAACAAATGCCTGAAGAGGGGCACACTTGTGTAAAAATTGTCCACATAAAGATGGTACCCCTTGCCAAATAAGGGTGACACAAAGTCCCAGACTGTCTTCCCACTGCTCCCCAGGTAGTCAGGGCAACCGACCGGCTCCAGGGTCTGATCTTTACCCTCATAGACACAAAATTTGTGCGTATAGCCTGTGGCCCTTTCACAGAGCTTATACAATTTGACCCCATACCGGGCGTGCTTGCTTGGGATGCATTGTTTGAAGCCAAGGCGCCCGGGACTCGTATATGCAGATGTTTTGCTCAAATCTGCAAATTTGGTATTAAGGTGGTCTATGAGGGGCTGAATTTTGTGGAGCCGGTCAAAAGCTGGGTGGGATGAGAGATGCTGTTGTCACTAAAGTGCAGGAAACACAGGATGGTCTCAAATCGTGTCCTGGACATGGCAGCAGAGAACATGGGCATGTGATGAATTGGGTTTGTGGACCAATATGACCGCAATTCATGCTTTTTTGTTAGGCCCATGTTAAGGAGAAGGCCCAGAAAAGTTTTAAATTCAGAAACTTGGACGGGTTTCACCGGAAAAACTGGGCATAAAAGCTTCCCGGGTTGGCGGCTATAAATTGAGTGGCATACCGATTTGTTTCTGCCACGACTAAGTCAAGAACAGCTAAAAAAAAAAAAACAGTGCCAATCCGATCTGAGCTGTCTTAACCCGAACTCCAGACTGGGAGGTGAAAGGGGGAACTACTGGTGCGGCTGAAGTTGGGGGCTGCCAATCAGGGTTTGCCAGCGCTTCAGGGACTCTAGGGGCTCTATGGGCCTGTCTGTGCGGTGGCTGCGACGGGGGAACTATTGCACGTGCCACGATACCAGCTTCAACTGCCCTTCTGGTGCTCGCCACTTCACCATGTTGTACGGCAGTGCTGGTACTAGGTCCAGGATGGGCTGCGCTGCTGGTGTATGCCTCACCACGTAATCTGACAGCGCCAGCCCCACTCTGCTGCCCTTGAAGCGGATCCTGCACAACCTGTGGTCTAGCAACACGGGCCAGGTACGCCTGGTGGTATCAGGGACCTCAACCTCCTCGTCCGAACTTTGGGTCAGACTGCCACTGTTTTCTACAGGTTCGTATTCTGACCCGCTGGATTCATCAGATGAGGGTTCCCATTCCTCATCCGACTGGGTCAGAAGCCTGTAGGCCTTTTTCTGATACCCCTTATTTGCCATTTGGTCAACTAAATTTAGGGGGTATTCCCTGAAACTACCCAAAAAAAAAAGAAAGCCTGCCTTACAAATGTGAGACTAGCGAAGTACCGGAAGCTGCTGCGATTGATAAAAAATATCAAAACTGGGGCGGGCGTTGGTGAACGCACGTGTGGGCGACCGATCAGGCCTGATCGGGCAAACACTGCGTTTTGGGTGGAGGGCAAGCTAAGGTGAAACTAATACTATTATAGATCTGACTGTGATCAGTTCTGATCACTTACAGATACTATAAAAGTACCAATACTGATTAGCGATACGCTAATCAGTGAATCAGTGACTGCGGTGCGGTGGGCTGGGCACTAACCGACGCTAACTACCTAACAAAGGGGCCTAAACTATCCTAAAACCTAACCGTCAATACTAGTGGGGAAAAAAAAGTGACAGTTTACACTGATCACTTTTTTCCCTTTCACTAGTGATTGACAGGGGTGATCAAGGGGTGATCAAGGGGTTAATTGGGGTGATGGGGGTGATCCGGGGCTAAGTGTGTGGTGTCTTGTGTACTTACAGTGTTCTGTGCTCCTCTGATGGGACCAACCGATAAAAAGGACCAGCGGAGGAGCACAGAAGCCATTTAACACCTTATATTTATAAATATAAAGTGCTGAATGGCTTTTGATTTGTTTTTATGAAAATCACCAGCCTGCCAGCGATGATCATTGGCTGACAGGCTGGTGACGAAATACTCCTTGAACGTTTGCCGGCCCGCAATGCGCATGCGCTGGCCGGCTGTGTGCGCAATCTCACGTCTCGCGAGATGATGCACAGATGCGTCGACGAGGAATGAATCGACCGCCTCCGGACCGATTCTGCGTTAGACGGCGGTCCGGAGGCGGTTAAAGGGGCAGGGCGCTGTGGATGACACTGTTAATGGAGCAGAGTGCTGTGGAGGTCACAGTTAAGGGGGCAGGAAGAGTGGCCATTCAAGCCACCCTCAAAAGACGGATTTAAAAAACCCACAACCAGGTCCCACTAATCCACACCCCTACCTGGTTAGGGCACACTCCTCCCACTCCACAGCGGAAGGGGATTGAAAAACTGAAGGTAAAAATATACTTCTATCAGCTGCAGTGGTGAGAGGGAGGGTGACTTTCTCCCTGCAACTTATGATCAGACAGCACAGTGCTGCTGTCTGAGAATGAGCTGTTCAAAAGGACATCCCTGTGTCCGCCCAGGCCCTGCACCGGACGGAAGACAGGGAGTTTGAAAGCAAGCCGGATGGTCCGGCCTAAAACTGCATCTCTGACCACCCTAGGGAAAGGCTGCTGTGGAGGTTACAGTTAAGGGGACGGTCCGCTATGGAGGTCAGTGTTAATGGGCAGATTGCTGTAGAGGCCACTGTTAAGAGAACAGGGTGTTGTGGAAATCACTGTTAAGGAGATGGGGGTACTGTGGAGGTCACTGTTAAAGGGGCAGTCACTGTGAAGGTCTCTGATAAGGGGTGTCACGGTCCCTCAGGTGACTGATGTCAGGAAATCAAGGAGATTGGCTGAGCATGGAGGAATCTAACAGCCTCCTTGATTTCTCTTGATTCAGCGTTGATAGGGTTAATGACCTCTTTCCTTTTCTCAGCTGTTGCTCAGTGGTCATCACTCATCATAAGTTAAAGTTGAAGAAATGTGTCGAACCTGTTGAGCCGTCCTCCTTGCCTCCTGCTCCAGTCATGGTGGACGTAATTTAGAATTTCAAATCAGCAGGTTTGTGGACTCTCGAGTTCTCCGTAGATCCCTCCAGTATTTCGTCCACTGGAAGGACCAGAGGAGAGGATGTGGGTTCCAGAGGCCGATGGTAATGCGAATCGTCTGATGAAGGTGTAATGACCGGCAACACGCACAGGGAGGAAAAAGGGAAAGTCCTGCCCAAGGGAGAGGGAAAGGTGGTGACCCCTAACTCTCCTTGCGGCTGGCACCTGACTGCCCTGACGTCCCTAGACGGGTTCCTCACCCGTGCGGCGATCACGTGCCTAAACCCTGGATTTCCCTGAAATGAGCCCTAGATAGTGAACGGGCCGGTGGGATCGCTAGTCCTCACCACTGCACTAAGAGGGAAACACCAGGGAGAGGACAGACAAACACAGACAAACACAAACACCCAGGTGGACGACAACAACTGTCCACAAAGGTCCAACAGGGATCCGGAGGGTAGCGTTCTGGATCAACTACCAGAGAACGCAGCAACACAGCTCCAGTGGGTCAGAATAGATGTCCAGGCAGGAAGCTCTATATCTGGCAACCAGAGAAGTGTGAGAGGGGAATATAAGGAGGATTGGGAGTGCTGGACAAGGAACAGCTGAGAGAAGGAGCTACGGATCCCTGAGTGAGCCAAAAGGGTTTGCAAAGCAAACCCAGAAAGCTACAATAAGGAAACATCCCTATCTTACATAGAGCGTGCAGCCAACCGCTGCGACCTCTACGAGGGGCCTCTGGACACTCAGGACCAGGTCTCTCAGGATGAGAGGCATGAAAAATCCGAATTAGCCTGTCGGCGTTTACCTCAGACGCAGGAACCCACATTCTTTCCTCGGGACCGTAACCTCTCCAGTGCACCAGATATTGGAGAGAGCGGCGGACCCGACGAGAATTAATAATTTTGGATATCTGAAATTCTAAATTACCATCCACGACAACAGGAGGGGGTGGCAGCGGTGACGGTTCTAGAGGTGGAACATATTTTTTGAGTAACGACTTATGAAAGACATTATGGATTTTAAAAGTCTGAGGCAACTCCAGGCGAAAAGCCACGGGGTTGATGATGGCTACAATCTTGTACGGACCAATAAACCTAGGACCCAGTTTCCAAGAGGGAACCTTCAATTTGATATTCCTAGTAGATAACCACACATAGTCATTCACTCCTAGGTCCGGACCTGGCGACCGTCTCTTATCAGCCATGCATTTGTATTTACCTCCCATACTTTTCAAGTTAGCTTGCACCTTCTGCCATACCGATGAAAGAGATGACGAAAACCGTTCCTCTTCGGGAACCCCAGAAGACCCCCCCTCTTTGAAAGTACAAAATTGGGGATGAAAACCATATGCACCAAGAAATGTTGACTTGCCAGTGGATTCCTGACGGCGATTATTTATGGCAAACTCAGCTAAGGGTAAATATGACGACCACAACTCTTGGTTTTCAGACACAAAACATCTTAGATATGTCTCCAGGTTTTGGTTGGTACGCTCAGTCTGTCCATTTGACTGAAGATGGAAAGCTGAGGAAAAGGACAAGTGAACCCCCAAACGGGAACAAAAAGCTTTCCAAAATTTAGAAATAAACTGGGTTCCCCGATCCGAAACAACATCGGAGGGGACCCCGTGAAGCTTCACGATCTCACTGACGAATACCTGAGCAAGAGTTTTAGCATTAGGTAGTGCGGGTAACGCAATGAAGTGTGCCATTTTGCTAAACCTGTCCACTACTACCAAAATAACTGTTTTACCCGCAGGTAAGTCAGTGATAAAATCCATAGACAGATGTGTCCATGGTCTATTGGGAATGACGAGTGGTAATAGAGACCCTGCAGGACGTGTATGTGAAACTTTTGCGCGCGCACAGGTAGAACAAGAAGACACAAAGTCCAATACATCCTGACGCAACCTTGGCCACCAAAAACGACGAGACAATAGCTCCAAGGTTGCTTTACCACCCGGGTGCCCAGCAAGTGCCGAATTATGATGTTCCTTTAATAATTCGAGACGTAGGTTCAACGGTACAAACAATTTCTCTGAGGGGCAAGAGACCGGGGCGTCCCCCTGGGCCTCTAACACCTTCCCCTCCAAAGCAGAGTGTACCGCAGAGACAACCACTCCTCTTTGAAGAATGGGCACCGGATCACTCACATTACCCCCTCCAGGGAAACAACGAGATAGTGCATCAGCCTTGGTATTCTTTGCCCCAGGACGATAGGTAATCACAAAGTTAAACCTGGTAAAAAATAGCGACCACCTAGCCTGTCTAGGGGTGAGACGCTTAGCTGATTCGAGGTACAGCAGATTTTTGTGGTCCGTAAACACAGTGACGGGGTGGACTGCCCCCTCTAAGAAGTGACGCCACTCCTCAAACGCAAGTTTAATAGCTAACAGTTCCCTATTGCCAATATCGTAGTTATGTTCTGCTGCAGATAGTTTTTTAGAAAAGAAAGCACAAGGACGCCATTTGCCAGGAGACGGACCCTGAGACAGCACCGCCCCCACTCCCACCTCTGATGCATCGACTTCAACAATAAACGGCTGAGAGACATCAGGTTGGACTAGTACAGGTGCTGAGGTAAACCTCTCTTTTAGAGAGGAAAAAGCAACTTTAGCGGCGTCAGACCATTTAGAAAAATCAGTCCCCTTCCTAGTCATGTCAGTAAGGGGTTTTACGATCACCGAATAATTTTTAATGAATTTCCTATAGAAATTCGCGAAGCCCAAGAACCGTTGTAATGCTTTGAGGTTCTCAGGAAGATCCCAATCTAAAATTGCCTGGACCTTCCTAGGATCCATACGGAAACCTGACGCAGATAAATAATAACCTAGGAATTGTATCTCCTGAACGGCAAAAACACATTTTTCAATTTTAGCATATAATTCATTCGTCCGTAGGACCTGTAGTACTTGTCTGACATGCTCCTCATGTGTTCTCAGATCAGACGAATAAATTAAGATATCATCTAGGTATATTACAACAAACCTGCCGACTAGATGACTAAAAATGTCATTAACAAAATGTTGAAAGACGGCAGGAGCATTGGTCAGGCCGAAAGGCATAACTAGATTTTCATAATGCCCCTCAGGGGTGTTAAAAGCTGTTTTCCACTCATCCCCCTCTTTAATACGAATCAGATTGTAGGCCCCCCTAAGATCGAGTTTGGAGAACCACCTAGCACCCGCAATCTGGTTAAACAGGTCAGGAATGAGAGGAAGAGGGTATGGGTCTCGGATGGTTATCCGATTTAATTCACGAAAATCTAGGCAAGGACGCAGGCCCCCATCTTTCTTTTTAACGAAGAAAAACCCTGCAGCCACGGGTGAAGAAGAGGGTCTGATGTGTCCCTTAGCCAAACTCTCGGAGATATAATCCTTCATGGCTTGTCTCTCTGGACCTGAAAGATTATATAACCTGGTCTTGGGTAATTTTGCACCAGGAATAAGGTTAACAGGGCAATCATAAGGACGATGAGGTGGTAACTTCTGACAACCCCTTTCAGAAAAAACGTCCTCAAAGTCCGAAACAAAAGTAGGTAGGGTAGCTATGGAGGCGACTAAGCAATTGCTATTTAAGAAATTTTCTCTGCACTGCTCACTCCACTCCAATATCTCCCTGGCCTGCCAATCCACCACTGGATTGTGCGCTACCAACCAGGGAAGACCCAGCACTACCGGAGCGGGAAGCCCGTCCAGAACATAACATGAGAGCATCTCGTTATGGTGGTCCCCTACCCGAAGGTGTAAGTTATGAACAATGTGGGTGAGATTTCTCTGAGACAGAGGAGCAGAATCAATAGCAAATATGGCAATAGGTCTCTGTAGTGTACAGAGAGACAAACCCATAGTGCAGGCAAAATGGGCATCTATCAAATTTACCCCTGCTCCACTGTCTAGAAAGAAAGAAATAGTCTCTGTCTTATCACCAAAAACAATAACCGCTGGCAACACAAATTGTGATGTACGTATGGAGGAAACGTATACCCCCCGGCTGACATCCTCCACACAGCCTGGGGTTAGTCGCTTTCCGAAGTTTTTTTTTGTTTCTGAGGAAAGAAGGACAGACATTAATGAAATGACCCCTCTCCCCACAAAAAAAACAAACCCCACGCCTACGGCGAACCACAGGAGAACGGACCTGACGAGTAGTTCCTCCTAACTGCATAGGCTCGTCTAAGTCCGTACAGACTAACTGCTGCTTGGGAGGGGTTACCAATGGCTCTGGTTTTTTCAACCTGTCCCTAAGGCGTCTATCTATACGGATAGAAAGGGACATAACTGCATCAAGGGAAAAGGGGGTCTCATACAATGCAAGCGCATCCTTAACCCTTTCGGATAACCCAGAGCAGAACTGACTTCTGAGAGCCGGGTCATTCCATTGGGTATCCGTAGCCCATCTACGGAAGTCAGAGCAATACTCCTCTACCGGCCGTTCTCCTTGTAAGAGTCTCCATAATCTTGATTCAGCCAGTGCGACTCGGTCAGGGTCGTCATATATGAGACCCAAGGCCTCGAAAAACTCATCCACTGACCGAAGCGCCTGAGAATCAGTAGGTAAAGAGAACGCCCAGGACTGCGGGTCCCCCTGCAGCAGGGAAATAACCACACCCACCCGCGGTTCTTCATTACCAGAGGAGGAAGGGCGCAGTTTAAAGTATAATTTACAGGCCTCAAAAACTTGTCCCTTCCCCCAGAAAATCTGTCAGGGAGAGGGACCTTGGGTTCCGCAACAACCTGGTTACCAGTAGCAACCGCTGGGCTTGCGGTCAGTTGTAATTGCTGCTGTTGCTGGAGGACCGACGCCTTCAATCCTGCCACCTCCAAAGACAGGCCATGAGATTGTTCAGACAGAGCAGCAAATTGATCCATACTGGATTCTTAGTAGGTAAAAAAAAATTTTTTTTTTTTTTTACCTACACAAAAATAATGGCCAGATATAATGTAATGACCGGCAACACGCACAGGGAGGAAAAAGGGAACGTCCTGCCCAAGGGAGAGGGAAAGGTGGTGACCCCTAACTCTCCTTGCGGCTGGCACCTGACTGCCCTGACGTCCCTAGACGGGTTCCTCACCCGTGCGGCGATCACGTGCCTAAACCCTGGCTTTCCCTGAAATGAGCCCTAGATAGTGAACGGGCCGGTGGGATCGCTAGTCCTCACCACTGCACTAAGAGGGAAACACCAGGGAGAGGACAGACAAACACAGACAAACACAAACACCCAGGTGGACGACAACAACTGTCCACAAAGGTCCAACAGGGATCTGGAGGGTAGCGTTCTGGATCAACTACCAGAGAACGCAGCAACACAGCTCCAGTGGGTCAGAATAGATGTCCAGGCAGGAAGCTCTATATCTGGCAACCAGAGAAGTGTGAGAGGGGAATATAAGGAGGATTGGGAGTGCTGGACAAGGAACAGCTGAGAGAAGGAGCTACGGATCCCTGAGTGAGCCAAAAGGGTTTGCAAAGCAAACCCAGAAAGCTACAATAAGGAAACGTCCCTATCTTACATAGAGCGTGCAGCCAACCGCTGCGACCTCCTGACCCCGGGTACAACGGAGTCAGGCGTGGCTCTTTTGACACCCTCGTGACAGAAGGCCTTTCACAGAGCCCATTCTGATAAGGTTGGTCCTGGGTGCCCAGAGGTCACGCGTAGAAGGGGGAGTACTGTCACGGTCCCTCAGGTGACTGATATCAGGAAATCAAGGAGATTGGCTGAGCGTGGAGGAATCTAACAGCCTTCTTGATTTCACTTGATTCAGTGTTAATAAGATTAATGAGCACTTCCCTTTTCTCAGCTGTTGCTCAGTGGTCATCACTTCAACCCTTTATAGTCTGACCCCACCCTTATGACTATGCAGTAGATAGCTTCATTTGGGTTTGGCTGAGCTGGTGCGAGTTTATCTCTGCTGTTCCTGCTCGTCTATCTCTACAGAAGTCAAGTTTCGCGTTTGTTTTTGTTTGCTATATTCCCTGTTGTTTGTATCTGGGCCTGAGACAGAGACTTCCATTTGTCCATCTGGGGAGGAATGGGTTTTCTCTGGTCCTAACCTGTTCCAGGGCCTTATAGGAATATAAAGGCCTAGGTATCCTGTATATGAATATTCCTACCTTCAAGGTCTATTCATATTTATAGATAGTTAGGGCGCGGATTAGGGTTGTCTAGGAGGTAATCTGTTTGTTCCCTAGTTTCTAGGCCCAGTTACTGTTTCCCTTCCCTCCTGTGTTCAGTGTGGAGTTTCCCCCCCACACTGATGGTCAGGGGCGTTGCGTGGGGGGGGGGGGGCAGGCGGGCCGTCGCCCCGGGCGCCAAATTGCAGGGGGCGCTCGACAGCAGACACTTTTTTAGGGAGGAAAGCAGGCATTTCCATTCTGCCTCATAGGTTTCTTAGAGGGAATGATGTCATAAGATCATGACGGAGGTATCAGCCGTCCGACCCCTAACAATCCCCCTTTTTCCCCCACACCCGAAAGCTAACTCCACCCATGTCTCAACTCAACCTGCCCCAAAATGACACACAGACATCGGGCTTGGAATAAATCGGCCACAGCAGCCGTCGTTTATTAACATATAAACATACCATTTAAATAAATAACAATTCCCCCCCCCCCCCCGAGGGGAGATCCTTTAAGCCCCCAAACAACTGCATCTACCCCACTGGGTGAGCCATCTTGCCTCCAGCTGTTGCTCTCCAGCTCAGAAGCACTACTGAATGGCCCCTTTAAAATCCGTCACCACTGGGAGTCCAGCCCCAACCATGGAGCCCTCCCAGCATCCTCCTCTGTGAATATGACCAACTTCAAGGACCTCCCGTGACACCTAAACAACCGCACCTACCCCTCTACACCTTAAACCTCTTCCCACTAACCCCTCAATAAAGGGAGAGTAGGCGGGAGCTCTTCACAGGATTGCACAAAATGGCCCCCGCTCTCCTCTCTGCTTCCCTATTTAACCCCTTAACCACACCCCTACACTTAAACCACCCAATCCCCTTCTCTCCTAAAATCCTCCTCCCATCCCCTCTAAACTCCACCTAACCCACTAACTGGGGTCTCCCTAAACCAAACCCCCGTCATGATGCCCTCCCCTAAGGCTACGCCCCTCATCCGGCCATAACTTGTGACCGCTTCCTCCCGCCCCTTACAGACTGAGCCAGATGCAGGAAAAGGGCTGTAAGGAGAAGCAGAGCAGCCTCCAGAGCAGGGAGAGTGCAGGCCCTTACAGCATGCTGTGCTCAGTGATTTCTGGTGAGGGGTTTGGGGGCTGTATTTTTATGGAGATTGTAGTGGAGTATATGAGGGGCGTGAGAGCTGCTAGAAGCTTTTATAAAGTCACCCACAGTTACATTGCTCACCATACAGTACATCCCCTTACATTAGGTATTTTAAAGGGAGTCTGTCATCAAAGTTTCACCTTTTTAACCCTTCCCATAGCTTTCTAGCAGCCTTACAGTTAATAAAAACGTTTCCTTTATGATCAATCCTGGACTTATAAAACCAGCAAAAAACAACTTAGTAGCATATGCAAATGAGGGCTCGCAAGTGCTCAGGGGCGGCGTTACCCTCGTAGGTGCCCAGCTAACTCAGCCTTATTGTTGCTTCCCCTGCCCAGTCTTTCCCTCTGCTCGCCCATCCTTTCCCTCTGTCCACCCATCTACTTACTACTTGTTTCGCCGAGATCCCACGCTGGCGCATGTGCATTAATTACTGTGATGCCGTACAAGGAATGGGCATCGCAGTGCGCATGCGCCGGCCGTTGGACTGAGTGTACAGGCGCGAGATCTCGGCGAAACAAGAAGTTAGAAGATGGGCGGTCAGAGGGAAAGAATGGGCGGGGGGAAGCGACAATAAGGCTGAGCTAGCTGGGCACCTATGAGGGTAACGCCGCCCCTGGGCACTTGCGAGCCCTCATTTGCATATACTACTAAGTTGTTTTTTGCCGGTTTTATAAGTCCAGGATTGCTCATAAAGGTAACATTTTTATTAACTGTAAGGCTGCTAGAAAGCTACGGGAAGGGTTAAAAAGGTGAAACTTTGATGACAGACTCCCTTTAACTCCATAAGGCGTCTGTGCGCTCTCCACACTGTGGGTTTTGTCTCCTCTGTGCCCCCCTCCACACAGTGGTAAAGAACAGCGAATTTCAGATTTTGAAATTCGTTTACACTTCGTTTGGTTCTAGAAGCAGAATTGCATTATGGATTCCATTACCACAGACCATAAAGCAATTCTATGACGTAGAATGCATAACGGAATGCCTTTAGAGGCATTCCGTTATTCCTTCCGGCAGAATAGAAGTCTATGGTCTGCAGAACGGATCCGTCCCGTTATGCAGGGGACAGATCCGTTATGCAGCCCATAGACTTCTATTATGACGGAAGGAATAACGGAATGCCTCTAAAGGCATTCCATTATGCATTCTACGTCATAGAATAGCGTTATGGTCTGTGGTAACGGAATCCATAATGCAACTCTGCTTCTACCATAAAACGAAGCACAAACAAATTTTATAACATGAAATTCGCTCATCCCTACACAGTGGTTTTGCCTCCTCTGTGCCCCTTCCACACGGATTAGAATATATAATAGCCCCCTGTGTATTATTATAATATACAATACCCCCCTGTGTATTATTATAATAAATAATAGCCCCCTATGCATTATTATAATATATAATGGCCCCTCTGTAATATTAGTATATATGAGTGTGACTCAACTCTGGTCCACCTATCTGTCTGGCTCTACCACAGTATTGGGGGGCAGCAGGATAACAGTGTTGAGGTACAAGGAGGGGAGGATGATAGTAAAGTGAGGAATCTAAAAATGCTTTCTGTCAAACTCTGTAGAGGCGCAGCTGAAAGAAGGTGTCATGGCGGTCTTATCTCCGAATGAAGACGTTGAGGAAAGTCTACATCACAGGAGATGTCACTGAATGGATGAGGTATGTGGTGCTGTATTATACTGTATATATTGTAGTGATGTATATAATGTCAAAACACATCTTTGTTTCACGGTAGGGTTGGGGGGCGGATTCAGAATTGGCCCACCCTGCCGCATCCTGGCCCCAGACTTCAGGTCACACTGTGTGTGTTCTGAATTCTGGGGCCTTATACCCATCTACTACATCATCTGTACTTAGAGAGTTCTCACCATGTTATCTGTGGTGTTACATAGGACTGCTACATTATCTGTAAAAGGGGCGTGTCCACAGGTTGGGAGGGGGGGGGGGCGCAATACATGGCTTGCCCCGGGTGCAGGCAACCCACGCTACACCACTGCTGATGGTGACAGGGGGTAGAGAATGGTGGAGGTCACAGTTAAGGGCACAGTCTGCTATGGAGGTCAGTATTAATGGGCGGGGTGATGTAGAGGTCACTGTTAAGGTGGATAAATGTTGTGGAGGTCACATTTTAAGGGAACAGAGCTCTGTGAAGGTCACTGTTAAGGCTACTTTCACACTTGCGCTCAGAGCGGATCCGTCTGGTATCTGCACAGAAGGATCCCCTCCTATAATGCAAATGATGGTATCCGTTCAGAACGGATCCGTCTGCATTGTATTTCAGAAAAAAATCTCTAAGTCTAATTGTTAGTCAGACGATCCGTCCAGACTTTACATTGAAAGTCAATAGGGGACGGTTCCGTTTGAAATTGCACCATATTGTGTCAACGTCAAACGGATCCGTCCCCATTGACTTACATTGTAAGTCTGGACGGATCCATTTGGCTCCGCACGGCCAGGCGGACACCAAAACATTGCAAGCAGCGTTCGGGTGTCCGCCTGCTGAGCGGAACGGAGGCGAAACGGAGCCATACTGATGCATTCTGAGCAGATCCTTATCCACTCAGAATGCATTGGGGATGTACCGATCCGTTTGGGGCCGCTTGTGAGAGCCTTCAAACGGAACTCACAAGAGGAACCCCGAACGCAAGTGTGAAAGTAGCCTAAGGGGGCGAGTTATTGTGGAAATCACTGTTAGCGAGACAGGGTACTATTGAGGTCACTAATAAAGGGGCGACCACTGTGGAGGTTACTCTTAAAAGGAAGATCGCTGTGGATGTGACTGTTAAGGGGACAGGCCGCTGTGGAGGTCACTGTTCAAGGGTTACTGTAGATGTCACTGCTATAGTGACAAACATTAAATGAAATAGATTAAATATACCGGTGCGATGCCGTGTCCTTCTGCTAGTTTTTGTATAAACTGCATCTATGGCATTTGAAATTGTCAAAAATAAAGCCATCTTGCATCAACTAACATAGTACCTCTGCTAGTTGCAGTTACTAGAGATAGTGATATTATTATATTTCAAATTCATATTCAGAACAACATGTAAATGGCTGTCTTTGATGAAGTGCACACTATATGTGTCAAAGAAAAACATGAAATACTGTTTGGCAATAAAACCAAATTAATTCAAAAATTCAAATGATACATGTGAAAGGCTCATTGTGTTGTATAATCCACTCTGTAAAGCTTTTGAGGTTGCCATGGTATTTTTCTGCTTCTATTGTAGAAATCCACACCTCTCTCAGGCCAACCGTGATTGACCTTTGTAAATTACCCAGCTGAAAATGTTCCAGATCTGACCTGTGTGATTCTATTCAGCAATGAGTGAGATTTGCAAGAATATTTTGTCATAAAATTATGAATTTCCTATGAATTTCCACAGAAACTAGGTAACTGATAATTGCAATAGCATATATACATATTTTAGAAAAAAATTCAAAGAGATGCTAAATAACTTACCATATTACACATGGACGCATGCATAAAAAGGTGACAATTTTCTGTCTGCAAAAATGGCACAAAATACAAACCGGATTCCAAAAAAGTTGGGATACTAAACAAATTGTGAATAAAAACAGAATGCAATGATGTGGAGATGGCAAATGTCAATATTTTATTTGTAATAGAACATAGATGACAGATCAAACGTTTAATCCGAGTAAATGTATAATTTTAAAGGAAAAATACGTTGATTCAAATTTTCACGGTGTCAACAAATCCCAAAAAAGTTTGGACAAGTAGCAATAAGAGGCTGGAAAAAGTAAATTTGAGCATAACGAAGAGCTGGAAGACCAATTAACACTAATTAGGTCAATTGGCAACATGATTGGGTATAAAAAGAGCTTCTCAGAGTGGCAGTGTCTCTCAGAAGCCAAGGTGGGTAGAGGATCACCAATTCCCACAATGTTGCGCAGAAAGATAGTGGAGCAATATCAGAAAGGTGTTACCCAGCGAAAAATTGCAAAGACTTTGCATCTATCATCATCAACTGTGCATAACATCATCCGAAGATTCAGAGAATCTGGAACAATCTCTGTGCGTAAGGGTCAAGGCCGTAAAACCATACTGGATGCCCGTGATCTCCGAGCCCTTAAACGACATTGCACCACAAACAGGAATGCTACTGTAAAGGAAATCACAGAATGGGCTCAGGAATACTTCTAGAAACCATTGTCAGTGAACACAATCCACCGTGCCATCCGCCGTTGCCAGCTGAAACTCTACAGTGCAAAGAAGAAGCCATTTTTAAGCAAGATCCACAAGCTCAGGCGTTTTCACTGGGCCAGGGATCATTTAAAATGGAGTGTGGCAAAATGGAAGACTGTTCTGTGGTCAGATGAGTCACGATTCAAAGTTCTTTTTGGAAATCTGGGACGCCATGTCATCCGGACCAAAGAGGACAAGGACAACCCAAGTTGTTATCAACGCTCAGTTCAGAAGCCTGCATCTCTAATGGTATGGGGTTGCGGGAGAGCGTGTGGCATGGGCAGCTTGCATGTCTGGAAAGGCACCATCAATGCAGAAAAATATATTCAGGTTCTAGAACAACATATGCTCCCATCCAGACGTCATCTCTTTCAGGGAAGACCCTGCATTTTTCAACAAGATAATGCCAGACCACATTCTGCATCAATCACAACATCATGGCTGTGTAGAAGAAGGATCCGGGTACTGAAATGGCCAGTCTGCAGTCCACTTCTTTCACCTATAGAGAACATTTGGCGCATCATAAAGAGGAAGGTGCAACAAAGAAGACCCAAGACGATTGAACAGTTAGAGGCCTGTATTAGACAAGAATGGGAGAGCATTCCTATTTCTATACGTGAGAAACTGGTTCCCTCGGTCCCCAGACGTCTGTTGAGTGTTGTAAGAAGAAGGGGAGATGCCACACAGTGGTGAAAATGGCCTTGTCCCAACTTTTTGGGGATTTTTGACACCATGAAATTCTGATTCAACATATTTTTCCCTTAAAATTGTACATTTTCTCAGTTTAAACTTTTTTTCCGTGATTTATGTTCTATTCTGAATAAAATATTAGAAGTTGGCACCTCCACATCATTGCATTCAGTTTTTATTCACGATTTGTATAGTGTCCCAACTTTTTTGGAATCCGGTTTGTATACCAGACATGCAAAAATGCAAAAAAAAAAAAAAAGCCACACACAAATATATGAGAATTTACTGTAAGCACTATGGGTCACAATCACAAATAGGGTTGAGTGAACCCGAACTGTAAAGTTCAGATTTGTACTGAACTTTAGGATTTTTTTACCCAGGACCCGAACCCAAACTTTTCTGTAAAAGTTTGGGTTCGGGTTCGGTGTTCGGCAACTTAATGGCGCTTTTGAAATCAACAAGCGTTTAACCTGTGTGCCCTTAGAAGCCATCACCGCCATGCCTACTAATGGCATGGCTGTGATTGGCCAGTGCAGCATGTGACGCAGCCTCTATATAAGCTGGAGTCACATATCGTTGCACGTCACTCTGCTCTGATTAATGTAGGGATAGGATGCTGCTGCTGTGATGGAGAGAATGGAAAAGAATCTTTAATCTGAAGTGCTTGTTAACTCAGCGATCTACCTAGGTTTTGTTTTGTGGGTGCAGTGCACAATCTTTTTACCCTGCCCTGAGCCCAGTGACACAGAAAAATAACTTTTATCTGTCTGTTAGTTAGGTGGGCGGTGGCGGTCATTTTATGCAAGTTCAGTGCACCAGCACAGCATATGTGCATTTGAGTCAAATACAAGGTTTAAACACTGCAGTTATATTCAGGGTTTAAAAAAACACCTATTTTTGGCAAGACCCTACAACTGTGGCCTTTGCAGCACTTGTCAGTGTGAAATTTAAGCTTGAAATACTGCAATAATTTTCTGGGTTTTGAAAAACACACTTTTGGGGCAAAATACAAAATTTTACAGCCCTTGCTGCATCTGTCAGTGTGGAATACACGTGTTAGATACTGCTGTTGTATTCTGTTGTAAAAAAAACACCTATTTTGGGCAAAATACTAAATTTGCGGCGTTTGCTGCATATGTCATCGTTAAATACAAGCTTGAAATACTGCAATAATTTTCTGGGTTTAAAAAAGCACCCATTTTTGGCAATACCCTTCATCTGGGGCTTATGCAGCATTTGTCAGTGTGATTATTCCAGCTTAGCTCCCCCTCTGTTAGAGAAGTGGGCTGTTCCCACATCCTGCAGCATGGGTGGAGAAGGAAGTTAGAGTCAGTGAAGCCTACCCCTGCTAAGGGAAGGCTGTGTGATAGCATTCAGGAGATCCCCTGTATAGGGAAGGCAGCAAGGATATAGTCTCGGCTGAGACTTGGTCATATACCCAGCCTGAGCACCTCTAGCCTCAGCTGGATGAAGAAGCAGAAATTACCAACAATCTCCAGAGTTCCAGGAAGAAAGTATCCCCTGAGAAACCATCTGAGAGATAAGTCCAGAGTCCTAGGAGAAGTCAATTCCTCCTCAGCTAATCTGTCCCTTATACAGCAGAAGTTACTGAAAAGTACAGAAGATTAATTCCTGTCACAATTACAGAGCTACCAAGCAGACAACTTATCCTGCAAGCTCTAAATTTAAAGCAGAAGTATTTATTCCTGCCAATCATTGCCAAAACCTGCTGGGACCAGAGACCAAAGCTGTATACTGTTTGGATGCAAGTTATTTCAAGTAACGTTTGAACTTCATCTAAAGGTCTGGACATCAGTTCTTCTGCAAAATTCCTTTATTACTCCTACTATCACTACATTCAAATGTATTGCAAATGAGCCAGGAAGCCAGGAGTCTAGCCAGTGCAGAGCAACTGTTCTCGGCATGTCTTTGGTGAGGTGAGTTTTATTTATTTTTTACAAAGTATACCTGTTTTTAACACCTGTTAGTTTTTTGCACTTCAGTCTAAACTAGGGTTGCCACCTATACGGGAATGACCCGGACACAGGTTTGCAATCCTGTGCCCGGGTACAAGCCTTTCTCAGACCCGGGCACAGGATCAGCTGTGAATGATGGCGGCGGCTGGGCACAGGGAGATGAACGCTTCCATTGTGGAAGCGATCATCTCCATAGTCATCTGTATTGCCGTCCTCAGGACCGCGATACAGATGGCTGTGCTACGGCAGGGGAGGGAGAGGTGTCTCCCTCCCCTATTCCTCTGATAGGCTGCGAGCCTTGTGCCTGCAGCCTATCAGAGGCTGGTGCAGGCGGCGCGATTACGTCATCACGCCGCCTGAGCCGTACATCAGGGTACACATTCCGGGAAGAGGCCTGCATCGCGTCGTTGGAGGTAAGCAAAAGATTTTTGTTTTTTTTGTTTAGAGAATAGAGGCACCTGAAATTGGCACATATGGGGGAAGGGTGGAAAGAGGCACCTTATAATGGCACATATTGGGGAGGAGAAATGAGGCACTTGAAACTGGCACATATGGGGAAGGGGGGGGAGAGGCACCTTATACTGGCACATATTTGGGGGGGAAAGAGGCACTTGAAATTGGCACATATAGGGGAAGGGGTGGAAAGAGGCACCTTATACTGGTACATATTAGGGGGTGGAATGAGGCACTTGAAACTGCCACATATGGGGGAAGGGGTGGAAAGGGGCACCTGTCACGGCTGAGGATGGGGATAACCCTCAGCCGTGCGATGACAGAAGATGGTAGTCACGACTCCGCCAGGAAGACAGAATTAGGGAGCAGGTCACCTCCTATTGCTTCCCTAATCTGACCCTAACTCCTAGCGACATGAGCCGACCTTGAAGGTAGGAGAACTCATGCTCTGGAACCTCGGGTCCCTACTAACCCTCCGCAGGTCCCTAAGCTAGGAGCTGGGTAGACTACCTGTTCCTCCTGGACATGGACAAATAGGAGTCTAAAAATGGCCAAACTATAAAGAAAGGGGAACAGGTACAGTCATATGGCAATGGCAGGTAAGTGCAACTAGTACTAACACCTACCTGCCACAGACACAGAGCCTGGGACCCAAGTATAAGTGCTGCTGTCCACAACAACATAATAGACAGAGCACACACACCACACAGGACGCCAGGAAACCATACGCTGCAATAAATAGACATGACATACAAACACATCCTCATAACATTGTGTATAACAATATATAACAATTTATGACCACAAGGGTGGCCCCCACTGGCAGATGGAATTACCAGGAGGATGTCTCCAGCAAAGCATGGCTGAAGAACCCCTCAGCTTCAGATCTCCAAAGAGGCTTTATAGCCCAAAGTGGCCACACCCACACAGACACACACAGGAGAGGGAATTAACCCTTCCAACACTAACCAGGGAAGTGAAACCACTTAAAGGGGAAGTGTCCAAATGAAGATCACACTGCAGCTGTTACCGCAGGCAACGACATGCATGGCAACCATGTCCTGGGAGTCAGCCAGAAGGCCGAGACACTGCCACCAAATGTACACCATACCAAACGTTGCCACGGGCAGCCACAGTGAAGGGAAGTGTCACAGTGCAGACCTAACATAACACCTAGTGCACGCCAGACATACAAAGTGCATAACATACACACACACCCAACCAGGAGTTACCGCATGCACTTGACAGCAAGCTGCCCAGCAACAGCTCAGGCTGCTATACTGCCAAGTACAACCATGTTACCAGCGGCAACCACACGTGAGGCAACATACAGCAGCCCTCACCATGTGGTTGACAATAAAACCATACCGCAGGCAACTGCATGCGGATCCTGAGTCACAACCATGACCATGCACCTTATACTGGCACATATTGGGGGGGAGAATGAGACACTTGAAACTGCCACATATGGGGGGAGGGGGGAAAGAGGCACCTTATACTGGCACATATTGGGGGGAGAAATGAGGCACTTGATACTGGCACATATAAGGGAATGGGGGGGAGAGGCACTTTATACTGGCACATATTGGGGGGGGGAGAAATGAGGCACTTCTGTGTAATACTGAGTACATTGTGGGAGTTGTATTTTTACAACAGCTGGAGGGCCGCAGGTTGAGCATGCTTGTCCTATGAGATAGCTACTCCAGAGAGATTTCAAGAACACCAAGGATACAGCTTTCCTAAAAGCTACGGTGTTGTTAGTCAGCAGAGTGACTAACAATCCACAGCTATTGAGACCCTGCTCTAGATGAGAGACTACGGTTCAGACACCCATCACCAACTCAAAGCCTGCATTACACAGTGGACACCTATATCCACAAGTGCAAGCTTATAGCTGTTAGCCAGAAGTTCAAGAAAGAGTCATCACTGAGGTGGCATAAACTGCAAATTTGGTGGTTTGAGGTTTCTACGCAATATGTCCCTCTTATAGAGCAAGTAAACGTGATGCCAGCTGCGGTTAAGCAGCGGTAGATCAAGGCTCCCTTCGTAGATGGTAATGTTGGTACCCAGATGTAGGATTGTCAGAGTGGTGCAGGGTGGCTTACAGTCTCTGCAGATGTTATGTACACATGTCACAGTTTTCCTACGTGGATATCCGTGGATCCCAGATGTGATGGGTAGTGATGGACAAATATCGTACAGGACGATTCGCAAATGCGATCGCGATCAAATGTTCGCAAGTTTGCGGCAGACCCTATTCACTTTAATGGCATGTGAACCTGAAAAACCTTCAGGTCATATTTGCAGCCACCAAATACAAACCGGATTCCAAAAAAGTTGGGACACTATACAAATCGTGAATAAAAACTAAATGCAATGATGTGGAGATGGCAAATGTCAATATTTTATTTGTAATAGAACGTAGATGACAGATCAAATGTTTAATCCAAGTAAATGTATAATTTTAAAGGAAAAATGCGTTGATTCAAAATTTCACGGTGTCAACAAATTCCCAAAAAGTTGGGACAAGTAGCAATAAGAGGCTGGAAAAAGTTAATTTGAGTATAACGAAGAGCTGGAAGACCAATTAACACTAATTAGGTCAATTGGCAACATGATTGGGTATAAAAAGAGCTTCTCAGGGTGGCAGTGTCTCTCAGAAGCCAAGATGGGTAGAGGATCACCAATTCCCACAATGTTGCGCAGAAAGATAGTGGAGCAATATCAGAAAGGTGTTACCCAGCGAAAAATTGCAAAGACTTTGCATCTATCATCATCAACTGTGCATAACATCATCCGAAGATTCAGAGAATCTGGAACAATCTCTGTGCGTAAGGGTCAAGGCCGTAAAACCATACTGGATGACCGTGATCTCCGGGCCCTTAAACGACACTGCACCACAAACTGGAATGCTACTGTAAAGGAAATCACAGAATGGGCTCAGGAATACTTCCAGAAACCATTGTCAGTGAACACAATCCACCGTGCCATCCGCTGTTGCCAGCTGAAACTCTACAGTGCAAAGAAGAAGCCATTTCTAAGCAAGATCCACAAGCTCAGGCGTTTTCACTGGGCCAGGGATCATTTAAAATGGAGTGTGGCAAAATAGAAGACTGTTCTGTGGTCAGATGAGTCACGATTAGAGTTGAGCGAACACCTGGATGTTCGGGTTCGAGAAGTTCGGCCGAACATCCCGGAAATGTTCGGGTTCGGGATCCGAACCCGATCCGAACTTCGTCCCGAACCCGAACCCCATTGAAGTCAATGGGGACCCGAACTTTTCGGCACTAAAACGGCTGTAAAACAGCCCAGGAAAGGGCTAGAGGGCTGCAAAAGGCAGCAACATGTAGGTAAATCCCCTGCAAACAAATGTGGATAGGGAAATTAATTAAAATAAAAATTAAATAAATAAAAATTAACCAAAATCAATTGGAGAGAGGTTCCATAGCAGAGAATCTGGCTTCCCGTCACCCACCACTGGAACAGTCCATTCTCAGATATTTAGGCCCCGGCACCCAGGCAGAGGAGAGAGGTCCCGTAACAGACAATCTGGCTTCATGTCAGCAGAGAATCAGTCTTCATGTCATAGCAGAGAATCAGGCTTCACGTCACCCACCACTGTAATAGTCCATTTTCATAAATTTAGGCCCAGCACCCAGGCAGAGGAGAGAGGTCCCGTAACAGACAATCTGGCTTCATGTCAGCAGAGAATCAGTCTTCATATCATAGCAGAGAATCTGGCTTCCCGTTACCCACCACTGGAACAGTCCATTCTCAGATATTTAGGCCCCGGCACCCAGGCAGAGGAGAGAGGTCCCGTAACAGACAATCTGGCTTCATGTCAGCAGAGAATCAGTCTTCATATCATAGCAGAGAATCAGGCTTCACGTCAGCCACCACTGCAACAGTCCATTGTCATAAATTCAGGCCCAGCACCCAGGCAGAGGAGAGAGGTCCCGTAACAGACAATCTGGCTTCATGTCAGCAGAGAATCAGTCTGCATGTCATAGCAGAGAATGAGGCTTCACGTCACCCACCACTGCAACAGTCCATTTTCATAAATTTAGGCCCAGCACCCAGGCAGAGGAGAGAGGTCCCGTAACAGAGGATCTGGCTTCATGTCACCAGAGAATCAGTCTGCATGTCATAGCAGAGAATCAGGCTTCACGTCACCCACCACTGCAACAGTCCATTTTCATAAATTTAGGCCCAGCACCCAGGCAGAGGAGAGAGGTCCCGTAACAGAGGATCTGGCTTCATGTCACCAGAGAATCAGTCTGCATGTCATAGCAGAGAATGAGGCTTCACGTCAGCCACCACTGCAACAATCCATTGGCATATATTTAGGCCTAGCACACAGGCAGAGGAGAGGTTCATTCAACTTTGGGTAGCCTTGCAATATAATGGTAAAATGAAAATAAAAATAGGATTGAATGAGGAAGTGCCCTGGAGTCCAATAATATATGGTTATGGGGAGGTAGTTAATGTCTAATCTGGACAAGGGACGGACAGGTCCTGTGGGATCCATGCCTGGTTCATTTTTATGAACGTCAGCTTGTCCACATTGGCTGTAGACAGGCGGCTGCGTTTGTCTGTAATGACGCCCCCTGCCGTGCTGAATACACGTTCAGACAAAACGCTGGCTGCCGGGCAGGCCAGCACCTCCAAGGCATAAAAGGCTAGCTCTGGCCACGTGGACAATTTAGAGACCCAGAAGTTGAATGGGGCCGAACCATCAGTCAGTACGTGGAGGGGTGTGCACACGTACTGTTCCACCATGTTAGTGAAATGTTGCCTCCTGCTAACACGTTGCGTATCAGGTGGTGGTGCAGTTAGCTGTGGCGTGTTGACAAAAGTTTTCCACATCTCTGCCATGCTAACCCTGCCCTCAGAGGAGCTGGCCGTGACACAGCTGCCTTGGCGACCTCTTGCTCCTCCTCTGCCTTGGCCTTGGGCTTCCACTTGTTCCCCTGTGACATTTGGGAATGCTCTCAGTAGCGCGTCTACCAACGTGCGCTTGTACTCGCGCATCTTCCTATCACGCTCCAGTGCAGGAAGTAAGGTGGGCACATTGTCTTTGTAGCGTGGATCCAGCAGGGTGGCAACCCAGTAGTCCGCACAGGTTAAAATGTGGGCAACTCTGCTGTCGTTGCGCAGGCACTGCAGCATGTAGTCGCTCATGTGTGCCAGGCTGCCCAGGGGTAAGGACAAGCTGTCCTCTGTGGGAGGCGTATCGTCATCGTCCTGCCTTTCCCCCCAGCCACGCACCAGTGATGGACCCGAGCTGCGTTGGGTGCCACCCCGCTGTGACCATGCTTCATCCTCATCCTCCTCCACCTCCTCCTCATCCTCGTCCTCCTCGTCCTCCAGTAGTGGGCCCTGGCTGGCCACATTTGTACCTGGCCTCTGCTGTTGCCAAAAACCTCCCTCTGAGTCACTTCGAAGAGACTGGCCTGAAAGTGCTAAAAATGACCCCTCTTCCTCCTCCTCCTCCTCCTCCTCCTGGGCCACCTCCTCTTCCATCATCGCCCTAAGTGTTTTCTCAAGGAGACATAGAAGTGGTATTGTAACGCTGATAACGGTGTCATCGCCACTGGCCATGTTGGTGGAGTACTCGAAACAGCGCAACAGGGCACACAGGTCTCGCATGGAGGCCCAGTCATTGGTGGTGAAGTGGTGCTGTTCTGTAGTGCGACTGACCCGTGCGTGCTGCAGCTGAAACTCCACTATGGCCTGCTGCTGCTCGCACAGTCTGTCCAGCATGTGCAAGGTGGAGTTCCACCTGGTGGGCACGTCGCATATGAGGCGGTGCGCGGGAAGGCCGAAGTTACGCTGTAGCGCAGACAGGCGAGCAGCGGCAGGATGTGAACGCCGGAAGCGCGAACAGACGGCCCGCACTTTATGCAGCAGCTCTGACATGTCGGGGTAGTTGTGAATGAACTTCTGCACCACCAAATTCAGCACATGCGCCAAGCAAGGGATGTGCGTCAAATTGGCTAGTCCCAGAGCTGCAACGAGATTTCGCCCATTATCACACACCACCAGGCCGGGCTTGAGGCTCACCGGCAGCAACCACTCGTCGGTCTGTTGTTCAATACCCCGCCACAACTCCTGTGCGGTGTGGGGCCTGTCCCCCAAACATATGAGTTTCAGAATGGCCTGCTGACGTTTACCCCGGGCTGTGCTGAAGTTGGTGGTGAAGGTGTGTGGCTGACTGGATGAGCAGGTGGAAGAAGAGGAGGAGGAAGCCGAGAAGGAGGAGGTGGCAACAGGAGGCAAAGAATGTTGCCCTGCGATCCTTGGCGGCGGCAGGACGTGCGCCAAACAGCTCTCCGCCTGGGGCCCAGCTGCCACTACATTTACCCAGTGTGCAGTTAGGGAGATATAGCGTCCCTGGCCGTGCTTACTGGTCCACGTATCTGTGGTTAGGTGGACCTTGCTACAGATGGCGTTGCGCAGTGCACACTTGATTTTATCGGATACTTGGTTGTGCAGGGAAGGCACGGCTCTCTTGGAGAAGTAGTGCCGGCTGGGAACAACATACTGTGGGACAGCAAGCGACATGAGCTGTTTGAAGCTGTCTGTGTCCACCAGCCTAAATGACAGCATTTCATAGGCCAGTAGTTTAGAAATGCTGGCATTCAGGGCCAGGGATCGAGGGTGGCTAGGTGGGAATTTACGCTTTCTATCAAATGTTTGTGAGATGGAGAGCTGAACGCTGGCGTGTGACATGGTTGAGACGCTTGGTGACGGAGGTGGTGGTGGTGGTGTTGGTGGTACATCCCCTGTTTGCTGGGCGGCAGGTGCCAACGTTCCTCCAGAGGCGGAGGAAGAGGCCGAGGCGGCAGCAGCAGAATAGGCCGAGGCGGCAGCAGCAGAAGAGGTAGCAGGGGGAGCCTGAGTGACTTCCTTGGTTTTAAGGTGTTTACTCCACTGCAGTTCATGCTTTGCATGCAGGTGCCTGGTCATGCAGGTTGTGCTCAGGTTCAGAACGTTAATGCCTCGCTTCAGGCTCTGATGGCACAGCGTGCAAACCACTCGGGTCTTGTCGTCAGCACATTGTTTGAAGAAGTGCCATGCCAGGGAACTCCTTGAAGCTGCCTTTGGGGTGCTCGGTCCCAGATGGCGGCGGTCAGTAGCAGGCGGAGTCTCTTGGCGGCGGGTGTTCTGCTTTTGCCCACTGCTCCCTCTTTTGCTACGCTGTTGGCTCGGTCTCACCACTGCCTCTTCCTCCGAACTGTGAAAGTCAGTGGCACGACCTTCATTCCATGTGGGGTCTAGGACCTCATCGTCCCCTGCATCGTCTTCCACCCAGTCTTGATCCCTGACCTCCTGTTCAGTCTGCACACTGCAGAAAGACGCAGCAGTTGGCACCTGTGTTTCGTCATCATCAGAGACATGCTGAGGTGGTATTCCCATGTCCTCATCATCAGGAAACATAAGTGGTTGTGCGTCAGTGCATTCTATGTCTTTCACCGCTGGGGAAGGGCTAGGTGGATGCCCTTGGGAAACCCTGCCAGCGGAGTCTTCAAACAGCATAAGAGACTGCTGCATAACTTGAGGCTGAGACAGTTTCCCTGGTATGCATGGGGGTGATGTGACAGACTGATGGGGTTGGTTTTCAGGCGCCATCTGTGCGCTTTCTGCAGAAGACTGGGTGGGAGATAATGTGAACGTGCTGGATCCACTGTCGGCCACCCAATTGACTAATGCCTGTACCTGCTCAGGCCTTACCATCCTTAGAACGGCATTGGGCCCCACCATATATCGCTGTAAATTCTGGCGGCTACTGGGACCTGAGGTAGTTGGTACACTAGGACGTGTGGATGTGGCAGAACGGCCACGTCCTCTCCCAGCACCAGAGGGTCCACTAACACCACCACGACCATGTCCACGTCCGCGTCCCTTACTAGATGTTTTTCTCATTGTTATGGTTCACCACAACAACAAATATATTATTTGGCCCAATGTATTGTATTCAAATTCAGCGGGATATAAATTTGAGGCCTAGTATTTAGGCGCTGGGTGACCGGTATGGATTTAGTGACAGAATTAGACTTGGAAATGCACAGAAGCGTGTGTGTGAAGTTATTCTGAATGACCCAATGTGCACCTTGAATATTATATACCCTTTTTGGGATAGATTTCAAATAGCTCTGATATAGCAGGAACCACTAAATTATGAAATTGCTAAATTGGGAATTGTACTTCAACCCAGAACAAAAAATGTGCTTTGACGGGCACTAAATAACTTTCCCAGCTACAACAGGACAGCGGTAACGAGAGATTTAGAGGGATTTAAATTTGAGGCCTAGTATTTAGGCGCTGGGTCACCGGTATGGATTTAGTGACAGAATTAGACTTGGAAATGCACAGAAGCGTGTGTGTGAAGTTATTCTGAATGACCCTATGTGCACCTTCAATATTATATACCCTTTTAGGGATAGATTTCAAATAGCTCTGATATAGCAGAAACCACTAAATTATGAAATTGCTAAATTGGGAATTGTACTTCAACCCAGAACAAAAAATGTGCTTTGACGGACACTAAATATCTTGCCCAGCAACAACAGTACAGCGGTGGGTAACGAGAGATTTAGAGGGATTTAAATTTGAGGCCTAGTATTTAGGCGCTGGGTGACCGGTATGGATTTAGTGACAGAATTAGACTTGGAAATGCACAGAAGCGTGTGTGTGAAGTTATTCTGAATGACCCAATGTGCACCTTGAATATTATATACCCTTTTTGGGATAGATTTCAAATAGCTCTGATATAGCAGGAACCACTAAATTATGAAATTGCTAAATTGGGAATTGTACTTCAACCCAGAACAAAAAATGTGCTTTGACGGGCACTAAATAACTTTCCCAGCTACAACAGGACAGCGGTAACGAGAGATTTAGAGGGATTTAAATTTGAGGCCTAGTATTTAGGCGCTGGGTGACAGGTATGGGTTTAGTGACAGAATTAGACTTGGAAATGCACAGAAGCGTGTGTGTGAAGTTATTCTGAATGACCCAATGTGCACCTTCAATATTATATACCCTTTTAGGGATAGATTTCAAATAGCTCTGATATAGCAGAAACCACTAAATTATGAAATTGCTAAATTGGGAATTGTACTTCAACCCAGAACAAAAAATGTGCTTTGACGGACACTAAATATCTTGCCCAGCAACAACAGTACAGCGGTGGGTAACGAGAGATTTAGAGGGATATAAATTTGAGGCCTAGTATTTAGGCGCTGGGTCACCGGTATGGATTTAGTGACAGAATTAGACTTGGAAATGCACAGAAGCGTGTGTGTGAAGTTATTCTGAATGACCCTATGTGCACCTTCAATATTATATACCCTTTTAGGGATAGATTTCAAATAGCTCTGATATAGCAGAAACCACTAAATTATGAAATTGCTAAATTGGGAATTGTACTTCAACCCAGAACAAAAAATGTGCTTTGACGGACACTAAATATCTTGCCCAGCAACAACAGTACAGCGGTGGGTAACGAGAGATTTAGAGGGATTTAAATTTGAGGCCTAGTATTTAGGCGCTGGGTCACCGGTATGGATTTAGTGACAGAATTAGACTTGGAAATGCACAGAAGCGTGTGTGTGAAGTTATTCTGAATGACCCTATGTGCACCTTCAATATTATATACCCTTTTAGGGATAGATTTCAAATAGCTCTGATATAGCAGAAACCACTAAATTATGAAATTGCTAAATTGGGAATTGTACTTCAACCCAGAACAAAAAATGTGCTTTGACGGACACTAAATATCTTGCCCAGCAACAACAGTACAGCGGTGGGTAACGAGAGATTTAGAGGGATTTAAATTTGAGGCCTAGTATTTAGGCGCTGGGTCACCGGTATGGATTTAGTGACAGAATTAGACTTGGAAATGCACAGAAGCGTGTGTGTGAAGTTATTCTGAATGACCCAATGTGCACCTTCAATATTATATACCCTTTTAGGGATAGATTTCAAATAGCTCTGATATAGCAGAAACCACTAAATTATGAAATTGCTAAATTGGGAATTGTACTTCAACCCAGAACAAAAAATGTGCTTTGACGGACACTAAATATCTTGCCCAGCAACAACAGTACAGCGGTAACGAGAGATTTAGAGGGATTTAAATTTGAGGCCTAGTATTTAGGCGCTGGGTGACAGGTATGGGTTTAGTGACAGAATTAGACTTGGAAATACACAGTAGCGGGTGTGTGTGAAGTTATTCTGAATGACCCAATGTGCACCTTCAATATTATATACCCTTTTAGGGATAGATTCCAAATAGCTCTGATATAGCAGGAACCACTAAATTATGAAATTGCTAAATTGGGAATTGTACTTCAACCCAGAACAAAAAATGTGCTTTGACGGACACTAAATATCTTGCCCAGCAACAACAGTACAGCGGTAACGAGAGATTTAGAGGGATTTAAATTTGAGGCCTAGTATTTAGGCGCTGGGTGACAGGTATGGGTTTAGTGACAGAATTAGACTTGGAAATACACAGTAGCGGGTGTGTGTGAAGTTATTCTGAATGACCCAATGTGCACCTTCAATATTATATACCCTTTTTGGGATAGATTTCAAATAGCTCTGATATAGCAGGAACCACTAAATTATGAAATTGCTAAATTGGGAATTGTATTTCAACCCAGAACAAGAAATGTGCTTGAACGGACACTAAATAACTCGCCCAGCTACAGCACTAGGGACAGATTTAGCTGGATATAAATTTGAGGCCTAGTATTTAGGCGCTGGGTGACCGGTATGGATTTAGTGACAGAATTAGACTGGGATATGGCCAAAAAATAAACAGACTATTGCTGGTTAAATGCACTTGGTGTGACAGCTTCACCCTGATGTAGGCTTTAGCCAAAAAACAACCACACCATTGAGGGTTAAATGCACTTGGTGACAGGCGCAGCTTGCCCCTGATTTTGTATATGGCCAAAAAATGAACAGACTATTGCTGGTTAAATGCACTTGGTGTGACAGCTTCACCCTGATGTAGGCTTTAGCCAAAAAACAACCACACCATTGAGGGTTAAATGCACTTGGTGACAGGCGCAGCTTGCCCCTGATTTTGTATATGGCCAAAAAATGAACAGACTATTGCTGGTTAAATGCACTTGGTGTCACAGCTTCACCCTGATGTAGGCTTTAGCCAAAAAACAACCACACCATTGAGGGTTAAATGCACTTGGTGACAGGCGCAGCTTGCCCCTGATTTTGTATATGGCCAAAAAATGAACAGACTATTGCTGGTTAAATGCACTTGGTGTGACAGCTTCACCCTGATGTAGGCTTTAGCCAAAAAACAACCACACCATTGAGGGTTAAATGCACTTGGTCGCAGCTTGTGCTGGCGCACCACAAGACACAAAATGGCCGCCGATCACCCCAGAAAAATGAGACTGACAAACGGTCTGTGCAGCCTAAAAACAGTGAGCAATTGAGGATCAGCAGCTCAATGATCCACAGCTGCAGATCGATCAGTTAATCAAGTCCTTTGGAGGAGTTAATCTGCCTAATCTCGCCCTACTGTCGCAGCCGCAACCTCTCCCTACGCTAATCAGAGCAGAGTGACGGGCGGCGCTATGTGACTCCAGCTTAAATAGAGGCTGGGTCACATGGTGCTCTGGCCAATCACAGCCATGCCAATAGTAGGCATGGCTGTGATGGCCTCTTGGGGCAAGTAGTATGACGCTTGTTGATTGGCTGCTTTGCAGCCTTTCAAAAAGCGCCAAGAAAGCGTCACAAAAGCGCCAAGAAAGCGACGAACACCGAACCCGAACCCGGACTTTTACGAAAATGTCCGGGTTCGGGTCCGTGTCACGGACACCCCAAAATTCGGTACGAACCCGAACTATACAGTTCGAGTTCGCTCATCCCTAGTCACGATTCGAAGTTCTTTTTGGAAATCTGGGACGCCATGTAATCCGGACCAAAGAGGACAAGGACAACCCAAGTTGTTATCAACGCTCAGTTCAGAAGCCTGCATCTCTGATGGTATGGGGTTGAATGAGTGCGTGTGGCATGGGCAGCTTGCATGTCTGGAAAGGCACCATTAATGCAGAAAAATATATTCAGGTTCTAGAACAACATATGCTCCCATCCAGACGTCACTTCTTTCAGGGAAGACCCTGCATTTTTCAACAAGATAATGCCAGACCACATTCTGCATCAATCACAACATCATGGCTGCGTAGGAGAAGGATTCGGGTACTGAAATGGCCAGTCTGCAGTCCAGATCTTTCACCTATAGAGAACATTTGGCGCATCATAAAGAGGAAGGTGCAACAAAGAAGGCCCAAGACGATTGAACAGTTAGAGGCCTGTATTAGACAAGAATGGGAGAGCATTCCTATTTCTAAACTTGAGAAACTGGTCTCCTCGGTCCCCAGACCTTGCCTTGTCCCAACTTTTTGGGTATTTGTTGACACCATGAAATTCTGATTCAACATATTTTTCCCTTAAAATTGTACATTTTCTCAGTTTAAACTTTTGTTCCGTGATTTATGTTCTATTCTGAATAAAATATTAGAAGTTGGCACCTCCACATCATTGCATTCAGTATTTATTCACGATTTGTATAGTGTCCCAACTTTTTTGGAATCTGGTTTGTACTTACATGAAGTGTACAAATCATCCCACAACATGGACAGTGACACACAAGAGGGGGATCAATGGCAAAAATTCTCCCCAAAAACATGTATTTTAACCAGGGACCATTTTTATTCATGTTAAGGGGAAATTCTCTGAAATGTGCCCTGCTGGAGCATAGAAAATTAATATTTTAGGCCACGGGAGTACAGGCTCCAAAAATTTGACATTCACCTGACAGAAAACATGAAGTGATTTTGTGGCTGGCGGTACATTAGACGGTCATTGGATATAAATTTTACTGCAGGCCAGTACAAATAGATATCAAATACATATGTTTAAAAGATCAAAAAATATAAAATTGGATTAAAAACATGGCTAATGAAATTCCCTCTCCTGAAAAAAACTCAAATGATAACAGCTGAAATTCGATAACAGGTGTTGAATTTCTCAGAGGTCCCAAACATTAGGCATTCACCGAACAGAAAAGAACAAGTAATTATGTGGCTAGAGGTATATTAGAAGGTCATTCAATATCAATTTTACTGCAGGCCAGTGTAGTAGATGCCCCAAACATTAGGCATTCACAAGACAAAAACAAAAAATTGATAATGTGGATGGAGGTACATTATGCGGTCACCGTATAACAATTTTACTGTTGGCCAGTTAGATTACAGGCCCCAAAAATTATACATTCACCGTACATAAAAGATCAAGTGATTATGTGGCCAGAGGTATATTAGACGGTCAATGGATATCAATTTTACAGGTGGCCAGTGGACTACACGCCCCAAAAATTATTTATTCACTGTACAGAAAAGCACAATTGATAGTGATGATCGAGCACCAAAGTATTCGGGTGTTTGGCCCGAACACCCGAGTATAATGGAAGTCAATAGGAGACAACCAGGGGAGGGTGCCTGGTCCATTGGAAAAAGTCAGAAAGTTACATAAACACCACCGAAATGGATAAGGAACAGCATGGGGACGATGTCTGGATGCATCTTGGACTCCCAGGTCGCTGCTGGGAACCATGTTGCCCGAGTTGTACGCCACTTTTACAGAATGACAAAAATACGCACAAACCCCCCCCCCCCCCCCCCCCCCGAAAAAATTGTTCTTTCCTGTATATTCAATTGTATATAAAGAGCAAGTGCTGGAAAAAATTACAAGCAAGAGGCACTCCGAAACAGCCTGTATATCACATAAAGGAGGGCCTCATTCACATTGTGGTACAATAGTTCAGTTAGTGGGACTCCTACACTCTTAAAGCCTTATAAAAATTACAAGGAATCAGCACTCAAAAACACCCTTTGTTGCACATAAATGAGGGCATCATACACACCCTTGAAAAATTATGATTGATGGCCTGCTGGTGACCCTCAAAAACATTTGGAGCAAGGGCCTGCTGATCTGACCATCTAAAACCTCAAGGGTGAGGGCCGGCTGCTGCATTAGTGACTCTAGATAACTTCTGGGCGATTGCATGTCCCCGTGACAGCGACGATCCATTTGGATGTCTGCCCTAGCAACTTTTGATGTTCTTTTCTGCGCCTACCATGATGATCACGGGTAATGGGGAATCAGGGTTCGCTGCTGGAGAGGGAGCCTGAGAAAGGGCAACCACATCCAAGGAAGGTCAATGGCTGAAATCTGTTTGGTTGTTGTTGCCTTTCCCCTTTTTTTTTCCTAATTGTGAACCACCCAAAGAGGGTGGGTCAAGTTATTAAAGTACAAGAATTTAAGGAAGGCAGCAGGCACATGGCAATTACCTACTCCCGACTCGGGGAGGTAGTGATGATAAATAACAATACAGCACTCCTAAGTTATTGGAATGAGTACACTTTCCGTTAACAAGGATCTATTGAAGGGTGCCAGCAGCCAACTTGCTCCCGGCATCCACAACGTTCACCCAGTGTGCCATCATGGTGAGGATTGCGTTGACCAGACTCTTGGCTACTGAGACTGGACTTGTAGGTGAGGGCTTGCTGTGGCTTTGTTGAGTCTAGATAACTTCTAGACTATCGCATGTCCCTGTTTCGGTGACGATCCAATTGGATGTCTGCTCTTTCAACTTTGGAGCAATTTTTCAACAAGAACCCTCTGGCATAGCACAGTTTTGCTTGTCTTCTCCACCAGAGGAATAAGAGATGAGAAGTTCTCTTTGTAGGCGGGGTCGAGAAGGGTGAGCAACCAGTAATCTGTGTTGTCTAAACTACATATAATGCCTGGGTCGTGGGAAAGGCAGCCTAACATGAGCCTATCAGCCATGTGTGCCAGAATACCAACACGCAAGACTTCACTGTCATCATCAGAAGGTGAGCTAACCCTGTAAAAGATTGTAGGTGAGGGCCTGCAGGTGAGCTGAACCTATAAAACATTATATGCGAGGGCCTGCAGGTGAGCTGACCCTGTAAAAAATTATATGTGTAAGGGCATTATATGCGATGAATAAGCATGTTGATATGATGGAAGAGGAGGATGAGAAAAGGAAGATTCAACCATATACACATAAAGGAAGGTCTCATTCACACTGTGGTGCAATAGTTCAGGTAGTGGGACTCCTACACCCATAAAGCCTATGCACTAAGTTAAAGGGCTGCCAAAAATTACAAGGAACCGACACTCCAAAACACCCTTTGTTACACATAAAGGAGGGCATCATACACATCCTTGAAAAATTATGATTGGTGGCCTGCTGGTGCAAGGGCTTGCTGATCTGACCACTAAAACATGAGGGACGAGGGCCTGCTGCTGAACTGACCTCTAAAACATTAGGGGCGATTGCCTGCTGGTGAGCTGACACTGTAAAACATTATATGCGAGTGCCTGTAGGTGAGCTGATGCTCTAAAACATTATATGCGAGTGCCTGCTGTTCAAATGACGCTCTAAAACATTATATGCAAGTGAATGGAATATATACAATCTGGATGAGGAAGAGGAGGAGGAGGACAAAACAAGATTCAACCATATACTCTTTTTTTGTGGTGGAAAAGGTGCATGGGAATACACTACAGTAGATGGAGTACATTATAAATGATAGATTTAAATTGACTTTATGTCCATCATCAGCTCAGCTCTCCTCTGGTGGAGTTGGAAAGTCAGGGGCAATCCAGGCCTTGTTCATTTGTATCTGAGTCAGGCTGTCAGCATTGCCAGTGGAGAAGCGGATACTCTTATCTGTTATAATGCCACCAGCAGCACTAAATACAAAAGCTGGCGGCAGGGCAGCCCAGAACATCCTAGAAAGGCCTAGAGAGCAAGTTTGTGTTACATGTCCAGCTTGGACATCCAGCAGTTGTAAGGCACTGAGGGATCATTTAGGATGCTGACACGGTCTGCTACGTATTCCTTCACCATCTTCCAAAATGTTTCCCTCCTTGTACCACTAAGCCGCGCTTCAGGGTGAGGTTGCTGGCGGGGTGTCATGAAAGTGTCCAATGCCTTGGAGAGTGTTGTCCTGCCTTTGTTGGAACTGCTGTGTGTTCCCCTGATCTCCCTTCCTCAGTTGCCTAAGGAAGTACGGACTCTGCCGGTCGCGTTGTCAGATGGAAAATTTTGGAGCAATCTCTCAACAAGTACCTTCTGGTATTGCACCGTTTTACTCGTCCTCCCCACCACAGTAATGAGAGATGATAAGTTCTCTTTGTAGCGGGAGTTGAGAAGGGTGAACACCCAGTAATCCGTGTTATCTAAAATGTGTATAATGCGAGGGTCGCAGGAAAGGCAGCCTACCATAAAGGCAGCCAGGTGTGACAGAGTACCAACATGCAATCAGGATGACTCTCAACCTCCTCATCCTCTTCTGCCCATCCATGTTGAACAGATGGAATTAAAGTTCCATGCGTACTACCCTCTGTTGTAGAGGCAACTGTCTCCAGCTTCTCCTCCTCTTCCTCTTCATGGTCCAATTTGCACTGAGAAGACAAACTGTGGGTGGTCTGGCTAATGTCCTGTGTAATGTCCTCCCCCATTTCCTCATCTGCCACATTCAGAGTGTCGTCCTTAATCGTGAGCAGAGCAGATCATTTGAGTAGACACAGCAGTGGGATGGTTACGCAGATAATAGCGTTATCGCCACTAACCATCTGTGTGGATTTATCAAAGTTTTTTAAAACCTCACAGAGGTCTGACATCAATGCCCACTCCTTGCTTGTGAATAGTGGCAGTTGACTAGAAAGGAGACGACCATGTTGCAGCTGGTATTCCACAAATTCCCTCTGCTGCTCACAAAGCCTGGCCAACATGTAGAACGTAGAGTTCCAGCGTGTGCTCACATCGCACAACAGTTGAGCTGAAAGTCGCAACCGCTGCTGCAGCTGTGGACGACTTGCGGAGATGGACACACACGCGGGGCACTTTCACTAGTAGCTCTGGCAAATTGGGGTAGGTTTTGATAAACCACTGAACCACTAAGTTTAAGATGTGGGCTAAGCATGGGATGTGTGTCAGGTTGCCGAGCTCCAAAGCCGCCACCAAGTTATGGCCATTGTCAGACACAACCATGCATGGTTGTAGGTTGAGTGGCAAGAGACACAGCTCAGTCTGATCCCTTATACCCTGCCCCAGCTCTGCGGCGGTGTTCTGTTTGTTCCCTAAGCAGATCAGCTTCAGCACGGCCTGTTGACGCTTACCCACAGCAGTGCTACACTGCTTCCAGCTAGCGACTGATGGCTGACTGCTGCTGGAGGTGGAAGTGGAGGAGGAGGAGGCGGCGGAGGAGAAGTGGGAGTTGGAGCCAGTAACATAGCTGCTGTTAGAGACCCTGATGGATGTAGGGCACGCAATCCTTGGCGTGGGTAGCCATCCCAGGGTATGACTCACTCCCTGACCTCCAGAATATTCACCCAGTGTGCGGTCAGGGAAATGTAGCGTCACTGGCCACCAGCACTTGTCCATGTGTCTGTGGTTAGGTGGACCTTCCCAGTAACTGCGTTTGTCAGGGCACGGGTGATGTTCTGGGACACATGCTGGTGTGGCGCATTTAGTGCTATGGCCTGTTGGTGGGCATTTGCGCTTGTGTTCAAATGACTGTGTTATGGACATTTGGACACTGCGCTGGGACAGGGAAGTGGATGTTGTTGCTGATGGTTCATGCGAAGGTCGAGGTGCAGGGCGAGGGGCATCTGGGCCTGCGCCTTCAACAGAGGATTGGCCAGCAGTGTGCGTAACACAGGGGAAGAAGAGGCTGTGGTGTTACCCGCAGACCCAGATTGTGGACCCAGGCATTCAGACCATTTATTAGGGTGCTTGGATGCCATGTGGCAGATCATCCTGGTGAAGGTGAGGTTGCTAGTGTTCATGTCCCAGCTCATTTTGGTCTGGCACAGGTTGCAAACTACCACTCTTTTGTCGTCTGCACTTTCCTCAAAAAAGCGCCATACTGCAGAACACCTACCCCTTGGCAAGGGAGATGCATGGGAGTGCTCGGTGTAATGATTGCAGGCTTGTTTGGTGTGGGCTGACTTCTCCCTTTTGCAACCCCACTGCCTCTTCCAGCCTGTTGCAGTGCTGCAGATCCCTCCCCCTCTGTAAGGCTGTCCTCGCTCAGCTTTTTACCCTACCATGTTGGGTGAGTGACCTCATCGTCCACCACCTTCTCTTCCACTTCCGCACTCTGCTCATCCTCCTGACTTGACCTAACCTCAACCTCAGTGATTGACAACTGTGTCTCATCCTCATCCACCTCATGAACGAATGATTGCCATTCACCACTGTCATCTTCTTGAGACTGTGAAGTCTTAAGAAGTTGGGAATCAGGGCACAATATCTCAGGTCTGCCTTCAAGCGTGCTGGATGCGAGGGCCAAATGTAATAGTCCTCGGAATATCCGAGTGTGGGATCACTCGTTTAGACAGCCTTTCCATGGTGGGAGGAAGGATAATCAGAGTGAAGATTTGGTTGACCAGACTCTTGGCTACAGAGACTGGACTTGGTGGAAGAGAGGGTGGTGCTTAACCGACTGGAAGCATTATCTTCAGCAATCCAACCGACCAACTGTGCGCACTGGTTCGACTTGGACAGTGTTGTCCTGCGCCGCCCAGCTAAGTTGAACATGAAGCTGGGTACGCTGGATGTTTTTTTTTTTCTGGTGCACTGGCAGCAGGCACAGTTTCATTGTGCCCAGGGCCACGGCCTCTGCGTGCACCATCAGTATCACGCCCACTTCCCCGTCCTTTAGTGCTTGCTTTCTTCATATTAATGTTTTTTCACTAGATGTTGTGCAGATTGTTTTACAGTCGGCTAAAGACACAGTTTTCGGATGTAGGGCAGTATATGTCACAGAAACCCACAGAATATGGACCCCATATTAGGACCAGATTATTGGAATTTGCAATACAGACACTGTTTTCTGATGTAGTACAGTATTGTTTACAGAACACCACAGATTATGGACACTATATTAGGCCCAGATTATTGTAATTTGCAATACAGGCACTGTTTTCTGATGTAGTACAGTATTGGTTACAGAACACCACAGATTATGCACACTATATTAGGCCCAGATTATTGGAATCTGCAATACAGACACTGTTTTCTGATGTAGTACAGTACTGGTTACAGAACACCACAGAATATGAACACTATATTAGGCACATATTATTGGAATTTGTAATACAGACACAGTTTTCTGATGTAGTACAGTCTGCGGATGATATACACTATATGTCACTAATAGTTATAAAATAAAAATATCTTGCTGCTGTCAAACACACACAGTAGTCTTTAAAAGACTTTGAGGTCTTTGAAAAACTTTTGGTAGTAAAAACTGCAAATTTCTCTCCCTGCACTATCTGTCCCTTCCTCAACACGGATGTCCCTGAGACTGCAGGTAAATAGATTGCTGCTGTAAAACACACACACACACACACACAGTAGTCCTTAAAAGGACTTTTGGGACTTTGAAAAGCTTTCTCAGAATAAAATCTGTGAAATTCGGTCCCTACTCTATCTTTCCCTTCCTACCCTCTGCTCTCCCTGTCTACGTCTGAGCCGAACATGCGCCATCAGGTGCTATATAGCACCCGATGATGTGTTCCGGCCAGCCAATCACTGTAATGCCAGCAGCCAACATTACCTTTATTGAATGTTTAAAACTCGTGAAACGTGCGGGGAGGAGACTCGAGTCGGTCGAGTACCGCCATTTGCCAAGCATAGCGATTCTCGAGCCGAACAGATATTCGGCCGAGCATGCTTGCTTATCACCAACAATTGATAATGTGGCTGGAGGTAAATTAGGCGGTCACCGTATAACAATTTTACTGTTAATGAGAACATAGTCCTACCACTTTACAGATCATTAGTCAGACTACACATGGAGTACAGTTCTGGGCTCCAGTGAACAAGACAAACATAGCAGAGCTGGAGAGGGTCCGGAGGAGGGCAACTAAAGTAATAACTGGAATGGGGAAACTACAGTACCCTGAAAGATTATCAAAATTAGGGTTATTCACTTTAGAAAAAAGACGATTGAGGGGAGATCTAATTACTATGTATAAATATATCAGGGGTCAGTACAGAGATCTAGAGATCTATCCCATCATCTATTTATCCCCAGGACTGTGACTGTGACGAGGGGACATCCTCTGCGTCTGCAGGAAAGAAAGTTTGTACACAAACATAGAAGAGGATTCTTTACGGTAAGAGCAGTGAGACTATGGAACTCTCTGCCTGAGGAGGTGGTGATGGTGAGTACAATAAAGGAATTCAAGAGGGGCTTGGATGTATTTCTGGAGTGTAATAATATTACAGGCTATAGCTACTAGAGAGGGGTCGTTGATCCAGGGAGTTATTCTGATTGCCTGATTGGAGTCGGGAAGGAATTTTTTATTCCCCTAAAGTGAGGAAAATTGGCTTCTACCTCACAGTTTTTTTTTTGCCTTCCTCTGGATCAACTTGCAGGATGACAAGCCGAACTGGATGGACAAATGTCTTTTTTCGGCCTTATGTACTATGTTACTATGTTACTATGGACAGTTAGATTACAGGCCCCAAAAATTATGCATTCACTGTACATAAAAGATCAAGTGATTATGTGGCCGGAGGTATATTAGACGGCCATTCAATATTACGTTTAATGCAGGCCAGTGTAATACAGGCCCCAAACATTAGGCATTCACTGGACAGAAAAGAACAAGTAATTATGTGGCTGGAGGTATATTAGACGGTCATTAGATATCAATTTTGCTGCAGGCCAGTACAAATAGCTGTCAAATACATATGTTTAAAAGAACAAAAAAATATAAAATTGGATTAGAAACATGGCTAACAAAATCCCCCCTCTTGAAAACCCCCCAAAAGATAACTGTTTAAATTCGATAACACATGGTCGTCACAGGTATTGAATTCCTCCGAGGTCCCAAACATTAGGCATTCACCCGACAGAAAAGGCCTTTTACCTAAGACAGGGAACATTATTTGTTGTTGTGGGGTGTCATAAGGAAATTCAATTAAACGTGGTTGTCACAGGTGTTGAATTCCTCCGAGATCTATGTCTCATTCTTTTTTAGAAATGGGAGGTAGTCCACACTGTCGTTAACTAGGCGAGTGCACTTATCCGCCTGCGCTGAAAGTCCTTTCGCACAGGACACTCGACGAGGGGCAAGCCAAGAGTTCCATGGCAAATTGTGCCAGCTCTGGCCACATGTCAAGCCTGCACACCCAGTAGTCAAGGGGTTCCTCGCTTCTCAGAGCATCTACATGGGCCGTTATTTCGATGTAGTCGGACACCTGTCAGTCTCTAGGCATTCCTTAAGGCTGGATCCGGAGGGCAGCTGTCGATGGGTTGTCTGCAAGAATGATTTCATATCCGAAATGACCAGCACATCTTCAAACCGCCCTCTACCTGCATGCGCTGTAGGATTGGTACTCGCAACTGTTTCTCTGTAGGTAGAAATTCCTCTGCCAGCGCCTGCAACAGCAGAATGCAGCATCTCTTGCAGCAAGGCCTGGAAATGCTGCATTCAGACAGCCCTCTGTAATGCTGGTAATATGTTTGCCATTTTGTGTTTGTAACGGGGGTCTAAGTTTTCAAACATTGGAGCATGAAGGCCCCCATTTGCACTAAATTGGAAGCGGTGGAGCAGCCTGGCTCCTGCTCATCGGTCTCCTCCCCCCATCCACGGACAACAGCAGGGATCCCAGAAAAGTTTAAAGCCTGCTCTTCTTGCTCCTCCTACTCCTTCTCCTCCCCCCAGGCACCATCCTCCTCTTCAGACTCCTGCTGACTTGTCTCAGATGGAGTAGCCCCCCCCTAGGAATTCATTCAGCATTGCGACTTCCTCATCTTCCTGCTCCTGCTCCTCGACGGCTTGATCAATGACACGACGAAATGCACTTTCCAGAAAGAAGGCATAAGGTATGATGTCACTGATGGCACCCTGGCTGCGACTGACCAGTTTGGTGATCTCATCAAATGGCCGCAGAAGTTTGCATGCGTCGTGCATGAGCAGCCACTGGTGCGGTAAAAAAAAAAACAAGCTCCCAGAACCTGTTCTGCCGCAGGGTTCGTACAGGTAGTCGTTAACGGCACGTTTCTGCTGGAGAAGCCTATTAAGCATATACAAGGTGGAGTTCCAGCGCATGGGGCAGTCAAAAATCAGATGCCTGATGGGCAAGTGGTGTCACCGATGAACATAAGCAAAGCGAGCCATGGCCGTGTAAGAACTTCTAAAATGGCCAAGGATTTTCCTGGCCTGCCACAAGACGTCCTGGACCCCGGGGTATTTTGCAACGAATCACTGCGTGACTAAGTTCAGGACGTGTGTCATTTTGCCCTGTTTCAGCACGCTCAGCAGACTGGCACCATTGTCACACATCACTTTACCAACTGTCAAATTGAGCAGGGTTAGCCACTGATTGGCCTGTAACCACAAAGCTAAAAGCAGTGTGGCTCTTGGCTTCCAGGCACAACAGCCGCAGCACAGCATGGCAACGTCTCACCTGGCACGTCGAATAGGTTCTGTGGAGCTTGGGGGGTGCAACTGCAGCAGTGGAAAATGAGAAGTCAGTCGAGGAGAGTTGGAGGATGGAGTAGATGGAGGAGAAGAAGAGGCAGGCCTGCATGCAATCCTTGGTGGTAACACCAAATCCACATGGGTGCCATGGGTTACATGCTTGATGGCCATTATAAAGTTCATCCAGTGGGCAATAAAAGTTATGTACCTTCTCTGCCCGTGTTTGCTAGACCACGATTCTGTGGTCAGATGTATCTTGTCACCAACACTGTGTGTCAGCGATATATTAACTTACCGCTGATCGTGGCTCAGGGATGCCTTTCTGGGAGAAATATTTTCCTCAGGGGACCTTCTATTGCGGTTTGCCAATGGCCACAAATATTCTAAAGGCCTCTGAGTCCACCAATTTATATGGCAGTAGTTTGCGGGCTAGCAGTTCCGACAAGCCAGCGGTCAGCCGTTGGGCAAGATGATTATCAGGTGTCATCATTTTTTACACTCGAACATTTGGGCCACGGAAGCCTGCCTTCCTTCTACCAGATTAATGTGACGACGGCACGGTGGAAGGTGGAGTGGAGGACAAATGGGAGGAGAGAGGAGAAGGAGAAGAGGCAGGACGTGGAGCACCAGGAGTGTGGCTTTGTGGGTTCTTTGTGGGTTCTGATGGCGTTGCTCGCTCCAGATACATTTGCAGTCTGCTTTTTGCCTCCTGTGCACTGTGAGTTCTGCCTGCTTCTCCTCCTTCTTCTTCCTATCTGCTGCTCCATCTCTCCCTCTGAACTCCCCTCCTCTTCCTCTCTTGTGGGCACCCACGTGACGTCCATCGACACATCATTAGAGTTGAGCGAACCCGAAGTTCGGGTTCGTACCAAACTTTAGGATTTTTGTACCCCAGACCCGAACTTTTCAGTAAAAGTTCGGGATCGGGTTTGGTGTTCGGTGTTTTATTGGCGCTTTTTGAAAGGCTGCAGAGCAGCCAATCAACAAGCGTTTAACTCTGTGCCCTTAGAAGCCATCACAGCCATGCCTACTAATGACTCTCTTGTGCTTAGTGTAGGTATAGGATGCTGCTGCTGTGAGGGAGAGAATAGGAAAGAAACTTTAATCAGAACTGCAATTGAACTCAGCGATCTACATAGATTTTGTTGTGTGGGTGCACTGCACAATCTTTTTACCCTGCCCTGAGCCCAGTGACAGAGAAAAAGAACTTTTATCCGTCTGTTAGTTAGGTGGGTGGCGGCGCTTTTTTTGCAAGCTCAGTGCACCAGCACTGCATATGTGCTTTTGTGACATTGAAATCCAAGCTTGAAATACTGCAATAATAATATGGGTTTAAAATAAACACCAATTTTTTGCAATATCCTACATCTGGTGCCTTTGCAACATTAGTCAGTGTGTAATTTAAGCTAGAAATACAGCTATAATTTTCTGGGTTTTAAAAAACACTGTTTTGGGGCAAAATACTCAATTTTGCAGCCTTTGCTGCATCTGTACATGTGAAATTCAAGTGTTATATACTGCTGTTATATTCTGTTAGTAAAACAAAACACCCATTTTGGGCTAAATACTTAATATTGCAGCCTTTGCTGCATCTGTGATTGTTAAAAACAAGCTTGAAAAAACACCAATTCTTGGCAATAACCTCCACCTTAAGCTTCTGCCGCATTAGTCAGTGTGCAATTTAAGCTAGAAATACTGCTATAATTTTCTGGGTTTTAAAAAACACAGTTTTGTGGCAAAATGCACAATTTGACAGCCCTTGCTGCATCTGTATGTGTGAAATTCAAGCATTATATATTGCTGTAATAGTCTGTTATTCAAAAAACACCAATTTTGGGCAAAATACTTAATTTGCGGCCTTATCTGCATCTGTCAGTGTGAAATTCAAGCGTTATATACTGCTGTCATAGCCTTGTCATTAAAAAAAAAAAACATTTTGGGTAAAGTACTTAATATTGCAGTGTTTGCTGCATCTGTTATTGTTAAAACAAGCTTAAAATACTTAAATTATTTTCTGGTTTTGTACAAACACCCATTTTTGGCAATAACCTCCATCTTGGGCCTCTGCCGCATTAGTCAGTGTGCAATTTAAGCTAGAAATACAGCTATAATTTTCTGGGTTTTAAAAAACACCCTTTTTGGGCAAAATACTAAATGTTACAGCCCTTGCTGCATCTGTCAGTGTGAAATTCAAGCGTTATATACTGCTGTCATATTCTGGTATAAAAAAAACACCCATTTTGGGAAAATGCTTAATTTGCGGCCTTGTCTGCATCTGTCAGTGAGAAATTCAAGCGTTATATAATGCTGTCATATTCTGGTATTAAATAAACACCAATTAAGGGCAAAAAACATAATTTTGCAGCCTTTGCTGCATCTGTCATTGTAAGATACACTGAAAGACAAAAACATGCAATGCGACAATTAACTGCAAAATAGAGTACAAAATTGCATAATATTAACAAGTGCTACACTATAAGTGCGAGATACTTGGCAAATCATTTTGTACAAAATTATTTGAGCCCGTCTGCTGAGCGTCAAGGCGATCTCTGTTAGACGGGTTCCTACGCTAAATTCTACCTGTTAGGTGCCATGACGGCTACCATACACTTCAGGGAGTGTAGGTTCCCCATTCCTACATTGAATTATATCTGTTAGGTGCCATGACGGCTACCATACACTTCAGGGAGTGTAGGCTACATAGCAGGCCCACTCGACAACACCACCGGTGCCAAACGGCTACCAAGGACTGCAGTGAGAGTCCACAAACTATCTCACTCCTTGTGCCATGGCTTCAGTGAGTGAAGGGGAGCAGGCCTGACTATGTACTAACACTAATTAAAATCAGCCTATAGGGCAGACAGGGTGGTCAGGAGTGCATGACTGAGGAGGCAGCCACACCTCCAGTTCAAACCGCTGGAGCAATGCGCTCCTGCGGTTTGGTATGTGCTGACTGACCCCCTTTTTTTATTTTTCATTGTAAGATACACGCGTTAGATACTGCTGATCTATTCTGTTATTAAAAAAACACCCATGTTGGGCAAAAATCTTAATTTTGCAGCGTTTGCTGGATCTGTCATTGTGAGATACACTATTAACTTACTGCTGTGCTATTCTGGTATTAAATAAACACCCATTTAGGGCAAAAAACATAATTTTGTAGCCTTTGCTGCATCTGTCATTGTAAGATACACGCGTTAGATACTGCTGATCTATTCTGTTATTAAAAAAACACCCATTTTGGGCAAGATCCTAAATTTGAGAAATATGAGATCGTCAAATAAGGGACGTGGCCCCGATTGTGGTGCTGCTGGTGGAGCTCCTGAGCTCCTGTTGCATGGAGAGGACGTGGTCGAGCTGTGCCAGCTACACGCACAAGTGAAAAACCTTCCTCAGGTGCGAGTAGGCAACAGAACCTGCAGCGGTATTTGGTTGGGCCTAATGCGGCTCTACGAATTGTGAGGCCAGAATAAATGCAGGCGATTGGGTTGCTGACAGTGCCTCCAGTTCCTTCACATTGTCTCCCACCCAGTCTCCTGCTGAAAGATCAGAGATGGCACCTGCAGCCGATGTCCATTAGTTTTCACCTCACCCCCTTGCAAATCAGCCAAGCAGTCTGAGCCCCAACTCATGCAGCAGTCTCTTCTGCTTTTTGATGACTCTGTTAGCAGGGTTTCCCTGTGCCATCCACCTATCCCTGCCCCAGAAGTGGAAGAGATTGAGTGCACCGATGCCCAACCACTTTTCAAGATGAGCACATGGGAGGACCATTGCAGCACGTCTCGGATGATGATGAAACACAGGTGCCAACTGCTGGGGCTTTCAAAACTGTGCAGACTGACAAGGAGGGCAGGGGTGAAAACTAGGTGGAAGATGATGTGGAGCACAAAGAGGTCATCGACCCCACATGGAATTAAGGTCATGCGAGTGACCTGTGTAGTTCATAGGAAGAGGCGGTGGTCGCACAGAGCCACCAGAACAGCAGAAGAGGGAGCAGGGTGCAAAAGCGGAGCGGCCGTCTCCTAGACATTACGCCTGCTACTGCCCAACACAGCAAGGGACCGAGTACACGAAAGCCAGCTCCAAGGAGTTCCCTGGCGTGGGAGTTCTTCAGACAATGTGGAGGACTACAAGACACGAGTGGTTTGCACGCTGTGCAATCAGAGCCTGAAGCGAGGCATAAACATTCTCAACCTGCGCACAACCTGCATGACCAGGCATTTAAGTGCAAAGCACGAGCTGCAGTGGAGTAGACACCTCAAAAACCAAGAAAGATATCTGGCTCCTCCTGCTTCCTCTTCTGCTGCAGTCTTGGCCTCTTCATCAACCTCTAGAGTGACAGTGCCACCTGCCACCCTGCAAACAGAGGATCTGCCAGCAACACCACCATCTGGGTCACCAAGCATCTCTACAATGTCCCACGGAAGCGTTCAGCTCTCCATCTCCCAAACACTGGAGCGGAAGAGGAAGTACCCCCCTACCCACCGGCGATTCCTGGCCCTGAATGCCAGCATTTAAAAATTACTTTGAAAAGCTGTCATTCCGTCTGGTGGAAACGGAGAGGTTTAAAAGCCTTATGGCGGTGGCTGTCCCACAGTACGTCGTGCCCAGCCGCCACTACTTTTCCAGGTGTGACATCCCTTTCCTGCACAACCAAGTGGGGGACAAAATCAGGTGTGCACTGCGCAACGCCATCTGTGGCAAGGTGCAACTCACTACGGATACGTGGACCAGTAAGCATGGTCAGGGACGTTAAGTCTCCATAACAGCACACTGGGTAAATGCAGTGGAAGCTGGGCCGGAGGTGGATAGCAGTTTGGCGCATGTCCTTCCACCACAGAGAATTGCAGGGCGCTTCAGTTTGCCTCCTATTGCTTCCTCCTCCTACTCCGCTTCCTCATCCTCTACCTGCTCCTTATCCGGTTCACATACTTCCTCATCCTCTAACGGCTCCTCATCCGGTCAGCGTAACACCTTCACCACCAACTTCAGCACAGCCAGGGGTAAACAACAGCAGGCAGTATTAAAACGTATTTGTTTGGGGGACAAATCCCACACCGCGCAGGAGCTGTGGACGGGCCTTGAACAGCAGACTGATGAGTGGTTGGTGCCAGTGAGCCTCAAGCCCAGCCTGGTGGTGTACGATTATGGGCGAAATCTCTTAGCAGCTCTGGGATTAGCCGGTTTGATGCACATCCCTTGCCTGGCGCATGTGCCGAATTTGGTGGTGCACAAATTCTTTAAAAATTACCCAGATATGCCAGAGCTGCTGCATAAAGTGTGGGCCATCTGTGCGCGTTTTTGGCGTTCTTATCCTGCTGCTGCTCGCCTGTCAGAGCTGCAGCGTAACTTCGGCCTTCCCGCTCACCACCTCATATGCGACGTGCCAACAAGGTGGAACTTCACCGTGCACATGCTGGCCAGACAGTGCGAGCAGCAGCAGGCGATAGTGGAGTTTCAGCTGGAGCACGCACGGGTGAGTGCAGAACAGCACCAGTTCACCACCAATGAGTGGGCCTCCATGCAAGACCTGTGTTCCTTGTTGCACTGTTTCGAATACTCCACCAACATGGCTAGTGCCGATAATGCTGTTCTCAGCGAACTAAACATTCACAGTGCATCATAGTTTGGGGCTGCTTTGCTGCGTCAGGGCCTGGACGGATTGCTATCATTGAAGAAAAAACTAATTCCCAAGTTTATCAAAACATTTTGCAAGAGAACTTAAAGTATAACTGTTATATGTTTTGTTGTTGTTGGAGTATCGGAATGTGGTGATTAATATCTCCTTGGTGGCCCTATTTAAACTTTTCACTGTGTATTCAATTACCCCTTAATTCCACAGTTTAGTTCCCTGTACTGCCTACTTTTACCTCTGCTTAAAATAAGGTTGCTATGCATGGTCCGTCTATGTGTTGAAGGACGGAGGACGCAGAAGCACGCAGCCTGCAAGGTCAGATTACAGACAGCCAGGGACTGTAAGTAAATGATTAGAGCCAGGTCCTCCCCAGCAGCTGATAACAGAGCCTGGGCTGTGTGCACTTGTCCCTGTCACTGCGCTTGGCAGACGCTCCCTCACTTAGCAGACTGGGACAATGCAGAGTCGAAGCAGTGCAGACCAGGGAAGGGAGATCTGCCATCTGCTCAGTGTATAAATGAAAGCAAAATGTGGTAAGAGGACCCCTTGGTGCTGCAGGAGATTAACCCTTTAGGGGGAGGGCTGTGGTTACTGACACTTTTGGGGGGCTATTGTTACTGGCTAGTGAGGGCAGGTGGGATTAGCCTCATGATGAGGGCAGCAGCGGGCATCTTAACTGAATAGTGAAATTGCAGTTTTATGCAGACTAGTTGCTAAGGGCTGAATCTTATTAAATATGGGTTAAGTCAGTCTAATAGTAACTGATTCTGGAATATCATGTTATTAAAAACTACATATATGAAAATTGAAATTAGGGTCTAAATGTGACAGTTATCCTTTAAGGCCATCTGTCCACCAGACATCCCACGAATATTGCTGAACTAAAATAGTTCTGTAAAGAGGAATGGTCTAGAATTACTCCTGAGCGTTGTGCACGTCTGATCTGCAACTACAGGAAACGTTTGGTTGAAGTTATTGCTGCCAAAGGAGGTTCAACCAGTTATTAAATCCAAGGGTTCACATACTTTGTCCACCTGCACTGTCAATGTTTACATGGTGTGTTCAATAAAAACATGGTAACATTAAATTTTTGGTGTGTTATTAGTTTAAGCAGACTGTGATTATCTATTTTTGTGACTTGATGAAGATCAGATCACATTTTATGACCAATTTGTGCAGAAATCCATATCATTTCAAAGGGTTCACATACTTTTTCTTGCAACTGTGAAAGAGCAGAATTTGTGGAAGCAGGTATATAGAACCCCTTAACTCCTTAAGGACACAGCCTTATTTCACCTTAGGACCAGGCCATTTTTTGCAAATCTGACCAGAGTCACTTTAAGTTGTGATAACTTTAAAACACTTTGACTTATTCAGGCCATTCTGAGATTGTTTTTTTCTTCACATATTGTACTTCAGTACACTGGTAAAATGAAGTAAAAAAATAATAATTTATTTATAAAAAATACCAAATTTACCAGAAATGAAGTAAAAAAAAATGGATTTTTTTTTCAATTTCTCTACTTCTATAATACATAGTAATACCTCCAAAAATAGTTATTACTTTACATTACCCATATGTCTACTTCATGTTTGGATCATTTTAGGAATGGTATTTTTTTTTTTGGGGATGTTACAAGGCTTAGAAGTTTAGAAGCAAATCTTGAAATCTTCAAAAACCAAATTTTTAGGGACCAGTTTAGGTCTGAAGTCACTTTGTGAGGCTTACATAAAAGAAACCACCCAAAAATGACCCCATTCTAGAAACTACCCCCATCAAGGTATTCAAAACTGATTTTATAAACATTGTTTACCCTTTAGGTGTTCCACAAGAATTAATGGAAAATAGAGATATAATTTCAAAATTTCACTTTTTTGTCAGATTTTCCATTTTAATATTTTTTTTCCAGTTACAAAGCAAGGGTTAACAGCCAAACAAAACTCAATATTTATGGCCCTGATTATGTAGTTTACAGAAACACTCCATATGTGGTAGTAAACTGCTGTACGGGCACACGGCAGGGCGCAGAAGGAAAGGAATGCCATACGGTTTTTGGAAGACAGGTTTTGCTGGACTGGTATTTTTGACACCATGTCCCATTTGAAGGCCCACTGATGTACCCCTAGAGTAGAAACTCCATAAAAGCTACCCAATCTAAGAAACTACACCCCTCAAGGTATTCAAAACTGATTTTATAAACTTTGTTAACCCTTTAGTTGTTCCACAAGAATTAATGGAAAATAGAGATACAATTTAAAAATTTCACTGTTTTGGCAGATTTCCCATTTTAATCTTTTTTTTTTTTTTCAGTTACAAAGCAAGGGTTAACAGCCAAACAAAACTCAACTGTTGAGGGACAACTGTTACAAATGCTGCACGATGCAAATGCACTCTATGGAGATTATATTCTAGATATATCAAACCCTTGTCTAAAAATTTTTGGGGGGGGTAACTGGTATATCACACCAGTTGCAATTAGTCGTTCCAATGAATTTTGTCCCTCTGTATAGCTGCGGTATCTCAGCAGAACGGCACACAAATGCTGCACGATGCAAATGCACTCTATGGAGATTATATTCTAGATATATTAAACCCCTGTCTAAGATTTTTTTGGGGGTAACTGGTATATCATACCAGTTGCAATTAGTTGTTCCAATGAACTTTGTCCCTCTGTATAGCTGCGTAATTTCAGCAGAACCGCACACAAATGCTGCACAATACAAATGTACTCTATAGAAATTATATTCTTGTTATATCAAACCCCCACCTCATTCTGATTTTTTGGGGGGTAGCTGGTATATCACACCAGTTGCAATTAGTTGTTCCAATGATGTTTATCACTCTGCGTAGCAGCGGTATCTCAGCAGAATCGCACACAAATAATGCAAAATACGAATGCACTATATAGAATTTATATTCTAGGTACATCACAACCCCCTGCATAAATCAGATTTTTTTGGGGACAACTGTTATATCACACCTGTTGCAATTAGTTGTTTCAATGACGTTTATCCGTCTGTGTAGCTCCGGTTTCTCAGCAGAACCACATACAAATGCTAAACAATATAAATGCACTCTATAGAAATTATATTATAGGTATATATAACCACTGCCTCAATCAGATTTTTTGGGGGGTTACTGGTATATCACACCAGTTGCAATCAGTTGTTCCAATGACGTTTGTCCCTCTGAATAGCTGCAGTATGTTAGCAGAACCACAAATAAATGCTGCACAATACAAATGCACTCTATAGAAATTGTATTATAGGTATATCACACCCCTGCCTTAATCAGATTTGTTTGAGGGAAACTGTTATATCACACCAGTTGCAATTAGTTGTTCCAATGAATTTTGTCCCTCTGTATATCTACGATATCTCAGCAGAACCGCACACAAATGCTGCACAGTACACAAGAAAGTATAGAAATTATATTCTAGTTATATGAAACACCCGCCTCATTCAGATTTTATAACACCAGTTGCAATTAGTTGTAACAAAGACTTTTGTCCCTCAGTATAGCTCCGGTTACCAGCAGAACCGCACACAAATACTGCACAATACAAATCCACTATATAGAAATTATATTATAGGTATATTGCACCCCTGCCTCAATCAGATTTTGTTTGGTGGTTTATCAAACCAGTTGCAATTAGTTTTTTCAAAGACGTTTGTCCCTCTGTATAGCTACGGTATCTCAGCAGAACTGCGCACAATAGAAATGCACTATATAGAAATTATATATTCGGTGTATCGCACTCCTGCCTCAATCAGATTTTTTGGGGGGCCAACTGTTATATCACACCAGTTGCAATTAGTTGTTCCAAAGAATTTTGTCTCTCTGAATAGCTGCAGTATCTCAGCAGAACCGCAAATAAATGCTGCGCAATACAAATACACTCTATAGAATTTACATTATAGGTATATCGCACCCCAGCCTCAATCAGATTTTTTTTGTGGCAACTGGTATATCACACCAGTTTCAATTACTTGTTCCAATGATGTTTGTCCCTCTGTATAGCTGTGGAATTTATATTCTAGGTATATCACAACCCCCTGCCTAAATCATATTTTTTGGGGGACAACTGTTATATCACACCTGTTGCAATTAGTTGTTCCAATGACATTCATCCCTCTGTGTCAGTGGTGTAGCGTGGGTTGCCTGCACCCGGGGCAAGCCATGTATTGCACACCCCCCCTCCCAACCTGTGGACACGCCCCTTTTAGAGATAATGTAGCAATCCTATGTAACACCACAGATAACATGGAGGTAACTCTCTAAGTACAGATGATGTAGTAGATGGGTATAAGGCCCCAGAATTCAGAACACACACAGTGTGACCTGAAGTCTGGGGCCAGGATGTGGCAGGGTAGGCCAAATTCTGAATCTGCCCCCCAACCCTACCGTGAAACAAAGATGTGTTTTGACATTTTATACATCACTACAATATATACAGTATAATACAGCACCACATACCTCATCCATTCAGTGACATCTCCTGTGATGTAGACTTTCCTCAACGTCTTTATTCGGAGATAAGACCGCCATGACACCTTCTTTCAGCTGCGCCTCTACAGAGTTTGACAGAAAGCATTTTTAGATTCCTCACTTTACTATCATCCTCCCCTCCTTGTACCTCAACACTGTTATCCTGCTGCCCCCCAATACTGTGGTAGAGCCAGACAGATAGGTGGACCAGAGTTGAGTCACACCCATATATACTAATATTACAGAGGGGCCATTATATATTATAATAATGCATAGGGGGCTATTATTTATTATAATAATACACAGGGGGGTATTGTATATTATAATAATACAGAGGGGGCTATTATATATTCTAATTCGTGTGGAAGGGGAACAGAGGAGGCAAAACCACTGTGTAGGGATGAGCGAATTTCATGTTATAAAATTTGTTTGTGCTTCGTTTTATGGTAGAAGCAGAGTTGCATTATGGATTCCGTTACCACAGACCATAACGCTATTCTATGACGTAGAATGCATAACGGAATGCCTTTAGAGGCATTCCGTTATTCCTTCCGTCATAATAGAAGTCTATGGGCTGCATAACGGATCTGTCCCCTGCATAACGGGACGGATCCGTTATGTAGACCATAGACTTCTATTCTGACGGAAGGTATAACGGAATGCCTCTAAAGGCATTCCGTTATGCATTCTACGTCATAGAATTGCTTTATGGTCTGTCGTAACGGAATCCATAATGCAATTCTGCTTCTAGAACCAAACGAAGTGTAAACGAATTTCTAAATCTGAAATTCACTGTTCTTTACCACTGTGTGGAGGGGGCACAGAGGAGACAAAACCCACAGTGTGGAGAGCGCACAGACGCCTTATGGAGTTAAAGGGAGTCTGTCATCAAAGTTTCACTTTTTTAACCCTTCCCATAGCTTTCAAGCAGCCTTACAGTTAATAAAAACGTTACCTTTATGAGCAATCCTGGACTTATAAAACCGGCAAAAAACAACTTAGTAGTATATGCAAATGAGGGCTCGCAAGTGCCCAGGGGTGGCGTTACCCTCATAGGTGCCCAGCTAGCTCAACCTTATTGTCGCTTCCCCCCGCCCATTCTTTCCCTCTGACCGCCCATCTTCCTACTTCTTGTTTCGCCGAGATCTCGCGCCTGTGCACTCAGTCCGACGGCCGGCGCATGCGCACTGCGATGCCCATTTCTTGTACGGCATCACAGTAATTAATGCACATGCGCCAGCTTCGCGCCGTTAGCCGGCGCATGCGCATTAATTACTGTGATGCCATACAAGGAATGGGCATCGCAGTGCGCATGCACCTGCTGACGGACTTAGTGCGCAGACGTGGGATCTTGGCGAAACAAGAAGTAAGTAGATGGGCGGTCAGAGGGAAAGGATGGGCGAGCACAAGGCTGAGTTAGCTGGGCACCTACGAGGGTAACGCTGCCCCTGGGCACTTGCGAGACCTTATTTGCATATGCTACTAAGTTGTTTTTTGCTGGTTTTATAACCTTTATGATCCAGGATTGATCATAAAGGTAACGTTTTTATTAACTGTAAGGCTGCTAGAAAGCTATGGGAAGGGTTAAAAAGGTGAAACTTTGATGACAGACTCCCTTTAAAATACCTAATGTAAGGGGATGTACTGTATGGTGAGCAATGTAACTGTGGGTGACTTTATAAAAGCTTCTAGCAGCTCTCACGCCCCTCATATACTCCACTACAAACTACATAGAAATAGAGCCCCCAAACCCCTCACCAGAAATCACTGACCACAGCATACTGTAAGTGCCTGCACTCTCCCTGCTCTGGACGCTGCTCTGCTTCTCCTTACAGCCCTTTTCCTGCATCTGGCTCAGTCTGTAAGGGGCGGGAGGAAGCGGTCACAAGTTATGGCCGGACTGAGGGGCGTAGCCTTAGGGGAGGGCATCATGACGGGGGTTTGGTTTAGGGAGACCCCAGTTAGTGGGTTAGGTGGAGTTTAGAGGGGATGGGAGGAGGATTTTAGGAGAGAAGGAGATTGGGTGGTTTAAGTGTAGGGGTGTGGTTAAGGGGTTAAATAGGGAAGCAGAGAGGAGAGCGGGGGCCATTTTGTGCAATCCTGTGAAGAGCTCCCGCCCATCCTCCCTTTATTGAGGGGTTAGTGGGAAGAGGTTTAGGGTGTAGAGGAGTAGGTGGGGTTGTTTAGGTGTCACGGTGGCTGTGGCGGGGGGAGGTCCTTGAAGTTGGTCATATTCACAGAGGAGGATGCTGGGAGGGCTCCATGGTTGGGGCTGGACTCCCAGTGGTGACGGATTTTAAAGGGGCCATTCAGTGGTGCTTCTGAGCTGGAGAGCAACGGCTGGAGGCAAGATGGCTCACCCAGTGGGGTTGTTGCAGTTGTTTGGGGGCTTCAAGGACCTCCCCTCGGGGGCGGGGGGGGAATTGTTATTTATTTAAATGGTATGTTTATATGTTAATAAAAGACGGCTGCTGTGGCCGATTTATTCCAAGCCCGATGTCTGTGTGTCATTTTGGGGCAGGTTTAGTTGAGACATGGGTGGAGTTAGCTTTCGGGTGTGGGGAAAAAGGGGGATTGTTAGGGGTCGGACGGCAGATAACCAATACCTCCGTCATGATCTTATTACATCATTCCCTCTAAGAAGCCAATACATTCTTGACCTATCCTGAAGCCTATGAGGCAAAATGGAAATGCCTGCTTCCTTCCTTTAAAAAATGCCTGCTGCCGAGCGCCCCCTGCAATTTGGCGCCCGGGGCGACGGCCCCCCTGCCCCCAGCCCCCCCCCCCCCCCCACACACACACACACTACGCCCCTGCTCTGTGTAGCTCCGGCTTCTCTGCAGAACGGCACACAAATTCTGCACAATACAAATGCATTATAAAGAAATTATATTTTAGGTATATTACACCCCGGCCTCAATCATATATTTTGGGAGACAACTGGTATATCACGCCAGTTGCAATTAGTTGTTCAAATGACGTTTGTCCCTCTGTATTGCTGCTGTATCTCAGCAGAACCACACGCAAATGTTGCACAATAAAAATACACTATATAGAAATTATATTATAGGTATATCAAATCCCTGCCGCAATTAATTTTTTGGGGGGGTAAACTGGTATTTCACACCAGTTGCAATTAGTTGTTGCAATTACGTTTGTCCCTCTGTATAGCTGTTGTGTCTCAGCAGAACAGTACACAAATGCTGCCCAATATACTGCCAGGTCCATAAATATTGGGACATCAACACAATTCTAACATTTTTGGCTCTGTACACCACCACAATGGATTTGAAATGAAGCGAAGAAGATGTGCTTTAACTGCAGACTGTCCGCTTTAATTTGAGGATATTTACATCCAAATTAGGTGAACAGTGTAGGAATTACAACAGTTTGCATATGTGCTTACAACTTGTTAAGGGACCAAAAGTCGTGGGACAGAATAATCATAAATAAAATTTTCACTTTTTAATACTTGGTTGCAAATCCTTTGCAGTCAATTACAACCTGAAGTCTGGAACGTTGGGTTTCATACCTGGTGATGCTCTGCCAGGCTTCTACTGCAACTGTCTTTAGTTTCTGCTTGTTCTTTGGTAGGATTGAGAGAACCCGAACTGTAAAGTTCGGGTTCGTACTGAACTTTAGGATTTTTGGACCCCAGACCCGAACATTTCAGTAAAAGTTTGGGTTCGAGTTAGTTGTTCGGCGATCTCTCTGCGCTTTTTGAAAGGCTACAGAGCAGCCAATCAACAAGCGTTTAACTGTGTAACCTTAGAAGCCATCACAGCCATGCCTACTAATGGCATGGCTGTGATTGACCAGTTCAGCATGTAACCCAGCCTCTATATAAGCTGGAGTCACGTAGCACTGCACGTCACTCTGCTGTTACTAGTGTAGGGAGAGGATGCTGCTTGTGATTTCAGGGAGAGAATAGGACAGAATCTGTGATCAGAATTCGAATATAACTCAGCGATCTACATATATTTAGGGTGCAGTGCACATTCTTTTTACCCTGCCTCGAGCCCAGTGACAGAAAAAAATAACTTTTATCCGTGGGCGGTGGTGGCCAGTTTATGCAAGATCAGTGCACCAGCACTGCATCTGAGCTTTTGTGACATTCAAATCCAAGCTTGAAATACTATGATAATCTGGTTTTTAAAAAACACAAATTTTTGGCAATATATGCAGTACGCAGCCCTGCAGGGTGAGGTGAATGGTGAGGTCACAGGGGTAGTTACTAACCGAGGGTGGTTGTAGTACTCACAGTCTTTTATATACCCTGGGCAGACGTACAGCAGTGATGGAGAGGCTTGCACAGGGTTCCTCTGGGGCACTCTGAGTATAGGGACCAGGCCAGGTGGTAGGTGAGGTGCCCTGGATGTTGCAGGTTTTTAATGTGCCGGTGGCAAGATCCCTTTAAGTTCGTGACGCCAGTGCCAGTAACGGTGGCACACCGATTTATGATAGGAATAATTGATGAACACGATGTTGTGGTGAACCAAAACTTCTGTTTACTGGAACAATTAACTATGTACAGTCTTTGTTCAGAGTTCCATATGTAAGAAGCAGTCACAAGCAGGCTTTACATCAATGGCAGGTACAATGTTCTTGCAAGATACTCAGAGGGTTAAACACCTACAGATCAGGCTGCACTTTTCCTCAGAATCCTGTCTGTCTTTATCCCAAGGCCCGTATGCCCTATTGCTGGCTTTATCCTTGGTTAGGGGAAACTTTCTCTGGTATATATCTCCTTGCTTTAAATAGATCCTTCTGCCCTTCAGCTCTCTGGTTCAAATGGAAACACTTTTGCTCTGCTCTGTACTCTCATAGGAACTTCAGGTTTCTCAGGAGGCAACTCTTCCCCTGGTGACAAGTTAGAAGCCTGGGCTGTCTAGCTGCATGTCAGAAATTGGCCTTCAGCTCCACTCTGGCTAAAGTGCACACTCTCTGCTGGCTCAGCAAGACTCCGGACTCTACACTCCCCTTTCCCTGAACAGGACCTGACTATTTATATTAGGGGTTCCCCTACTGTCTCGGAGGAGGAACTACACCCTAACAGGCCTGATACACACATAACAGGGAAAAATACACATAAAAACATAACAATATACATTAAAATGTAATGTAAAATACAATGACACTGTTCCTTAGGAGTTGGAGAACAACGTGGCCCAATTGACCCTTGTGTAGTGCCCACATCTACCTAGTGGGACACTACATATACAACATCTGGTGCATTTGCAGAATTAGTCAGTATACAATTTAAGTTAGAAATACAGCCATAATTTTCTGGGTATTAACACCATTTTTGTGCAAAATACACAAATACTTAATATTGCAGCCTTTGCCGCATCTATGATTGTTAAACACAAGTTTTAGAAATGTAAATAATTTTCTGGCTTTGAAAAAACACAATATTTTTTTTCAATTATCCAACATCTGGATTATTTAGTGTGCAATTTAAGCTAGAAATACAGCCATAATTTTCTGGGTTTTTAAAAACGCACTTTTTTGGCAAAATACACAATTTTACAGCCCTTGCAGCATTAGCACACACTTTAGATACTGTGGTTCTATTCAGTTATTTAAAAAACAGCCATTTTGTACAAAAAACTTTAATTGCGGCCTTTTCTGGATCAGTATGTGTGAGATACACCCTTTATATACTGTGGTTCTATTCAATAATTTGAAAAACTGTCATTTTGTGCAAAAAACTGAAATTGCGGCCTAGTCTTGATCAGTCCGTGTGAGATACACCCTTTAGATACTGTTGTTATAGTCTTCTATTAATAAAACACCCTTTTTGGGCAAGATACAGTACACCATTTTCCGGCCCTTGCTGCATCAGCATGTGTGAAATTCAAGGGCTATATACTGCTATCATATTCAGTTATTAAACAAACACCCATTTGGGCAAAAAACTTTAACTGTGGCCTAGTCTGGATCTGTACCTGTGAGATACACACTTTAGATACTGTGGTTATATTCTTCTATTACTAAAACACCCTTTTATGGCAAAAAACTTAAATTGCGGCCTAGTCTGCATCTGGACGTGTGAGATACAACCTTTACATACTGTCGTTCGATTCTGCTATTAATTAAACACCCATTTAGGGCAAGATCCTAAATTTGAGAAATATGAGGAGAGCGACGTGGCCCAGGTCGTGGTGCTAGTGGTGGAGCTCCTGTTGCAGGGAGAGGACGTGGTCGATCAGTGCCAACTACACAAGTGAAACCCCTTCCTCAGGTGCGAGTAGCAGCGGTATTTGGTCGGGCCTAATGCGGCTCTAAAAATTGTGAGGCCAGAACAAGTACAAACGATAGTAGATTGGGTTGCTGATAGTGCCTCCAATTCCTTCACATTATCTCCCACCCAGTCTCCTGCTGAAAGATCAAAGTTGGCACCTGCATCCGATGTCCATCAGTCTTTCACCTCGACCCCTTGGAAATTAGCCATGCAGTCTGAGCCCAAAGTCATGCAGCAGTCTCTTCTGCTTTTTGATGACTCTGTTAGCAGGGTTTTCCAGTGCCATCCACCTATCCCTGCCCCAGAAGTGGAAGAGATTGAGTGCACCGATGCCTAACCACTTATGTTTCAAGATGAGCACATGGGAGGACCATCGCAGCACATCTCGGATGATAGCGAAACACAGGTGCCAACTGCTGAGGCTTTAAAAAGTGTGCAGACTTACAAGGAGGGCAGGGGTAAAGACTAGTTGGAAGATGATGTGGAGGACGATGAGGTAGACAAGACACGAGTGGTTTGCATGCTGTGCAATCAGAGCCTGAAGCGAGGCATAAACGTTCTCTACCTGAGCACAACCTGCATGACCAAGCATTTAAGTGCAAAGCACGAGCTGTAGGGGAGTAGACACCTTATAAACCAAGAAAGATATCTTGCTCCTCCTGCTTCCTCTTCTGCTGCAGTCTCGGCCTCTTCATCCACCTCTGGAGTGACAGTGCCACCTGCCACCCTGCAAACAGAGGATCTGCCAGCAACACCACTACCTGGGTCTCCAAGCATCTCCACAATGTCCCACGGAAGTGTTTAGCTCTCCATCTCCCAAACACTGGAGAGGAAGAAGAAGTACCCCCCTACCCACCCGCGATCCCTAGCCCTAAATGCCAGCATTTCAAAATTACTGGCCTTACCCAGCCATTGTTATACTACAGCGCAATTTCTCATTGTTGTATTTTTTATGTTCCCCACTCTTTTGGGGTGTACCCTAATTTAAAAAAAAATGTAAAAAATTGAAACCAAAAATCAGTCCTCCTCCACCGCCGCTTCCACCGACACCGCTACATCCACCCCCTCCTCAATCTCCTACTCCATATGGACCTCCACCTCATACATCAAGATTTTTATTTTATTTTATTTTTTGTACGTATTTTATTTTAGGTAATTTCACTACTTTGTCAGTTACATCTTCGGGTGATATTCACCAATTTTTGGGTGTGATGTACCACTGCTATACGTAGTAGACAGGTAAAAAAATAAAATAAAAATTGTCTGTTACATTTTCAGCTGAAATTCAACAATTTTTGGGTGTGATGTACCCCTCCTCTACCTAGTTGACAGCTTAATAAATTAAAATCATTTTTCTTTCACATTTTCAGGTGACAATAAACAATTTTTTTCTGTCATAGACCCCTGCTCTACTAAGTAGACAGGTTAATAAATTTCTGTAATTTTTCTGTTACATTCTTGGGATGACATTTTACAATTTTGGACGTAAGTAAACCACTGCTCTGCTTAGGTTACAGGGAATAAAATATATACTATAACAAGTTGTCCCACATTTGCGCTTCAATAATTTGTCCCACATTTCCGCTTTACTAATTTTTCCCACATTTGCGCTTCAGTAATTTGTCCCACATTTACGCCTCAATAACTTTTCCCACATTAGCGCTTCAGTAATTTGTCGCCACATTTGCTCCTCAATAACTTTTCCCATATTTATGCTCGATCCCAAAAAAAATGTATACATTTATCTCCCTTGGATGTGGTCTCTCTTTCTCACTCTCCCTCTCCGGCGTGAAACCCTGATTTGCAGATAACCGTGATCAACATGGTGGGCTCAGAAAAGAACATCGAAAGTTGATAGAGAAGATATCCAAATGGATGGTGGATGTCACTGGGGCACCTCTGCATAGGTGACAGGAACATAAATTCAAAAAAATCATCTACTACATTGTCAGGTAACATTTTTCAAATTTTGCGGGATAGAAATCCCTGCTCTGCATAGTTGACAGGAAATAAAATGTAAGAAATTATTTATTAATTGATGCGCGCCACATCCTTTCATTCAACGCTTAAACTTTAAAAAGTTGTCCCACATTTACGCTTTAATACGTTGTCCCATATTTCCGCTCTATAATTTTTTTATTCGAAACAATTAATTCTCCCTTGGATGTGGTCTCTCTTTCTCACCCTCCCTCTCCGGCGTGGAACCCTGATTCGCCGATAACCGTGATCAACATGGTAGGCTCAGAATAGAATATCGAAAGTTGATAGAGAAGATATTTAAATAGATGGTGGACGTCACAGGGACGTGCGATCAGGCAAAAGTTATCTAGAGTCAACAAAGCGGCAGCAGGGCCTCTCATGGCTAACGTTTCCAAATCCAAATTAGCTTCGGGTTCGGGGTCAAGTTCGGGTTTCGAACTTTATGTAAAATTCGGCCAAACCCGAACATCCAGGTGTCCGCTCAACTCTATTCTTGGGGCATTTTCCTTTCAGTTTTGTCTTCAGCAAGTGAAATGCATGCTCAATTAGATTCAGTTCCGGTGATTGACTTGGCCATTGCATAACATTCCACTTCTTTCCCTTAAAAAACTCTTTGGTTGCTTTTTCAGTATGCTTTTGGTCATTGTCCATCTGCACTGTGAAGCGCCGTCCAATGAGTTCTGAAGTATTTGGCTGAATATGAGCAAATAATATTGCCAAAACACTTCAGAATTCATCCTGTTGCTTTTGTCAGCAGTCACATGATCAAGAAATACAAGAGAACCAGTTCGATTGGCAGCCATACATGCCCATGCCATGACACTACCACACCTATGCTTTAATGATGACGTTGTATGCTTAGGATCATGAGCAGTTCCTTTCCTTCTCCATACTCTTCTCTTTCCCATCACTCTGGTACAAGTTGATATTGGTCTCACCTGTCCATAGGATGTTGTTCCAGAACTGTGAAATCTTTTTTAGATGTCGCTTGGCAAACTCTAATCTGGCCATCCTGTTTTTGAGGCTCACCAATGATTTACATCTTGTGGTGAACCCTGTGTATTCACTCTTGTGAAGTCTTCTCTTGATTGTGGACTTTCACACACATACACCCACCTCCTGGAGAGTGTTTTTGATCTGGCCAACTGTTGTGAAGGGTGTTTTATTCACCAGGGAAAGAATTCTTTGGTCATCCACCACAGTTGTTTTCCATGGTCTTCCGGGTCTTTTGGTGTTGCTGAGCTCGACGGTGCGTTCCTTCTTTTTAAGAATGTTCCAAACAGTTGTTTTGGCCACGCCTAATGTTTTTGCTATCTCTCTCATGGGTTTGTTTTGTTTTTTTCAGCCTAATAGTGGTTTGCTTCATTGATAGTGACAGCTCTTTGGATCTCATCTTGAGAGTTGACAGCAACAGATTCCAAATGCAAATAGCACACTTGAAATAAACTCTGGACCTTTTATCTGCTCATTTTAATTGGGATAATGAGGGAATAACACACACCTGGCCATGGAACAGCTGAGAAGCCAATTGTCCCATTACTTTTGGTCCCTTAATAAGTGGGAGGCACATATGCAAACTGTTTTAAATCCTACACTGTTCTCCTGATTTGGATGTAAATACCCTCAAATTAAAGCTGACAGTCTGCAGTTAAAGCACATCTTGTTCGTTTCATTGCAAATCCATTGTGGTGGTGTATAGAGCCAAAAAATTTGAATTTTGTCAATGTTCCAATATTTATGGACCTGACTGTAAATGCACTCTATAGTAATTATATTATAGGTATATCAAACCACTGCCTCAATCAGATTTTTTTGGGGGGAAACTGTTATATCACACCAGTTGCAATTAGTTGTTCCAATGACGTTTGTCCCTCTGAATAGCTGCAGTATGTTAGCAGAACCACAAATAAATGCTGCACAATACAAATGCACTCTATAGAAATTGTATTATAGGTATATCACACCCCTGCCTTAATCAGATTTGTTTGAGGGCAACTGTTATATTACACCAGTTGCAATTAGTTGTTCTAATGATGTTTGTCCCTCTGTATATCTACGATATCTCAGCAGAACCACACACAAATGATGCACAATACAAATGCACTCTATAGAAATTATAATATAGGTATATCTATCCCCTGCCTCAATCAGATTTTTTTGGGGGTAGCTGGTATATCACACCAGTTGCAATTAGTTGTCCCAATGACATTTATCACTCTGCATAGCTGCAGTATCTCAGCAGAACCACACACAAATGCTGCACAGTAAAAATGCACTATATAGAAATTATATTCTAGATATATCGCACCCCTGCCTCAATCAGATTTTTTTGGGAGGGTTACTGTTATATCACACCAGTTGCAATTAGTTCTGTATAGCTGCGGTACCTCAGCAGAACCGAACACAAATACAGCAAAATACAAATGCACTATATAGAATTTATATTCTAGGTATATCAAACCTCTGCCTCAATCAGATTTCTTTGGGACCAACTGTTATATTGCACCAGTTGCAATTAGTTGTTCCAATGGCGTTTGTCCCTCTGTATAGCTGCGGTATCTCAGCTGAACTGTACACAAATGCTGCACAATACAAATGCACTATATGAAAATTTTATTATAGGTATATCACACCCCTGCCTCAATCGGATTTTTTGGGGGGGCCAACTGGTATATCACATCAGTTGCAATTAGTTGTTCCAATAGCGTTTGTCCCTCTGTATAGCTGCGGTATCTCAGCAGAACCGCACACAAATGCTGCACAATACAAATGCACTCTATAGAAACGATATTATAGGTATACCACACCCCTGCCTCAATCAGATTTTTTGTGGGGAAACTGGTATATCACTCCAGTTGCAATCAGTTTTTACAATAGCGTTTATCCCTCTGAATAGCTGCAGTATCGCAGCAAAATCGCACACAACTGCTGCACAATACAAATGCTCTATAATATACTTTCTATAGGAAATATATTATAAGCATATTATACCCCTCAGTATGTCACACATATCGATAGCACACCTATACCAGTCCTTAAAATGACTTTTGTGGCCCTATTAGCTAGTGTTTGGTGTCTCTATACTCTCTAACATTTTGTCTCTGCTCCACATAGTAACCTTTCCCTACACAGGCAAAAAACAGAATGTAAAATGGCGGCCAGATCGGTTTTATTTATAGGGTAGGGGGTGTGTCCATGTGCTGAAACATCTCAATTGGCTGTCCTGTCCCTCCTGATGGATGTGTCATGGGTCAAAGTTCTGCACAATGCAAAGTATATGGCACTGGCGGACATCGCCATTTGTTCGCCTTTTCAGCGAACAGCAAACAAGCAAAGTTCTTTGCGAAACGACCGTTGTCCTGGCTGGATTTTATGGAGAGCTCAGTCCCTCGGGGACGAGAGTCTGCTGTTTATCCTTACAGCATGGAGTTCAGGAACCAACTGGTTCTCTCTAGACCAGGCATCTCAAACTTCGGCCCTCCAGCTGTTGCAAAACTCCCACAATGCCCTGCTGTAGGCTGATACCTGTAGGCTGTCCGGGCATGCTGGGAGTTGTAGTTTTGCAACAGCTGGAGGGACTCAGTTGGAGATCCCTGCTCTAGACCATAGTGTCTCCTCGGAGGGGAGTGTCTAATAGAGCCGGAAAGCCAGGTTCCACCCTCTGTAAAGAAGCACTGCCAAATCTGCTGCCACCCGCTGAGGAACCAGGTTATTACTAGTGTTGAGCGCGAATATTCGAATAGCAATTTTTTTGGAGAATATCGTCACTTTGCTAATTCGCGAATATTTCGAACATAGCGCTATAAATTTGTTATTTTTGAATATTGTTTTTTTTTTTTTTTTTTTTATTGTTATATTTTTTTCCTTCCCACTTCCCAAATGTAGTTCTTACCTGTTCTGAGGACTCCTGGCTTCCTGGCTGCTCCAGTCAGTGCCCGTTGCTGCTTCTGTGCTCATGGAGCATCCCCATCACCATGGGAACGCTTCCATACTAGAATGTACTGTCGGATGTGAGAATAAGGTTGAAATCGCAATGCGATTACTTCAAGTTATATTAATCGCATTGCGATTTCAACTTAGCACTGCTATATTCCTTATTCGTTAACTTCGTTAATTCTAGCATGCTGACCCATTAGAAACACAGCTCTAAGTTGAAATCGCAATGCGATTAAAATAACTTGAAGTAATCGCATTGCGATTTCAACTTAGACCTGGTTTACTATTGTTGGCTTGTTAGAATTAGCGAAGATGAGGAATATGACGAATGTATTCGTCATATTCCTCAAAACGAAGATAACAAAATATTCTCCACCTTCGTTTTAGCTCCATATTCGTTAACTTCTCTAATTCTAGCAATCAAATAGGAGACAGCTGTGTTTAATTTGCTATGCGATTATATTACTTAGCTTTTTTTTAAATAGAATAATTATAATACTTGATAATTATTATAATTATTCTATTTATTAAAAAAAAAGCTAAGTAATATAATCGCATAGCGAATTAAACACAGCTGTCTCTATAGTCAACTTTCCTATTTGATTGCTAGAATTAGCTAAGTTGACGAATATGGAGCTAAAACGAAGATGGAGAATATTTTGTTATCTTCGTTTTGAGGAATCTGACGAATACATTCGTCATATTCCTCATCTTCTCTAATTCTAGATATCAAACCAATAGGAAAGTTGCCTTAAGTTAAAATCGCAATACGCGATTATTTAAATTGCATATTAATCGCGATAACTAGAATAATGACGAATATTCGATTTCGACAAATATGAGACGAATATTCTAGCGAATATTTGCGAATTTCGTCGAAATATGGCACCTCCCGCTCATCACTAGTTATTACATGAACAATACAAATGCATAAGATAAAATGTACATTACATGGAGGACCTGGAATAAAGATATAAGATGAAATAGTTATTGCATATACAGACTTAAGCAGGTTGTAGAAGTGGTAATGCCACTTGGGGGCCTTACATTTACAATTGGATTAAATGGGCAAAATAAACTTATGCTTCTGTTGGAGCCTTCCTTTGGATGTACATGTCAAGAAAGCTTCCCAATGTACATCTCTGACAATAGACTCAAATGCAGTGTGCACAAAAATGAACATACATTCTCATACTGTATACCATATAATTATTTGGAAATAGCAATTTAAGTATGCTTTATAATATTGTCTTTTTAAATAAAATACATATGTAGCATTTCTAAAGAAGATGCCATCTAAAGACTACTACTAGTGTTCAGCGAGCATGCTCGTCCGAACACCAGTTCAGCTCTAGCATCATGATGCTTGGCCAAATACCTCATATGCTCGAGCGAGTGTATTTCAATCCAATTTAGCCTTTATTTCTGAAAAGTTTCTGCCAGAATTTGAACTCAGAACCTTCTACATTAGAAGCAAGGACTTTAACCACACAGCTATAAAGCTGAATGATAAACTCTGTTAGAAAAACCTCATAGTAGATTGTCATGTAGTAAGTATTCCTATACGGCAGCTGTATCATTTCATATTTCACTGCAGGTGAACATATAGCTGTATAGTATAGTGGTTAAGATTCTTGGCTCTAATCTAAAAGGTTATGAGTTCAAATCCTGGCAGAAATAGAGGCTACATTTAAATATATACAGTACAGACCAAAAGTTTAGATACACATTCTCATTCAAAGAGTTTTCTTTATTTTCATGACTATAAAAATTGTAGATTCACACTGAAGGCATTAAAACTATGAATTAACACATGTGGAATTCTATACATAACAAAAAAGTGTGAAACAACTAAAATTATGTCATATTCTATGTTCTTCAAAGTAGCCACCTTTTGCTTTGATTACTGCTTTGCACACTCTTGGCATTCTCTTGATGAGCTTCAAGAGGTAGTTACCTGAAATGGTTTTCACTTCACAGGTGTGCCCTGTCAGGTTTAATAAGTGGGATTTCTTGCCTAATAAATGGGGTTGGGACCATCAGTTGCGTTGTGGAGAAGTCAGGTGGATACACAGCTAATAGTCCTACTGAATAGACTGTTAGAATTTGTATTATGGCAAGAAAAAAAGCAGCTAAGTAAAGAAAAACGAGTGGCCATCATTACTTCAAGAAATGAAGGTCAGTCAGTCCGAAAAATTGGGAAAACTTTGAAAGTGTCCCCAAGTGCAATCACAAAAACCATCAAGCGCTACAAAGAAACTGGCTCACATGCTGACCGCCCCAGGAAAGGAAGACCAAGAGTCACCTCTGCTGCGGAGGATAAGTTCATCCGAGTCACCAGCCTCAGAAATCGCAGGTTAACAGCAGCTCAGATTAGAGACCAGGTCAATGCCACACAGAGTTCTAGCAGCAGACACATCTCTAGAACAACTGTTAAGAGGAGACTGTGTGAATTAAGCCTTCATGGTAGAATATCTGCTAGGAAACCACTGCTAAGGACAGGCAACAAGCAGAAGAGACTTGTTTGGGCTAAAGAACAAAAGGAAAGGACATTAGACCAGTGAAAATCTGTGCTTTGGTCTGATGAGTCCAAATTTGAGATCTTTGGTTCCAACCACCGTGTCTTTGTGCGACGCAGAAAAGGTGAACGGGTGGACTCTACATGCCTGGTTCCCACCGTGAAGCATGGAGGAGGAGGTGTGATGGTGTGGGGGTGCTTTGCTGGTGACACTGTTGGGGATTTATTCTAAATTGAAGGCATACTGAACCAGCATGGCTACCACAGCATCTTGCAGCAGCATGCTATTCCATCCGGTTTGCGTTTAGTTGGACCATCATTTATTTTTCAACAGGACAATGACCCCAAACACCTCCAGGCTGTGTAAGGGCTATTTGACCATGAAGGAGAGTGATGGGGTGCTGCGCCAGATGACCTGGCCTCCACAGTCACCGGACCTGAACCCAATCGAGATGGTTTGGGGTGAGCTGGACCACAGAGTGAAGGCAAAAGGGCCAACAAGTGCTAAGCATCTCTGTGAACCCCTTCAAGACTGTTGGAAGACCATTTCAGGTGACTATCTCTTGAAGCTCATCAAGAGAATGCCAAGAGTGTGCAAAGCAGTAATCAAAGCAAAAGGTGGCTACTTTGAAGAACCTAGAATATGACATATTTTCAGTTGTTTCACACTTTTTGTTATGTATATAATTCCATATGTGTTAATTCATAGTTTTGATGCCTTCAGTGTGAATCTACAATTTTCATAGTCATGAAAATAAAGAAAACTCTTTGTATGAGAAGTTGTGTCCAAACTTTTGTTCTGTACTGTATATATATGTATATATATATATATATATATATATATATATATATATATATATACACCTTTCTGGAACATTTCTGCCAGGATTTGAACTCACAACCTTCTGTATTAGAGCCAAGAACTTTAACTACTACACTATATAGCTACATGTTAACCTGCACTTCTGCTGTATATAAATTCTTACCACATGTCAAACTACTATGAGGTTTTTCTTACATAGTTTATCATTCTGCTTTATATCTGAGTGGTTAACATCATTGCCTCTAATGTAGAAAATTGTGAGTTCAAATCCCAGCAGAAACTTTTTAGAAATAGGGCTAAATTAGTTTTAAATACACTGGGTGTCCCCAAGCACTGACTCCATATATGGACATAGCTATACGTATATAGAGTTAGAGAAGGGACTCCTAAGCCATGGACTCACACTGTGAGATTCCATCACTGTACAGTGATCTTCTGCATAGACCTCAGTGGGACCCCTCTTCAGCGCAGGGCGTGCCTGGTTTAATGCTTGGTGACTTCCATTGTAGAGCACCCGAGCATCGCTCAGTGTTCTACTCGAGCACCCGAGCACTTTGGTGCTCGATCAACACTAATTACTACCTAATAATTCAGTATTTTGTATTGTATGCAATGCTGTATGGTCAGTGATTTATTTTATTTTTATTTTACAATTCTAAAATTGTCCTGTTAGCCTGTGTAGGGAGATTACTTTCTAGCAGCTATCCAGCTTGGTCCTGTATTGCCTTTGCTCTCATCTGTACAGCAGTCCACTGTATTTATGATGCAGTTCTCTCCCTGTAATGACTAGAGCTTCTAACAATACGTATAGGTGGTGAAAGTTGAAGGAAGGAACTCAGCGATGTGTGAATATGCTCAGCAGCTGTATGTCTACATTACATAGCCTATCCTTAGGATAGGTTATCAATATCTGATTGGTGGGAGCTGCTCAAAGAGAATGCTGTGCTTTAGAAAGTGCTATGGCCTCTTTTAATGCCATTGACATTATGTACACCAGTCACATGGCCTAAGAGCAGCTGAATAGGCTCAGCTATTTCTGGTAGTCCCAGTGGTGAATGAAAAGGTGGTTGACTTATGTCAGCTTGCTTTCACTGCTTTCAAATCACTGCGGGAGCCCTATTTTGGAGATACAAGCAGGTCCCAGAGGTAGAACCTCTGTCTATATGTCAGAATACCAGGAATCCAAACAATAGTACAATCCACACTAGTGAGGCTAAGAAGGCCAATAGCTAGCACCTGTTGTCAGCAGCTTCCTGTTTAACTCCTTAAGGACACAGACATATTTCACCTTAAGAACCAGGCCATTTTTTGCAAATCTGACCAGTGTCACTTTATGTGGTGATAACTTTAAAACGCTTTGACTTATCCAAGCCATTCTGAGATAGTTTTTTTCGTCACATATTGTACTTCATGACACTGGTAAAATGGAGTCAAAAACATTCATTTTTATTTATAAAAAATACCAAATTTACCAAAAATTTTCAAAAAGTAGCAAATTTCCAAGTTTCAATTTCTCTACTTCTATAATACATAGTAATACCTAAAAAAAAAATGTTATTACTTCACATTCCCCATATATCTACTTCATGCTTGGATAATTTTGGGAATGACATTTTATTTTTTGGGGGATGTTTCAAAGTTTAGAAGTTTAGAAGCAAATCTTGACTTTTTTCCGGAATTTTCAAAAACCCACTTTTTAAGGAGCAGTTCAGGTCTGAAGTCACTTTGTGAGGCTTACATAATAGAAACCACCCAATTCTAGAAACGACACCCCTCGAGGTATTCAAAACTGATTTTTACAAGCTTTATTAACCCTTTAGGTGTTCCATAAGATTTAATGGAAAATTGAGATAAAATTTCAGACTTTTGGGGCAAATTTTCCATTTTAATAAGTTTTTTCAGTAACAAAGCAAGGGTTAACAGCCAAACAAAGCTCAATATTTATTGCCCTGATACTGTAGTTTACAGAAACACTCAATATGTGGTAATAAACTGCTGTATGACCAAACGGCAGGGCTCACAATGAAAGGAACGCCATATGTTTTCTGGAAGGCAGACTTTTTTGACACCATATCCCATTTGAAGAACCCCTGATGCACCCCTAGAGTAGAAATTCCATAAAAGTGACCACATCTAAGAAACTACACCCCTCAAGGTATTTAAAACTGATTTTACAAGCTTTATTAAGCCTTAAAGTGTTCCATAAGATTCAATGGAAAATGGAGATAACATTTCTGAATTTCACTTTTTTGGAAGATTTTCCATTTTAATAATTTTTTTCCAGTAACAAATCAAGGTTTACCAGCCAAACAAAACTCAACATTTATTATTTACGACCCCAAATGGGGTTGTAAACTGCTGTACGGGCACACAGCAGGGCGCAGAGGAAAGGAACGCCATTTGGTTTTTGGAAGGCAGATTTTGCTGGATTGGTTTTTAGACACCATGTCCCATTTGAAGCCCCCTGATGCACCCCTAGTAGAAACTCCAAAAAAGTGACACCATTTTGGAAACTACAGGATAAGGTGGCAGTTTGTTGGTACTATATTAGGGTACATATGATTTTTGGTTGCTCTATATTACACTTTTTTGAAGCAAGGTAACAAAATAGAAATTCTGAAATTTCATCTCCATTTGCCATGAACTCTTGTGGAACACTTAAAGGGTTAACAAAGTTTGTAAAATCAGTTTTGAATACCTTGAGGGGTGTAGTTTTTTAGATGGGGTCACTTTTTGGTGTTTCTACTCGAGGGGTGCATCAGGGGGGCTTCAAATGGGACTTGGTGTAAAAAAAAAAACAGTCCAGCAAAAACTGCCTTTCAAAAACCATATGGCGTCACTTTCCTTCTGCGCACTGCCGTGTGGCCATACAGCAGTTTGGCACCACATATGGGGCATTCTGTAAACTACAGAACCAGGACCATAAATATTGAGTTTTTTTTGGCTGTTAACCCTTGCTTTGTTATGGGAAAAAAAGGATTAAAATGGGAAAGTTTTGACACAGTTTTTATTTTTTTATTATTTACAAAGTTCATCTGCCAGGTTATATCATGTGGTATTTTTATTGAGCAGGTTATTGCAGACGTGGCAATACCTAATATGTATACCTTTTTTTATTTATTTAGGTTTTACACAATAATATCATTTTTGAAACAAAAAAAAACATGTTTTAATGTCTTCATAGTCTGAGAGCCATAGTTTTTTTTTTTTTTTTTGGCGATTGTCTTATGTAGGGTATCATTTTTTGCGGAATGAGGAGACGGTTAGATTGGCACCATTGTGGGGGGCATACGCCTTTTTGATCGCTTGGTGTTGCACTTTTAGTGACGTAAAGTGACAAAACAAATGTTTTTTAGCATAGTTTTTATTTAATTTTTTCTACTCTGTTCACCTGAGGAGTTATGTCATATAATATTTTTAAAGAGCCGGTCGTGATGGATGTGGCAAAACCTAATATGTATACTTTCTTTTATTTCTTTAAGTTTTACACAATAATGTCATTTTTGAAACAAAGAAAAATCATGTTTTAGTGTCTCCATAGTCTGAGAATCATAGTTTTTTCATTTTTTGGGCAATTGTCTTAGGTAGGGTATCATTTTTGTGGGATTAGATGACAGTTAGATTGGCACTATTTTGGGGGGCATATGACTTTTTGATCTCTTGCTATTACACTTTTTGTGATGTAAGGTGACAAAAAATGGCTTTTTTGAAAATTGTATTAATTATTATTATTTATTTTTTACAGTGTTCACCTCTGGGTTTAGGTCATGTGGTATTTTTATAGAGCAGGTTCTTATGGACGCGGAGATACCTAATATTTCTACTTTTTTATTTTATTTTTATGTTTAACATAAAAAAGCATTTTTGAAACAAAAAAATCATGTTTTAGTCTGAGCGCCATAGTTTTTTTTTGTTTTTGGGCAATTGTCTCATGTAGTGGCTCATTTTTGCGGGACGACATGACGGTTTGATTGGTTCTATTTTGGCATACATACAACTTTTTTATCACTTTTATTACCTTTTTTGGGAAGTAAGGCGTGCAAAATTTCCATTTCATCATAGTTTTTATTTTTTACGACATTCACCATGCGTGGAAAGTAACATGACTGTTTTATAGATCAGGTCGTTACGGATGCGGTGATATCGAACATGTGTAGCGAATATTATTTTTTTAATTTTTAATCAGTTATAAATGTGTTTTTTTATTTTCACTTTCTTTTAAACATTTTTTTTGACCCAGACCCACTTGGTTCTTGAAGATACAGTGCGACTGATGTCTGTATCATACAGTACAGTACACTATATAGTGTACTGTACTGTATTTTTACTTTACAAAGTCTGATTAGACTTCTGCCTTTAGCAGAAGTCTGATCAGCACCATGGACAGCCGAAAGCCTGTGAAGGCATCTGGTTGCCATGGTAACCATCACTCGCTACCACAACAGAGCAGTGGGTGATGGGGAGGGGCTAAAAAGGGGCTGAAAAGGCACAGCAGCCCCCGATGGGAGAGGGAGAGAGCTCCCTCCCTGTTAACCTCTTCCATACAGCGGTCCCTACGGCAGCAATGTGCTGATACTCTGCAAACCGCTCGGCTATACTGAGAGAGTGGGCGGGCAGATGATTGCGTGCCTGCCTGCCCCTACAGCACTGCCTTGATGATCGCGGCCCTCCCGCCTGCACTGCAGCACAGCCCGCACCCCCCGCTGCGCCCGCCGACACATATTACAGAGGGCTGTAAGTTTATGTGAGTCTCATAGACTTGCACAAAAAGACTTGACTTCTGATTTACATAAATCATTGGTTTGTCATTGATGCCGAAAGTGTTACATTTGTTCTGTTTAGTTCAGTGGTCAGGTGCCTTTATATCAGTGTCTAGCAACATCCCTATTAAGACTTTATGACATTGCATAGACACCCTGGGGTTATCAAAACAGGTGTAAAGGAACGCTGGCTTAGTTGTCCATAGCAACCAATCAGATTCCACCTTTCATTTTTCAGAACTTCTTTGGAAAATATAAGGTGGAATTTGATTACAGTTTTGATAAATCTTCCTCATGAGTTCATGTGAGTATATAGAATGCCAGTGGATGCATCCTAATAATTTTACTTTTAGCATTCCCCTTTCTTGTTTCTAAATTTACATTTGTTGGGAAATTTGAAAAACTGAAGAAATATAAAGCATACAATTGCATGTGAAGAATAAAAGGAGACTATTTAAATATTGGTTAATAGCAGGATTTTAATTTGCCTTATGTATTATGAAGAAACTACATTATTATAATTAATAAAACAAAATAACATACCATTTCTGCCTAAAAAAAAAGATTAACAAGACAAAAAATCTTACACAAAAGATATTTGTGATTCATAGCATTTATAAAAATGTACAAGATGTGCAATTTCGTCTGATTCCTAAATGTAAACACCCATATATTTTTTTTAAGGAATATAACAATCATATCCTGACTTTTAAATAATACATTTTTAAATTATTTGTGATTCAATATGATATTAAGCAGCAACTCTTTACATAGTTTAGCTTCTAAAGAAAAGAATGCCTGTGCAGACCAATAGATGGCAGTACAAACTTTCTGACAACTCATTCGGATTCCAAGCAGTTTTCAATTATTCTCCTCTCCTTCCAAACCTAATAAATAGAAATGGAACTGCAGCTAGATATGATCCTTGCTCTGCTATCAGCGAGAGACTGAACTTCAGCACCACATTTCCTCCTACCTTTGTCGCCAACTTTGATGAGATGAATTGCATTGTAACAACAGCATAATAAAGAGACAGCAGCAATAATAAGACTAATAGCAACACCACCACTATCACAGTACATACATTAATCAGTGTGACATTGTATCATGTCATTTAAAACTATCCTTATACTATAAGTTTTGTTTAACACGTCACAGTTTTAATTGCAAGAGTTCTCATCACTCTCTAACAAATGTAATGACATTTCAACCAAATACAAATCCATGCATAGATACTCTATCTACAAATACAGGTTAAAAATGTCTTCATCAACTTTCGCTATGTTACAATAAATACAACCATGATCAGGAGACATACATATAATGTCATAATCAAATCTACTATATAAGTGGGTGATACAAATCATTTCATTTTTTGCAAAGCCCCGTTGCCAAAAAATAGCTGGTCTATTTTAGGTGTCCTTTACAATTTCACAATTTATTACACTACTGAGAAACTAATTTTCTTTTTCATGACCCTGTACAGCATCACATATAAAGTCTGTCATCATCATCTCTATTTGGAAAATTTTACAGTACAATAATTTGTATTGAAATTATATCAGCGAAAATCATAATACATCTGCTTTTGAAACCTAAAGAAAAATATAACGTTTGCATTTTTCTTCTCCTTTACACATTTACAGTTTGTTAATTGTTGATAATGGGTGTATAGTCCACGAATGTACTCAATGTGTTGGTTTAGAGAAAGGCAGAACAAAACCCAAATTAATCTAATTTAAACCTTACAGGTGGAGAGGAAATTCCTGACATATGTGGAAAAAAGCCAGTTTCATAAATCAATACAATGTGAGAAAGAAGTTCAAAGCTAGACACCACTTTACTGAATGCACAGTCTATCAGCTTATAGGGCAGGGCTGGCCAACCAGCGGCTCTCCAGCTGTTGCAAAACTACAACTCCCAGCATGCCCAGACTGTCTACAACTATCAGCCTACAGCAGGGCATGGTGGGAATTGTAGTTTTACAACAGCTGGAGAGCCGCAGGTTGGCCAGCCCTGTTATAGGGAGTCTGTCACCACCTTTTCCCATTATAAACCACTACTGTGTCCCAAACATACTTTTTTGTTGATATGTAAATTTTGTCTCCCCCAAAAAGGGTCTTTGTTCTGATATACAAATGAACTGAAAAGAGCCCACTCGGAGGTCATCGGAGGCCAGCCACTCCCATAGTAAGTAATATATATTGTCTCAATGAGGCAAGAATGAATATACCTAATACTCACAGTGATGCTACCTCTATTTATCCATATGCCAACCTCTCCAGCCTTTATTTTTGCCTTCCCTTTTTCTTTTTTCTCACCGTCATTCTTTCCTTTCTAATACTGTTTTATACATTGACTTAGGCTACTTTCACACTAGCGTTAAAGTATTGAGTTCCATCATAGGGGCTCAATACCAGAAAAAAACGCTTCAGTTTTGTCCTAAATGGAGCAATCCGTTCAGTATGCATCAGGATGTCTTCCGTTCCATCCCTTTTACGGTATTTGGCCAGAGAAAATACCACAGCATGTTGCAGTATTTTCTCTGGCCAAAATTCTGGAACACTTGCTGGATTAATTTCCATTGAAATGTATTAATGCCAGATCCGGTACCAAGTGTTCAGGAAATTTCCGCATGTGCAGACCTTTAAAAATGTAAAGAAAATAAATACCGGATCCGTTTTTTTCCGGATAACACAGTTGAGATAGATACGGTATTTCAATGCATTTGTCAAACGGAATCCGCATCTGGATCCGGAAACAAATTATATCAGTTTGCATACAGATTTCTGGATCCGGTAGGCAGTTCTGGCAATGGAACTGCCTGCCGGATTCTTCTAAGGCCTATTGCACACGACCGTATGGATTTTTCAGTGTTTTGCGGTCCGTTTTTCATGGATCCGTTGTTCAGTTTTTTGATTCCGTTGTGTTTCCGTTTCTGTTCCGTTTTTCCGTTCCGTTTTTCCGTCTGGTATATACAGTATACAGTAATTACATAGAAAAAATTGGGCTGGGCATAACATTTTCAATAGATGGTTCAGGAAAAAACGGAATGGAAACGGAAGACATACGGATGCATTTCCGTATGTGTTCAGTTTTTTTTGCGGATCCATTGACTTGAATGGAGCCACGGACTGTGATTTGCGGGCAATAATAGGACATGTTCTATGTTAAAACGGAACGGAAAAACGGAAATACGGAAACGGAATGCATACGGAGTACATTCCGTTTTTTTTGCGGAACCATTGAAATGAATGGTTCCGTATACGGACCGTATACGGAACGCAAAAAACGGCCAGTAAACGGGAAAAAAAAACGGCCGTGTGCAATAGGCCTAAGGCTACTTTCACACTTGCGGCAGGACAGATCCGACAGACTGTTCACCCTGTCGGATCCACCCTTCCGCTGTTTCGCCGTGCCGCCGGACCGCCGCTCCGTCCCCATTGACTATAATGGCAGTTCGCGGTCAGAGGCCGCCAGACTATAAAGTCGGACATGCAGGACTTTTAGTCCGGCGGCCTTTCACCGTGCACTGCCGTACTGCGCCCGTGCGCCGCCCCCGTCCCCATTATAGTCAATGGGGATGGAGAGGTGGCACGGCGAAACAGCGGAAGGATGGATCCGACAGGGTGAACAGCCTGTCGGATTCGTCCTGCCGCAAGTGTGAAAGTACCCGAACATGGGAGGATATCTAATTGGATAGTAAAATATTGCAAAACTAAACATGCATGTCCATTGGTCTTTTTAAAGCTACACATATATTCTCATGTGATGAAAAATAAATCAAACCAGAAAAGGAGGCAATATGGATAATCACAATACATTGGTACTCTCTGTTATTAGAAGAATTTTAAGTTGGCAGCCTATCAGCATTTCTCTCTCTCAGACCAATAGGTTAATTAACAGCAACCCAATTGTCTATTGCACTTAAAGACACGTTTACAAACTATTGTCTATACTCTCAATAAACTTGTTTTTACTCCCTGATCTCCATTTCTTAAGATTGTTATACATTAATCATACATTATTTATTGACCCTGGTATATATCATGCGGAGCTCACGCGTAAAAACTAAAATAAATATTGCATTGTAACAACAACATAATAAAGAGACAGCTGCAATAATAAGACTAATAGCAACACCACCACTATCACAGTACATACATTAATCAGTGTGACATTGTATCATGTCATTTAAAACTATCCTTATACTATAAGTTTTGTTTAACACGTCACAGTTTTAATTGCAAGAGTTCTCATCACTCTCTAACAAATGTAATGACATTTCAACCAAATACAAATCCATGCATAGATACTCTATCTACAAATACAGGTTAAAAATGTATTCATCAACTTTCGCTATGTTACAATAAATACAACCATGATCAGGAGACATACATATAATGTCATAATCAAATCTACTATATAAGGGGGTGATACAAATCATTTCATTTTTTGCAAAGCCCCGTTGCCAAAAAAATAGCTGGTCTATCCCTGCTGTTCTGTTAATCGGGTTTGCGTGGCTTCCAGTCGGCTTGTGATCGGCTTTACGGCTGTACTCTTTGCCGTCTCAGGACACTGAGCACACTCCTCCGAAACCTCCGAAACCACGGCATGTCAGTTTGGTAATGTTCTAATTGTTTAAAAAGTACATTTCCGTCCACACTATCTTTCTGTCGTCATTCACCATTCACCAGACGAGTTTCGAAACAATCCTGTTTTTTCCTCAGTAGTATATAATCAAATGAATATAAACCTGGGACTCCATATTGCATCCTTTTAAATCATTTTAAACAAAGTAAAATCAAATACCCGGCCTGGATCACTTTGATAGGTATAGGTTATTGAATCAGCAGTTAACCGTGTTGTATCTTGCATTAATGCTATGTGATAAAAGCAACATGCAAAATTATTGAGATTATATATATATATATATATATATATATATACAGTACAGACCAAAAGTTTGGACACACCTTCTCATTCAAAGAGTTTTCTTTATTTTCATGACTATGAAAATTGTAGATTCACACTGAAGGCATCAAAACTATGAATTAACACATGTGGAATTATATACATAACAAAAAAAGTGTGAAACAACTGAAAATATGTCATATTCTAGGTTCTTCAAAGTAGCCACCTTTTGCTTTGATTATTGCTTTGCACACTCTTGGCATTCTCTTGATGAGTTTCAAGAGGTAGTCACCTGAAATGGTTTTTACTTCACAGGTGTGCCCTGTCAGGTTTAATAAGTGGGATTTCTTGCATTATAAATGGGGTTGGGACCATCAGTTGCGTTGTGGAGAAGTCAGGTGGATACACAGCTGATAGTCCTACTGAATAGACTGTTAGAATTTGTATTATGGCAAGAAAAAAGCAGCTAAGTAAAGAAAAACGAGTGGCCATCATTATTTTAAGAAATGAAGGTCAGTCAGTCCGAAAAATTGGGAAAACTTTAAACGTGTCCCCAAGTGCAATCACAAAAACCATCAAGCGCTACAAAGAGACTGGCTCACATGCGGACCGCCCCAGGAAAGGAAGACCAAGAGTCACCTCTGCTTCTGAGGATAAGTTCATCCGAGTCACCAGCCTCAGAAATCGCAGGTTAACAGCAGCTCAGATTAGAGACCAGGTCAATGCCACACAGAGTTCTAGCAGCAGACACATCTCTAGAACAACTGTTAAGAGGAGACTGTGTGAATTAGGCCTTCATGGTAGAATATCTGCTAGGAAACCACTGCTAAGGACAGGCAACAAGCAGAAGAGACTTGTTTGGGCTAAAGAACAAAAGGAAAGGACATTAGACCAGTGGAAATCTGTGCTTTGGTCTGATGAGTCCAAATTTGAGATCTTTGGTTCCAACCACCGTGTCTTTGTGCGATGCAGAAAAGGTGAACGGGTGGACTCTACATGCCTGGTTCCCACCGTGAAGCATGGAGGAGGAGGTGTGATGGTGTGGGGGTGCTTTGCTGGTGACACTGTTGGGGATTTATTCTAAATTGAAGGCATACTGAACCAGCATGGCTACCACAGCATCTTGCAGCAGCATGCTATTCCATCCGGTTTGCGTTTAGTTGGACCATCATTTATTTTTCAACAGGACAATGACCCCAAACACACCTCCATGCTGTGTAAGGGCTATTTGACCATGAAGGAGAGTGATGGGGTGCTGCGCCAGATGACCTGGCCTCCACAGTCACCGGACCTGAACCCAATCGAGATGGTTTGGGGTGAGCTGGACCGCAGAGTGAAGGCAAAAGGGCCAACAAGTGCTAAGCATCTCTGGGAACTCATTCAAGACTGTTGGAAGACCATTTCAGGTGACTACCTCTTGAAGCTCATCAAGAGAATGCCAAGAGTGTGCAAAGCAGTAATCAAAGCAAAAGGTGGCTACTTTGAAGAACCTAGAATATGACATATTTTCAGTTGTTTCACACTTTTTTGTTATGTATAGAATTCCACATGTGTTAATTCATAGTGTTGATGCCTTCAGTGTGAATCTACAATTTTCATAGTCATGAAAATAAAGAAAACTCTTTGAATGAGAAGGTGTGTCCATACTTTTGGTCTGTACTGTGTATATCGCATTTGGCAGTGGCCAGTGGCTGACAACAGATGGATTTAGTCAATGGAGTATATTCAGACCATGGTCTTGTTACCAGTGGAGTACCTCAGGGATCTGTTCTGGGACCCATATGGTTTAATATCTTTATCAGCAAAATTGCAGAGGGCCTTGATGGTAAGGTGTGTCTTTTTGCTGATGACACAAAGATTTGTAACAGGATTGATGTTCCTGGAGGGATACACCAAATGGAAAAGGATTTAGGAAAACTAGAGGAATGGTCAAAAATCTGGCAGCTAAAATGTAATGTTGATAAGTGCAAGATAATGCACCTGGGGCATCAGCAAAAAGACACACCTTACCATCGAGGCCCTCTGCAATTTGCTGATAAAGATATTAAACAAAATGGGTCCCAGAACAGATCCCTGAGGTACCCCACTGGTAACAAGACCATGGTCTGAATATACTTCATTGACTACCACCCTCTGTTGTCTGTCCCTCAGCCATTGCCTAATCCATTCAACAGTATGGGAGTCCAAGCACAAAGACTGCAATTTATTGATAAGCCTTCTATGTGGGACAGTATCAAAAGCCTTACTAAAGTCTAGATAAGCGATGTCTACTGCACCTCCGACATCTATTATTTTAGTCACCCAATCAAAAAAATCTATAAGATTAGTTTGACATGAACTCCCTGAAGTAAACCAATACTGTTTTTCATCTTTCAATCCATGGGATTTTAGATGTTCCACAATCCTTTCCTTAAGTATGGTTTCCATTAATTTCCCCACTAGTGATGTCAGGTTTACTGGTCTATAGTTGCCCGATTCCTCCCTAATACCTTTCGTGTGAATGGGCACAACATTTGCTAATTTCCAATCCTCTGGGACGACTCCTGTTACCAGTGATTGGTTAAATAAATCTGTTAATGGTTTTGCTAGTTCACCGCTGAGCTCTTTTAATAGCTTTGGGTGTATCCCATCAGGCCCCTGTGACTTATTTGTATTAATTTTATTTGGTATATATTATATGTTGCTAATCATTTTTAGTGTTTTTTTTTTATAACTGGCTCATATGTTTATCTGGATGGTATCTATACATTAGTGCGTATGGTTCCATATTGATCTAATCTACATATATAAATTTACATATATCGAATTACTTATTTAGCATCAAATATGTATATTACTATCCTGATTGAAACAGTAAATGGTTAATATAACCAAAATGGTGTTGATATATGTATATGATAATAATGCACTAGAGTTGAGCGAACACCTGGATGTTCGGGTTCGAGAAGTTCGGCCGAACATCCCGGAAATGTTCGGGTTCGGGATCCGAACCCGATCCGAACTTCGTCCCGAACCCGAACCCCATTGAAGTCAATGGGGACCCGAACTTTTCGGCACTAAAAAGGCTGTAAAACAGCCCAGGAAAGAGCTAGAGGGCTGCAAAAGGCAGCAACATGTAGGTAAATCCCCTGCAAACAAATGTGGATAGGGAAATGAATTAAAATAAAAATTAAATAAATAAAAATTAACCAAAATCAATTGGAGAGAGGTTCCATAGCAGAGAATCTGGCTTCCCGTCACCCACCACTGGAACAGTCCATTCTCAGATATTTAGGCCCCGGCACCCAGGCAGAGGAGAGAGGTCCCGTAACAGAGAATCTGTCTTCATGTCAGCAGAGAATTAGTCTGCATGTCATAGCAGAGAATGAGGCTTCACGTCAGCCACCACTGCAACAGTCCATTGGCATATATTTAGGCCCAGCACCCAGGCAGAGGAGAGAGGTCCCGTAACAGACAATCTGGCTTCATGTCAGCAGAGAATCAGTCTGCATGTCATAGCAGAGAATCAGGCTTCACGTCACCCACCACTGCAACAGTCCATTGTCATAAATTTAGGCCCAGCACTAGTGTTGAGCGGCATGTCCCATATTCGAATTCGCGAAATTTTGTGAATATTCGAAAGAATATTCGTAAAATATTCGCGATTATTCAAATTCGTTATTATTTCGCATATGCGATAATTCGAATTATCGCATAATACATATGCTATGCAAAATTCACATGTGCGCTAATGAAATCGCCTTACGAAGATTCGCAACTCAATTCAATCACTAATGTATGAATGCAATGCCCTTTGCCTCTGTTCTGGGACAAGTGTAGATATTCGCATGTGCGCTAATAAAATCGCCTTACGAAGATTCGCACCTCAATCACTTTCTAGGGAATGTGAGACTTTTGGGAATCAATCGAGATACAGTGGGGGGTGATGACAGTAGTTGACAGAGTACAGATCAATGTAATCTGTAAGGTGGAAAGTAAAATAAAAAATACGAATATTCGTAAATCGACTTTTACGAAGTTCTACGTATTCGCGAATATGGTGCTATACTATATGAATGCACAGGCCTTTGCCTCTCTGTTCTGGGGACAAGTGTAGATATTTGCATTTGCGTTAATAAAATCGCCTTACGAAGATTCGCAGCTCAATTCAATCACTAATGTATGAATGCAAAGCCCTTTGCCTCTGTTCTGGGACAAGTGTAGATATTCGCATGTGCGCTAATAAAATCGCCTTACGAAGATTCGCAACTCAATTCACTAATGTATGAATGCAAAGCCCTTTGCCTCTGTTCTGGGACGTGCCGATATTCGCATGTGCGCTAATAAAATCGCCTTACGAAGATTCGCGCCTCAATCACTTTCTAGGCAATGTGAGTAAGATCTGAGCTGTTGGACCTTTGGGAAACAATCAATTATATGTGTACTGTAATTTTGTGGGGGGGGGGGGGGAAACAAAAAACGAATATTCGTTTTTACGAATATATAGCACTATATTCGAAATATTCGCGAAATCGCGAAGTTGCGATATTCGCGAAAAAAATTTGCTTTTCGAATATTCGCGCTCAACACTACCCAGCACCCAGGCAGAGGAGAGAGGTCCCGTAACAGAGAATCTGGCTTCATGTCAGCAGAGAATCAGTCTTCATATCATAGCAGAGAATCAGGCTTCACGTCACCCACCACTGTAAGAGTCAATTTTCATAAATTTAGGCCCAGAACCCAGGCAGAGGAGAAAGGTCCCGTAACAGACAATCTGGCTTCATGTCAGCAGAGAATCAGTCTTCATATCATAGCAGAGAATCAGGCTTCACGTCACCCACCACTGCAACAGTCAATTGTCATAAATTTAGGCCCAGCACCCAGGCAGAGGAGAGAGCTCCCGTAACAGAGGATCTGGCTTCATGTCAGCAGAGAATCAGTCTGCATGTCATAGCAGAGAATGAGGCTTCACGTCACCCACCACTGCAACAGTCCATTGGCATATATTTAGGCCTAGCACACAGGCAGAGCAGAGAGGTCCCGTAACAGACAATCTGGCTTCATGTCAGCAGAGAATCAGTCTGCATGTCATAGCAGAGAATGAGGCTTCACGTCACCCACCACTGCAACAGTCCATTGGCATATATTTAGGCCTAGCACACAGGCAGAGCAGAGAGGTCCCGTAACAGACAATCTGGCTTCATGTCAGCAGAGAATCAGTCTGCATGTCATAGCAGAGAATGAGGCTTCACGTCACCCACCACTGCAACAGTCCATTGGCATATATTTAGGCCTAGCACACAGGCAGAGCAGAGAGGTCCCGTAACAGACAATCTGGCTTCATGTCAGCAGAGAATCAGTCTGCATGTCATAGCAGAGAATGAGGCTTCACGTCACCCACCACTGCAACAGTCCATTGGCATATATTTAGGCCTAGCACACAGGCAGAGCAGAGAGGTCCCGTAACAGACAATCTGGCTTCATGTCAGCAGAGAATCAGTCTGCATGTCATAGCAGAGAATGAGGCTTCACGTCACCCACCACTGCAACAGTCCATTGGCATATATTTAGGCCTAGCACACAGGCAGAGCAGAGAGGTCCCGTAACAGACAATCTGGCTTCATGACAGCAGAGAATCAGTCTGCATGTCATAGCAGAGAATGAGGCTTCACGTCAGCCACCACTGCAACAGTCCATTGGCATATATTTAGGCCTAGCACACAGGCAGAGCAGAGAGGTCCCGTAACAGACAATCTGGCTTCATGACAGCAGAGAATCAGTCTGCATGTCATAGCAGAGAATCAGGCTTCACGTCAGCCACCACTGCAACAGTCCATTGTCATAAATTTAGGCCCAGCACCCAGGCAGAGGAGAGAGGTCCCGTAACAGAGAATCTGGCTTCATGTCAGCAGAGAATCAGTCTTCATATCATAGCAGAGAATCAGGCTTCACGTCACCCACCACTGTAAGAGTCAATTTTCATAAATTTAGGCCCAGAACCCAGGCAGAGGAGAAAGGTCCCGTAACAGACAATCTGGCTTCATGTCAGCAGAGAATCAGTCTTCATATCATAGCAGAGAATCAGGCTTCACGTCACCCACCACTGCAACAGTCAATTTTCATAAATTTAGGCCCAGAACCCAGGCAGAGGAGAAAGGTCCCGTAACAGACAATCTGGCTTCATGTCAGCAGAGAATCAGTCTTCATATCATAGCAGAGAATCAGGCTTCACGTCACCCACCACTGCAACAGTCAATTGTCATAAATTTAGGCCCAGCACCCAGGCAGAGGAGAGAGCTCCCGTAACAGAGGATCTGGCTTCATGTCAGCAGAGAATCAGTCTGCATGTCATAGCAGAGAATGAGGCTTCACGTCACCCACCACTGCAACAGTCCATTGGCATATATTTAGGCCTAGCACACAGGCAGAGGAGAGGTTCATTCAACTTTGGGTAGCCTCGCAATATAATGGTAAAATGAAAATAAAAATAGGATTGAATGAGGAAGTGCCCTGGAGTCCAATAATATATGGTTATGGGGAGGTAGTTAATGTCTAATCTGGACAAGGGACGGACAGGTCCTGTGGGATCCATGCCTGGTTCATTTTTATGAACGTCAGCTTGTCCACATTGGCTGTAGACAGGCGGCTGCGTTTGTCTGTAATGACGCCCCCTGCCGTGCTGAATACACGTTCAGACAAAACGCTGGCTGCCGGGCAGGCCAGCACCTCCAAGGCATAAAAGGCTAGCTCTGGCCACGTGGACAATTTAGAGACCCAGAAGTTGAATGGGGCCGAACCATCAGTCAGTACGTGGAGGGGTGTGCACACGTACTGTTCCACCATGTTAGTGAAATGTTGCCTCCTGCTAACACGTTGCGTATCAGGTGGTGGTGCAGTTAGCTGTGGCGTGTTGACAAAAGTTTTCCACATCTCTGCCATGCTAACCCTGCCCTCAGAGGAGCTGGCCGTGACACAGCTGCCTTGGCGACCTCTTGCTCCTCCTCTGCCTTGGCCTTGGGCTTCCACTTGTTCCCCTGTGACATTTGGGAATGCTCTCAGTAGCGTGTCTACCAACGTGCGCTTGTACTCGCGCATCTTCCTATCACGCTCCAGTGCAGGAAGTAAGGTGGGCACATTGTCTTTGTAGCGTGGATCCAGCAGGGTGGCAACCCAGTAGTCCGCACAGGTTAAAATGTGGGCAACTCTGCTGTCGTTGCGCAGGCACTGCAGCATGTAGTCGCTCATGTGTGCCAGGCTGCCCAGGGATAAGGACAAGCTGTCCTCTGTGGGAGGCGTATCGTCATCGTCCTGCCTTTCCCCCCAGCCACGCACCAGTGATGGACCCGAGCTGCGTTGGGTGCCACCCCGCTGTGACCATGCTTCATCCTCATCCTCCTCCACCTCCTCCTCATCCTCGTCCTCCTCGTCCTCCAGTAGTGGGCCCTGGCTGGCCACATTTGTACCTGGCCTCTGCTGTTGCCAAAAACCTCCCTCTGAGTCACTTCGAAGAGACTGGCCTGAAAGTGCTAAAAATGACCCCTCTTCCTCCTCCTCCTCCTCCTCCTCCTGGGCCACCTCCTCTTCCATCATCGCCCTAAGTGTTTTCTCAAGGAGACATAGAAGTGGTATTGTAACGCTGATAACGGTGTCATCGCCACTGGCCATGTTGGTGGAGTACTCGAAACAGCGCAACAGGGCACACAGGTCTCGCATGGAGGCCCAGTCATTGGTGGTGAAGTGGTGCTGTTCTGTAGTGCGACTGACCCGTGCGTGCTGCAGCTGAAACTCCACTATGGCCTGCTGCTGCTCGCACAGTCTGTCCAGCATGTGCAAGGTGGAGTTCCACCTGGTGGGCACGTCGCATATGAGGCGGTGAGCGGGAAGGCCGAAGTTACGCTGTAGCGCAGACAGGCGAGCAGCAGCAGGATGTGAACGCCGGAAGCGCGAACAGACGGCCCGCACTTTATGCAGCAGCTCTGACATGTCGGGGTAGTTGTGAATGAACTTCTGCACCACCAAATTCAGCACATGCGCCAAGCAAGGGATGTGCGTCAAATTGGCTAGTCCCAGAGCTGCAACGAGATTTCGCCCATTATCACACACCACCAGGCCGGGCTTGAGGCTCACCGGCAGCAACCACTCGTCGGTCTGTTGTTCTATACCCCGCCACAACTCCTGTGCGGTGTGGGGCCTGTCCCCCAAACATATGAGTTTCAGAATGGCCTGCTGACGTTTACCCCGGGCTGTGCTGAAGTTGGTGGTGAAGGTGTGTGGCTGACTGGATGAGCAGGTGGAAGAAGAGGAGGAGGAAGCCGAGAAGGAGGAGGTGGCAACAGGAGGCAAAGAATGTTGCCCTGCGATCCTTGGCGGCGGAAGGACGTGCGCCAAACAGCTCTCCGCCTGGGGCCCAGCTGCCACTACATTTACCCAGTGTGCAGTTAGGGAGATATAGCGTCCCTGGCCGTGCTTACTGGTCCACGTATCTGTGGTTAGGTGGACCTTGCTACAGATGGCGTTGCGCAGTGCACACTTGATTTTATCGGATACTTGGTTGTGCAGGGAAGGCACGGCTCTCTTGGAGAAGTAGTGCCGGCTGGGAACAACATACTGTGGGACAGCAAGCGACATGAGCTGTTTGAAGCTGTCTGTGTCCACCAGCCTAAATGACAGCATTTCATAGGCCAGTAGTTTAGAAATGCTGGCATTCAGGGCCAGGGATCGAGGGTGGCTAGGTGGGAATTTACGCTTTCTATCAAATGTTTGTGAGATGGAGAGCTGAACGCTGGCGTGTGACATGGTTGAGACGCTTGGTGACGGAGGTGGTGGTGGTGGTGTTGGTGGTACATCCCCTGTTTGCTGGGCGGCAGGTGCCAACGTTCCTCCAGAGGCGGAGGAAGAGGCCGAGGCGGCAGCAGCAGAATAGGCCGAGGCGGCAGCAGCAGAAGAGGTAGCAGGGGGAGCCTGAGTGACTTCCTTGGTTTTAAGGTGTTTACTCCACTGCAGTTCATGCTTTGCATGCAGGTGCCTGGTCATGCAGGTTGTGCTCAGGTTCAGAACGTTAATGCCTCGCTTCAGGCTCTGATGGCACAGCGTGCAAACCACTCGGGTCTTGTCGTCAGCACATTGTTTGAAGAAGTGCCATGCCAGGGAACTCCTTGAAGCTGCCTTTGGGGTGCTCGGTCCCAGATGGCGGCGGTCAGTAGCAGGCGGAGTCTCTTGGCGGCGGGTGTTCTGCTTTTGCCCACTGCTCCCTCTTTTGCTACGCTGTTGGCTCGGTCTCACCACTGCCTCTTCCTCCGAACTGTGAAAGTCAGTGGCACGACCTTCATTCCATGTGGGGTCTAGGACCTCATCGTCCCCTGCATCGTCTTCCACCCAGTCTTGATCCCTGACCTCCTGTTCAGTCTGCACACTGCAGAAAGACGCAGCAGTTGGCACCTGTGTTTCGTCATCATCAGAGACATGCTGAGGTGGTATTCCCATGTCCTCATCATCAGGAAACATAAGTGGTTGTGCGTCAGTGCATTCTATGTCTTTCACCGCTGGGGAAGGGCTAGGTGGATGCCCTTGGGAAACCCTGCCAGCGGAGTCTTCAAACAGCATAAGAGACTGCTGCATAACTTGAGGCTGAGACAGTTTCCCTGGTATGCATGGGGGTGATGTGACAGACTGATGGGGTTGGTTTTCAGGCGCCATCTGTGCGCTTTCTGCAGAAGACTGGGTGGGAGATAATGTGAACGTGCTGGATCCACTGTCGGCCACCCAATTGACTAATGCCTGTACCTGCTCAGGCCTTACCATCCTTAGAACGGCATTGGGCCCCACCATATATCGCTGTAAATTCTGGCGGCTACTGGGACCTGAGGTAGTTGGTACACTAGGACGTGTGGATGTGGCAGAACGGCCACGTCCTCTCCCAGCACCAGAGGGTCCACTAACACCACCACGACCATGTCCACGTCCGCGTCCCTTACTAGATGTTTTTCTCATTGTTATGGTTCACCACAACAACAAATATATTATTTGGCCCAATGTATTGTATTCAAATTCAGCGGGATATAAATTTGAGGCCTAGTATTTAGGCGCTGGGTGACCGGTATGGATTTAGTGACAGAATTAGACTTGGAAATGCACAGAAGCGTGTGTGTGTGAAGTTATTCTGAATGACCCAATGTGCACCTTGAATATTATATACCCTTTTAGGGATAGATTTCAAATAGCTCTGATATAGCAGAAACCACTAAATTATGAAATTGCTAAATTGGGAATTGTACTTCAACCCAGAACAAAAAATGTGCTTTGACGGACACTAAATATCTTGCCCAGCAACAACAGTACAACGGTGGGTAACGAGAGATTTAGAGGGAATTAAATTTGAGGCCTAGTATTTAGGCGCTGGGTCACCGGTATGGATTTAGTGACAGAATTAGACTTGGAAATACACAGTAGCGGGTGTGTGTGAAGTTATTCTGAATGACCCTATGTGCACCTTCAATATTATATACCCTTTTAGGGATAGATTTCAAATAGCTCTGATATAGCAGAAACCACTAAATTATGAAATTGCTAAATTGGGAATTGTACTTCAACCCAGAACAAAAAATGTGCTTTGACGGACACTAAATATCTTGCCCAGCAACAACAGTACAGCGGTGGGTAACGAGAGATTTAGAGGGAATTAAATTTGAGGCCTAGTATTTAGGCGCTGGGTCACCGGTATGGATTTAGTGACAGAATTAGACTTGGAAATGCACAGAAGCGTGTGTGTGAAGTTATTCTGAATGACCCAATGTGCACCTTCAATATTATATACCCTTTTTGGGATAGATTTCAAATAGCTCTGATATAGCAGGAACCACTAAATTATGAAATTGCTAAATTGGGAATTGTACTTCAACCCAGAACAAAAAATGTGCTTTGACGGGCACTAAATAACTTTCCCAGCTACAACAGGACAACGGTAACGAGAGATTTAGAGGGATTTAAATTTGAGGCCTAGTATTTAGGCGCTGGGTGACAGGTATGGGTTTAGTGACAGAATTAGACTTGGAAATACACAGTAGCGGGTGTGTGTGAAGTTATTCTGAATGACCCTATGTGCACCTTCAATATTATATACCCTTTTAGGGATAGATTTCAAATAGCTCTGATATAGCAGAAACCACTAAATTATGAAATTGCTAAATTGGGAATTGTACTTCAACCCAGAACAAAAAATGTGCTTTGACGGACACTAAATATCTTGCCCAGCAACAACAGTACACCGGTGGGTAACGAGAGATTTAGAGGGAATTAAATTTGAGGCCTAGTATTTAGGCGCTGGGTCACCGGTATGGATTTAGTGACAGAATTAGACTTGGAAATACACAGTAGCGGGTGTGTGTGAAGTTATTCTGAATGACCCTATGTGCACCTTCAATATTATATACCCTTTTTGGGATAGATTTCAAATAGCTCTGATATAGCAGGAACCACTAAATTATGAAATTGCTAAATTGGGAATTGTACTTCAACCCAGAACAAAAAATGTGCTTTGACGGGCACTAAATAACTTTCCCAGCTACAACAGGACAACGGTAACGAGAGATTTAGAGGGATTTAAATTTGAGGCCTAGTATTTAGGCGCTGGGTGACAGGTATGGGTTTAGTGACAGAATTAGACTTGGAAATACACAGTAGCGGGTGTGTGTGAAGTTATTCTGAATGACCCTATGTGCACCTTCAATATTATATACCCTTTTTGGGATAGATTTCAAATAGCTCTGATATAGCAGAAACCACTAAATTATGAAATTGCTAAATTGGGAATTGTACTTCAACCCAGAACAAAAAATGTGCTTTGACGGACACTAAATATCTTGCCCAGCAACAACAGTACAGCGGTGGGTAACGAGAGATTTAGAGGGAATTAAATTTGAGGCCTAGTATTTAGGCGCTGGGTCACCGGTATGGATTTAGTGACAGAATTAGACTTGGAAATACACAGTAGCGGGTGTGTGTGAAGTTACTCTGAATGACCCTATGTGCACCTTCAATATTATATACCCTTTTTGGGATAGATTTCAAAGAGCTCTGATATAGCAGGAACCACTAAATTATGAAATTGCTAAATTGGGAATTGTATTTCAACCCAGAACAAGAAATGTGCTTGAACGGACACTAAATAACTCGCCCAGCTACAGCACTAGGGACAGATTTAGCTGGATATAAATTTGAGGCCTAGTATTTAGGCGCTGGGTGACAGGTATGGGTTTAGTGACAGAATTAGACTTGGAAATACACAGTAGCGGGTGTGTGTGAAGTTATTCTGAATGACCCTATGTGCACCTTCAATATTATATACCCTTTTAGGGATAGATTTCAAATAGCTCTGATATAGCAGAAACCACTAAATTATGAAATTGCTAAATTGGGAATTGTACTTCAACCCAGAACAAAAAATGTGCTTTGACGGACACTAAATATCTTGCCCAGCAACAACAGTACAGCGGTGGGTAACGAGAGATTTAGAGGGAATTAAATTTGAGGCCTAGTATTTAGGCGCTGGGTCACCGGTATGGATTTAGTGACAGAATTAGACTTGGAAATACACAGTAGCGGGTGTGTGTGAAGTTATTCTGAATGACCCTATGTGCACCTTCAATATTATATACCCTTTTTGGGATAGATTTCAAATAGCTCTGATATAGCAGGAACCACTAAATTATGAAATTGCTAAATTGGGAATTGTACTTCAACCCAGAACAAAAAATGTGCTTTGACGGGCACTAAATAACTTTCCCAGCTACAACAGGACAACGGTAACGAGAGATTTAGAGGGATTTAAATTTGAGGCCTAGTATTTAGGCGCTGGGTGACAGGTATGGGTTTAGTGACAGAATTAGACTTGGAAATACACAGTAGCGGGTGTGTGTGAAGTTATTCTGAATGACCCTATGTGCACCTTCAATATTATATACCCTTTTTGGGATAGATTTCAAATAGCTCTGATATAGCAGAAACCACTAAATTATGAAATTGCTAAATTGGGAATTGTACTTCAACCCAGAACAAAAAATGTGCTTTGACGGACACTAAATATCTTGCCCAGCAACAACAGTACAGCGGTGGGTAACGAGAGATTTAGAGGGAATTAAATTTGAGGCCTAGTATTTAGGCGCTGGGTCACCGGTATGGATTTAGTGACAGAATTAGACTTGGAAATACACAGTAGCGGGTGTGTGTGAAGTTACTCTGAATGACCCTATGTGCACCTTCAATATTATATACCCTTTTTGGGATAGATTTCAAAGAGCTCTGATATAGCAGGAACCACTAAATTATGAAATTGCTAAATTGGGAATTGTATTTCAACCCAGAACAAGAAATGTGCTTGAACGGACACTAAATAACTCGCCCAGCTACAGCACTAGGGACAGATTTAGCTGGATATAAATTTGAGGCCTAGTATTTAGGCGCTGGGTGACCGGTATGGATTTAGTGACAGAATTAGACTGGGATATGGCCAAAAAATGAACAGACTATTGCTGGTTAAATGCACTTGGTGTCACAGCTTCACCCTGATGTAGGCTTTAGCCAAAAAACAACCACACCATTGAGGGTTAAATGCACTTGGTCGCAGCTTGTGCTGGCGCACCACAAGACACAAAATGGCCGCCGATCACCCCAGAAAAATGAGACTGACAAACGGTCTGTGCAGCCTAAAAACAGTGAGCAATTGAGGATCAGCAGCTCAATGATCCACAGCTGCAGATCGATCAGTTAATCAAGTCCTTTGGAGGAGTTAATCTGCCTAATCTCGCCCTACTGTCGCAGCCGCAACCTCTCCCTACGCTAATCAGAGCAGAGTGACGGGCGGCGCTATGTGACTCCAGCTTAAATAGAGGCTGGGTCACATGGTGCTCTGGCCAATCACAGCCATGCCAATAGTAGGCATGGCTGTGATGGCCTCTTGGGGCAAGTAGTATGACGCTTGTTGATTGGCTGCTTTGCAGCCTTTCAAAAAGCGCCAAGAAAGCGTCACAAAAGCGCGAAGAAAGCGACGAACACCGAACCCGAACCCGGACTTTTACGAAAATGTCCGGGTTCGGGTCCGTGTCACGGACACCCCAAAATTCGGTACGAACCCGAACTATACAGTTCGGGTTCGCTCATCCCTATAATGCACTACATGTACAATGATTGATACATTTTGTGCAGTGCTTTTCATCCTGATCCCGTTCACACTCTGTGTTTATTCCATTCAGAAAACAATCAGATTCCAATTATGGTTGTAGTAACAAATTTGGCCATGGAAGCATACGGCAGTCTATTTTAACACTAATGTAGGTTTTTTTTTACAGAGCTGCTTGAGGAAAAAAAATTTGAAAAAATAAAACAATAAAAAAAATGAAAAAATAATAAAAAAAATTATGGGAAAAAATAATTTATTAAATAATGAAGGAAAAATGGATTGGATGCCTTAATACTATGTTCTACTTATTGTATTATTCTTTTAATTTTTGAATTTACTTCATTATCAATAACCATGGTATTTTCCAAGTGCAGGTTCAAAAGGAAATTCATCATCTTCAACTCTTTAACAATGCAGCCATCATCCATTCCCGACACCCAACCCTCCATCATATTCTCCCGCTTACGGCAAAGGTCACATTTTGCATTTTAGATCTTATATATTTAACTCTTTAAATACCATGTAATCTGGTCATATGGCCCCAAAATATTTTTTTAAGAGGAACTATACGAATCACTGGCGTCGTTACATCCATACTGCTATTGTAGTGCTGTTATATCTACTGCTTGAAGACATGGGATGATTAATTGATTGTGTTTCCTGGTGCCGTGGGGTGGACTGCGGACTGTGCTCCACAGTAGCGGGTGAGCTCCCTCAGATTGTGAATATATGTAACTAAATGTATTGTCTGTTTACTCCAACAGAGGAGGTAATGGTTGGCAGGAGTCCCAGTTCAGCTAGAGAAGGAAGAGAGAGTTCCTGTTCTGATAGTGGGGGAGTGAGGAAACACATGCAGAGATTCTACTAATTTCCCTTTGTGACCAATATTCCATAGGTATATGCAGGCACCAGATCTTATTCTCCTGTGATCATCCACAAAAAAAGAAAGGAGGCAGCATCCCAAAAAAGGAAGTAATGCTTTTTAATCCAAATCCATCAATGATAATCCAATCCCAAGTACATGCAACATTTCAGCTGTTACCCAGCCTTCCTCATGGTTCTGTACCATCCCAGAATTATGTTACGAAACTCTTTTATCCCGCTACAACCTGTTAAGTGTATCTGCATTGTCATTCTGTGTAATTTGACATCACATCCTAACTAATGTGCATTATAAGCCTTGTAAATGTAAATTGCTGTAATTTGCAATGTGTTTACTAGACTGGAATAGTACATTCCAGTTTATCTTCCGCCTCTTCGAGGAGGTGTGGAATGTTCCCACATCCTGCCTCATGGGTGGAGAAGGAAGTTAGAGTTAGTGTGCCAGCCACCCCGGCTAGGGGAAGGCTGTGCTGGTAGGAGCTCCCAGTTCTAGGGATCCTAACCCAGGATCTTGTCTCGGCTGAGACCAAAAGATCATCACTCCCAGGCTGAGTCCTTCAGCCTCAGCTGGTGACAAGCAAGCAGCCACCTCCAGAACTCCAGGAAGAAGCATTCCCTGTGAGCACAACTGTGAGTACCGTCCAGAGACCAGGTGAAGCCAAATTCCTCCTCAGCTAGTCAGTCCCAAATACAGCAGAAGACAGATAGCGCAGAAGATATAAATTCCTGCCACATTACAGAGCCACAAGCAGACGACTTATCCTGCAAGAGAGCTCCAGGCACATGATAGAAGCAGAAGATAGATTCCTGCCATACATTGCCAATACCTGCTGGGACTCAAGACTATTGCTGTATCTCACATGGATTACTGCTGCAACTAGTAAAGACCAGTTTAAATTATATTCAAAGTCTGGATCTCAATTATTGCTACTAAATCCCTCAATTACTCCTACTAGCAACACTAATTTTATTGCAAGTGAGCCAGGATCCAGGAGTCCAGCCGTACCCAGGTAAGAGACACAGTTGACACCATTGCTATTACCACACAGAGACATTACACCACTCTGGCATTCCTAACCTGGTACGTGAGTTGCAACACCTTAAAGGGCCCTGTGTTAGTACCCTGCGCATGCTGTAATTGGCATCACAAACAAAAACTATAGACTTCTACACTCACCTAAAGAATTATTAGGAACACCTGTTCAATTTCTCTTTAATGCGATTATCTAGTCAACCAATCACATGGCAGTTGCTTCAATGCATGTAGGGTTGTGGTCCTGGTCAATACAATCTCCTGAACTCCAAACTGAATGTCAGAATGGGAAATAAAGGTGATTTAAGCAATTTTGAGCGTGGCATGGTTGTTGGTGCCAGGCGGGACGGTCTGAGTATTTCACAATCTGCTCAGTTACTGGGATTTTCACGCACAACCATTTCTAGGGTTTACAAAGAATGGTGTGAAAAGGGAAAAACATCCAGTAAGCGGCAGTCCTGTGGGCGAAAATGCCTTGTTGATGCTAGAGGTCAGAGGAGAATGGGACGACTGATTCAAGCTAATAGAAGAGCAACGTTGATTGAAATAACCACTCGTTACAACCGAGGTATGCAGCAAAGCATTTGTCAAGCCACAACACGCACAACCTTGAGACGGATGGGTGACAACAGCAGAAGACCACACCGGGAAAAAGAGGCTACAATTTGCATGAATTCACCAAAATTAGACTGTTGAAGACTGGAAAAATGGTTTCTTGAACATGACAATGAGTTCACTGTACTAAAATGGCCCCCATAGTCACCAGATCTCAACCCAATAGAGCATCTTTGGGATGTGGTAGAACGGGAGCTTTGTGCCCTGGATGTGCATCCCTCAAATCTCCATCAACTGCAAGATGCTATCCTATCAATATGGGCCAACATTTCTAAAGAATGCGATCAGCACCTTGTTGAATTAATGCCACGTAGAATTAAGGCAGTTCTGAAGGCAAAAGGTGGTCCAACACCGTATTAGTATGGTGTTCCTAATAATTCTTTAGGTGAGTGTATACCCATATCCGGACCCACTGCATAATTTGGCGTCTGTGTAACTGTACCACGCCCTGGCTCTATTGCACTTCCTCATGGATTAAAAAGCATAATTTCCTTTTTTGGAATGCTGCCTCCATTCTTACTTTGTTTGAGGATGTTTATAGGGAGCAATTGGATACAACTCTGATGGAGGCATGCATCTGAAACACAAAAATTGTAATGTATACATTATTCTAATGTGAGACCAACACTCCAGAGAGATTAGCAAAGTTCAAGAGCACAGCTTCAAGAAAGCATCATTGCTACAAGACAGCAGAGTGATTAACTAAATACAGCTTTACAGACACTGCTGCAAGGTGGGGGACTACAGTTCAGACACCATCACCTACCTAAACCATCGCTAGGCCAGACTAACATCAAGTCTGTATTATAGTGGCCACTTATATCCACAAGTGCTTTCTAGTGTCAATCTATTGCCATCTAGCCTTCCACCACACCTCCTAATCTGGTGCCAGAAACTGCATTTTGTACTTAATACTGCTGATGTGCCACAAGTTAAACTTAAGTATAGAGAGAATGTTATATGGCCTGATTATTTAAACTACCTTTATACTGCACCTATCCCCAGGGTGCAATGGCCTGAGAGGTACACAGACACAACATTTTATCAGGGCCGCTACCACTCCCACCCTCTGCATCGGCTCCTCAGGGGGCTCATTGCACATTAACAGTATGTTCAAGCAATTTTAAAAAATCTCCAACTCTCGCTCTCTCAGCCTTCTCACAGGTTTACAACTTCTCATTCTCTGCTTCTCCTCCAACTGGCTCAGATGCTACTAAAGATGCACTCCCAATCACTTTAAAAAAAAAAAAAAACACTCTGCTACTTTTAACAGCTGTTACATCATAATCCAATGCCAATCACCAGAAGGTCATTATAGTTTGTCTCTTTCACTTCACTATATACTTTGGTTACAGTAGTGTTCCATTATTTTCACAGAACCACTACCAACACACCTTTTATCTACGTGCTGAAAATTTTAAACTTCTGTAACCAGTTATCTTCCTATCTAATTAACTGATCAACATATAAGAAGCCTTACATAACCCTATTCTCCTCATTTCAATTAACTTTTGTCCCCTGTAAACTTGAGCTCTCAAAAATAGAATATTCTTAAAATTATAAACCTGCATTTTAATTATTAATTTAATGTAGTTTAATTAACAGGAAAGCATGCAAGCATTTTATATTGGACATTATTAAATAGTTATTTTCTAAGCTATTTTTATCATTATCACAATATTTCATACTAGTCAGAAGTCAATGTGACAATTTATTCACATTTGTTTACTTTTCCATTAAATGGAATGTTATTCTGTAAATATTCGATGTCCAGTTTTGAAGACTAGACAAAAATAATATATATATATATATAACTATTCAATAACTTTTTTTTTCCTGAATTGCCTCCTTATTTTGTAAGAGTGATGAAACGGTGTTGTGCACCCATGCAGAGTTTAGCTGTATTTTCTGTTGCTGTTTTTTTGTGTTTTTTTCCTCCTTTTGCTAAAATACTGTGTTCTGAAGTGTTCTTACACAGTGTTTTGGTTTCTGGAGTCTTTGAGTCTATGACAATTTTATCTAAAAGCAAGATGTTCTTGCTATGGCATTTTCTTTAGGCCTAGCAAAACAAAAAAAACTATTAAAGTCCAGCCTCTCATGAGCACAACAGGTGCCATAACCGCTGGATTTCTGCTATAACGTCGGTCTCAGACATTTAACCTCCCAGATGTTGTGGTCAAATGTGATCACGGCATCTGAGCGCGCTAAAACCAGAAGCCTCTCGCTTTCTAGCCTGATATCAGCCAGGAGAAGCTGTTCTGACAGCTGAGAGAGGGAAACGAGATGACAAAACGAAAGCAAAACAAAAGAACCTCAAGCAGGAGGTTATGAAGAACGTCTGTCAGAGCTTCTCAGATGTCTGGCGGTGACAGTACCCCTCCTTCTATGAGTGGACTCCGGACACTCAGAGCCCACCTTCTCAGGATGGGACCTATGGAAAGTCCTGATGAGACGGGTGGCCTTAAAGTCCGTCACTGGGACCCACATCCTCTCCTCAGGACCATAACCCTCCCAATGAATGAGGTACTGGAGAGAACCGCGGACAACATAAGAATCCATAATCCTAGAGACCTGAAATTCAAGATTACCATCAACCACAATCGGAGGAGGAGGCAAAGAGGAGGGTACAATGGGTTGGACATAAAGTTTTAATTGGGACTTATGAAAAACATTATGGATCTTCCGTCTGAGGAAGATCAAGACAGTAGGCAACAGGATTGAGGACGGACAAGATTTTGTAAGGCCCAATAAACTTAGGACCCAACTTCCAAGAGCGAACCTTCAATTTGATATTCTTAGTAGACAACCACACCAGATCACCAACATTCAGGTCCAGACCAGGCACACATCTCTTATCCGCCACACGCTTATATCTCTCACTCATGCTCTTTAGATTATCCTGAATCTTTTGCCAAATAGATGACAAAGATGAGGAGAATCTCTCCTCATCAGGTAAACCAGAAGACCCCTCTCTAGAGAATGTCCCAAACTGTGGATGAAACCCATATGCACCAAAAAATGGTGACTTATCAGAGGACTCCTGACGATGGTTATTCAAAGCAAACTCAGCAAGGGACAAAAAAGAACACCAATCCTCCTGATTCTCCGCAACAAAACAGCGCAGATATGTCTCCAGATTCTGATTGACGTGCTCTGTCTGGCCATTCGACTGCGGGTGGAAAGCAGAAGAGAATGACAACCGAACCCCCAAGCGAGAACAGAAAGCCTTCCAGAATCTGAAAACAAACTGCGTGCCCCTATCAGAGACTATGTCTGAAGGAATACCATGCAATTTGACAATGTGATCAATAAATGCCTGCGCCAGCGTCTTAGCATTGGGCAACCAAGGAAAAGGAATGAAATGCGCCATTTTGCTAAAACGGTTCACCACCACCAGAATCACAGTCTTCCCCGAGTAACGAGGCAGGTCCGTAATGAAGTCTATGGACAGATGTGTCCAAGGACGGGAAGGAATGGGTAACGGAAGAAGAGGAACTGATGGCCGTGAATGAGGGACTTTGGCACGAGCGCAGGTCTCGCAGGCTTCCACAAAACCCTCAACCGACTTACGAAGCGCCGTCCACCAGAATCTCCGAGCGATGAGATCCACTGTGGCTCTACCCTCCGGGTGCCCAGCAAGGACAGTATCGTGGTGCTCCTTAAAAACCTTGTATCTTAAAGCGAGAGGCACAAACAACCTCCCAGGAGGACAAAGATCAGGAGCCTCTGTCTGGGCTGCCTCTGCCTCCAATTCAGGATAAAGAGCAGAGACCACCACACCGTCAGCCAAAATGGGACCTGGGTCTTCAAAATTCCCACCTCCCGGAAAACAACGTGACAGGGCATCTGCCTTCACATTCTTAACCCCAGGGCGGAACATGACAACAAAGTTAAACCTTGAAAAGAACAAAGACCATCTGGCCTGTCTCGGGTTCAGACGCTTGGCTGACTCCAAGTAGGCCAGATTCTTATGGTCAGTAAACACGGTAATAGGGTGTCTGGCTCCCTCTAGCCAATGGTGCCATTCCTCAAAAGCTAACTTGACGGCCAACAATTCCCTATCTCCCACATCGTAATTTCTCTCTGCGGAGGAGAGTTTCTTCGAGAAAAAGGCACGCGGTCGCCATTGGCAGGAGAGGGACCCTGAGACAAGACCGCACCCACACCCACCTCAGAACCGTCCACCTCAACTATGAAGGGCAGAGAGATATCAGGTTGTACCAAGATGGGAGCGGAAGCAAAACTTTCCTTGATACTAGAAAAGGCCTTACACGCCTCTACCGACCAGGAGGAAAAATCTACCCCCTTTCTAGTCATATCAGTGAGTGGTTTAACAACAGAGGAATAATTAAAAATACAGTTCCTGTAATAATTGGAAAAACCCCAAAAACGCATCAGCGCCTTTTGATTCTCAGGAAGCTCCCACTCAAGCACAGCGTAGACCTTCTCGGGGTCCATGCGAAAACCAGAAGCGGAGAGAAGAAACCCCAGAAATTGAATTTCTGGAACCGCAAACACACATTTTTCCAGTTTAGCGTACAATTTATTCTCCCGCAGAATGAGCAAGACCTGACGTAGGTGGTCCTTATGAGTCTTGAAATCAGGAGAAAAAAATCAAAATGTCATCTAGATACACTAGTAGAAATTTCCCCATTAAATGATAAAAAATGCTGTTCACAAAATGCTGAAAGACGGCTGGAGCATTCATCAAACCAAAAGGCATAACCAAATTCTCAAAATGGCCATCAGGGGTATTGAAGGCCGTCTTCCATTCATCTCCTTCTCTGACCCTGACCAGGTTGTATGCCCCTCTTAAATCCAACTTGGAAAAAACCTTAGCCCCAACAATCTGGTTAAACAGGTCTGGGATCAGAGGAAGCGGATAAGGGTCACGAATTGTGATACTGTTCAGCTCCCTGGAATCCAGACATGGTCTTAAAGAACCATCTTTTTTCTTAACAAAGAAAAAAACAGTGGCAACAGGTGACTTTTAGGGTCGTATGTGTCCCTTTCTCAGGCTCTCAGAGATATAAGCACGCATAGCGACCCTTTCAGGTTGGGAGAGATTGTATAAACGAGATTTAGGCAGCTTGGCGCCTGGGATAATAGGGCAATCATACTTCCTGTAAGGGGGAAACTCCTGAACACCACTCTCAGAAAACACATCCGGAAATTCAGAGAGAAAAGATGGCATAGTCTTAGTAGAAACCTCTGAAACAGATGTCGTGAGGCAATTCTGCAAAAGTCACTTCAACCATTTATTTGCCTCGCTTGACAATCAATGGTGGGGTTATGTTTAGTGAGCCAGGGTAGCCCCAACACTAGAGGAGTAGGCAACCCGCTTAGGACGAAAATGACACATCCTCAACATGAGTATCATTTACAATCAAACGGATATTGTGAACTATGCCCTTTAACGATTTCTGAGAAAGTGGAGCGGAATCAATAGCAAAAACAGGTATATCCTTTCCCAAAGTGCCTACCTGGAAACCATGTGTTATAGCAAATTGATTATCAATGAGATTGACAGCTGCTCCACTATCTACAAAAATCTCGCAAAAAATGTTCTTGCTCTCTAGCGCCACCCTGGCAGGTAGGACAAAACGGGAACTACAAGCAAACGGAAAACCTTCAATTTCCGCATCAACCTTGCCAATAGTAACAGCTGGAACATTTTTAGAGGATTTTTTTCTTTTTGTTTCTTTATTACTCTAAAAAAAACTGCCTGAATCTCATAGAGGGACAAACATTTGCAAAATTATTTATACCTCCACAACAGAAACAAACCCTCCTCTGAGAGCTGAATCTTCTATTGTCAGAGGCAAGCAAACCCAGCTGCATGGGCTCCTGCTCAGAGGGGATTGAGAGAGACTGAGACCCCTACACACTGAATGAGACCGCTGCACTGTCCTTGGACTGAGTATGACAGGAAGGAGTGATCTCTCCTCTCTCTCTAAGACGCCTGTCAATACGAACGGCCCGAGACATGGCAGAGTCCAAGGAGGTAGGTCTCTCCTGAAAGGCAAATGCATCTTTCAATCACTCTGAAAGACCATGGCAAAATTGACTTCGGAGTGCAGCATCATTCCAACCAGTTTCAGCTGCCTATCTCCGAAATTCTGAACAGTATAACTCTGCGGACTGTTTACTCTGGCATAAAAGATGTAGTCTAGACTTAGCCAGAGCAATACGATCCGGATCATCATATATCTGACCCAGGGCTTAAAAAAATTAATCCACTGAACGGAGGGGCCGTGCCCCCACCAACAGCGAAAAGGCCCAAGACTGAGCGTTATGCCTGAGCAGCGCGATGATGATCCCCACCCTCCGCTCCTCATCACCAGAGGAATGGGGAAGTAGACGAAAATGGAGTTTGCAAGCCTCTCTAAAACGAACAAAATTCTCACTAGCCCCGGAGAACGTATCAGGAAGCGAGATTTTAGGCTCAGAACAAATTCCATGAACGCAAGCAGAAATGGTCACCTCAAACTGAGAGATAGTTTTCCGGAGATCTGCTACCTCCAGTGAAAAGACCCTGCATGCGGTCAATCAAGGTTGAAACCGGATTCATGCTTAAGACGGTTTTGGCGGGTTTATAATGTCACGGATGTTGTAACAGAAAACAAGAAGTTACAAATAAGGATCCGACTGGCTTGATCCGAAACTAAGGAACAAAAGGGTGACCCCTATTTAAGCCCTGAAACTCTCCCTGTCTTCTCAGCCCATGCAAAGATCTCTATGATAGAAAATTGCATGCCCTCGTGCCTGGACTGTATGACACCTGAACATCCTATAATAGTGAGGGGACACGACCACCGGCTCCCTACACTTAATACGGAGGGAGTCAGGGTCACCTAGGATCAAGCAAACAGGAAAACACAAATCAATGAACAGACTTATCTGTAGAAGCATCAGTTGTAGCATCCAGCATGTACACACTCCAGGAAGTTATATAAACCACAAAGTGATGCAGTATGGGAGGGGATTTAAAGGGATGCAATCAGTGCAACTAGATGACAGCTGAGAGAGGGAAACGAGATGACAAAATGAAAGCAAAACAAAAGAACCTCAAGCAGGAGGTTCTGAAGAACGTCTGTCAGAGCTTCTCAGATGTCTGGCGGTGACAATATAGTACGCCATCCGAAAACAGTTTCTTTAGCGTAAATTTAAATAATCAGGTGCCAGCCCTCATCTACTGTCTCTGTAGCGTGTGCTCGTAATACACATGTGTAACATATACAGTACTCCATCCGAAAACTGTTTCTTTAGCATAAATTTAAATAATCTGGGCCCATTCTATTGTCCATAGTGTGTGGTTTTCTGTGACGTATACTGTCTTTCATCCGAAAACTGAGTTTGTATTGCAAATTCCAAAAATCTGGGCCTAATCTAGTGTGTGGCTTTCTGTGACATATACAGTACTCCATCCCCAAACTGTTTCTTTAGGTCAAATTTAACTAATCTGGGCCTAATATAGTGTCCATATATTCTGTGTGTTTTTGCGATATATACTGTCCTGCATCCAAAAACTGTGTCTTTAACGGACTATAAAACAATCTGCACCACATCTAGGGACAAAACCATTAATATGAAGAAGGCGAGCACTAAGGGATGGGGAAGTGGGCGTGATGCTGATGGTGCACGCAGAGGCCAGTGCACCCGAAAAAAAAGAAATAATAATATCCACCGTACCCAACTTTATGTCCAACTTAGCTGGGTGGTGCAGGGCAACACTGTCCAAGTTGGACCAGTGCGAACAGTTGGTCGGTTGGATTGCTGAAGATAATGTAGCCAAGAGTCTGGTCAACCGAATCCTCTCTCGGATCATCCTTCCTCCCACTATGGAGAGGCTTGCCAAATGAGTGTTCCCACACTCGGATATTCCGAGGAACTTTTTCCAGCGCCACTATTACATTCGGTCATCACGCCCTGCACACTTGAAGAGGGACCTGAGATATTGTGCCCCCGATTCCCAACTTCTTGAGCCTTTACAGTCTCAAGAAGATGGCGGTGGTTAACGGCAATCATTTGTTCACGAGGTAGATGATGATGAGACACAATTGTCAATGGCTGAGGTTGTGGTTAGGTCAAGTCAGGAGGATCAGCAGAGTGAGGAAGTGGGGGAGGGATACGCAGCACCGCGACAGGCTGGAAGAGGCAGTGGGGTTGCAAAAGAAAAAAGTCGGCCCACAAACAAGCCCACAACCATTACACCGAGCACCCCATGCATAAATTTACCTTGCCAAGAGGTAGTTGTTTCACAGTATGGCGCTTTTTTAAGGAAAGTGCAGACGACAAAAGAGTGGTAGTTTGCAACCTGTGCCATACCAAAATGGGCCGGGGTCTGAACACTAGCAACCTCACCACCACCAGCATAATCCGCTACATGGCATCCAAGCACACTAATAAGTGGGCCGAACGCCTGGGTCCACAATCAGGGTATGCGGGTCACACCACTGCCTCCTCTTTCCCTGTGTTAGGCACTGCTGGCCAATCCCCTGTTGAAGGCGCAGGCCCAGATGCCCCTCACCCTGAACTTCGCATGAACCATTAGCAACAACATCCACTTCCCTGTCCCAGCGCAGCGTCCAAATGTCCATAACACAGTCAATTAAAGGCAAGTGCAAAAACCCACACACCCACAGGCCATAGCACTAAATCCACAACTTTCTAAATTACTGGCCCTGATGTTGGTGGCGTCTCTGTGTACACAGTCCACAGCCGCCACTATTTTTCATGGTGTGTTGTGCCCGCCTTACACCAGCATGTGTCCCAGAACATCACCCGTGCTCTGACCAATGCATTTACTGGGAATGTCCACTTAACCACGGACACATGGGCAAGTGCTAGTGGCAATGGACGCTACATTTTCCTGATAGCACACTGATTGAATGTTGTGGAGGCCGGGAGTGAGTCATACCCTGGGCTGGCACAGGTGCGCCCCACAACCAGGATTGCGGGCCCTACGTACATCAGGGTCTCCGCCAGTAACCATGTTACTGGCTCCAACCCCCACTTCTCCTCCTCCTGCCGCCTCCTCCTCTACTTCCACGTCCAGTAGAAGTCAGCGATCAGTTGCTAGCTGGAAGCAGTGTAGCACTGCTGTGGGTAAGCATCAACAGGCCATGCTGAAGTTGATTTGTTTAGGGGACAAACAGCACACCGCCGCAGAGCTGTGGCAGGGTATAAGGGACCAGACCGAGCTGTGGCTCTCGCCAGTCAACCTACAACCAGACATGGTTGTGTCTTACAATGGCCATAACTTGGTGGTGGCTTTGGAGCTCGGCAACCTGACACACATCCCATGCCTAGCCCACGTCTTTAATTTAATGGTTCAGTGGAATATTAAAACCTACCCCAATTTGCCAGAGCTACTAGTGAAGGCGCATCGTGTGTGTGCCCATTTCCGCAAGTCGTCCACAGCTTCAGCCGATCTGTCAATGCTGCAGCGCTTGCGGCTTCCAGCTCACGGACTGTTGTGCAACATTAGCACACACTGGAACTCTACGTTCCACATGTTGGCCAGGCTTTGTGAAGTGAAGTTGTGGAAAAACAGGTGCAATATAGTCGTCGCCTTTCGAGTCAACTGCCACTATTCACAAGAGAGGAGTGGGTATTGATGTCAGACCTCTGTGAGGTTTTAAAAAACTTTGATGAATCCACACAGATGTTTAGAGGCGATATAGCTATTATCAGTGTAACCATCCCACTGCTGTGTCTACTCAAAGGATCGCTGCTCACAATTAAGGACGACGCTCTGAATGTGGCAGACGAGGAAATGGGGGAGGACATTACACAGGGTAATAACCAGTCCACCCTCAGTTCGTCTTCTCAGCGCGAATTGGACCATGAAGAGGAACAGGACGAGGAGGAGGAGCTGGAGACGTTTGCCTCTGCTACGGAGGGTAGTACCCATGGAACTTTAATTCCATCTGTTCAGCATGGATGGGCAGAAGAGGAGGAGGAGATGGAGAGTCATCCTGATGTCGACATCGACGTATTGCCTGTTGGTACTCTGCCACACATGGATGACTTCCTTTTTTGCTGCCTTTCCCGTGACCCTTGCGTTATACGCATTTTTGATATCACGGATTACTGGGTGTTCACCCTTCTCGACCCCCGCTACAAAGATAACTTGTCATCTCTCATTCCTGTGGTGGAGAGGATGAGTAAAACGGTGGAGTACCAGAAGGTACTTGTTGAGAGAGTGCTCCAAAATTTTCTATCTGACAACGTGGGCAGCAGAGTCCGTACTTCCTTAGGCAACAGAGGAAGGGAGACAAGGGGAACACACACAGCAGTTCCAACAAAGGCAGGGAAACACTCTCCAAGGCATGGGACACTTTCATGACACCCCGCCAGCAACCTCACCCTGAAGCGCGGCCTAGTGGTACAAGGAGGGAAACATTTTGGAAGATGGTGAAGGAATACATAGCAGACCGTGTCAGCGTCCTAAATGATCCTTCAGTGCCTTACAACTACTGGATGTCCAAGCTGGACACGTGGCACAAACTGGTGCTCTACTCCTTGGAGGTGCTGGCCTGCCCTGCTGCCAGCATTTTGTCAGAGCTTGTATTTAGTGCTGCTGGGGGCTTTATAGCAGTTAAGCGGATCCGCTTGTCCACTGGCAATGCTGACAGGTTGACTCAGATAAAAATGAACAAGGCCTGGATTGCCCCTGACTTCTCAACTCCACCAGAGGAGAGCTGAGCTGATGATGAACATAAAGGCAATTTTAATCTATCATTTATAATGTACTCAATCTACTGTAGTGTATTTCCATGCTCCTTTTCCACCACAAAAAAAGAGTATATGGCTGAATCTTGCTTTCTCGTCCTCCTTCTCCTCATCCAGATTGTATATATTCCCTCCACTCTATTTTTTTATAGGGTCAGCTCAACTGCAGGCCCTCAACTCAAATTTTTATAGGGTCAGCTAAACAGCATGCACTCGCATATAATGTTTTAGAGCGTCAGCTCACCAGCAGGCACTCGCATATAAGGTTTTAGAGCATCAGCTCACCAGCAGGAACTCTCATATAAGGTTTTAGAGCATATGCTCACCAGCAGGCCCTCGCCCCTAATGTTTTAGAGCGTTACCTCACCAGCAGGCACTTACATATAATGTTTTAGAGCATCAGCTCACCATCAGGCACTCACATATAATGTTTCAGAGCGTCTGCTCACCAGCAGGCCCTCACACCTAATGTTTTAGAGGGTCAACTCAGCAGCAGGCCCTCACACCTAATGTTTTAGAGGGTCAGCTCAGCAGCAGGCCCTCGCATTTAATGTTTTACAGGGTCAGCTCACCAGCAGGCATGCACCTAAAATCTTTTACTGGGTCAGCTCACCTGCATGCCTGCAACTCATGCTGCCTTGCTTTGAAGTAGTCGCCGTAGCCGTTTATCAGGTTCCCTCTCCGAAATCGAACAATGATTCTGTAACGGGGTTCACTCGGTCTCCCATTAGCCACAGACCTGCTGCTTAGCTTTGGGAGCGAGGATCTGTGTTTGACCTCGTTCCCAGGGCGGCTTTTCTAGCTGGGAGGTTCCCTGCTTCCAAGTCTGCCTTGAGCGCCGAGCTGTTCACTCGGTGCTCGACTGGTCGGTCTGTCGGTCATGTGACGCCGGCCACGTGACATGACCCTCACTCCCCACTATAAATACAGGCAGCCACAGGTTGCCTGTTAATTTAGGTTCCACCTGTGATTTTGTATTTCCTGGCGTACTTACCTCCTGCTGAATTCCTGACGATCCTCTGCCTGCTCCTTGTGTACTTTGCTGCTCTCCTGGTATTCTGACCCCGGCCTCCTCCTGACGATCCTCTGCTGACTCCTTTGGTACTTCACCACTCTCCTGGTATTTATGACCCCGGCTTCTCCTGACTATTCTCTGCTTGCTCCATTTGTACTTTGTAAATTTCCTGGTATTGACTCGGTCCGTTCATGTTTTGTTGTTTGTCTGTCTGTCTGTCATCCCTGCACTTATTTCAAGCTAGGGATTGCCGTCCAGTTGTCCCTTGTCATTAGGACTCGCGAGGCAAGTAGGAAGGGCCAGGAGTAAGGGTGGAGCGCAGTGGTCACTTCCCTTCCCCCTGTGTGTGTGTGTGTACGCGACCGTTACAGATTCCCCGTTACCAGTGGTCACCATCTTAAGCACATAAAAGCACATTGAAAGTTGATAGGGAAGATATCAAAATGCATCAGGCAGAAGTTATCTAGAGTCAACAAAGCGGCAGCAGGGCTTCTCCTATATAATGTTTCCTCATCCAAAATACTGCAGTGACGTTCCCTGTAATTTTTTATTAGTTATTAAAATAACAGTGGATCTTAAGAGTCCTGTGTTGCTATTTATCGTCACTACCTCCCCGAGTCGGAAGTGGGTAATTGCCGCACGCCTGCTGCCTTCCTTGGATGCTTCTGCTTCAATAACTTGACCCACCCTCTCTGGGTTGTTCACAATTAGGAATAAAAAGGGGCCAGGCGCTGAAGTGAGTGACAGTGTTAAGGTTTTAATGTGGCTGTTCAGTCTATGGGTGACCTATAGACATTTTTGATTGGTGCAATACACCTCCTTTGCACTATTGACAATATACAATACTGTAATAAGTTAGTTAATCAGACTGTTAATTGTGTCAGTGACATAAAGCCATTTTTTTGGGTTCCAAACGTATTTGCATCCGGCTCATGCACATATACGTATTTTCTTTCCGTGTCTGTTCTATTATTTTTTTGGGGCGGACAGTATGCAGATTGAATTCAATGAGTTCGCAAAAAACAGAAGTCACTTGTGCATTCCGTTTCCGTATGTCCATATTTCCGTTCCGCAAAAAAAATAACATGTCCTATTATTGTCCACATTACGGACAAGGATAGTACTGTTCTATTAGGGCCCATCTGTTCCACAAAATACGTAATGCACACGAACATCATCCATATTTATTGCGGATCCGTTTTTTAGGGACTGCAAAATACATACAGTCATGTGCATGAGCCCTTACTATGATAGGAGAGTTAATCGGTCTGTTAAGGCTACATTCACACAACCGTATCTGTTTTGTGGTCTGCAAAACACTGATTGACAAAAAATACGGATGATGTCCTTGTGGCATCTGTTTTGCATCCTTTTTTTTCTTTTGCGGATTCATTGAAATTAATGGGTCCCCATCCAATCAGCAAAAAGAAAAGGACACAAACAAAATACGTTTGTGTGCATGTAGCCTTTTTGTGTCAGTGACATGAAGCCATTTTTTGGGGGTTCCAAACTCCGTATTTGCATCTGTCTTACTGTAATACAATAGTTAATCAGTCTGTTACTTCTGTTGGTGAAATAAACCCATTTTTATGGGAGAGATACCCCTCATTTGCATCCGTGAAACAGAATTGCAATAGTAAATCTGTCTGTGACCTATAGCCATTTTTGGGAAGCTAAATACCTCATTTGCACCCGTAACATAGAAATACAATTGTTCTTCTATCAGCCAATAATGTGGATGACCGTAAAAAAAGGAGAGCATCAAAAAAGGGATGTGGCCCTGGTGCTGCTAGTGTTGGTGGAGCTCTTACTACAGGGAGAGGATGTTGTCGATGTGCCAGGGAGAGGTGGTGGTCACGCAGCAGCCGCACAGCAAAAGAGTGAGTAGGGTGCAAAACCAAAGTGATGTGCCCCTAGCCAAGACACCTGCTACTACCCAATGCACTGAGGTACAGAGCACACCAAAGCCAGCTCAAAGGAGTTCCCTGGCATGGCAGCTCTTTAGGCAATGTGCTGACGACAAGACATGAGTGGTTTGCAAGCTGTGCAAACAGAGCCTGAAGCGAGGTATGATTGTTCTAAACCTGAGCACCACCTGCATGACCAGGCATCTAACTGCAAAGCACAAGCTACAGTATATAATTAACAAAAAAAAAAACACTAAAGTTCTTAGGCTCCTCCTGCCCCCTCTTCTGCCACGGTCTCTGTCTCTTCTCACCCCTCTGGAGTGACAGGGCCACCTGGCACCCTGCATAGAGAGGATGAGACAGCAACACCTCCACCACCAGTGTCACTGAGTATCTCCACAATGTCCCATGGAAGCGTTCAGCTGTTCATCCTCCAAACACTGGCGAGAAAGAGGAAGAACCCCTTACGCACCCATGAGCCCTGGCACACAATGCCAGCATTTCAAAATTCCTGGCTTTTGGAATGCTGCCATTCCGTTTGGTTCAAACAAACAGTTTTAAAAACTTGATAACAGTGGCTGTCCCACAGTACGAGGTTCCCAGCCGCCACTACTTTTCCAGGCAGGCCATCCCTGCACTGCATGAACAAGTGGAGGAAAAAAAATCAGGTGTGCACTGCGCAATGCCATCAGTTGCAAGGTCCACATAACTGTAAGTTGTGTACCGGGGTAGGCTCCCCAGGATACAGCAAAGTCAGGAATGAGAAAAGCAACTCCAACACCAGCTTTTGCCCCAAAAAATATTTTACTAAAAACGTGGCAATGAGCACAACCAAAACTCTGGAAACACACAATAAATTAACATACACCCAGCCTAAAGGCTGAGACCCTTGTGCTGCACAGTGTGGCACCCTCCAATGGAGGCAGGAGGAAACTGCAGTAATTTACCTACTGGCGGGCACAACTAAACAGCCACACCTTACCTATTATTACCCCAAAAAAATCAAGATCAACTGTTTGGGTGTGTGGTATGGGCTAGCCTGCAGTGCAGCACAACAGCTTACAATCTTACAGTGCTCTACAGTATTCCCCCTCCCATAACTGGTCTTGTAGCATGTGCCAGAGTATTCCTTCTGAGTAAATCGCCAGCCTGGCTTGAGTTTGTGGGGAAGTTTATCAGCTCTTCAGTGTGAAATGTCACTTTAAATTGTGGTGTCCTTTCTATGAACAGCCAGCAACACTTGTGGCCTGACAAACAGAAATCCTAACTAACTACAGGCCTGTTCTCAGACTCTAGGATTCTAGGCGCAAAAACTGTGGTGAGGTGCGTGTAGGATCAATCTTACTGACCCAGGTCTGCTCTGTATCCGCTGATGGCTGTGGACCAAATAAAAGCTTCTTCAACAAGCATGCGGTGCTGCAGAGTATGTTACATTTTCTTTTCAGCTCTCATCAGCATTGCTGAAAGCAATCCTCATCCTTCTGGATAGGATCAGGGCCTTGGATGGCAATGGATTCTCCTCACACAGTTCATGGATCCTCTTCCAAGCTCTCCCCAAGACAGCTGCGCTATCTCTTCTTCTTCAGGCTTTTGTAACTCCACCTCTCATAAATATTGAAAATATGCAGTCTGCTAACAGTGTTTAGGTAAACAGCGGCATCTTGTGGCCAAACAGCAGAATGTCAGTACAGATCATTTAAATTAATTTACACAAACAGTGTTCAGGCAATGAGAGCTGTTTCCACACCTCACATCCCCCATTGTTATGTGGGCCAGTAAGAATTGGCAGGGACATTATACAGTGGATATAAAAAGTCTACACACCACTGTTAAAATGTAAGGTTTCTGTGATGTAAAAAATTAGACAAAGATAAATCAATTCAGAACTTTTTCCACCTTTAATGTGATCTATAAACTGTACCACTCAATTAAAAAACAAACTGAAATCTTTTAAGTGAAGGGAAGAAAAAAATAATAATAATGTGGTTGCATAAGTGTGCATACCCTCTTATAACTGGGGATGTAGCTGTGTTCAGAATTAAGCAATCACATTCAAAATCATGTTAAATAGGAGTCAGCCAGCATGTTAAATAGGAGTCAGCATTTAGAGTGCCTCTGTTTAACCCCAAATAAAGTTCAGCTGCTCTAGTTGGTCGTTCCTGAAATTTTCTTAGTCGCATCCCACAGCAAAAGCCATAGTCCACAGAGAGCTTCTAAAGCACCAAAGGGATCTCATTGTTAAAAGGTATCAGTCAGGAGAAGGGTACGAAAGAATTTCAAAGGCATTAGATATACCATGGAACACAGTGAAGACAGTCATCATCAAGTGGAGAAAATATGGCACAACAGTGACATTACCAAGAACTGGACTTCCAGCAACATTAAAGGAGCTGCAAGAATATCTGGCAAGTACTGGCTGTGTGGTACATGTGACAACAATCTCCCGTATTCATCATATGTCTGTCACGACAGGTAGGTAATAGGGGAAATAGCCAAACACGGGAAAACAAACTGAACAAACGACTAGGTCCAAAAGCTAGGGAGAAATAAAGGATCACCTCCTAGCGATCCCTAAAAGCTTTCCCTAGACTGCTGTGCCCATGTGCATACCCTAAGGTTGGATATGCACATGCCCTTGTGCCTAAAACCTAAACACCCTGGGCAAACCCTAAGCAGCAGGGAAAAGGCTACCTGCTTCTTCAAACCAGGAGGAAGCAAGCATCTCCCTAGAGGCCTAGATAAAACACACAAAGGGAAAATGAAGGAGCGGACTTATCATGAGCAGAGCTGGAGCAATCAATCCACCTCAAATCAAGAGCTCCCAGGAAAGAACTATAACCCCCACAGGCCACTGGTGGAAGGGATAAATAGCCTCACTAACAATGAAACCCAGTACACATGAGGGAAGGTGGATCCAGCTCAAACCCAAATCAAAACAAACAAAGAAGTCAGACATGTGCAGCCAGTCTGACAGATCTCCGCACATTCACAGGGCAAGGCATGACAATGTCTGGGCTATGGGGTAGAGTGGCAAGACAAATGCCTTTTCTTACGAAGAAAAACATCCAAGCCAGACTACATTTTGCAAAAACACATCCGAAGTCCTCTAAAAGCATGTGGGAAAGGGTGTTTTATGGTCTGATGAAACCAAGGTTGAACCTTTTGGCCATAATTCCAAAACATATGGCGCAAGATATTCCAATAATTCCAAAATATATATTTGGCGCAATAACAACACTGCACATCACCAAAAGAACACCATACCCACAGTGAAGCATGGTGGTGGCAGCATCATGCTTTGAGGCTGTTTTTCTTCAGCTGGAACTGGGGCCTTAGTTAAGCTAGAGGGAATTATGAACAGTTCCAAATACCAGTCAATATTGGCACAAAACCTTCAGGCTTCTGCTAGAAAGCTGAACATGAAGAGGAACTTTATCTTTTAGCATGACAACAACCCAAAGCATACATCCAAATCAACAAAGGAATGGCTTTGCCAGAAGAAGATTCAAGTTTTGGAATGGCCCAACCAGAGCCCAGACATGAATCCGAAAATCTGTGGGGTGATCTGAAGAGGGCTGTGCACAGGAGATGCCCTCGCAATCTGACAGATTTGAAGTGTTTTTGCAAAGGAGAGTGTGCAAATCTTGCCAAGTCAAAATATGCCATGCTGATAGACTTATACCCAAAAAGACTGAGTGCTTTAATGAAATAAATAGGTGCTTCAACAAAGATTTAGTTTAAGGGTGTGCACACTTATGCAACCATATTATTTTATTTTAATATTTTTTCTTCCCTCTACCTAAAAGAAAGTTTGTTTTTCAATTGAGTTGTACAGTTTAAAGGTCACATTAAAGGTGGAAAAAGTTTGGAAATGATTTATCATTGTCTCATTTTGTTACATCACAAAAACCTTAAAAATGTTAACAGACTTTTTATATCCACTGTATCTCGCTACCTGCCCACTGGGTAAATGTAGTTGAGGCTTGGTCTGAGGTGGAAAGCGGTTTGGCTTACGTCCTACTGCCACCGAGGATTGCTGGATGTTTCTCGATGCCTCTTGTTGCCTCCTACTCAGTGGCGTAGGGATCGCCATAGCAACCATAGCAGTGGCTATGGGGCCCTACGCCACTGGGGGCCCGCCCGTCCGGACCGCATCATTATTTTTTTTTTTATAATCACAGCACTTACAGGCAGCCAGGGCCGACCGCCCGCCCAGTGTAGTGGGCGAGGCGCGGGCGGTCCAACATGAGGTAGGCCGGCGGATGCGGTGGAGGGGGCCGGAACGGGGGCGTAGCGGAGGCGGAGCCAGGCTGGCACCAGCGCCGCCCGTAGTGCAGGAAAAGAATGAATTTCCCCGCCCCCTCCACCGCCTGAGTCCGCCTCCTGAGTCCTCCCACCCAGTCCCTCTAGTTAGTAGGAGGCGGACTCAGGCGGTGGAGGGGGCGGGGCCGGGGCAGGCCCAGGCCGGGGGGGGGGGAATGTGATTGTTACCTGTCCTGCTGTGTGGAGGAGGGACTGGGAGTGGGACGAGGAAGACTGGTCCCGGACTCCCGCCTAAAACCTACTACTGCTGTCACTCACTGGATGGCACAGAGGGGTGATGGCACCTACTTCTCCAGGCTGCCTGTGAGGACCAGACATCAGCTGTCTACAGGAAAGGTAAGTGTCTGTCTGTAGAAATAGTGTCTGTCTGTCTGTAGAAATAGGTGTATAACTACTTGAAAGTTCATGTGTATGTAATGTGTGTGTGTGTGTATATATATATATATATATATATACACAGTATATATGTCCATATATGTGGTGAGTGCGTATGTGAGTCTGTCCATGTATGTAGTGAGTGCCTGTATGAGTGCGTCCATGTATGTAGTGAGTGCCTGTATTAGAGCGTCCATGTATGTGGTGAGTGTATGAGTGCGTCCATGTACAGTGGAGGAAATAATTATTTGACCCCTCACTGATTTTGTAAGTTTGTCCAATGACAAAGAAATGAAAAGTCTCAGAACAGTATCATTTCAATGGTAGGTTTATTGTAACAGTGGCAGATAGCACATCAAAAGGAAAATCGAAAAAATAACTTTAAATAAAAGATAGCAACTGATTTGCATTTCATTGAGTGAAATAAGTATTTGAACCCTCTAACAAAAAAAAGACTTAATACTTGGTGGAAAAACCCTTGTTTGCAAGCACAGAGGTCAAACGTTTCTTGTAATTGATGACCAAGTTTGCGCACATTTTAGGAGGAATGTTGGTCCACTCCTCTTTGCAGATCATCTCTAAATCCCTAAGGTTTCGAGGCTGTCTCTGTGCAACTCTGAGCTTGAGCTCCCTCCATAGGTTTTCGATTGGATTAAGGTCCGGAGACTGACTAGGCCACTCCATGACCTTAATGTGCTTCTTCTTGAGCCACTCCTTTGTTGCCTTTGCTGTATGTTTTGGGTCATTGTCGTGCTGGAACACCCATCCACGACCCATTTTCAGTTTCCTGGCAGAGGGAAGGAGGTTGTCGCTCAGGATTTCACGATACATGGCTCCGTCCATTTTCCCGTTTATGCGAATAAGTTGTCCTGTGCCCTTAGCAGAAAAACACCCCCAAAGCAAAATGTTTCCACCCCCATGCTTGACGGTGGGGACGGTGTTTTGGGGGTCATAGGCAGCATTTTTCTTCCTCCAAACACAGCGAGTTGAGTTAATGCCAAAGAGCTCTATTTTGGTCTCATCAGACCACAGCACCTTCTCCCAGTCACTCTCTGAATCATTCAGGTGTTCATTGGCAAACTTCAGACGGGCCTGCACATGTGCCTTCCTGAGCAGGGGGACCTTGCGAGCCCTGCAGGATTTTAATCCATTGCGGTGTAATGTGTTTCCAATGGTTTTCTTGGTGACTGTGGTCCCTGCTAATTTGAGGTCATTAACTAACTCCTCCCGTGTAGTTCTAGGATGCTTTTTCACCTTTCTCAGAACCATTGACACCCCATGAGGTGAGATCTTGCGTGGAGCCCCAGAGCGAGGTCGATTGATGGTCATTTTGTGCTCCTTCCATTTTCGAACAATCGCACCAACAGTTGTCACCTTCTCTCCCAGCTTCTTGCTAATGGTTTTGTAGCCCATTCCAGCCTTGTGCAGGTCTACAATTTTGTCTCTGACATCCTTGGACAGCTCTTTGGTCTTTCCCATGTTGGAGAGTTTGGAGTCTGCTTGATTGATTGATTCTGTGGACAGGTGTCTTTTATACAGGTGACTAGTTAAGACAGGTGTCCTTAATGAGGGTGACTAATTGAGTAGAAGTGTCTAACCACTCTGTGGGAGCCAGAACTCTTAATGGTTGGTAGGGGTTCAAATACTTATTTCACTCAATGAAATGCAAATCAGTTGCTATCTTTTATTTAAAGTTATTTTTTCGATTTTCCTTTTGATGTGCTATCTGCCACTGTTACAATAAACCTACCATTGAAATGATACTGTTCTGAGACTTTTCATTTCTTTGTCATTGGACAAACTTACAAAATCAGTGAGGGGTCAAATAATTATTTCCGCCACTGTATATGGTGAGTGCCTGTATGAGTGAGTGCCTGTATGAGTGCGTCCATGTATGTAGTGAGTGCCTGTATGAGTGCGTCCATGTATGTAGTGAGTGCCTGTATTAGAGCGTCCATGTATGTGGTGAGTGTATGAGTGCCTCCATGTATATGGTGAGTGCCTGTATACGTGCGTCCATGTATGTGGTGAGTGCCTGTATGAGTGCATCCATGTATGTAGTGAGTGCGTCCATGTATGTAGTGAGTGCGTCCATGTATGTAGTGAGTGCGTCCATGTATGTAGTGAGTGCCTGTATTAGAGCGTCCATGTATGTGGTGAGTGTATGAGTGCCTCCATGTATATGGTGAGTGCCTGTATACGTGCGTCCATGTATGTGGTGAATGCGTGTATGAGTGCGTCCATGTATATGGTGAGTGCCTGTATACGTGCGTCCATGTATGTGGTGAGTGCCTGTATGAGTGCGTCCATGTATGTGGTGAATGCGTGTATGAGTGCGTCCATGTATGTGGTGAGTACGTGTATGAGTGCGTCCATGTATGTGGCGAGTGTGTGTATGAGTGCGTCCATTAAGTTTGGGAGGGGCCCAGTACAAAAATTTGCTATGGGGCCCAGTCAGTTCTAGCTACGCCCCTGCTCCTACTCCACTTCCTCCTCCTTCGCCTCCACATCCATTCAGTGTAGCACTTGCACCACAAACTTCAGCACAGCCAGGGGGAAATGACAGCAGGCTGCTCTGAAACTCCTCTGTTTGGGGGGAAAAAAAACAACACCGCGCAGGAACTGTGGATGGTCATTGAAGAACAGACTGATGAGTGGTTGGTGCCCCTGAAGCTCAAGCCAGGCCTGGTGGTGTGCGATAACCAGAAAAATCTCATAGCCGGTCTGGTCTTAGCCAGTCTGACACACATCCCTTGCTTGGTGCATCTGCTGAATTTGGTGGTGCAGAGTTTCCTGAAAAGTTACCAAGAGATATCAAAGCTGCTGCCATCTGTGCGTGCTTTCGGCTTTCTCACCCTGCTGCTTGCCTGTCTGTGCTGCAGAGTAACTTCTGCCTTCCCGCTCACTGCCTCATATGCGACATACCCATAAGGTGGAACTCCACCTTGCACATGCTGGAGAGACTGTGCGAGCAGCAGCAGGAAGTAGTAGAGTTTCAGCTGCAGAACGCAAGTGTGAGTCGCTCTGCTGAACAGCACCACTTCACCACCAATGAGTGAGCCTCCATTTCTGGACATGTGTGCTGTGTTGTACTGTTTTGAGTACTCCATCAACACGGCCAGTGCCGATGACACTGTCCTCAGCATTACTTTCCCACTTCTCTTCCCCCTGTGTTTTTTAAGGAAGTATAGGAGGAGGAACAAGGATCATTTCTACGGTTATTAGGTTAGTTGTCCATAGGTGGTGTGAGGAATATGGATTAATATTTACTGTCAGCCATATCCTCACACCCCCCATTTGCTGACAGATAGCAGAGGTACGGAACTCCACAGGAGGGCCCGGCTTCAAAGCCCCAGCCCTGATTGTAATTTGATGCACCTCTTGCCCTGTTCAGTGTCCATGCAGAATAAGTTTCCACCCCCCCCCCCAGCCATCTGAGTGTCAGTGGGCCAGGAAGACAGCCCCCAGGGGGTCTAAGCTTCAAGGAGAAGTTCACACCTCCGTGCACCAGTTTGGAGCCACCTGAATCCTGCAGGAAAACTCTCACCAGGGGGTATCTGCTCTTGCCCAGGATCAATGAGACCTCCCAGACATATTGGCACCTACCTTTAATAAGGAATTATGAATCGCCTGGCCATCGCAAGCGCAAACCAGATACATATTTGTGTCCCGGTGGCCACGAGGTACGTGCCCATGGTCTTTGTTTAATGTGACAAGGTCAGGGGAGGGAGATACCCATATCTCCCCATAGAAACCACATAACGGTACCAGGTTTGGGCTCTACTTGTAGCCAGAACCCAGGCAGGTCCATTAGTCCCAGAACCATCTCCCTGTAACCCTCTGGTCTGGAGCTATGAACCCTAAAGGGTTTTGTGGGTCATCTGCTGCCAGCCCAGAAGAGGGGGAGTTGACTCATCCCTGAGGCAGGGAGGGGATGGGCCGGCTACAGGTTAAAAGTCTGGTGCCAGCAAGTAGGCGTGTCTTTTCTCTGAAGAGGGGTCACATCCTACACATGTGTTTAGAGGGACCCAGGAAATAGCTGAGTTTATGGCCCTTCATGTGGACTCCAGCTCAGGACATCACAAGGAACTTTCATCATACTCGGTAACTGACTTTTACACTGCTTAACCCTGTTGTAACCATATAACCTGTATCTGTAACCTCAGACCACTGTATATATTGTCTGTGTATAATGTGTTATATCTAGTGTGCTCTTACAGCAATTAAATCTATAATTTAATCTTGTGCTATCTTGTATCTCGATCATGAATCCCCACGTCCGTGTTTTGGCCTAGTTATAAGCTACCGCGGGTTGGTTTCTGACCCTATATAATCCCGTTAGCAGACCGGGCTTATATCAAACGAGAAACTGGTGGCAGTTACCCGAGCTGAGGGCGTGCTGTTTTCACTGCGGCAGTGAAAAGGCTCTCTCAGCTTGTTGCCTCCCTGTGCCCGTGTGGACAGGAGGTGTGTGTGTAAACTATACCAACCTGACCTTACGTGCTCCTCTGGAGGGCGTAACTTCACGTTTTTGGTAAACCCTGTGATCATACCAGGTCTCGTGAGCTCGACGGGGTTGACTTCAGCGGGCACGAGGGTCCTGCGTTCCTGCAGCAACAGAGGCCAGGTACACAACCGTCCAGCACGGACACAATTTTGGAGGATGAGGAGGACAACTGCTGTTATAGCAGGGTGGCAACCAAATCAGCTCACAGGCATCAATAGAGCGTGGCTGAGTGGATACAGATGACACAGACAATACATGTCTCATTGAGCATAGCTTGTCTTTGCCTCTGGGCAGCCTGGCACATATGAGCAACTACATGCTGCAGTGCCTGTGCAACGACCATCGAGTTGCCCTCATTTTTACCAGTGCTGATTACTGGGTGGCCACTCTGCTGGAGTGTGATCGGATGATGCGCAAGTACAAGCGCACTCTGGTAGAGTCACTACTAGAGGCATTTTCACGTCACAGAGGGGACTCAATGGAAGCACAAGGATGAAGAAGTTGCTTGCACAGCTGGGGCACCACCAGCACCTCAGGAGGAAGGTTAACATGGGCAAAATGTGGAAAAGCTTTGTCAGAACGCCCCAACAACCAGCACCTCTATATGATATGAACCGTCTTAGCAGGAGGCAGCGTTTCAGCTTATAGCTTATAAAACCCCAAAGTCACAATTTTGAGGTACCCTTTGCTTAGGGGGTATGGATTAATTAGCTGACTAGAGTGCTACACTTTGAGCCTAGAATATTGAACCTTTTCACAAAATTCTAATTTTAAGCTGCATCAATGCAATTCCTTTTAATTTGTATTGCTGAAATAAATGGACTTTTGTAGGATATTCTAATGTTTTCGAGTTTCACCTGTATACTTCTCCATGACAGCATAGGGGGACAGAGATATATAATTACTAGAAATAAGCAAATTTTTCAAACATTCGTTTCAGCCAGTTCACCGAACTTTAAAAAAAGTTTGGTTCAATCCAAATGTATTCGCGGCGAATCGTATTGAAAAATTTCCTGGCTACATAGAGCCTTTATAATGGTGTAGAACACTGTGCCTTGCAGTCACATGCATAAGGAGTCTGCTCACTACTGTTAGTGAAATAATACTGTGAGTCAGCATGACATTCAGATAACAGGCCACACTCTTAAATTAACTGCACACTTCACTTATTTGGGCAGTCATGGGGCCAAAACGGACCAAATAACAAAGGTATGAACTCAGCCTTACAGGTCAATGTTAGTGCCAAGAAGAAGCGCACTCCTTTTACACCGTTGTCAGCTGATTTCACATTGATGTCTACAGAACCTGTTCGATTAAACGCTTGTCAGCAGTAAGCTTGTGTTGACGTCACTGATTAGGCTACTTTCACACTTGCGTTCAGAGCGGATCCGTCTGAGACGGATCCGCTCATATAATGCAGATGGTGGATCCGTTCAGAACGGATCCGTCTGCATTATATTGTAAAAAAAATTCTAAGTGTCAAAGTAGCCTCAGACAGATCCATCCAGACTTTACATTGAAAGTCAATGGGGGACGGATCCGTTTGAAAATTGAGCCATAGTGTGTCATATTCAAACAGATCCGTACCCATTGACTTACATTGTAAGTCTGGACGGATCCGTTTGCCTCCGCACGGCCAGGCGGACACCCGAACGCTGCAAGCAGCGTTCAGGTGTCCGCCTGCTGAGCGGAGCGAGGCCAAATGCTGCCAGACTGATGCATTCTGAGTGGATCCGCATCCACTCAGAATGCATTAGGGATGGACGGAAGCGTTCAGGGCTGCTTGTGAGAGCCTTCAAACGGAACTCGCAAGCGAAGCCCCGAACGCTAGTGTGAAAGTAGCCTTATTTTGCCCTTCCTTTGATTCATCAGAACAATAGGCCCCAAAAAACGAATCCTATCTGTTGAGCATCCGCCTTCACTCGGTCAACATTTGGTCAGTAATCCATCAGTATTGCTAATGCCCCAAAAACAGGAGTGGATGCAAAACAAAGATGACACATGAATAAAATATTTGCAAGTCTTTTGTATTTTGTACCTACTTCTGCTTTTGGCTACCATATAACAAGCCACTTCTGAAGGGACCATACAGGCCTTACAGCTGCTACACAGACAGGATCCGTTATGCGTCTCATTATTCCTTTCTTCTGACAGATCAGAAGAAGGGTCAAATAAATGAAGATGTTAGCCAGGTGGAAAGGCAAAATAGTGGTCTAGTCATAAAGTGGAGAAAAAGGGAACAGCATGAGAAGTCCACAGAGTGTCTCTATGACATAGTGGTGAGGCAGAAGCAGCATGAGGAGACCACAGATTGGCCCAATGACAATGTGGAGGTGGCGGCAGCATCAGGAGGAGGCCACAGAGTGGCACAATGACAGTGTGGAGGTGGCGGCAGCATCATCAGGAGACCACAGAGTGGCAAGGTGACATAGTGTGGAGGTGGAAGCAGCATCAGAAGACCACAGAGTGGCAAGGGGATATAGTGTGGAGGTGGCAGCAGCATGAAGAGACCACAGAGTGGCAGGGTGACATAGTGTGGAGGTGGCAGCAGCATCAGGAGGCCACAGAAGGCACAATGACAGTTTGGAGGTTGAGGCAGCATTAGGAGGCCACAGAGTGGCAAGGTGACATAGTGTGGAGGTGGCAGCAGCATCAGGAGACCACAGAGCGACCTAGTGACAGAGATGGGAGGTGAGTGGCAATACCAGTACCAGCTGAAGATGGTGGGTGAAATAAGGAGCACTTGGCATTAGATGTGTGGCATCAGGTGGGTGGCAGCATCAGAATAGTAGCTGAGGCAGGTAACCAGAAAAAAAATGGTCTCTTTTTTCAAAGTGTTGGAGTGGCAGCATGGATGATCTAGTCTGATGCATCAGGCATTGGTGGGTGGAAATCCTGGCTGATCCACGCCTGATTTATTTTCACAAAGGTCAGTCTCTCCACATTTTGGGTAGACAAGCGAGTTCTTCTTGGGTTAAATATGGCCCCCATCGCACTAAACACTTGCTCTGAAGCCACACTACTGGCCGGGCAGGACAGCTTTTCCAGGTCAAACTCGGCCAATTGCAGGAACAAGTCCAGTTTGGCTGCCCAGTAGTCCGGCACATCTTTAATGACAGCTGGCATGGTGCACTCCAAATATGCCACCACCTGCTGGTTCAGGTTTTGCTATGTCTAGCTGCTGGTGAGTAGTTTCTTCACTATGCGGGTGAAGAAGGCTGCTCATCAGCGACTCTAGAGTCGGGCTGCTGTTGATGCAGCTGGTACTGCCCCTGCCACCCCACCCCTCCCCAGCAGCCATGGCAGTGAAATGTGAGCGCAGAGAGCTCCCCCGGTCAGACCTGCAAGAGGATGGGCAATGGCGCATATAGGCAGCAGCCAACTGACTACATAGGATGTCTCTATAGTAGTTCAGTTTGTCCTCCCTCTCAGCGGGTTTTAAAAAAGACCCCCATTTTGGACCGGTAGCGAGGGTCCAACAAAGTGGAGAGCCAGAAGTGATCACTCTGCTGAATGGGGACAATTCGGCTGCCACTACTCAAGCAAGTGAGCATGCATCAGGCCATTTGTGCAAGTCACTCGAAGGGACTCCCTGCCTCCATCTCCACTGCATACTGCCACAGTGTGTCTGGGTCCTCTGCATTATCTTCCTCATTGCCCTGTAGTTCCTCTGCCTGCTTCTCTTCTCCTGTCACCTGTGTAGAAAAACCACCCTTTTCACTACACATTGCTTGTGCTCCAATGTCCTCCTCCTCTTCCTTCTCCAGTTCAGCCCCCACAGGGCTCATGTGGCTGTGAGATGTAGGCGCCACATCTCCAGTTCCCTGACCAGCCAGGTTTACCAGCATCTGTTCTAGGATATGAAGCAGTGGAATGACATTGTTCATCCCGTAGTTCTGACGAATGCCAAATAACGTGGCCTCCTCAAAGGGCCTGTGCAAACAGCAGGTGTCACACATGAGTTGCCACTGGCTAACTTCAAAGTTACACAGGGGAGTACTCCTGTCTGCTTGGATCATCAAGAAAGCGTTTATGGCCTTTTCTGTTCATACAGTCGGTCCAACATATGGGGGGTGAAATTACAATGGGTCGAAACGTCGCATATCAGCCTATGTTGGTGGATGCCGTTCTGGCGCTGCAGCTCAAAGAGCATGTGCTTTGCGGTGTACGAGTTGCTGAAGTACATGCAAAGTTTCCTGGCCATTTTTAGGATGTCTTGCAGATGGGTGGAAGACTTCAGGAACCGCTTGATAACCAGATTGAACACATGTGCCATGCAGGGTGTGTGGCTCAGCCCTCCTTGACACAGCACCGACACCATATTCTTCCTGTTGTTGGTCACCATGGATCCAATTTTGAGTAGTTGCGGAGAAAGCCAAAATTTGATTTCTTGATGAAGGACACAGAGCAGTTCCTCCCCTGTGTGACTCAGTTCCCTCAGGCAAACGAGGTGCAGAACAGCGTTCACGTACCCTGAACATGTGGTATGCTGGAGAGGCACTGTGAATTGTTCATGCAGTGGAGGCTGAGGACACGGTTGAAGATGAGGAGGCTGAAGCGGACATTGTTGCAGGACCATGTGGAGGCAGAAGCTGCGTCATCTGGCCAAGTTGCTGGTGTGGCTATGCAGGAACCACATTCACCCAGTGTGCCGTAAAAGACATGCATTGTTCCTGACAGTGGGGTACCTCCAATAGAGGCAGACCACGCAGCTGCTATGGGACCCCTGAGGGAAGGGGGCCCGCCGTGGAGGATAGGCCCCGCCCACTAATTACACTTGTATGGCTACCTGAGAATGTAAGATGTGGAGAAGGACCTTTGGTGATGTCATCAACCATGTGACCAGTGCAGGAAGCCAAGGAATAGCAGAGCAGAACACAGGAGGTTCTGTGTGGTGCCTGGAGGAGAAGTTAGTGGTGTTCTGGGATAACCCATAACATCCTAGAAAAGCTGGGAGTTGTAGTTCTGTCCTATTATATCCCTCTTCATGTAATTTAAATGTATGCACTAGTACAGTCTGGTAATGCTGGAGGTTGTAGTTCTTCTGTCCTATTGTATCCCTCTCCATGTAATTTCAATATTTGCCCTAGTACAGTTTGGCAATGCTTGGAGTTGTAGTTTTTTTCTCTTATACCCCCTCTCTGTAATGTATACTGATGCCCCATAATAGGTCTGGCCATACTGGAGGTTATAGTTATTTATTTTTAAAGCTCTCACCTAGTACAACTAGATGATGTCCTATAATAATCTGGACATGCTGGAAGTTGTAGTGCTCTCTTCTTAGGCTGGGTTCACATCACCGTTTAGTTTTCTGTTTTGCGTGCAGGACTTTTTTCCGTCTAAAATAACGGAGCTCTGACAGAAATGGCTTAAATGGATGCCAAATGTGCAGAACTGATGCTTGAAATACAGGATCTGTTTTTTCTTTATGTTTCTGTTCATCTGACGGATCAGAAGAACGGAAAACTAAACGGTGATGTGAACGCAGCCTTAAACTCTCTCTGTGTAATATCTACAGACTGTGTCCAGAATTTGTGACCTGATCTGCAAATGAGGCCCCAACACAGATGTGGTCAAAGCCTTTCATGTTCTTTAGCATCAGATTATGAGGTTCTGCAGCAGCTGAGGTGTGTATTATAAGGTTCTGCAGCAGCTGAGGTGTGTATTATAAAGTTATTCAGCAGCTGAAGTGTGTAATAGGAGGTTCTGCAGCAGGTGAGGTGTGTATTAGGAGGTTCTGCAGCAGCTGAGGTGTGAACTATGATGTTCTGTAGTGGCTGAGGTGTGTATTAGGAGGTTCTTCAGCAGCTAAGGTGTGTATTAGGAGGTTCTGCAGCAGCTGAGGTGTGTAGTAGGAGGTTTTGCAGCAGCTGAGGTGTGTATTTTGAAGTTCTGTAGCAGCTGAGGTGTATGTTATGAGGTTCTGCATGAGCTGAGGTATGTTTTATGATGTTCTGTAGTGGCTGAGGTGTGTATTAGGAAGTTCTGCAGCAGCCTCTGGTGTGTACTTGCCACGTCTTGCCCTGTAAATGTGCAGGGATCTGACCGACTGGCTGCACATTTCTGACTTCTTGGTATGTTTGGGTTTGAGCTGGATCCACCTTCCCTCAGGTGTACTGGGTTTCATTGTTATTGAGGCTATTTATCCCTCCTTCCCCACCAGTGGTCTGTGCGGGTTATAGTTCTTTCCTGGGAGCTCTTGATTTGTGGTGGATTGTCTGCTCAAGATAAGTCCTCTCCTTCATTTCCCTTTGTGTGTTTTGTCTAGGTTTCTAGGGAGACACTTGCTACCTCCTGGTTTGAAGAAGCAGGTAGCTTCCCTTTTCCCTGCTGCTTAGGGTTTGCCCAGGGTGTTTAGGCTTTAGGCACGAGAGCATGTGCATATCCACCCTTAAGGTATGCACATGGAACAACAGTTTAGGGAAATCTTTTAGGGATCGCTAGGAGGTGACCCTTTTCTCCCTAGGTTTTGGGCCTAGTCGGTTGTTCTGTTTGTTTCCCCACTTACCTACCTGTCGTGGCATTATAACCCGCCTAAAAAAAAAAATATCATATCCCTGCTGTTTGCAAAATGAAGGCTACGAATGCCTTGGTTGACCGCATGCAGGGATTATCGCTGCAGGTTGCTGATCTCCGCAGTTATGTTGCACAGTGTCAAAATGCTCTGGTGTTTGGCGCCGTTGGAGGTAATCAGGTCCGCTTAGAGCCAAAAAGTCTTTCTCCCTGATCGGTTCTCAGGGGGTGGTGATGACTTTATTTGGTTCAGGGAATCCTGCAGGTTGTATTTTCGCCTGCAGCCGATGTCATCTGGTGACAAGAATCAAATAGTGGGGATCATTATATATCTGCTCAAAGGGGACGCGCAGTCCTGGACTTTTTCTCTGCCAACTGGTTCACCATCCCTCCAGTCGGTGGATGAATTTTTTAGAGCCTTGGAATTGATTTATGATGACCCAGACCGGGTCTCTATGGCTAAATCTAAGCTGCACAGTTTGTTTCAGGGAGAACGTACTGCAGAGTCATATTATGAAAAATTTAGAAGATGGGCAACTGACTCGGGGTGGAATGATCCTGCACTCCAGAGTCAGTTTTGTCAGGGGCTATCTGAGAGGTTGAAAGATGCCCTTGCTTTTCATGAGTTTCCCGATTCATTGGAGATGGTCATGTCTTTGGCAGTGCGGCTTGATAGACATCTTAAGAGAAAGGTACAAGATTCCTCTTGAGTGGGGGGTCCCGTCTGTAAGTGGATCCGTCACACCTAGACCCTGGGGTAATATGAATTTTGAATCTGGGGCAGGAGAGGAGCCTATGCAGTTGGGCCAGGTTTCCTTTTGCTCAGGTGATAGTGATTTTAGGAAGCTGAATAAGCTATGTTACTTCTGTGGAAAAGAAGGTCATTTTGCTTGTGCATGTCCTTTTGTTAAACCTCAAAGCAGTAATTAAAAACTATTGAGGTATTCACATAAAGAGAAAAAAAAGACTTCCCTGACTCTTGGTAGTGTGAATGGGGAGTCTGAGCAAGCCAATATGCATTCTCCCTGCAATACCTATTTTCCCCTGCCTGCCATCGTGGCGCTAGACTCAGGACATTTTAATTTTGAGGTATTTATTGACAGTGGTGCGGGGGTAAACCTTATTGATTTTCAGTTCCTCCAAAATCTTGGTTTTAGAACTAACACTTTAGATAAAGAGATACCAGTGTTTGCTATTGATTCCTCCCCTCTCTCACGAAAGAGTCTTACTCATATCGTTCATGACATTCAGTTAAGTGTGGGTGAGTCACGTGTTGAGTCAATTTCTTGTTTTTTTTTATGAAGAGCTTGGCTGCTCCGATGGTTCTGGGTTTACCGTGGTTTATAAGGCATAATCCTACTATTGACTGGCAAACAAGACAGTTCAGTGACTGGAGTGAATTTTGTTCAGACAACTGTCTTTGTGCTTCTATCTCAGGGGTGTCATTTACGGTCCTACCTCAGTTTCTCTCTGATTTTGAGGACGTATTCTATGAGGGTGACTAGCTCACTAGTGCCTCCACATCGAGAATATGATTGTCCAGTCAATCTCATCCCTGGAGCTAAACTGCCAAAGTCTCGACTATACAACCTTTCCCAACCTTGGCAAAGGGACATATTAGGCCACCTGGACTTAGATGGCCTAATATGTCCCTTTGCCAAACTTTCTGCAATATACTGTGGCTGCCGACTTCATTTTCGTAAAAAAGAAAGACAGATCACTTAGACCGTGTTTAGATTTCTGGGAATTGAATCTCTTTATGGTCCGTGATCCGTATCCCCGTCCTTAGATCAGAAATCAATTTGATAAAATTGTCGGAGCCCAAGGTGTTCTCCAAGTTGGATTTAAGAGGAGCTTATAATCTGATCAGAATTAAGGAAGGAGATAAGTGGAAAACAGCTTTCAATACACCCGAAGGTCATTTCGAGAATCTTGTCATGCCCTTTAGTTTAACTAATGCGCCAGTGGTCTTTCATCGATTTGTCAATGATATTTTCCATCATTTAGTGGGAAGCTTCATTGTTATTTACCTTGATGATATTCTAATTTACTCACCCGATTTGGAGACCCATCAGGATCACGTGAGACAAGTGTTGTCGATCCTTCGGGAAAATAAATTGTATGCAAAATTGGAAAAATGTCTATTTGCTGTCCAGGAGCTACCGTTTTTAGGATACCTGCTTTCTGACTAAAAAAGGCACGACTTTTCTGTCCGGTCAGATCAGGCATTACAGGCCGTTTCTGCTATTAAGAAATGTTTTGCGTCTGCTCCCATTCTGATGCAGCCTGATGTGTCTCAACCGTTTATCGTGGAGGTTGATGCATCAGAAGTGGGGGTCGGAGCAGTTATGTCGCAGGGTCCATCCCCTAGCAAATGGCGTCCGTGTGTTTTTTTTTTCTCCCAAAAACTCTCGGCCGCTGAAAGAAATTATGATGTAGGAGATAGAGAGTTGCTGGGCATTAAATCGGCCTTTGAGGAATGGCATCATTGGTTGGAGGGGGCTACTCATCCTATTACGGTATATACTGACGACAAGAATTTGGCTTACTTGCAGTCTGTTAAGCACCTGAATCCTAGACAGGCTAGATGGTCACTATTTTTTACTAGGTTCAATTTTGTGGTCACTCTTCGCCCTGGGGTTAAAAACGTCAAGGCAGATGCGTTGTCACTTAGTTTTCCTAGGGGGAGTGATTCGGTGGATTCCGCTCTGATTTTGGCTGATAGGGTGGTGGTTTCTTCTCTTTACCCCGAGTTGGGGATGGAGCTGTTGAGGGCCCAGGAGGAGGCTCCTGATTCTTGTCCTCCAGACAAGTTGTTTGTTCCTGCTGAACTGCAATACAAGGTGTTCAAGGAACATCATGATACGGCCCTTGCAGGATATCCTGGAAGCGAAGATATCCTGGAAGCAAATCCACCATAGATGTTAATTCCTGGAGATTCTAGTGGCCAGGATTGCGCAAGGGTGTGGAGGGTTAAGTGACAGCTTGTGAGACCTGTGCACACGCAAAGGTGGCTCACACTCTGCTTTTCTTGGACGCATTTGTCCATGGACTTTATTGCCGATTTTCCTCTGGGAAAACTGTCATTTTGGTAGTAGTAGACCGCTTCAGTAAGATGGCCCACTTTGTAACGTTGCCTAGCTTGCCCAATGCCATAACTCTCGCTCAGGTTTTTATTGATAACATTGTGAAACTACATGGCATTCCCTCTGATGTGGTGTCTGATAGGGGGACACAATTTGTTTCCAGGTTTTGGAAGGCGTTCTGCTCTCGACTGGGAATTCAGTCTTTTTCTTCAGCTTTTCATCCCCAGTCGAATGGTCAGACAGAGCGCACTTACCAAAACCTGGAGACCTATTTGAGGTGTTTTGTTGCCGAGAAACAGGATGACTGGTCCTCGTTCTTGCCGAATTTGCCTTGCATAACCGTAGGCAGGAGTCCACTGATAAGTCGCCATTTTTGGGCACATATGGTTTTCACCCACAGTTTGGTACTTTTTCTGGGACTGGATCTTCTGGGACACCAGAAGAGGAGAGATTCTCTTCCGCCTTGTCATCTATCTGGCGGAAGATCCAAGTTAAATTGGAAAAAAATGGGTCAAAGATCTAAACGGATGGCTGACAGGAGACATATGACTGGTCCAGACCTGTGTGTGGGTGATTCGGTGTGGTTGTCCACTAGAAACATTAAGCTGAAGGTGCCATCTTGGAAATTGGGTCCAAGTTTTATTGGCCCTTACAAAATCTCTGCGATTGTCAACCCGGTGGCGTTTCGTCTGGATCTTCCGCAAACCTGAAAGATCCATAATGTGTTTCTTTATTAAAGAAATATGTGGAACCTGTTGAACCATCCCCATTGCCACCTCCCCCTGTCCTGGTGGATGGCAATTTGGAGTTTGAAATCTCTAAGATTCTCGACTGTTCTTCGGGGTTCCCTACATTACCTGGTGCACTGGAAGGGATACGGTCCCGAGGAAAGAATGTGGGTTCTGGCTACTGATGTCAGTGCTAGCCGCCTGGTAAGGGCCTTTCACAGGGCACACCCGGATAAAGTTGGTCCAGGATGTCCAGAAGTCACCCGTAGAAGGAGAGGTACTGTCACGCCTTGCCCTGTAAATGTGCAGAGATATGTGAGACTGGCTGCACATGTCTGACTTCTTGGTTTGTTTTGATTTGGGTTTGAGCTGGATCCACCTTCCCTCAGGTGTATTGGGTTTAATTGTTAGTGAGGCTATTTATCCCTCCTTCCCCCCAGTGGTCTGTGCGGGTTATAGTTCTTTCCTGGGAGCTCTTGATTTGTGGTGGATTGTCTGCTCAAGATAAGTCCTCTCCTTCATTTCCCTTTGTGTGTTTTGTCTAGGCTTCTAGGGAGACACTTGCTTCCTCCTGGTTTGAAGAAGCAGGTAGCCTCTTCCCTTTTCCCTGCTGCCTAGGGTTTGCCCAGGGTGTTTAGGTTTTAGGCACGAGGGCATGTGCATATCCACCCTTAGGGTATGCATATGGGCAAAGCAGTTTAGGGAAAGCTTTTAGGGATTGCTAGGAGGTGACCCTTTTCATCTCCCTAGCTTTTGGGACTAGTCGTTTGTTCAGTTTGCTTTCCCGTGTTTGGTTATTTCCCCGCTTACCTACCTGTCATGACAGTACTATGATGTTCTGTAGTGGCTGAGGTGTGTATTAGCAAGTTCAGCATCAGCTGAGGTTTGTATTAGGAGATATTTCAGCAGCGGTGTGTATTAGGAGGTTCGGCAGCAGCTGAGTTGTGTATTATGAAGTTCTGCAGCAGCTGAGGTGTGTATTAGGAGGTTCTGCAGCAGCTGAGGTGTGTATTAGGAGGTTCTACATCAGCGGAGGTGTGTATTAAGAGGTTCTTCAGCAGCTGAGGTGTGTATTAAGAGGTTATTCAGCAGCTTAGGTGTGTATTATGAAGTTCTGCAGCAGCTGAGGTGTGTACTATGATGTTATGTAGTGACTAAGGTGTGTATTAGGAGGTTCTGCAGCAGCTGTGGTGTGTATTAGGAAGTTATGCAGCAGCTTAGGTGTGTATTAGCAGGTTCCGCAGCAGCTGAGGTGTGTATTATGAAGTTCTGCAGCAGCTGAGGTGTGTACTATGATGTTCTGCAGCAGCTGTGGTGTGTATTAGGAAGTTATGCAGCAGCTTAGGTGTGTATTAGGATGTTATGCAGCAGCTGAGTAGAGTTGAGCGAACACCTGGATGTTCGGGTTCGAGAAGTTCGGCCGAACTTCCCGGAAATGTTCGGGTTCGGGATCCGAACCCGATCCGAACTTCGTCCCGAACCCGAACCCCATTGAAGTCAATGGGGACCCAAACTTTTTGGCACTAAAACGGCTGTAAAACAGCCCAGGAAAGGGCTAGAGGGCTGCAAAAGGCAGCAACATGTAGGTAAATCCCCTGCAAACAAATGTGGATAGGGAAATGAATTAAAATAAAAATTAAATAAATAAAAATTAACCAAAATCAATTGGAGAGAGGTCCCATAGCAGAGAATCTGGCTTCCCGTCACCCACCACTGGAAAAGTCCATTCTCAGATATTTAGGCCCCGGAACCCAGGCAGAGGAGAGAGGTCCCGTAACAGAGAATCTGGCTTCATGTCAGCAGAGAATTAGTCTGCATGTCATAGCAGAGAATGAGGCTTCACGTCAGCCACCACTGCAACAGTCCATTGGCATATATTTAGGCCCAGCACCCAGGCAGAGGAGAGAGGTCCCGTAACAGACAATCTGGCTTCATGTCAGCAGAGAATCAGTCTTCATGTCATAGCAGAGAATCAGGCTTCACGTCAGCCACCACTGCAACAGTCCATTGGCATATATTTAGGCCCAGCACCCAGGCAGAGGAGAGAGGTCCCGTAACAGACAATCTGGCTTCATGTCAGCAGAGAATCAGTCTGCATGTCATAGCAGAGAATGAGGCTTCACGTCAGCCACCACTGCACCAGTCCATTGGCATATATTTAGGCCCAGCACACAGGCAGAGGAGAGAGGTCCCGTAACAGACAATCTGGCTTCATGTCAGCAGAGAATTAGTCTGCATGTCATAGCAGAGAATGAGGCTTCACGTCAGCCACCACTGCAACAGTCCATTGGCATATATTTAGGCCCAGCACACAGGCAGAGGAGAGAGGTCCCGTAACAGACAATCTGGCTTCATGTCAGCAGAGAATTAGTCTGCATGTCATAGCAGAGAATGAGGCTTCACGTCAGCCACCACTGCAACAGTCCATTGGCATATATTTAGGCCCAGCACACAGGCAGAGGAGAGAGGTCCCGTAACAGACAATCTGGCTTCATGTCAGTAGAGAATCAGTCTGCATGTCATAGCAGAGAATCAGGCTTCACGTCACCCACCACTGCAACAGTCCATTGTCATAAATTTAGGCCCAGCACCCAGGCAGAGGAGAGAGGTCCCGTAACAGACAATCTGGCTTCATGTCAGCAGAGAATCAGTCTGCATGTCATAGCAGAGAATCAGGCTTCACGTCACCCACCACTGCAACAGTCCATTGTCATAAATTTAGGCCCAGCACCCAGGCAGAGGAGAGAGGTCCCGTAACAGACAATCTGGCTTCATGTCAGCAGAGAATTAGTCTGCATGTCATAGCAGAGAATGAGGCTTCACGTCACCCACCACTGTAAGAGTCCATTTTCATAAGTTTAGGCCCAGCACCCAGGCAGAGGAGAGAGGTCCCGTAACAGAGGATCTGACTTCATGTCAGCAGAGAATTAGTCTGCATGTCATAGCAGAGAATGAGGCTTCACGTCAGCCACCACTGCAACAGTCCATTGGCATATATTTAGGCCCAGCACCCAGGCAGAGGAGAGAGGTCCCGTAACAGACAATCTGGCTTCATGTCAGCAGAGAATCAGTCTTCATATCATAGCAGAGAATCAGGCTTCACGTCACCCACCACTGTAAGAGTCCATTTTCATAAATTTAGGCCCAGCACCCAGGCAGAGGAGAGAGGTCCCGTAACAGAGGATCTGGCTTCATGTCAGCAGAGAATCATTCTGCATGTCATAGCAGAGAATCAGGCTTCACGTCACCCAACATTGGAACAGTCCATTGGCATATATTTAGGCCCCGGCACCCAGACAGAGGAGAGGTTCATTCAACTTTGGGTAGCCTCGCAATATAATGGTAAAATGAAAATAAAAATAGGACTGAATGAGGAAGTGCCCTGGAGTCCAATAATATATGGTTAAGGGGAGGTAGTTGGATCCAGCAGGGTGGCAACCCAGTAGTCCGCACAGGTTAAAATGTGGGCAACTCTGCTGTCGTTGCGCAGGCACTGCAGCATGTAGTCGCTCATGTTTGCCAGGCTGCCCAGGGGTAAGGACAAGCTGTCCTCTGTGGGAGGCGTATCGTCATCGTCCTGCCTTTCCCCCCAGCCACGCACCAGTGATGGACCCGAGCTGCGTTGGGTGCCACCCCGCTGTGACCATGCTTCATCCTCATCCTCCTCCACCTCCTCATCATCCTCGTCCTCTTCGTCCTCCAGTAGTGGGCCCTGGCTGGCCACATTTGTACCTGGCCTCTGCTGTTGCCAAAAACCTCCCTCTGAGTCACTTCGAAGAGACTGGCCTGAAAGTGCTAAAAATGACCCCTCTTCCTCCTCCTCCTCCTCCTCCTCCTCCTGGGCCACCTCCTCTTCCATCATCGCCCTAAGTGTTTTCTCAAGGAGACATAGAAGTGGTATTGTAACGCTGATAACGGCGTCATCGCCACTGGCCATGTTGGTGGAGTACTCAAAACAGTGCAACAGGGCACACAGGTCTCGCATGGAGGCCCAGTCATTGGTGGTGAAGTGGTGCTGTTCTGTAGTGCGACTGACCCGTGCGTGCTGCAGCTGAAACTCCACTATGGCCTGCTGCTGCTCGCACAGTCTGTCCAGCATGTGCAAGGTGGAGTTCCACCTGGTGGGCACGTCGCATATGAGGCGGTGAGCGGGAAGGTCGAAGTTACGCTGTAGCGCAGACAGGCGAGCAGCAGCAGGATGTGAACGCCGGAAGCGCGAACAGACGGCCCGCACTTTATGCAGCAGCTCTGACATGTCGGGGTAGTTGTGTATGAACTTCTGCACCACCAAATTCAGCACATGCGCCAAGCAAGGGATGTGCGTCAAATTGGCTAGTCCCAGAGCTGCAATGAGATTTCGCCCATTATCACACACCACCAGGCCGGGCTTGAGGCTCACCGGCAGCAACCACTCGTCGGTCTGTTGTTCTATACCCCGCCACAACTCCTGTGCGGTGTGGGGCCTGTCCCCCAAACATATGAGTTTCAGAATGGCCTGCTGACGTTTACCCCGGGCTGTGCTGAAGTTGGTGGTGAAGGTGTGTGGCTGACTGGATAAGCAGGTGGAAGAAGAGGAGGAGGAAGCCGAGAAGGAGGAGGTGGCAACAGGAGGCAAAGAATGTTGCCCTGCGATCCTTGGCGGCGGAAGGACGTGCGCCAAACAGCTCTCCGCCTGGGGCCCAGCTGCCACTACATTTACCCAGTGTGCAGTTAGGGAGATATAGCGTCCCTGGCCGTGCTTACTGGTCCACGTATCTGTAGTTAGGTGGACCTTGCTACAGATGGCGTTGCGCAGTGCACACTTGATTTTATCGGATACTTGGTTGTGCAGGGAAGGCACGGCTCTCTTGGAGAAGTAGTGGCGGCTGGGAACAACATACTGTGGGACAGCAAGCGACATGAGCTGTTTGAAGCTGTCTGTGTCCACCAGCCTAAATGACAGCATTTCATAGGCCAGTAGTTTAGAAATGCTGGCATTCAGGGCCAGGGATCGAGGGTGGCTAGGTGGGAATTTACGCTTTCTCTCAAATGTTTGTGAGATGGAGAGCTGAACGCTGGCGTGTGACATGGTTGAGACGCTTGGTGACGGAGGTAGTGGTGGTGGTGTTGGTGGTACATCCCCTGTTTGCTGGGCGGCAGGTGCCAACGTTCCTCCAGAGGCGGAGGAAGAGGCCGAGGCGGCAGCAGCAGAAGAGGCCGAGGCGGCAGCAGCAGAAGAGGTAGCAGGGGGAGCCTGAGTGACTTCCTTGGTTCTAAGGTGTTTACTCCACTGCAGTTCATGCTTTGCATGCAGGTGCCTGGTCATGCAGGTTGTGCTCAGGTTCAGAACGTTAATGCCTCGCTTCAGGCTCTGATGGCACAGCGTGCAAACCACTCGGGTCTTGTCGTCAGCACATTGTTTGAAGAAGTGCCATGCCAGGGAACTCCTTGAAGCTGCCTTTGGGGTGCTCGGTCCCAGATGGCGGCGGTCAGTAGCAGGCGGAGTCTCTTGGCGGCGGGTGTTCTGCTTTTGCCCACTGCTCCCTCTTTTGCTACGCTGTTGGCTCGGTCTCACCACTGCCTCTTCCTCCGAACTGTGAAAGTCAGTGGCACGACCTTCATTCCATGTGGGGTCTAGGACCTCATCGTCCCCTGCATCGTCTTCCACCCAGTCTTGATCCCTGACCTCCTGTTCAGTCTGCACACTGCAGAAAGACGCAGCAGTTGGCACCTGTGTTTCGTCATCATCAGAGACATGCTGAGGTGGTATTCCCATGTCCTCATCATCAGGAAACATAAGTGGTTGTGCGTCAGTGCATTCTATGTCTTTCACCGCTGGGGAAGGGCTAGGTGGATGCCCTTGGGAAACCCTGCCAGCGGAGTCTTCAAACAGCATAAGAGACTGCTGCATAACTTGAGGCTGAGACAGTTTCCCTGGTATGCATGGGGGTGATGTGACAGACTGATGGGGTTGGTTTTCAGGCGCCATCTGTGCGCTTTCTGCAGAAGACTGGGTGGGAGATAATGTGAACGTGCTGGATCCACTGTCGGCCACCCAATTGACTAATGCCTGTACCTGCTCAGGCCTTACCATCCTTAGAATGGCATTGGGCCCCACCATATATCGCTGTAAATTCTGGCGGCTACTGGGACCTGAGGTAGTTGGTACACTAGGACGTGTGGATGTGGCAGAACAGCCACGTCCTCTCCCAGCACCAGAGGGTCCACTAACACCACCACGACCATGTCCACGTCCGCGACCCTTACTAGATGTTTTCCTCATTGTTATGGTTCACCACAACAACAAAAATATTATTTGGCCCAATGTATTGTATTCAAATTCAGCGGGATATAAATTTGAGGCCTAGTATTTAGGCGCTGGGTGACCGGTATGGATTTACTGACAGAATTAGACTTGGAAATGCACAGTAGCGTGTGTGTGAAGTTATTCTGAATGACCCTATGTGCACCTTGAATATTATATACCCTTTTAGGGATAGATTTCAAATAGCTCTGATATAGCAGAAACCACTAAATTATGAAATTGCTAAATTGGGAATTGTATTTCCACCCAGAACAAAAAATGTGCTTTGACGGACACTAAATAACTTTCCCAGCCACAACAGGACAGCGGTAACGAGAGATTTAGCGGGATATAAATTTGAGGCCTAGTATTTAGGCGCTGGGTGACCGGTATGGATTTACTAACAGAATTGGACTTGGAAATGCACAGTAGCGTGTGTGTGAAGTTATTCTGAATGACCCTATGTGCACCTTGAATATTATATTACCCTTTTAGGGATAGATTTCAAATAGCTCTGATATAGCAGAAACCACTAAATTATGAAATTGCTAAATTGGGAATTGTATTTCAACCCAGAACAAAAAATGTGCTTTGACGGACACTAAATAACTTTCCCAGCCACAACAGGACAGCGGTAACGAGAGATTTAGCGGGATATAAATTTGAGGCCTAGTATTTAGGCGCTGGGTGACCGGTATGGATTTACTAACAGAATTGGACTTGGAAATGCACAGTAGCGTGTGTGTGAAGTTATTCTGAATGACCTTATGTGCACCTTGAATATTATATACCCTTTTAGTGATAGATTTCAAATAGCTCTGATATAGCAGAGACCACTAAATTATGAAATTGCTAAATTGGGAATTGTATTTCAACCCAGAACAAAAAATGTGCTTTGACAGACACTAAATAACTTTCCCAGCCACAACAGGACAGCGGTAACGAGAGATTTAGCGGGATATAAATTTGAGGCCTAGTATTTAGGCGCTGGGTGACCGGTATGGATTTAGTGACAGAATTAGGCCTATTGCACACGACCGTATGGCTTTTTCAGTGTTTTGCGGTCCGTTTTTCATGGATCCGTTGTTCCGTTTTTTGTTTCCGTTGTGTTTCCGTTTCTGTTCCGTTTTTCCGTTCCGTTTTTCCGTATGGCATATACAGTATACAGTAATTACATAGATAAAATTTGGCTGGGCATAACATTTTCAATAGATGGTTCAGGAAAAAACGGAACGGAAACGGTAGACATACGGATGCATTTCCGTATGTGTTCCGTTTTTTTGCGGATCCATTGACTTGAATGGAGCCACGGACCGTGATTTGCGGGCAATAATAGGACATGTTCTATGTTAAAACGGAACGGAAAAACGGAAATACGGAAACGGAATGCATACGGAGTACATTCCGTTTTTTTTGCGGAACCATTGAAATGAATGGTTCAGTATATGTTCCGTATACTGAGCTCAAAAAACGTCCAGTATACTGAACGCAAAATACTGTCGTGTGCATGAGCCCTTAGACTGGGAAATGCACAGTAGCGTGTGTGTGAAGTTATTCTGAATGACCCTATGTGCACCTTGAATATTATATACCCTTTTAGGGATAGATTTCAAATAGCTCTGATATAGCAGAAACCACTAAATTATGAAATTGCTAAATTGGGAATTGTATTTCAACCCAGAACAAAAAATGTGCTTTGACGGACACTAAATAACTTTCCCAGCCACAACAGGACAGCGGTAACGAGAGATTTAGCGGGATATAAATTTGAGGCCTAGTATTTAGGCGCTGGGTGACCGGTATGGATTTACTAACAGAATTGGACTTGGAAATGCACAGTAGCGTGTGTGAAGTTATTCTGAATGACCCTATGTGCACCTTGAATATTATATACCCTTTTAGGGATAGATTTCAAATAGCTCTGATATAGCAGAAACCACTAAATTATGAAATTGCTAAATTGGGAATTGTATTTCAACCCAGAACAAAAAATGTGCTTTGACGGACACTAAATAACTTTCCCAGCCACAACAGGACAGCGGTAACGAGAGATTTAGCGGGATATAAATTTGAGGCCTAGTATTTAGGCGCTCGGTGACCGGTATGGATTTACTAACAGAATTGGACTTGGAAATGCACAGTAGCGTGTGTGTGAAGTTATTCTGAATGACCCTATGTGCACCTTGAATATTATATACCCTTTTAGGGATAGATTTCAAATAGCTCTGATATAGCAGAAACCACTAAATTATGAAATTGCTAAATTGGGAATTGTATTTCAACCCAGAACAAAAAATGTGCTTTGACGGACACTAAATAACTTTCCCAGCCACAACAGGACAGCGGTAACGAGAGATTTAGCGGGATATAAATTTGAGGCCTAGTATTTAGGCGCTGGGTGACCGGTATGGATTTACTAACAGAATTGGACTTGGAAATGCACAGTAGCGTGTGTGTGAAGTTATTCTGAATGACCCTATGTGCACCTTGAATATTATATACCCTTTTAGGGATAGATTTCAAATAGCTCTGATATAGCAGAAACCACTAAATTATGAAATTGCTAAATTGGGAATTGTATTTCAACCCAGAACAAAAAATGTGCTTTGACGGACACTAAATAACTTTCCCAGCCACAACAAGACAGCGGTAACGAGAGATTCAGCGGAATATAAATTTGAGGCCTAGTATTTAGGCGCTGGGTGACCGGTATGGATTTACTAACAGAATTGGACTTGGAAATGCACAGTAGCGTGTGTGTGAAGTTATTCTGAATGACCCTATGTGCACCTTGAATATTATATACCCTTTTAGGGATAGATTTCAAATAGCTCTGATATAGCAGAAACCACTAAATTATGAAATTGCTAAATTGGGAATTGTATTTCAACCCAGAACAAAAAATGTGCTTTGACGGACACTAAATAACTTTCCCAGCCACAACAGGACAGCGGTAACGAGAGATTTAGCGGGATATAAATTTGAGGCCTAGTATTTAGGCGCTGGGTGACCGGTATGGATTTAGTGACAGAATTAGACTGGGATATGGCCAAAAAATAACCACACTATTGCTGGTTAAATGCACTTGGTGTGACAGCTTGACCAACCACACTACTGAGGGTTAAATGCACTTGGTGACGGGCGCAGCTTGCCCCTGATGTAGTATATGGCCAAAAAATGAACAGACTATTGCTGGTTAAATGCACTTGGTGACGGGCGCAGCTTGCCCCTGATTTAGTATATGGCCAAAAAATGAACAGACTATTGCAGGTTAAATGCACTTGGTGTGATAGCTTGACCAACCACACTACTGAGGGTTAAATGCACTTGGTGACGGGCGCAGCTTGCCCCTGATGTAGTATATGGCCAAAAAATGAACAGACTATTGCTGGTTAAATGCACTTGGTGTCACAGCTTGACCAACCACACTACTGAGGGTTAAATGCACTTGGTGACGGGCGCAGCTTGCCCCTGATGTAGTATATGGCCAAAAAATGAACAGACTATTGCTGGTTAAATGCACTTGGTGACGGGCGCAGCTTGCCCCTGATTTAGTATATGGCCAAAAAATGAACAGACTATTGCTGGTTAAATGCACTTGGTGTGATAGCTTGACCAACCACACTACTGAGGGTTAAATGCACTTGGTGACGGGCGCAGCTTGCCCCTGATGTAGTATATGGCCAAAAAATGAACAGACTATTGCTGGTTAAATGCTCTTGGTGTCACAGCTTGACCAACCACACTACTGAGGGTTAAATGCACTTGGTGACGGGCGCAGCTTGCCCCTGATGTAGTATATGGCCAAAAAATGAACAGACTATTGCTGGTTAAATGCACTTGGTGTGATAGCTTGACCAACCACACTACTGAGGGTTAAATGCACTTGGTGACGGGCGCAGCTTGCCCCTGATGTAGTATATAGCCAAAAAATTAACAGACTATTGCTGGTTAAATGCACTTGGTGTGACAGCTTCACCCTGATGTAGGCTTTAGCCAAAAAACAACCACACCATTGAGGGTTAAATGCACTTGGTGACAGGCGCAGCTTGCCCCTGATGTAGTATATGGCCAAAAAATAAACAGACTATTGCTGGTTAAATGCACTTGGTGTGACAGCTTCACCCTGATGTAGGCTTTAGCCAAAAAACAACCACACCATTGAGGGTTAAATGCACTTGGTCGCAGCTTGTGCTGGCGCACCACAAGACACAAAATGGCCGCCGATCACCCCAGAAAAATGTGACTGACAAACGGTCTGGGCAGCCTAAAAACAGTGAGCAATTGAGGATCAGCAGCTCAATGATCCACAGCTGCAGATCGATCAGTTAATCAAGTCCTTTGGAGGAGTTAATCTGCCTAATCTCGCCCTACTGTCGCAGCCGCAACCTCTCCCTACGCTAATCAGAGCAGAGTGACGGGCGGCGCTATGTGACTCCAGCTTAAATAGAGGCTGGGTCACATGGTGCTCTGGCCAATCACAGCCATGCCAATAGTAGGCATGGCTGTGACGGCCTCTTGGGGCAAGTAGTATGACGCTTGTTGATTGGCTGCTTTGCAGCCTTTCAAAAAGCGCCAAGAAAGCGTCACAAAAGCGCCAAGAAAGCGACGAACACCGAACCCGAACCCGGACTTTTACGAAAATGTCCGGTTCGGGTCCGTGTCACGGACACCCCAAAATTCGGTACGAACCCGAACTATACAGTTCGAGTTCGCTCATCCCTACAGCTGAGGTGTGTATTAGGAGGTTATGCAGCAGCTGAGGTGTGTATTAAGAGGTTCTGCAGCAGCTAAGGTGTGTATAAGGAGGTTCTGCAGCAGGTGAGGTGTGTATTAGAAGGTTCTGCAGCAGCTGAGGTCTGTACTATGATGTTCTGTAGTGACTGAGGTGTGTATTAGGAAGTTCTGCATCAGCTGAGATGTGTATTAGGAGGTTATGCAGCAGCTGAGGTGTGTATTATGAGGTTATGCAGCACCTGGGGTGTGTATTAAGAGGTTCTGCAGCAGCTGAGGTGTGTATTAGGAGGTTCTTCAGCAGTCAGAAAAACGTCAGTTGTGACTGGCTAAAATCTTTTAGATTTCTGTGTCTGCACTTTGGAAAATGCCCCTGTCCTCTTCCTCTGCCAGCACGCGCCACACTGTGACCTGACTGACCAGTCCAGACCTGACCTGATCCGGCACCGTCACCAGTCCAGACTCCAGACTAGTGCTCTGAAGATCTGCCCCGGACTGTGCTCTGCCAGCAGCACAAACAGTAAGGCTGAGTTCACACAAGCGTCTCCGGATAAGGTCCGGATGCGTTGCGGCAAACCCGCGCGACTGTGGTACCCAGACCTGAACTTCTTCACTGAAGTTCAGGTTTGGGTTCGGTGTTGTGTAGATGTTATTATGGTGATGGATCATGTGATTGGACCATGTGATATGACGTCACCACAGGTCCTTTAGCCGGCAGCTCATGATTAAAGAAGTAAGAAGACACCGGCAGCTACGCGATCAAGAGGAGAAGGCAAGTTAATTATTTTTTATTCTTGAACCCTCAATTGACCACCTACTAAGCATTCTGTATTAAAGAATGCTATTATTTTCCCTTATAACCATGTTATAAGAGAAAATAATACAGTGAATAGACTGTCATCTTAACAACCATGCGTGAAAATCGCACCGCATCCGCACTTGCTTGCGATTTTCGCTCAGCCCCATTCACTTCCATCAACGTGATAAACGCACAATATAGAGCATGCTGCGATTTTTACGCAACCCATAAGTGATGCATTGAAATCACAGCTCATGTGCACAGCCCCATAGAAATTAATGGGTCCAGATACAATGCGGGTGCAATGCGTTTACCTCCCGCATTGCACCCGCGCGGAAATCTCGCCCGTGTGAACTCAGCAACGGGGAGGAGGTGAAGCAGCAGCGTGCACAGTCCATGGGGGAAGGATGACACTATATAAAAAATAGCAGCAGGGGCAAAATTCATCAGGTAAGGCTTGGTAATCACTTGCGATCAGATTTTAGCATTCTGTTCCAGCATACCAGCAGAATACCAGAATCGCCAGATCCAGCATATGCCAAACACTGCTGGCACCTGCCGGATCCCATTTACAATAATAGCGTCATTCAAGATTGTTTTGCCCTTCGTTTTTGATAGAATCTGCAGCGGAGGCTTTTGCTGGAACCTCTGCGATGGGTCACTCACAAGGGGGCCCAATTCAGATTCTTGCCAAGTGATTTATATTTACGCCCCTGGTTCCTGACTGTAGTTACAGCTACACACATCGGTGCTGCCGTGCACTTTGGCAGACACCGACAGACTCAAGGACTGGCCCACCTTTTGTTCTACATGTGTGTGCAGGGCTGGTACTGCCTTTTCGGCAAAGAAATTACAGCTTGGGACTCTCCACCTTGGCTCGGCACAAGCCATCAGTTCTCTGAAAGGTACAGAGTCCACCACTTGGAATGGGAGGGACTGCAGCACCAGCAACTTGGACAGAAGCTTATGCGCTGTTGGATAAGTGCACACATACTGTTGTATCTTGGCAATCGATTTGGTGACCGATTGCTGACGGAATGACTGACGAGGAGTAGGAGGGCAAAAATCAGGAGCATCAGGACCAGCAGATGATGGGAAGGATGGACAGCTCCCTGTGGCTGAGGTGGTGGAACCTTGACTGCCAGAAACCGGGTGCCTGCCAGGAGGTGATGCTGCGGTTGCTGCAGCAGGTTGGACCACCACATCAGAGCCACAGTTCTCCCAGGCCACTGTATGGTGATGCTGCATATGTTGATGCAGGGCCGTGGTGCCAACATTGGCACCCTGGCCACGCTTCACCTTCTGTTTACAGATTCTACATATGGCCATGTTTACCTCCCCGGCAGCTTAACAAAAAACTGCCACACCACCGAGTAGTTTATTTTACCCCCAACACAATGCACTGACTGACTGCTACAGTCGCTGCCTACGTGAACCTGTGCAACGCTACTTCCTGAGAAGGTAGACTCCTGTGAAGCAGGTGGTCTTCTGCAGGCACATTTGGCTCCTGACCTCCCACTGCTGACTCCCGGCCTTGCTGGCTCCATCGCTGCCTCACGGTTTAGCTGCCAACTTATTCTCCCAATGGTGATGAAGCCCCTAATTCACCCAGCTCCCAAGTGCGATCAGCTACATCATCATCATCGATTACTGTCTGCACGTCACTGATGTCCTCCTCAACCGTCTCTGGGTCAGGAATGTGAATGCTCGCAACACCAGCTCCCACGCCACTCTCCTCATAACAACTTGCCCTCCTAGTGGAAGAATCAGCGGATGTTTCCTCCACATCTTGGCTTGCTAGTAGCTGCCGACTGTCTTCTAGTAGCTCGTCCTCATTGTATAGTGGAGCTGAGCCCACAGCATACAATACTTCTCCGGCTGTGGTAACAGAAAAGGACAGAGGCAGTTTGAGGACAAGTGAGGGCACAGGGCCTGCTCCCGGGCCATGCCAACTAAGGGTTGTGTCTGACAAACCCACAGACTCTTGGCTGGGGGTGTCTGATGTCACTTGGGACGATGTGGATGACCGAGTCAACCATTTAAGAACTGCTGGGTTGCTAGTCAAGACACGACCGCTAGATGACACCAGGAGCTAAGGCCTCTCACTGTGACTCCTGCTGCCACCCCCCCTAACTCTGCTGCACTCCATTATACATACAAACAATAGAGCTAAGAAATGGGGGTCATTCTAAATAAAAGTGGTACAATACCGACTATAAATGAGTTAATGGAAGCCCTTAGCGCACATATTTTCTCAAACATGTATCAGGCCCATCTACCAGGCGTCAAGGTGGCTTCAGCAGATGGTTCCCTAACACTAAATATACTGCCTCTCTTTGGACTTACTTAGGCCCCTTTCAGACGGGTGAGTTTTCCACGCGGGTGGAATGCGTGAAGTGAACGCATTGCACCTGCACTAAATCCGGACCCAATCATTTCTATGGGGCTGTGCACAGGAGCGGTGATTTTCACGCATCACTTTTCACGCATCACTTGTGTTACGTGAAAATTGCACCGAGCTCTATTTTGTAGGTTTTTCACGCAACACAGGCCCCATAGAAGTGAATGGGGCTGCGTGAAAATCTCAAGCATCTGCAAGCAAGTGCGGATGCGGTGCCATTTTCACGCACAGTTGCTAGGAGACGATGGGGATGGGGACCCGATCATTATTATTTTCCCTTATAACATGGTTATAAGGTAAAATAATAGCATTCTGAATACAGAATGCATAGTACAATAGGGCTGGAGGGGTTAAAAAAAAAAAAATTTAACTCACCTTAATCCACTTGTTCACACAGCCGGCATCTCTTCTGTCTTCTTCTTTAAGGAATAGGACCACCTTGATGCCTGGTAGATGGGCCTGACACATGTTTGAGCAAATATGTGCGCTAAGATCTTCTAATAACTCATTTATAGTCAGTATTGTACAACTTTTATTTAGAATGACCCCCATTTCTTAGCTCTATTGTTTGTATGTATAATGGTGTGCAGCCATTTTGTTTTTTATAATTATGTTTTCTTCATGGATATGCACCTGTGATTCTGAAGGTTCTAGTCTAAATTATCTTGTGGCCCTTACTCTGCTGTGACCTGTGCCTAAGCCAGAAACATTTAGGCCTCTGCCACTTCCCTGTGCAGGGCCTTGCACTTCCCTGTCTGACATACTGTTAGATCAAATAAATAAGTAAAAAGGAAATTAAAACACCCCAAAAAAGTCTGTAATTTTCTCACTTCACCACACAACGGCTAATAAGCATTTATTTATTTTTTCACTAATACATGCCAAAAAGGGCTTTAGAACATTACAGTCAGGTCCATAAATATTGGGACATAATTCTAACATATTTGTCTCTATACACCACCACAATAGATCTTAAATGAAACAAACAAGATGTGCTTTAACTGCAGACTGTCAGCTTTAATTTGGGGGTATTTACATCCAAATCAGGTGAACAGTGTAGGAATTACAACAGTTTGCATATGTGCCTCCCACTTGTTAAGGGACCAAAAGTAATGGGACAGAATCATAATCATAAATCAAACTTTCACTTTTTATTACTTGGTTGCAAATCCTTTGCAGTCAATTACAGCCTGAAGTCTGGCACGCATACACATCATCCGGATGCTGGGTTTCGTCCCTGGTGATGCTCTGCCAGGCCTCTACTGCAACTGTCTTCAGTTCCTGCTTGTTCTTGGGGTATTCTCCCTTCAGTTTTGTCTTCAGCAAATAAAATGCACGCTCAATCGGGTTCAGGTCAGGTGGTTGACTTGGCCATTGCATAACATTCCACTTCTTTCCCTTAAAAAAACTCTTTGGTTGCTTTTGCAGTATGCTTTGGGTAATTTTCCTTCTGCACTGTGAAGCGTCGTCTAATGAGTTCTGAAGCATTTGGCTGAATATGAGCAGATAATATTTCCCGAAACACTTCAGGATTCATCCTGCTGCTTTTGTCAGCACTCACATCATCAATAAATACAAAAGATACAGTTCCATTGGCAGCCATACATGCCCATGCCATGACACTACCACCACAATGCTACACTTATGAAGTGGTATGCTTAGGATCATGAGCAGTTCTTTTCTTTCTCCATATTCTTCTCTTCCCATCACTCTGGAACAAGTTGATCTTGGTCTCATCTGGCCATAGGATGTTGTTCCAGAACTGTGAAGGCTTTTTTAGATGTCGTTTGGCAAACTCCAATCTGGCCTTCCTGTTTTTGAGGCTCACAAATGGTTTACATCTTGTGTTGAGCCCTCTGTATTTACTCTGGTGAAGTCTTCTCTTGATTGCTCTTGATTCTGGAAAGTGTTCTTGATCTGGCCAACTGTAGTGAAGGGTGTTTTCTTCACCAGGGATAGAATTCATCATCCACCACAGTTGTTTTCCGTTGTCTTCCGGGTCTTTTGGTGTTGCTGAGCTCACCGGTGCGTTCCTTCTTTTTAAGAATGTTCCAAACAGATGTTTTGGCCAAGCCTAATGTTTTTGCTATCTCTCTGATGGTTTTGTTTTTTCAGCCTAATGATGGCTTGCTTCACTAATAGTGACAGCTCTTTGGATCTCATCTTAAGAGTTGACAGCAACAGATTCTAAATGCAAATAGCACACTTGAAATGAACTCTGGACCTTTTATCTGCTCATTATAATTAGGATAATGAGGGAAAAACACATACCTGACCATGGAACAGCTGAGAAGCCAATTGTCCCATTACTTTTGGCACATATGCAAACTGTTGCAATTCTTTCACCGTTACCCTGATTTGGATGTAAATACCCTTAAATTAAAGCTGACAGTCTGCAGTTAAAGCACATCTTGTTCATTGCATTTCAAATCCATTGTGGTGGTGCATAGACCTAAAAATGTTAGAATTGTGTCGATGTCCCAATATTTATGGACCTTACTGTAACTGCACCACTGAACAGCAAATAGTATATATTTTTTTTTGCCACTAATACACCCCAAAAGGGCTTCATATAACTGCACTGCTGAACAGCAAATAGGCACTTATTTTTTCAACTTGCCACAAAAGGCTTTAGAACATATAACTGCACTGCTGAACGGCAAATAGGTCCTTATTTTTGTTCCACTTATACATGCCACAGAAGGCTTTAGAACATAACTTCACCACTGAACGGCAAATAATATATATTTTTTGCCATTAATACACACCAAAAAGAGCTTTAGAACATATAACTGCACCAATGAACGGCAAATAGTATATTTTTTTTTCCACTAATACATGCCAAAAAGAGCAGTAATTTTCTCACTTCACCACACAATGGCAAAAATATTTTTTTGTGCCACAAATACACTCTAAAAAGGGGTTTAGAACATATAACTGCACCACTGAACGGCTAATAATATATATTTTTTCCATTAATACATGCCAAAAAGGGCTTTACAACATATAACTGCACAGCTGAACGTCAAATAATATATATATTTTTTTTACACTAATACACGCCAAAAAGGGTTTTAGAACATATAACTGCACCACAGAACGGCAAATACATATTTTCTCTGTAATTTTCTCATTTCACCACACAACGGAATCACTTTTTTCTGCGCCAGTAATACACAATGAAAAGGGATTTAGAACATATAACTGCACCACTAAATGGTAAGTAAATATATATATATATATATATATATATATATTTATTTATTTTTTTTTTGCCACTAATATATTAATGCCAAGAATGGCCTAGACCTATCTTGACCCAGGTATAAAGTGTGTATTAAAACTTCAATTTTAATTCGACATAATGATAAAACGGCTGTGAGCCATAACAAACAATTAAAACACTTTGTTTCCACCCCAAAGAGTTGATGACTTAGTTTCTGCCAAGGGGAGGGAGATGTGCACTATCTCCTATTCACCACAACTATATCTGCAGAGTTTGAACATAGGGGGCAATGTGTGGATAGACTAATGTAAGCAAACTACCTGTAGTTGTCTGCAAAAACTGATTAAATGGAATAGGTAACTGCTCCTACACACAAACGTTCACAGCACACTTGTCTGACACTACGTCAGTAGCTGGCAAGACGCATTCACACACTACATACACACAGGCTGCTAAGCACTCCACCTAGCTCAAAAACCTTGCTATATTGAATGAAATGTCCTACACAAGGACTCTAATAAGTAACATTGGAGTGGACAACAATTGTTTAAAACAATCAACTGCCCCCCAACATGTTTCACCAGATCACTGGCTTCTTCAGGGGTTTGGGCAGAGTTGAAGACAACAGACATGATGGTGGTATATATGCTGCAATTCTGTGATTGATTTGTGTGGTAGCCAATTGCTGTTAAGCAAGCTACACCAAGTGACATATGAGAACGCAAGAGATTTGAAATAGCTACCCTCCCTATTTTGTTGTTGACAAATGAAAGCAGGGCAGAGGAGATCTCCGTATGACATCATGCACAAGCTGTCACTGCGCTCCAACTTAGAAAATCAGCGAGATGGTGCTTTCCAAAGAGGATGTCCTGCACAGGTGGCGGGTGCGTGAGCACTCAGTCTCTAGTAGCCGAGACACTGAGTGCCTATACCCATGCGCACCAACTAAAAAGCAAGGGAAATCAAGAAATGCCCGATGCGCATGTCCTGCACCGACAGCCGATGCATGAGCACTTGATTAACAAAAAAATAAATAATATATTTTCTTTTTAAAAAGTGCTCTGCTGCCCATGCAGGCCGACTTAAAATATGATAGCGATATGAGATTGCCTGTGCGCATGGCCTGCACTATTAATAGATGCGATGACATTTTAAACTGTTGTAATTCCTACACCGTTCACCTGATTTGGATGTAAATACCCTCAAATTAAAGCTGACAGTCTGCAGTTAAAGCACACCTTGTTTGTTTTATTTCACCTTGTTTGTTTTATTGTGGTTTATAAAGCCAAAAATGTTAGAATTGTGTTGATGTCCCAATATTTATGGACCTGACTGTATGTGTATACAAATACCTTTACCCAGGTTAGGTCTCCTCTCCCTTTTTTTGTAAATGATAGTAGTTCTGTGGCTAAACAGCCACATTACATGTGGAACAAAGTCCTCCCTCCTCTTTATTTTTGGTCTTATTGTGCTTGGTTGGTATGTTTATGGTGGGTTTCCTCTCTAATAAACAGTCCTCCTGTCTAGTTTCAGGAGAAGCCGCACAGGTTATCTCTACTGGCAACCTCCCGATTAATACCAGTGATATACAGACTGCCTTTAGGGAGATCAACAAGACTTATAAGCAATATGTCAGGTCTCTCTGGGAGGTTGCAAGTCTAGAATCTTATCTGCAGCAGGGCATAGTCTATTGTGGCATGAGAATTAATATTGTCCCCCATGCACATCAGGAGGACGCTTTATTTATAAAAGGCTGGTCGCAGTTACTAACAGAGAACTCCATGCGTATGTTAGATTATGAGATAGAAGCCCTTTCTAAAACCACCGAACAATTAGAAGAAATTGTGAAAATTCGAACGTTTAGATCACAAGCGGAGTAGACCCAACATGAATCACGCCTCCATAAGCATATTGAATCCTTTCAGATAGTACTAAAGGAAAGAAAACATGGGAAGTATTTTAGGGACAGAAAGGACTTTGATACAGGTCAAATCTATCTTTCAAAAATTTATTCAGGCACTTTCCAGCCTAAAAGGAGTGGTGGCAACCGTCCAAGTGTTTCACAGACTGACTTATCTGAGTCTGTAGGGTTTCTGACTGATCTACCTTCAGAACATGACCAATCTAACACGGCATCGGGCACTAAGCGAAAAAATAGAGGCCGAAGTACCTATACAAAGAGGAAGGCACCTGTCCCTTAACCTACATCAATGACATTCGCCCCACAAACATGGGAAGGCACACAGCCCTTGAAAGGGGTTTCCAACACGAGTGGTATGATGCACCTGCAAGGGAATGTCACACAAACCAACCATTTGTCCAGAACGCAACCCTCCTCCTCATCATATGGCTTCAGCTTTGCCTCCACCACACCAGTGTCACTGCAAGATATCTGAGAAGCTCTGACAGACGTTCTTCAGAACCTCCTGCTTGAGGTTCTTTTGTTTTGGTTTCGTTTTGTCATCTCATTTCCCTCTCTCAGCTGTCATCTAGTGGCACTGATTGCATCCCTTTTAAATCCCCTCCCACACTGCATCACTTTGCGGTTTATACAATTTCCTGGATTGTGTGCATGCTGCAACTGATGCTTCTACAGATAAGTCTGTTTCTTTATTTGTGTTTTCCTGTTGGCTTGATCCTAGGTGACCCTGACTCCCTCCGTATTAAGTGTAGGGAGCCGGTGGTCGTGTCCCCTCACTATTATAGGGTGTTCAGGTGTCATACAGTCGAGGCACGAGGGCATGCAATTACCTATCATAGAGATCTTTGCATGGGCTGAGAAGTCAGGGAGAGTGCTAGGGCTTTTACAGGGCCCTTATGTTCCTTAGTTTGGGATCAAGTCAGTCGGATCTTCATTTGTTGTCTTCTAGTTTTCTGCAACACCATCCGTGACAACCAGTAACATCAGTGCCAATGAACACAGCTGTACCTTTTTTAGGTCAGACAGGGCCCCTCCCTGAGAAAGAAGGTTGTATCAGAGTGCTTCTTCCTAGTAATTTTTGGCAGCACTTACACTGTATATACAATTGCATATACAGGAAAGAATGTTTCCTAACAATTATATTTTTTTTGGGGTGGGGGTTGGGCGTTTTTTTGTCGGTCTGTAAAAGTGGCGTACAACATGGTTCCCAGCAGCGACCTTGGAGTCCAAGATGCATCCAGACATGGTCCCCTGCTGTTCCTGGTCGATTTCAGAGGTGTTTCCATCACTTTCAGACCTTTTCCTATGAACCAGGCACCCTCCCCTCTTCTGAGCTGGAGGTGCATGGTTGTCTCCCATTGAATTCCATTATACTCAGGTGCTTGGCTGAGCGCATAAATATCGCTATGTGTTCGGACAGAGTACCCGAACACCCAAACACTTTGGTGCTCGCTCATCACTAGAGACCTCCTCTGCCCTGCTTTCACTTGTCAACAACAAAATAGGGAGGGTAAGCTATTCCAAATCTCTTGCGTTCTCATTTGTCACTTAGTGTAGCTTGCTTAACAGCAATTGGCTACCACACAAATCAATAACAGAATTGCAGCATATATACCACCATCATGTCTGTTGTCCTCAAATCTGCCCAAACTCTTGAAGAAGCCAGTGATCTGGTGAAACACGTTGGGGGGGCAGTTGATTGTTTTATACAATTGTTGTCCACTCCAATGTTGCTTATTAGCTTAGAAGTCCTTGTGTAGGACATTTCATTCAATATAGCAACGTTTTTTCGAGCCAGGTGGAGCGCTTAGCAGCGTGTGTGCAGTGTGCGAATGCGTCTTGACAGCTACTGACGTAGTGTCAGACAAGTGTGCTGTGAATGTTTGTGTGTAGGATCAGTTACCTATTTTATTTAATCAGTTTTTGCAGGCAACTACAGGTAGTTTGCTTACATTAGTCTATCCACACATTGCCCCCCTATGTTCAAACTCTGCAGATATAGTTGTGGTGAATAGGAGATAGTTTCTGCCAAGGTGAGGGAGATGTGCACTAAGTGGTCAGCTCTTTGGGGTGGAAACAAAGTGTTTTAATTGTTTGCTATGGCTCACAGCCGTTTTATCATTATGTCGAATTAAAAGTGAAGTTTTAATACACACTTTATACTTGGGTCAAGATAAGTCTAGGCATTAATTTGTATATGTGTATACAAATACCTTTACCCAGGTTAGGTCCCCCTCCACTTTTTTTTGTAAACGTTTGCCACTAATACACGCCAAAAAAGCCCCAAAAGGGCTTTTCAACATATAACTGCGCCACTAAACGGCTAATAATATATATTTTTTCCATTAATACACACCTAAAGAGCTTTAGAACATACAACTGCACCGCTGAACGTCAAATTATATATTTTTTTTGCCACTAACACATAACAAAAAGGTATTTAGAACATATATACGGTAACTGCACCGCTGAACGGCAAATATATATTTTTTTGCCAGTAATACACGCCAAAAAGGGCTGTAATTTTCTCATTTCAACACAACGGAAATACTTTTTTCTGTGACACTAATACCCACCAAAATGGGCCTTAGAACATATAACTGTACCGCTGAACGGAAAAGATATATATTTTTTTGCCACTAATACACGACAAAAAGGGCTGTAATTTTCTCATTTCAACACACAGCGGAAATACTTTTTCTGTGCCACTAATACACCCCAAAAAGGGCTTCAAAACATATACCTGCACCGCTGAATGGCAAAGATATTTTTTTTTGTGCCACTAATACACACAAAAAAGGGCTTTAGAACATATAACTGCACCGCTGAACGGCAAATAGGCCCTTACTTATTTCCACATATACACTCCACAAAAGACTTTAGAACATATAACTGCACTACTGAACAGCTAATAATATCTATTTTGTCCACTAATATATGCCAAAAAGGGCTTTAGAACATATAACTGCACCGCTGATCGGCAAAAAAAAATATATATTTTTCTGCCACTAATACACGCCAAAAAGGGCTGCACCACTGAACGGCTAATATTATATTTTTTTCCATTAATACATGCCAAAAAGGGCTTTAGAACGCGATGACGTGATGACGTAGAGTACGTTGCGCTCTCCGCCTCCCCACGGCTCAGCTGTCCTGCCGCCTTGAACCTCCTGGCGTCCTCGTGTTGATTTTTGCTACCACCCTCCGTGCGATAAGCGTTACTGCGACTGCCCCGACTGTTGAGTCCGGACGTGGGGCCTGCTTTTAGCTTCTGGCGATCCTGCTGTTCCTGCCGCTCCTGTCGATCGCTTTTTTTCCCCTCTTCTCCTCCTTACCGTGCCGTCGAGGTCAGTCCTGTGTGTGGAGCTCATCTGTGGAGTGTGTCTTCAGTCCTTGCTGGTCCGCTGCTCTCCTCCTGGTGTCAGTGTGAGTAGCTCTCTTGTGCTTCCTCTACCCGATGGTCTGCGGGACAGGTTGATGAATCATACTTAGGATTCCAGGACTGCTGCCGATTCTCCCTGTTCTCTCCTCGTGCCACAGTATCTGACCCTCTCCTTGTGTCTTCAGCTTTCCCTGATTTGTTCCCTCTCCTCCATGATGTCGTTTGTGACTAACTTCCATGTGACTGTTAATTGTTAACTCTAACTAATCTTGAGTGGAGATCGACAGGCTGCTGGAGGACTCTTCAGAGGGCTATGATTCCCGTGATATATTTGAATCTCTCCTTGTGCCTCTAAATTTTGTCCATTATCCTCCCCTTTTCCTCTACACTGTTGGGATTAACCGCATGAACCTTACGCTGATAGGCTGCTGATGCCAACACATTTGAAATAAAGTGAGGTGCCTATGAATATAAAAGGACTAAACTATAAAATATAAAGTATAAAGCGGAAAAAGTGGAAAAAAGAGAGGAAAAAAGAAAAAGAAGGGGGAGTAAGAGCATAAAGAAGAGGGGACAAAAAAAAAAAAAAAAAAAAAAAAAAAAAAGGAACGAGGTATGGCTCCAAAAGCTAGCAGGCGCTCGACTGACCTCTCAAATCAGAAACTCGGGTCCAAAACTGTCGAAACAACAAAAATAGACCAGTTCTTGAGGTCTCCGAGGGTTAATACGAGGGGCGGACAAAAGGAATCTGTCACAAAAAAAAATGACGACTCAGAGATGACTGAGTTAGAAACACAAAAAGCCTCTAGATACCCCGAAGAAGAAGACGGTATAATGGGGGAAGTTATCCCTAATGACAACTCCTCTCCGCTAGAAGAAATACTTCTAGCGGTTAAACAGAACGGGGATTTAATACAGGCGGTCACAACCCAACTCGGGTTTATCCAAGTCGATGTGGGACTAATAAAAGACGACTTGTCAAAAATGCGAGACAGAGTTAATAACCTTGAGAGCTCCGTTGCCCTTATACAGAATGAATTCAAAAAAATAAATACTGAAGTTTCCACATTTAAACTAGAATATAACCTTCTGAAGAAAAAGGTGGCGGACCTTGAGGACAGGTCACGGAGATATAACGTGAGAATAATAGGGATTCCAGAGGGTGCGGAAGATAAAAATCCAATCCAATTTATACAGAAGTTAATCCTTGAGAACTTTGGGAAAGAATCGTTTTCTTCCTTTTTTTTGATCGAAAGAGCTCATCGGGTCCCAGGGGGAAAACCAATTCCAGGGAGACAACCTCGGACATTCCTTATTAAGCTATTGACTACAGGAGACAGAGACATCCTTTTGAGAAGGGCGAGGGAATGCTCACCGGTTGTACTTAATGGGAATAGACTGGCCTTTTTTCCAGACTTCTCAAAAGACATACAAGAAAAGAGACGCACATTTATGATTGTTAAAAAGAAGCTAAGAGAAAGGGATATTAAATATTCTTTCATATTCCCAGCAAAACTGCGGATTTTTTTCAATGATAAAACTCTTTTTATTGACACTTCGGAAGAAGCCGCGGGCTGGCTCGATCGAAATAATCGATGATTTAATTGGTTTATGACTTGGAGGGAATAATAATTACTACAAGGGGCTTATACCCCTAAATATATTTCTCTTTGCTTCCTAATGGGGGTGGCTGAGTGGGGGGGGAGTGCGGGAGGGATGGTCATAGGAAAGAAATCTACTACAATATGTGGTGGATTGTTTGGATTAGGGGGGGGGCGGGGTTGGGCTGTGGTGCGTCAAAATAGGTGTGATTTTCCCTTTTTTTTTTTTCTTTTTTTTTTTTCTTTATCTGTTTTTCTTCTTTTTTTCTTTCTCTTTTTCCTTTTTTTCTCCACCTAACCGTTATTGATAATGCTGACTAGAATTATTGCTTGGAATATTCGTGGTTTGGGAGATAGAGGTAAGAGACAAGAGGTTTTTGACTTGACTCAGGTCCATTTACCAGCAATAGTATGTTTGCTAGAGACCCACCTCACTGAGGAGACCTCTAGGGTGGTCGACAGGGGATGGGCTGCGCACACTTATCATTCCACCTTCTCTAATTATTCGAGAGGTGTTACTGTTATGATACATAGACTTATTGATTTTGTTTGTGAGGCATCCTCTGTCGACCAACAGGGGAGATTTATTTTTTTATATTGTAGGTTAAGGGGGAAGATATGTATTTTGGCCTTTGTCTATATTCCACTGCCATTTTCCTTTTCGGTCCTTAACTCTCTGGTATTATTTATGGATAAATGGCCAGAGTGTCTAACACTGCTTATTGGCGACTTTAACTGTGTTATTGATCCTGTACGTGATAGGGTCTCCACGAGTGTCAGGAGTGACAGTCCAGTCCAGGGGTCTCCCCTGGCACGATTTTGCCTGGAGGCTGGATTTGAAGATGCTTGGGAATATCTGGGACAGGGGAAAAGGGCTTTTTCATGTTTTAGTAAAGCAGGTAAATCGATGTCCAGAATAGATCTTGCATTGATAAGTAGTAAACATCTGAAACTGGTAAAGCGAATGAAATATGAAACGAGGTCAATATCGGATCACTCTCCGCTAGTGCTTGAACTCTGCTTATCTCAGGAAAGATATACACCAAAACCTCCTTTTAGACTAAATCCTTATTGGCTATCAGTCATAAAGACACATGATATAATTCAAAATGAAATAGGCCGATTCTGGGATAATAACTATGGCTCAGCAAAAATCCAAGTGGTATGGGATACTTTTAAGGCGTATATGAGGGGATTGATGGTTAGTAACATCGCGAACCTTAGAAGGGAGTACGGGAAAAAGCAGAAAAATCTAGAAGAACATGTAGCGCTGGCGGAAAATATGCAAAGAGCCACACAAATATATGTTAAGTTCTTATTGGATAAGGCCCAACAGAGCCTCTTCTTCAAAGGGCAAAAATATTTTACCGAGTCAGGGCGACCTGGTGGGCTACAATTAGGACATGGTTGAAGGTTAAGGGTTCACTCACATTTACGCCCCTCTGGCATAACTTATATTTACAAAGGCTGGATGAGATTGCAGCAGACACATTTTGGCAGAAGAATAAAATTTTATATATCTCACAGGTAGTTAAAGATAGAGAAATTAAACCATTTATAGAAATGACACATAACATAAGAAACCTTTCATGGTTTAGGTATTTTCAATTGCGCTCAGTACTATCCAGCTTGGATGATAAACGGGTGTTGGATATAGATAATTCATCTTTTTTGAATGATTGGGTAGGGGGTACACTTTCTAGAATAAAAATCTCAAATATATATGTTATTACTTAAGGCACGGTTTAGTGATACACAGTCACCAGGACAAAAAGCATGGGAGGCGGATTGTCCGAATTTACAAATAGAAGGGTGGGAGAATATTTTTGGGAACTTACTCTCACTATCCCAGAACTTTAACCATGTTCTAATACAATTTTATATTTGTCATAGATTATATATTACTCCCCTATGGATGAATAAATGTGGGTTAAGAGACACGTCCAACTGCCCCAAATGTGACACTGTAGGAGCGGACTTTCTCCATATGATATGGACTTGTCCAGAACTCGTAAACTACTGGAATAGTATCAATAATTGTATTATCTATAAACTAAAAATTCGAATCCCTTTTGAACCACAAGTATTTGTGCTTAATGATCTTTCCAAATTAAATAATCATAAGTATCAAAAGATTTTCCTGAGCAGAATATTGATGTTGGCTAGAGTTTTGATCAGTCGGACCTGGTTTGCCCGATCCACTCCAGATATAAATACATGGATAAATTTAATTGATAAGGTAAAAAACTATGAGAAAATTATGTACAAACAGAGGGAAGTTGAGGACCAGTGGATTAAGATATGGGGTGGATGGAGGATTGATTAGTTGAGGTCAAACTGTTTTATTATAGGGGTTCTATTTTGACGCACCACAGGCAGGGGGGGAGGGGGGGAATTGTATTCTTTTCTTTACTTTTGTAATGTTTTGATATATTAACCAATAAAGATAATTAAATAACAAAAAATAAAAAATAATAAAAAAAAGGGCTTTAGAACACACAACTGCACCGCTGAACCCTTAAATAATATATTTTTTTTGCCACTAATACACTCCAAAAAGGGTGTTAGAACATATAACTGTACCACTGAACGGCAAATATACACTGAGCAAAAATATAAACACAACACTTTCGGTTTTGCTCCCATTTTGCATGAGCTGAACTCAAAGATCTGAAACATATTCTATATACACAAAAGAGCTATTATTCTCAAATATTGTTCTCAAATCTGCAAAATTGCACAGGTGTGCCTTAGACTGCCCACAATAAAAGTCCACTCGGAAATCTGCAGTTTGATCACACAGCACAATGCCACAGATGTTGCAACATTTGAGGGAGCGTGCAATTAGCATGCTGACTGCAAGAATATCTACCAGATCTGTTGCATGTGCAATGAATGTTCATTTCTATACCATAAGCCGTCTTAGAAGGCGTTTCAGAGAATTTGGCAGTACCTCCAATTGGCCTCACAACCGCAGACCACGTGTAACCACACCAGCCCAGGACCTCCACATCCAGCATGTTCACCTCCATGATCATCTGAGACCAGCCAGCCAAACAGCTGCAGCAACAATTGGCTTGCATATCCAAAGAAAACTGTCAAACTGTCTCAGGGAAGCTCATCTGCATGCTTGTCGTCCTCATTGGGGTCTGGACCTGACTGCGGTTCGTTTTGTAACCGACTTGAGTGGGCAAATACTCTCATTCAATGGCGTCTGGCATGTTAGAGAGGCGTTCTGTTCACGGAGGAGGCCCGGTTTTCACTTTTCAGGGCAGATGGCAGACAGCGTGTGAGGCGTCGTGTTGATCATTGCTTTGCTGACTTCAATGTTGTGGATCGAGTGGCCGATGGTGGCGCAGGGGTTGGCTTTTATTGTGGGAAGTCTAAGGCACACCTGTGCAATATCCATGCTGTCCAATCAGCACCTTGATATGCCACACCTGTGAGGTGGGATGGATTATCTCGGCAAAGGAGAAGTGGTCACTAACTCAGATTTAGACAGATTTGTGAACAATATTTGAGAGTAATGGGTCTTTTGTGTATGTAGAAAATGTTTCAGATCTTTGAGTTCAGCTCATGCAAAATGGGAGAAAAACCAAAAGTGTTGTGTTTATATTTTTGCTCAGTGTATATTTTTTTGCCACTAATATATGCCAAAAAGGGCTGCAATTTTCTCATTTCACTACAAAATGGAAATACTTTTTTCTGTGCCACTAATACCATGCAAAAAAAGGCTTTAGAATACAGGCATGCTCAACCTGCGGCCCTCCATCTGTTGCAAAACTACAACTCCCAGCATGCCTGAACAGCCTACAGCAGGGCATTGTGGGAGTTGTAGTTTTACAACAGCTGAAGGGCCACAGGTTGAGCATACCTGCTTTGGAACATATAACTGCACTGCTAAATGGCAAATATATATTTTTTTTGCCACTAATACACACCATAAAGGGCTTCAAAACCTATACCTGCACCGCTGAATGGCAAATATATATTTTTTGTCACTAATATTTGTAACATCAAGTTCACAAGACCCCGTTCTCACTGGAGTCTCCCCCTCAGTGAGAACCACCTCTTACCCGGGCTAGCATGGGATCTCTGACTTTCACCACACCAAATCTAGACTTAATCACAGGCTGTTTGAGAGACACAGAGACCTTCTACCCTGCAGGTTCCTGCGAGGGAGCAATTGCAACAGGCTACCCGCAATTGCCTTTTTCCCAATGTCACACACTTCCGACAGAGTTTCTCGCCTCAGTGATTTATCACTCACCGGCCCAGCCAGTTTCCACTGTGGCCGGCTCACTGTCACTGGAACTGCCACACAATTATCAACAGGAACAGTCTTACTGAAGGACGTCGTGGATTCGTTAGTCTCGGGAGATAATGATATTTCCAGGACATCTCTACCGAGTTCACCAGCCTTCTTTTGGTTCCTGGTATCCCGAACACCGGCAGACTCCTTACTGCAACTGTTGCCACCGGAAACAGCATGGCCTGAAGTCCAGACCTTTCCCGGACGGTTACTCCAGCTGCACCCTTTAGGACTCTGTGCACAGTCGCAGGGAAGATATGAGCTCCTGAGAACCACACCGCTCTCCACTTTTTTGTCTTCCCGACAGTTGCCCTTGGCAACGGCATACATCCGCTTTTCCTCTGGAACTCCAGGCACACCACCGTCTCCTTGGACTTTTACAAAGTGTCCATTCAGCGTCGAGGAACCTCTTTTCAGGGCCAACTGCAGTTGCGCCTTCAAAGCCTCTAGCTCTGCATCAAATCTTGCCATTTCGCCTGGGTTACAACTTACAACCCATCTGTTTGGCCAGTTTTTACTGCCTTTTTATCTCTCACGTCCGTCTGACGTTATCTTCAATTAGACCCATGGTAGCAGGAAAAATATTCAGCAAAAAGCCCACTTTTGCTAGGACACTGGCCCATTAATTCCCTGCACACTTTTACTTGCAAACACAGTAGAAATGTCCAGCATAACCTGCGCAGCACTTGCTCTACTGGAAAAACAGGTGTCTCACTCTCTAGAGACAATTTCAGCGTTCACAGTTTCTTTCACAGGGCTGCTGGCCCTTTAAATCCACACAGCATTATTCAGCAGCAGCTTCTCTTTCTGAGCTGTTGTTGCCGAAAGCAACCAATCTTTTAGCAACCCGCTGTTTTGTTAAGTGCAATGGTTAAGTGCAATCATGAGAAATAGTGCATAAATTCACATTGCGGCACCTAGACAGAGAATAAACACAATGGGCATGTTATCTTAAACGTTGCAAAATTTGTAAATTGGTACAATAGTGCAAAATTATCACAGTATGAAATCACAAAGAGCTCAGGTATCACGTTTGAGTCCTTTCCTTGGGTGCAAACTTTTACGTTGCAATAAAATATTTTATAAATAGTGAAAATTTTAATACGAGGATAGGCTCAACAATAGCTTTAGTCCTGTTTCCTGGAAGTGCTTAAAGGTGTAGAATCCTCTGGAAACTGATAAAAGTCAATTTGTAATCCACAGGGTAAAAGTTAATTGTAATCCAAAGGGTTAAAATGTCATAATTGCAGCAGGCTATCGAGTAACCTGAGAAAGGGGATAAAACACTGAACTTGGACATGAGGGGGTTAAGTGCTGTTGGGGGGTAGTCCTAACTGACATGACCATCTGGATGAGGACTAAAACAGGCAACCTGTAACAAAAAAGTTAAAAGTACACAAACACTGCCAACAGGTCCTCGCCCATCAGGAAATAAGTCCATGAAGTGGCTCCCAAATGTCACTGATGATTTTGTTTTTGCTTTACTTAAAGGGGCCACCTTTTACAGGTAGGTGTCCAGCTCCTCATTGCTACTGGAGCTGCTTAACCTCATGAGAGGATGTTCCTGCCTCTGATGGTAGCTCATGGTAGCTGCCGTTGTTGTGCGCCACTGCCCTCTACTGGTGGCTGCAGTAACTGGCTGTGCTGACAGCCTGGAAAATGCTGCTGTGACTCGCTGTAGCCTGGGATCTCCAGGACCTCAGGCTGCAGGGGCTCAGGAAGGGCTGGAACAGCTGCCTGGGGCTGCTTCCAAGGCAGAAGATATGGTGGCTTAAGATAGGGCTCCACCTTAGGGTTGAAGGTAAGGACAGAATTATTGATCTGTCCCACCCTCAGGGTTGGCAGTGGTGATAAATCCGGAATGAGAGACGCAGGCTCAGGTTGGGGCTGGATCCTAGGTTGGGATCCCTGTTTCTGGGAGCTCCTACTAACACAGCCTTCCCCAGGCACAGGGCTGGTACACACTAACTTAACTTCCTTCTCCTCCTCATGAGACAGGACATGGGAACAACCCACTTCTGGTCATACAGGGGAGGCTAACCTGGAATAGACTATTCCAGGCTAGGTATACTAAACTGGCTATGGACTGCTAAACATATTGCTGCCACCTGCTGACGGACAGGGAAATGACATCATAATATATCACACAGGCCTGGAAAAAACATATACAGGAAAATGTAAAGTTTGACTACAGAAGATGGTAATAAATATACTGTCACCACCAGACATCTGAGAAGCTCTGACAGATGCCTTTCAGAACCTCCTCCTTGAGCTTCCTTTGTTTTGCTTTCAGTTCCTCATCTCGTTAGCCTCTCTCAGCTGTCATGTAGTTGGACTGATTGCATCCCTTTAAATTCCTCCCCATAGTGCATCAGTGTGCGGTTTATATAATTTCCTGGAGTGTGTGTGCATGCTGATCCTACTTCCCAGTCTTCTACAAGATAAGTGTTGTGCATTCTTTTGTGTTTTTCTGTTTGCTGGATCCCAGGTGACCCTGACTCCCTCCGTATCTAGTGTAGGGAGCCGGTGGTCGTGTCCCCTCACTATTGTAGGGTGTTCTGGTGTTATACAGTCGAGGTACGAGGATATGCGATCATCTACCATTGGGATTTTCGCATAGGCTGAGCAGTAAGGGAGAGAGCCAGGTCTTATGCAGGGGTCTCCCTTTTTGTTCCTTAGTTTTGGATCCAGTGAGTCATATATTCATTTTGTGTTGTCTTGTTTCCTGTACACATTCCGTGACATATACACTTGACATGTTGTAGCAGGGAGACAGAGTTTAGTGACATACTCTAGGATGTTACACAAGCACGACCACCGCTGCTGGATTACAGGGTGGTTGTAACCATAGAAACGAGCAGTGTATAATGTGATGGCTCACTGCCTTTCCTTCCTCTCCTAGCTCAAATGTTACAGATCCAAGCCATTTTGAAGCCCTGTTGGAGAAGCCCCACCCTAAGACACAGCATCATTGCTGACATTACATCTGGAGAAAAAGGTCCAGGAGAATAAGCAGAACACTACCCTCAGAGGCAAGGTCATTGATCATGTCTCTACAGAGCAGGGACTTATAAGCCTTGCCACACATTAGGTATAAATGTGATTTCATCAGGACAGGGAATCAACACAGCAAAAATGTCAGATAACCGAGACTGAGTGACATTTAATGGGGCATTACAGATAAACAATCAGTATTAGTAAGTGACACACCTTTAAGTGTAATTATTGAATAATCAGTCTGATACGTAAATAAATGTTTTGAATCAATTCAAATGGGAAATATCACAGATAAGGCAAATATGTCTGAGGCTACTTTCACACTCGCGTTTGGTGTGGATCCGTCATGGATCTGCACAAACGGATCGTTCAGAAAATTCAAACGTCTGCATTCGTTCAGAATGGATCCGTTTATATTATCTATAACATAGCCAAGATGGATCCCTCTTGAACACCACTGAAAGTCAATGGAGGACGGATCCATTTTCTATTTTGTCGTCCCTATTGACTTACATTGTGTGTCAGAACGGATCGGTTTGGCTCAGTTTCATCAGACGGACATCAAAACGCTGCAAGCAGCGTTTTGGTGTCCACCTCCAAAGTGGAATGGAGAAGGAACTGAGGCAAATTGATGCATTCTGAGCAGATCCTTTTCCATTCAGAATGTATTAGGGCCAAACTGATCAGTTTTGGACCGCTTGTGAGAACCCTGAATGGATCTCACAAACGGAAAGTCAAAACGCCAGTGTAAAAGTAGCCTTACCCAGCATTAGACAACCATTTTTTTTTCTCTATACATTCACAAATAATTTGGTATCAAAGATGATCAAGGACCATACTAGTAAAGACGCATCACAAAAGGCATGGAATAAAATCTTTAATCCACAATATATAAGTGAGGAAAAAGAAACAAAAAGTGAGGATGATGAAGAAGGAGGTTACAGAAGCGCCAGGGAGACTGGGTGGTGGAAAAAGATGAAAGAGAGGTGTATGACTGTTCCCGAGGCAGCACCCTTACGTGTGCAGTGCACTCCCGTGCAAAAAAAATTGAAAAAAGATGTATCTCGGCGGGGGAGGGAAGGGTATAGGTGTCATATGCTTATCCTATACCGGCCTCCCTGGTGAAGTAAGTCCCTCATCTACGCTTTATATATATATATATATATATATATACACGCATATATATTGCACTACTCTCTATCAGCACTACTGATATTATTGTTTTTATACCTCCTATTTCAGATTTTAATATCTACAACCTGAGACTTCTTGTTATAGGAAAATATACACATATATATATTTCCTTATCAAGGCTTTTACAGATGTTTCTCTTCATTTTTTTTTCCATTTGTTTGCATATTAATTTATATAACTTTACATATATTTTTTTTATACATATATTTTTATACCTATACTTTTCCTTTATAAGATTTTAACATAAGATTTAACATAAGATCTGTAGCCACCATTACAACAGCAACTTTTGTTTGTTTTGTTCACTTCATTATACCCTATTTTTTATTTTGTCCCCTGAGGAACCCGATAGGGAGAAATGTGTTAGGACTCTTTAGGGTATAGCAGGGTACAAACAGGGGTAGGTTCCTGTGCAGGGTCCACCCACCATCAGGCCTAGACAGGGACATTGTAGGCATACATTTCCTCCCTAGTTTCTGTCCTCACCTATATATCTACCTGTGGTTTGTTGTCCTGTCTGTACAAATTAGCCTGGCCTGATTATTGTTGGGCTGTTTTTTGGGGTCCTTGGTTGTGGATTTTAAAGAACCTATTAACAGTTATGTTTTATTCCAATTTTTTTTTCTATGCTTTAATAATCATATGTGTGAATGTCTATGAAAACTATCATTTATAATAGTAAAATAATTCATATTTGTGAATTATACAATAAGTGAAACAATAAATTTATATCTTGTGACTAAAGTTGATGCAATTTATCTGTATGCATCATTTATTATAGAATTTCTTTAACATCTCAAAGTAGGTATTTAAAGAAAACATTTCTGGATATTCTATGTATTTTTAAAATGGTGGCAAACATTTTCTGTGGGCATTCAACTGCAATCAGCCAACTTACATGCTTTATTTTTATTTCCCTTGTGTTTCAATTGCATCTTTTGGGAGAGTCCCCAGCTAAAACTCAAATTTGCATTTAAATTGAGATTTTTGTTTTAATGAGCAAAACTCGTGGGGGACTAAGACTATTATGTATCCTTATGTGAGAACCTTTTATTCTATCACCTTTTAGTGTTTGAATCAGACCTTAAGCATAAAAAATAAATCCCTTTGGTTCCTGTATGGTTTTATACATTGCAAAACTAACACACCATAGGAACAAATATCAATGAAGGGTTTAAGACACAAATAATAATCTATATATGCAGCTGTCCTTTCAGCAGAACTAATATTCATTTATGTGAACTGTGGTAAAGGTGTGTAACATCGCACTTGTATGTTTCTGTTTTTTTTTGTTTGTTTTTTAAAATTCATTATTTTTTATAATTATTTTGTGCTGGAATGAAAAGAACATTTATATTGTGAGATAACATTTTCTACCATCTATGGACAAAGTTAATTTTTAAAACCACCCTGGAGAATTTGTGAAATTTTATTCACTTATTTGAATGTCTTTTTGTGAATTTTCTCCTTAATTTTTAGCAATTTTAACAAATATACAGGAATAAAGATATTGAAATACATTAGGAATATATAAATAGCATTGACAGTATAGGCAGATTCACAACCCACTTGAAGATTGGTAGTCAAGAACATTGTGGTTGGTTAAAATACTTCCAGAATTCTAGGAGTAATAGGATAGGAGAAGACAAATCCTAGAGGAAAATCCATTTGATAGTATCTTCTATAACTATCGTATTAAAGGGGTTGTGTCACTTCAGTGAGTGGCATTTATCATGTAGAGAAAGTTAATACAAGCTACTTACTAATATTGTCCATATTGCTTCTTTTGCTGGCTGGATTCATTTTTGTATCACATTATACACTGCTTGTTTCCATGGTTACAGACCACCCTGCAATCCATCAGTGTTGGTTGTGCTTGCACAATATAGTAACAATCACTAGCCTATGTGCACTCCCATGGTCCTGGCCACAAGAAAGGCTGATTCTTTTTCCCATAGTGTGCAAGCACCACCACCGCTGTTTGGTGGAGAATATGGGCATGTCCAGCAACCTCTAGCCTCATTGCAAGTGACCCAAAGAGGATTATCTATGGGAGAGACTAAGTTGCTGAAGGTGATATTTCTTACCAGTCTCTCCTCTCCTCCATTAGTCTTGTTTTGGGGGCATTTAGGCTACAAGAAGCATTTCCAATCTTTCTCTCACAGATGACTTTCTTTCCTTATAATTCTTCATTGTTTGTGCCACTGTCCTATCTTACTAAGTAATTGCAAAGTGTAGAGTTGGGCACCATTCATACACGTTCCTATATTTACACCTTTCCTCCTCCAATTCAGCCCTGCTAGTATTTCAACTAGTTATATTAGCATCTTGTGCATATTTCAAGCACTTTACTTTTTATGCTAACAGTGACATCAGTGGAAGGTCAGACTCAGGTACATAAGAATTGAGAAAGCTCGTTGGAAGCACAAGTGAAACGTTTTCAAGAAATCTACAGTAAGTCCAGTTGCCTTGATTTATTCTTTACAGATATGCTATGACCTGGATAAATTAGAACCTTCACAGACATGTTGGTTATAGTAATCACCAGAATGGTTGTGTATAGTATGGTATCATATCATTGTGATATTAGTAACTCTGTCCAACACTAGTATTCAATGTAGCTTCCTGGCTACTTCCTTTGTGATCTTACATGCAAGGGGAGTGGATCGCAGTGCAGGAAATGTCACATGACCTATAAAGTTTGCTTTAATGGGTGGTGGACACCAAGGAGGAAATGTCCAATGATATTAGAATTTTTGTTTGCACCAAGGTGGAAATGTCATGTTATCAGTGCTGACATGTTCCTTTTAAATCTGTGATGTGCAACCTGTGGTCCTCCAGTTGTAAAACGTCAACTGTTAGCATACCCTTACCTAGTGCTTTATTCTTGCCATAATTAATTTATGTGTTCCCTTGTGAGTGCTTTGACTCGATCATGCCCAAATATGAAATAAAACAATGTATAATAATTTAAATAAAATATATGGATCATAATGTGGCAGCTCTAAGGAACAAATAAGTAGCAAACAACTACAAATGAGAAATATACAGTAAATATACAGTACAGACCAAAAGTTTGGACACACCTTCTCATTCAAAGAGTTTTCTTTATTTTCATGACTATGAAAATTGTAGATTCACACTGAAGGCATCAAAACTATGAATTAACACATGTGGAATTCTATACATAACATAAAAGTGTGAAACAACTGAAAATATGTAATATTCTAGGTTCTTCAAAGTAGCCACCTTTTGCTTAGCACTTGTTGGCCCTTTTGCCTTCACTCTGCGGTCCAGCTCACCTCAAACCATCTCGATTTGGTTCAGGTCTGGTGACTGTGGAGGCCAGGTCATCTGGCGCAGCACCCCATCACTCTCCTTCATGGTCAAATAGCCCTTACACAGCCTGGAGGTGTGTTTGGGGTCATTGTCCTGTTGAAAAATAAATGATGGTCCAACTAAACGGAAACCGGATGGAATAGCATGCTGCTGCAAGATGCTGTGGTAGCCATGCTGGTTCAGTATGCCTTTAATTTTGATTAAATCCCCAACAGTATCACCAGCAAAGCACCACCACACCATCACACCTTCCTCCTCCATGCTTCACGGTGGGAACCAGGCATGTAGAGTCTATCCGTTCACCTTTTCTGCGTCGCACAAAGACACGGTGGTTGGAACCAAAGATCTCAAATTTGGACTCATCAGACCAAAGCACAGATTTCCACTGGTCTAATGTCCATTCCTTGTGTTTTTTAGCCCAAACAAGTCTCTTCTGCTTGTTGCCTGTCCTTAGCAGTGGTTTCCTAGCAGATATTCTACCATGAAGGCCTGATTCACACAGTCTCCTCTTAACAGTTGTTGTAGAAATGTGTCTGCTGCTAGAACTCTGTTTGGCATTGACCTGGTATCTAATCTGAGCTGCTGTTAACCTGCGATTTATGAGGCTGGTGACTCGGATGAACTTATCCTCCGCAGCAGAGGTGACTCTTGGTCTTCCTTTCCTGGGGCGGTCCGCATGTGAGCCAGTTTCTTTGTAGCGCTTGGTTTTTTGTGACTGCACTTGGGGACACTTTCAAAGTTTTCCCAATTTTTCGGACTGACTGACCTTCATTTCTTAAAGTAATGATGGCCACTCGTTTTTCTTTACTTAGCTGCTTTTTTCTTGCCATAATACAAATTCTAACAGTCTATTCAGTAGGACTATCAGCTGTGTATCCACCTGACTTCTCCGCAACGCAACTGATGGTCCCAACCCCATTTATAAGGCAATAAATCCCACTTATTAAACCTGACAGGGCACACCTGTGAAGTGAAAACCATTTCAGGTGACTACCTCTTGAAGCTCATCAAGAGAATGCCAAGAGTGTGCAAAGCAGTAATCAAGGCAGACTGCCCGATCCCCTGAAGACGCCAATCACATGGCGAAACATGTCGGGGGGCAGTAATTAGTTTTTAGACTCCAGGGCACCCAGTTGTTAGTGTCAAAGCTCTTGGCGATATATTAGACAGCCTAGTAAGCAACTCCGCTTTACAAAAAGCATCACAAGCTAGCAGAGGAAGCTGTAAGCAGGTCGATCATAGACAGATAGTGTAGGAGATTGGCTGTAATCAATAGTCAGGAACAATGGCAACTATACCATAGCAATAGTAATATTTAATAACATCACTAGCAGGCAGCAGTGGGATTAGTAGCAGCACTATAAGACCAGTAACGGAATTTAGATTATCTGTGAGACTATCAAGTCATAAGGCAGTGAGTGTTGCAATACATGGCCACAGTAATAAGGGCCAGACAAATAGTAGCACTAGCAAGCAGTTAGTCTCAAAAGTAACCAAACTGCTTGAGCAAATTAACACCAGCCTTAATTGACTACAGTTCACAGTAAAAGGTCACAATTAAAGTATCTATACAGTTAACAGCAAGAACCAACAACGGTCAGACTAAAGAGAGCGACTGCAACCTATATACCACCGCTGCATTAATAGTGCAAAAAGGGAATAAATAAATTATAGAAGCACACACATGGATGTCCAGAGATAGTTTTAATATAGTAGGTTAGATAATAAGATGTTCATAATTTATTATTAACAAAGCAAAATAAAAGTTAAATTTTAAACAAATAAAAATATAAATGCACTTGTCAAGAGTAGGCAACCAGTAGTCTATGACTAAATGTATATACAAAAGCAGTAATCAAAGCAAAAAAGGTGGCTACTTTGAAGAACCTAGAATATGACATATTTTCAGTTGTTTCACACTTTTTTGTTATGTATATAATTCCACATGTGTTAATTCCTAGTTTTGATGCCTTCAGTGTGAATGTACAATTTTCATAGTCATGAAAATAAAGAAAACTCTTTGAATGAGAAGGTGTGTCCAAACTTTTGGTCTGTACTGTACATACAATGGAGAGGGGAATAATAATGCAGAGGGCCAGAATAGCATGTCTTCAGAGCTGCCTGCTCAACAGTGGGATAATGGAGATGCAGTGAAAAAGATCTCTTTGGCAAAAACTATTAGAGGTGGTGAATCATAAAACTATTTACCCAAATGTACTGTAATTTACAAGTAAAAGATAATTTAAAAGTGGAATCAGATGTATGAATCTTGATTAAATAGACTGCTATTAAGTGATTTGGGAAACAAACTTTTTCTGGCCCTTCTAAAAGTTAAAAGGACGTGTAACTTAAAAAATTTATAAATTAAGTTTAATAACTTTACAATATGCCTGTTAGCAGTAAAATAGGAAATAGTTTCCAAGAAAAAGGATAGAGTCTTGACATATACAATAGAAAACCAAAGTAGAAAAATTTATTCCTAATTGTTATAATTCACTTTTACAGAATGCAGAAAATTATGCACCAAACTAAATGTGCAAACAATTTATTAGAGGGGTTATCCTGTGAAAAACTGAAAATCATACATCATATGGTGGAGGATAGTCTCTTTCTAACAAAGATGGAACCAGCCCTGTACCTCACATAGATCTAGAGATATCCCATTTTATTGCTCCAATTTATCTCCTAAATTTGAGCAAGATGGCAGCTCGGGCAGTGTGTCTGTCAGAGTGCTGCCACACAGCACAGTTATGATGCAGTTGATAACTGTGTGTGGTTGACTGCAGGTAAAAAATTGATCACTAGTGTTCTGCATATCAGAAATAATCTAAATTATATTATTAACTGTAAACTTCATCACAGCTACGCTGCATAGCAGCATTCTCACAGCTTTTAGAGTATATAGCTGTTGGCAGTTGAACTGAGCATGTGCATCCACATTGTTGAGGTGGATCGAGAAATAAGGAAATGAACAAACAGCAGGTGACACTATACAGATTGAGATGGTCCTACAGATGCTCAATTGGGTTCAAGGTTGGGGAGTTAGAGGGGCCAGGATAATACTTGGAAGTCTTAGGCTTTTCCAACCAATGTCGGACATTTCTAGTCGTGTGACATGTTGCATTGTCTTGTTGGAAGACCCTATCTACCCCAGGGAAGACAATCATGTATGGGTGCACATGATCAACAAGGATAGATTCATACTAAAAAACCTTTAGAGTGCCTTCCACATGGATGAGTGGGCCCAGAGAATGCCACAATGCTCTCTGATATTTTTACCATGTAGAGAAGTATTGTGGAATCGCACTCACCAGAACTTGTGGTCATCTGGAATGCAACAGCCTGCCTGGAGTCCAAGATCCATCAGAGGGCTCCTATATATGCAGTCCAATAAATAGAGATGAAGGCAGCATGTCGGGTACAAAAAATGCCTTTATTGGGAGCCGCTTCAGTGAACAAACACGTGCAGAGTGTAGTTATGTTTCGGCTGACCCACAGCCTTTATCAAACACAATGTATACTCTAAAAGATCATGTTTAAATACCATAAGCCACACCCACTCTCACAGATGTGGCCAATTGCCCAATCAGTGGAGTGCTTTTGACATCACAGGTGTGTATATACGTGCTCATAAATAGTGTCATAATATGCGCCCACTACAGGCATACGATCCAGCCCCCTACATACCTTCGAGCATCCTCCAACAGTCAGCGCGCATGTCAGAGGAGGCGGGGCCATGTCATCACATGTCCGTCTCCGAGTCACCTGATCGCCAGCTCCGCCCATGCAACCATGGTGTCACCGAGACTCCTCCCAATCCTCCTCCAACCGGCGCACCACTGCTAGGGACGCATGTGGAACTATTCGCCCTTAGCCCCGCCGTGATTGTAGTGAACCCATATCATCGCGTCAGGGATCCCGGCGGAAGGGTAATCACCCTAACATGAGATTAACTATGGCGCAACAGCATGCCTAATGTCAATCGCCTCACCCGTATCATCCAGCAAGAAGGGGGACTGTATGGGGAGGCGGAGTCACTCAGTCTCCAAGTCACCAGCCGCACACCAGACCGAAGTGACGTCAAGACTCCTCCCCATCGCCGCCCAGTCAGCGACGTGCAGGGGGCCTCTATCCACCCGCATCTCCGACGCGCATACCGGGATCCACACACACACGTCAGGGATCCAAGCAGGGAAGAACCACACTAGTATCAAGTGCATCATGACGCAGTGTGGGCTGGAAAATTAAGTGCATGTAAAATATTTTTACCATGACACATCAAAGTCTACTTATTGGATGACTCATCGGAGGCAAACTTTTGACAATCAGTGCCAGTGACAAATTTCAATACTGGTGTGAAAACTGAAGCAATGCAAGTTTGTTAGCAGAGGCTCAGTGACCATATGTTTGCTTCGAAGCCCCATACGTACTTGGGAGTAAGAAATGGTGATAATAATGTGACACAACTGTGTGGGGAGATTCTTTTCAGTGCATTGCATCTGTCTGCTGTACTGTAGATGCATTGTGCTAGGGGGTACTCTCTCATTATGGAGAACGTCTAGTATGTGTACAGAGTATTATAGGTCCACAAATGCCCCTTTGGGTTTCTGGGAAATATATTCAAATTAGCTTTCCTTCAATCTGATTCCAGCAGATATAAGATGTGCTACTGTTTACAGTTGCAAGAAAAAGTATGTGAACCCTTTGGAATGATATGGATTTCTGCACAAATTGGTCATAAAATGTTATCTGATCATCATCTAAGTCACAACAATAGACAATCACAGTCTGCTTAAACTAATAAAACACAAAGAATTAAATGTTACCATGTTTTTATTGAACACATCATGTAAGCATTCACAGTGCAGGTGGAAAAAGTATGTGAACCCCTAGACTAATGACATCTCCAAGAGCTAATTGGAGTGAGGTGTCAGCCAACTGGAGTCTAATCAATGAGATGAGATTGGAGGTGTCTGTTACAGCTGCCCTGCCCTATAAAAACACACACACTAGTTCTGGGTTTACTTTTCACAAGAAGCATTGCCTGATGTGAATGATGCCTTGCACAAAAGAGCTCTCAGAAGACCTACAATTAAGATTTGTTGACTTGCATAAAGCTGGAAAGGGTTATAAAAGTATCTCCAAAAGCCGTGCTGTTCATCAGTCCACGGTAAGACAAAATGTCCATAAATGGAGAAAGTTCAGCACTGCTGCTACTCTTCTTAGGAGTGGCCGTCCTGTAAAGATGACTGCAAGAGCACAGCACAGACTGCTCAATGAGGTGAAGAAGAATTCTAGAGTGTCAGCTAAAGACTTACAAAAGTCTCTGGCATATGCTAACATCCCTGTTAGCGAATCTACGATTCGTAAAACACTAAACAAGAATGGGTTTCAAGGGAGGATACCACAGAGGAAGCCACTGCTGTCCAAAAAAAACATTGCTGCACGTTTACAGTTTGCACAAGAGCACCTGGATGTTCCACAGCAGTACTGGCAAAATATTCTGTGGACAGATGAAACCAAAGTTGATATGTTTGGAAGAAACACACAACACTTTGTGTGGAGAAAAAGAGGCACAGCACACCAACATCAAAACCTCATCCCAACTGTGAAGTATGGTGGTGGGGGCATCATGGTTTGGGGCTGCTTTGCTGCGTCAGGGCCTGGGCGGATTGCTATTATCGAAGGAAAAATGAATTCCCAAGTTTATCAAGACATTTTGCAGGAGAACTTAAGGCCATCTGTCCACCAACTGAAGGTCAACAGAAGATGGATGTTGCAACAGGACAACGACCCAAAGCATAGAAGTAAATCAACAACAGAATGGCTTAAACAGAAGAAAATACGCCTTCTGGCGTGTCCCAGTCAGAGTCCTGACCTCAACCCGATTGAGATGCTGTGGCATGACCTCAAGAAAGCGATTCACACCAGACATCCCAAGAATATTGCTGAACTGAAACAGTTCTGTAAAGAGGAATGGTCAAGAATTACTCCTGACCGTTGTGCTCGTCTGATCTGCAATTACAGGAAACGTTTGGTTGAAGTTATTGCTGCCAAAGGAGGTTCGACCAGTTATTAAATCCAAGGGTTCACATATTTTTTCCACCTGCACTGTGAATGTTTACATGGTGTGTTCAATAAAAACATGGTAACATTTAATTCTCTGTGTGTTTATTAGTTTAAGCAGACTGTGATTGTCTATTGCTGTGACTTAGATGAAGATCAGATCACATTTTATGACCAATTTGTGCGAAATCCATATCATTCCAAAGAGTTCACATACTTTTTCTTGCAACTGTATATATTTTTGGCAGAAGCACAGAGGAACATTGACTGTCTTACAGTACTCTTCATGCATACTTAGCATCCTCCATAAGAAGAAATAGTATTCCAATCACAGCATTTCAGGCAGCCAAGCAAAGTTGTTTTTTTTTTTTTTTGCTCAGTTCAGTTAAAGGATTCATGGTATGAGCCAAATTTCCTTTCATTTTAGAAAAGGAACTAGCTTGCATGTCTCTTTTCCATAAGATCATTATGTGGACATACAAGCACCATAAGCCACACCCACTCTCACAGATGTGGCCAATTGCCCAATCAGTGGAGTGCTTTTGACATCACAGGTGTGTATATACGTGCTCATAAATAGTGTCATAATATGCGCCCACTACAGGCATACGATCCAGCCCCCTACATACCTTCGAGCATCCTCCAACAGTCAGCGCGCATGTCAGAGGAGGCGGGGCCATGTCATCACATGTCCGTCTCCGAGTCACCTGATCGCCAGCTCCGCCCATGCGACCATGGTGTCACCGAGACTCCTCCCAATCCTCCTCCAACCGGCGCACCACTGCTAGGGACGCATGTGGAACTATTCGCCCTTAGCCCCGCCGTGAGTGTAGTGAACCCATATCATCGCGTCAGGGATCCCGGCGGAAGGGTAATCACCCTAACATGAGATTAACTATGGCGCAACAGCATGCCTAATGTCAATCGCCTCACCCGTATCATCCAGCAAGAAGGGGGACTGTATGGGGAGGCGGAGTCACTCAGTCTCCAAGTCACCAGCCGCACACCAGACCGAAGTGACGTCAAGACTCCTCCCCATCGCCGCCCAGTCAGCGACGTGCAGGGGGCCTCTATCCACCCGCATCTCCGACGCGCATACCGGGATCCACACACACACGTCAGGGATCCAAGCAGGGAAGAACCACACTAGTATCAAGTGCATCATGACGCAGTGTGGGCTGGAAAATTAAGTGCATGTAAAATATTTTTACCATGACACATCAAAGTCTACTTATTGGATGACTCATCGGAGGCAAACTTTTGACAATCAGTGCCAGTGACAAATTTCAATACTGGTGTGAAAACTGAAGCAATGCAAGTTTGTTAGCAGAGGCTCAGTGACCATATGTTTGCTTCGAAGCCCCATACGTACTTGGGAGTAAGAAATGGTGATAATAATGTGACACAACTGTGTGGGGAGATTCTTTTCAGTGCATTGCATCTGTCTGCTGTACTGTAGATGCATTGTGCTAGGGGGTACTCTCTCATTATGGAGAACGTCTAGTATGTGTACAGAGTATTATAGGTCCACAAATGCCCCTTTGGGTTTCTGGGAAATATATTCAAATTAGCTTTCCTTCAATCTGATTCCAGCAGATATAAGATGTGCTACTGTTTACAGTTGCAAGAAAAAGTATGTGAACCCTTTGGAATGATATGGATTTCTGCACAAATTGGTCATAAAATGTTATCTGATCATCATCTAAGTCACAACAATAGACAATCACAGTCTGCTTAAACTAATAAAACACAAAGAATTAAATGTTACCATGTTTTTATTGAACACATCATGTAAGCATTCACAGTGCAGGTGGAAAAAGTATGTGAACCCCTAGACTAATGACATCTCCAAGAGCTAATTGGAGTAAGGTGTCAGCCAACTGGAGTCTAATCAATGAGATGAGATTGGAGGTGTCTGTTACAGCTGCCCTGCCCTATAAAAACACACACACTAGTTCTGGGTTTACTTTTCACAAGAAGCATTGCCTGATGTGAATGATGCCTCGCACAAAAGAGCTCTCAGAAGACCTACGATTAAGATTTGTTGACTTGCATAAAGCTGGAAAGGGTTATAAAAGTATCTCCAAAAGCCGTGCTGTTCATCAGTCCACGGTAAGACAAAATGTCCATAAATGGAGAAAGTTCAGCACTGCTGCTACTCTTCTTAGGAGTGGCCGTCCTGTAAAGATGACTGCAAGAGCACAGCACAGACTGCTCAATGAGGTGAAGAAGAATTCTAGAGTGTCAGCTAAAGACTTACAAAAGTCTCTGGCATATGCTAACATCCCTGTTAGCGAATCTACGATTCGTAAAACACTAAACAAGAATGGGTTTCAAGGGAGGATACCACAGAGGAAGCCACTGCTGTCCAAAAAAAACATTGCTGCACGTTTACAGTTTGCACAAGAGCACCTGGATGTTCCACAGCAGTACTGGCAAAATATTCTGTGGACAGATGAAACCAAAGTTGATATGTTTGGAAGAAACACACAACACTTTGTGTGGAGAAAAAGAGGCACAGCACACCAACATCAAAACCTCATCCCAACTGTGAAGTATGGTGGTGGGGGCATCATGGTTTGGGGCTGCTTTGCTGCGTCAGGGCCTGGGCGGATTGCTATTATCGAAGGAAAAATGAATTCCCAAGTTTATCAAGACATTTTGCAGGAGAACTTAAGGCCATCTGTCCACCAACTGAAGGTCAACAGAAGATGGATGTTGCAACAGGACAACGACCCAAAGCATAGAAGTAAATCAACAACAGAATGGCTTAAACAGAAGAAAATACGCCTTCTGGCGTGTCCCAGTCAGAGTCCTGACCTCAACCCGATTGAGATGCTGTGGCATGACCTCAAGAAAGCGATTCACACCAGACATCCAAGAATATTGCTGAACTGAAACAGTTCTGTAAAGAGGAATGGTCAAGAATTACTCCTGACCGTTGTGCTCGTCTGATCTGCAATTACAGGAAACGTTTGGTTGAAGTTATTGCTGCCAAAGGAGGTTCGACCAGTTATTAAATCCAAGGGTTCACATATTTTTTCCACCTGCACTGTGAATGTTTACATGGTGTGTTCAATAAAAACATGGTAACATTTAATTCTCTGTGTGTTATTAGTTTAAGCAGACTGTGATTGTCTATTGTTGTGACTTAGATGAAGATCAGATCACATTTTATGACCAATTTGTGCGAAATCCATATCATTCCAAAGAGTTCACATACTTTTTCTTGCAACTGTATATATTTTTGGCAGAAGCACAGAAGAACATTGACTGTCTTACAGTACTCTTCATGCATACTTAGCATCCTCCATAAGAAGAAATAGTATTCCAATCACAGCATTTCAGGCAGCCAAGCAAAGTTGTTTTTTTTTTTTTTTGCTCAGTTCAGTTAAAGGATTCATGGTATGAGCCAAATTTCCTTTCATTTTAGAAAAGGAACTAGCTTGCATGTCTCTTTTCCATAAGATCATTATGTGGACATACAAGCACAGCAAACGATAAAAATCTTGTTATGAAAAAGCACTTATTGAACAGTTTGAGGCTACCACAGAAACTTAGTGGGGAAAAAGGAGGGAAATTGTTTTGTGAAACATAAGGAAATATGTATAAATAAACATGCTAGAGATGAGCAAATCAATTCTATTAATGTGGAGTTCATTCTGAGTTTTCCAAGAAAGAATCTCATCTTAACTGAGATAAGCAAACTTCAAATTTGTTTTGGTCTGATCAATCAAATAGGCAAGCCAGCCTCATATCTGCAACTAGTTCTTTCAGGGCAAAAATCCTTTATCAGAGCAAATCAGATAGAATCAGCTTTTATGGTTGAGAGTCCTTTGTGGGGGACCTCTACATGGGTACTTTTTCTATTATGGAAACCAGTTAATATAGCATGTCTAACATCAGCTGGGATCCAAAATAAATACCTTTCTTATGCCATTTGTAAGAAAAGCTAATTAAAAGTATAAAAAAAACAAAAAAAAAAAACAAAGCTACGCAAATGATCTTTTCTAAAAAAAAAAAAAAAAAAAAATAGAGAGAAAGTAATTCTTTCTTATGCCAGCTGATGTTAGACATACTAATTTTCATATATCTATCTCAGAAATCAGGAGGAGCATTGTCTAGCTTACAATAGTCATTACATATGCAAAGTAATCTCCATAATAAAAATAGTACCCAGCTAGAGGTCCCCCCAAGGCTTCTCAACTATAAACACTGGTTCCATCTTCTTTGCTCTGACAAAGTCTTTCACATGAATGATATGGATTGGCTCCAAGTGTGTTTAGTGAAACTCACACCATTTTGCAATCGAGGTCAGTCAGTTTTGTCTGCGATTGTGTTAATTTTTTTTCATGTGAGTGCAGTCCATTTTGATCTGGATGCAATGTGTTTTTCACTGAAGCCCCATTTACTTCTATGAGGCCAGGGTTGGGTAAAAAAAAAACTGAATGTAGAACATGATGCGATTCTCATGCAATGCAGAAATGGTGTGTTTACACAGACCCATTAAAAAGAATGGGTGAGGATTCAGTGCGGGTGCAATGCGTTCACTTTACGTATCGCACCCACGTGGAAAACTTGCTCATGTGAAAGGTCATCAAGTTGTTTTTTTTCAGAAACAAAACTGAATTATACATATCTATAACATGTGGGTCTTTCTTGATTTGCCTGAAATGAAATGTAATATATTTAGGTTTGTTAGAATCCAAATTAGTTGGAAAATCCTTGATTAAATTCCAAATTGATTGCTTATCGTAAGTATCTATATTTATACATACCTCCTTGTGCTTCATATAGCAATTTTCCACCAGGTTTTGAGTGGTAGCTTTAAACTGTTCAATCAGTGCTTTTTCATAAGATTTTTATCTATTCCCATGCTTATGTTTCCAAATGATAGTTCTCTGGAAAGACATGCAAGCTACTCTTTTTTGCAAAATGAAAGCCCTTTCTGGGTAAATACCCTTTAACATAGCTAAGCAAAGGAACTTTGCTTGGCTTTCTGAGAGGCCTTGGTTAGGGTACTATTTCTTCATAAATATCATGTCAGTCAACATTCATATGTTTTTCTAAAATTAGCACGTCTTGCATCTGCTGGCATCAGATAGGCTTAGGAAAGCTAATTTGAGGGTCATTTCCTGGCCTACAATACTCCACACATATACAATGCATACTAAGGGCTCTCCATAATGAGAAAAAGTACCCCCCTGTTTTGTCCCCACATGAAGGCGAATGAATATATAACTGATAATGGCTGCGTGACTTCCTAACTTTGTATCCAAGCAGTGGAGCAGACCAGACCGGCAGATGCTCGGGTTAGAAGGATCCAAACGTAAACACGGGAATGAAATCAACGTGGGATTATTTGATCCAAATACAGCGACAACGATGATACAATATAGTAATGTAGTAGTGTTATTGATGCTGTCCGGTTGATGTCTTTCCTGAGGCTAACTGCTGGTCAAAAACTGATGCCTTCACTAGCCCAAAATTATTAGAATATCCAGTCACACAGCTGTGCAGCACTGAAAATGGCTGCAGGAAGTGACATGGACAGAAGCAGCTAAAACCATGCCCAGCATAGAAAGAGCAGAGGCATGTAGCTTACAATTCTGGCCAGCAGATGGCGGCAACTGAACAATACTAGTGTTGATCAAGCACTTGGGTGCTAGGGCCGAAAACATTGTGATATTCGGGTGCTCGGCCGAACACTCAAGTATATCGAACGTCAATGGGAGAGCCCGAGCATTAAACCAGGTACCCCCTGCTCTGAAGAGGGGAGGGTGCGTGGTTCATAAGAAAATGTCAGAAATTGTTGGTAACACCACCGAAATGGTTCTGTAACAGCATGGGGAGGATGTATGGATGCATCTTGGACTTGATGGTCGCTGCTGGGAACTATGTTGTCTGAATAGTACGCCACTTTTTCATAATGACAATAATATACACAAAACCAAGGGGGAAAAAAAACAAAACAATTTTAGAGGAAAAATTTATAGAAAACATTCTTTCCTGAATATTTACTTGTATATAAAGTGCTGCCAAAAATCAACTTTTGATGTAATTGTCATCTCAAAACCATTGTAAACTATCGGTAACAGGGAATCAGGGTTTGATTCCGGAGAGGGAGCCAGAGAAACGGCTACCATATTCAAGGAAGGCAAGCGGACGGCGCGCAAATCACACACCCCCGACTCGTGGAGGTAGTGACGATAAGTAAAAATACAGGACTCTTAAGATGCCCTGTTATTGGAATGAGTAATAAAAAATTACATGGAATGTCACTGCGGTATTTTGGATGAGGAAACGTTATACCAGGAGAGGCCCTGCTACCGCTTTGTTGACTTTAGATAACTTCTGCCTGATCGCACGTCCCCCTGTCCATTTTGATATCTTCCCTATCAAGTTTTGATGTAACAGTCAGCTCAAAACCATTGTAACTGCGGATAATGGGGAATCAGCGCTTCATTCCGGAGAGGGAGCCTGAGGAACGGCTATGGCTGTTACATCCAAGCAAGGCAGCATGCGCGCAGATTACCTAGTAGGTATTATTAGCTAAGGGCCTGCAGGTCAGCTGACCCTTTAAAAGTTTTGAGTTGCGGGCCTGCTGGTGAGTTGAGGTGGAACCGACAAACCCAACTTGATTTTGATGGCTGCATTAATCTGCAGGTGACCGTCATACAGCTCCACAGATTTGTTTCCATCTGCAACTTTCTAAACAATCTGTGCCCTTAGTATTTTTTCCAGGGTCGGCAGCTGTTCCAGACGTTTTATACACTATCTATACACTACGTGGCAAATGAGTATTTTGACCACATCATCCTCTTTATGCATGTTGTCTTACTCCAAGCTGTATAGGCTCGAAAGCCTACTACCAATTAAGCATATTAGGTGATGTGCATCTCTGTAATGAGAAGGGGTGTGGTCTAATGACATCAACACCCTATATCAGGTGTGCATAATTATTAGGCAACTTCCTTTCCTTTGGTAAAATGGGTCAAAAGAAGGACTTGACAGGCTCAGAAAAGTCAAAAATAGTGAGATATCTTGCAGAGGGATGCAGCACTCTTAAAATTGCAAAGCTTCTGAAGCGTGATCATCGAACAGTCAAGCGTTTCATTCAAAATAGTCAACAGGGTCGCAAGAAGCGTGTGGAAAAACCAAGGCGCAAAATAACTGCCCATGAACTGAGAAAAGTCAAGCGTGCAGCTGCCAAGATGCCACTTGCCACCAGTTTGGCCATATTTCAGAGCTACAACATCACTGGAGTGCCCAAAAGCACAAGGTGTGCAATACTCAGAGACATGGCCAAGGTAAGAAAGGCTGAAAGACGACCACCACTGAACAAGACACACAAGCTGAAACGTCAAGACTGGGCCAAGAAATATCTCAAGACTGATTTTTCTAAGGTTTTATGGACTAATGAAATGAGAGTGAGTCTTGATGGGCCAGATGGCTGGATTGGTAAAGGGCAGGGAGCTCCAGTCCGACTCAGACGCCAGCAAGGTGGAGGTGGAGTACTGGTTTGGGCTGGTATCATCAAAGATGAGCTTGTGGGGCCTTTTTGGGTTGAGGATGGAGTCAAGCTCAACTCCCAGTCCTACTGCCAGTTTCTGGAAGACACCTTCTTCAAGCAGTGGTACAGGAAGAAGTCTGCAAGGTAAGAAAAACATGATTTTCATGCAGGACAATGCTCCATCACACGCGTCCAAGTACTCCACAACGTGGCTGGCAAGAAAGGGTATAAAAGAAGAAAATCTAATGACATGGCCTCCTTGTTCACCTGATCTGAACCCCATTGAGAACCTGTGGTCCATCATCAAATGTGAGATTTACAAGGAGGGAAAACAGTACACCTCTCTGAACAGTGTCTGGGAGGCTGTGGTTGCTGCTGCACGCAATGTTGATGGTGAACAGATCAAAACACTGACAGAATCCATGGATGGCAGGCTTTTGAGTGTCCTTGCAAATAAAGGTGGCTATATTGGTCACTGATTTGTTTTTGTTTTGTTTTTGAATGTCAGAAATGTATATTTGTGAATGTTGAGATGTTATATTGGTTTCACTGGTAAAAATAAATAATTGAAATGGGTATATATTTGTTTTTTGTTAAGTTGCCTAATAATTATGTACAGTAATAGTCACCTGCACACACAGATATCCCCCTAAAATAGCTAAAACTAAAAACAAACTAAAAACTACTTCCAAAAATATTCAGCTTTGATATTAATGAGTTTTTGGGGTTCATTGAGAACATGGTTGTTGTTCAATAATAAAATTAATCCTCAAAAATACAACTTGCCTAATAATTCTGCACTCCCTGTACTGTCACTGTATATAATTTCATTGTGTAATACTGTTGAGGGGGCCCTGATCAAATCCTTTAGTCCTCCTCCTCCTGGATGGGCCCCTTCTGGGTCAGGGCCCCAAAGCTGCAGCTTCCCCTGCTTCCCTTATAGCTACGCCCCTGGTCTGCATTATTCTGCAGGTGACCATCATACAGCTTCACAGACTTGTTTACATCTGCATCTTTCTAAACAATCTGTGGCCTTAGTCTTTTATCCAGACTCAGTAATTGTGCCACTATGTGGCCTCCTCAAGCTGCCATCTCCACAGTATGTCACCTTGCCGCTCATTTTTATCACCATGCTGCTGCTAATGCCGCTTAAAACGCCATAAACTGATCACCAGGCACACAATCTAATTAAGGTTTTACGCACAAAACCAAAGTAAAAAATCAATTTTATAGGAAAACATTTTTGAAAACATTCTTTCCTGTATATATACTTGTATATAAAGTGCAAGTGCTGCCAAAAATTACAAGGAAGAGGCACTCCGATACAACCTGTATATCATATAAAGGAGGGCCTCATTCACATTGAGTTGCGGGCCTGCAGGTGAGAGGACCCTCTAAAAAAATTATATGTAAGGGCCTGCTGGTGAGCGGACCCTGTAAAAAATTATATTCGAAGACCATATATGTGAGGGTATTAGATGTGACAAAAAAGCAATGCATGTTGATATGATGGAAGAGGAGGAGGAGGAGGAGAAAATGAAGATTCAACCATGTACCCTTGTTGAATGGGAATTCAGTCTATTAACTACATTAAAAACAACACATGTAAAGTGCCTTTAAGTTCATCAGCATTCCTCTGGTGGAGTTGAGAAGTCATGGTCAATCCAGGCCTTGGTCATTTTTATGAGTCAACCTGTCAGCATTTTTAGTTGACAGGCGGATACGCTTGTCTGTTATAATTCCACCAACAGCACTAAATACACGCTCAGACAAAATGCTGGCAGCAGGGCAGACCTGCACTTCGAAAGAGTAAAGCGCCAGTTTGTGCCATGTGTCCAGCTTGGACACCCAGTAGTTGTAAGGCACTGGGGGATCATTTAGGACACTGACACGGTGTGCTATGTACTCCTTCACCATCTTCCAACATTTTTCCCTCCTTGTGGCAGTAGGCCGCACATCAGGGTGAGGGTGCTGGTGGGGTGTCATGAAACTGCCCCAGGCTTTGGAGAGTGTTGCCCTTCCTCTTTTGAAACTGCTGTGTGTTCCCCTTGTCTCCCCTCCTCGGTTGGCCAAGGAAGTACGGACTCTGCCACCAGCGTTGTCAGATGGAAAATTTTGGAGGAATAAGACATTAAAAGTTCTCTTTGTAGCGGGGGGGGGTTGAAGGGTGAACAATCAGTAATCCGTGTTGTTAAAAATGTGTATAACGAACGGGTCGCAGGAAAGGCAGCCTAACATGAAGTCAGCCATGTGTGCCAGTTGTGAGTACCAACAGGCGAGAATAAATTATGGAAAAAATATAATTGTTTTCACTAATATTTTTTGCAATATCTGCACAAAGTATGGACAAGTCCTGTGCGATCCATGCCTGGTTCATTTTAATGAACGTGAGCTTGTCCACATTGGCTGTGGACAGGTGGCTGCGCTTGTCTGTGATGATGCCCCCTGCCGTGCTAAACACATGTTCAGATAATACACTGGCTGCAGGGCAGGCCAGCACCTCCAAGGCGTAAAGGGCACGCTCAGGCCATGTGCTAAATTTGGAGACCCAGAAATTGAAGGGGGCAGACCCGTCATTCAGTACGTGTAGGCATGTGCACACATACTGCTCCACCATGTTGGTGAAATGCTGCCTCCTGCTAAGACATTCTATATGAGCTGGTGGTGCTGGTTGTTGTGGGGTGCTGAAAAAGCTTTTCCACATTTCGGCCAAGCTAACCCTGCCTTCTGAGGTGCTGGCGGTGCCCCAGCTGCGTTGGCGATCTCTTCCTCGTCCTCTGCCTTTGCCTTGTGCTTCCACTGTGCCCGGCGGTGCGCAAGGCATTTCACCGCTTCCTGGTCCTCTGGTGCTTAGCGGGCGGCCGTTTTTAATATTGCTGCTGCTGCTGCTGCTATGCATTCGGTCCGCATGGGGGTCCAGGTAGTCTTGGTGTTGGTTGCTATAACAGGTAAGTGCTTGTTGTTCCGGGGTGTTGTCGTATAACTGGGCTCTTACCTGCCCACCCAGTTGCTGCTCATTGTCTACCCTTACCTTTGCTGCTTGGCCTGTTAGACTCATGTTCGTCCACGTTCTGGAGGAGCGGGTCATCTCTAGCTCCTAACCTTTATTCAGGGATCATCAGGGCGACTCAGGGTCCAAGGTTCCTGTGTATAAGCCCTATCATCTGGGTCTGCTCATACGGTTAGGAGTCAGGGCTGGGATTAAGGCGGCTTAGGAGGTCACCTGCTCAATGTCACGGATGTTGTAGGGGAGAACACCAAAGGACAACAAGAAGGAAGGGAAAAGACACTAGGCCTCACCACAAGGAAAAAAAAGGGTCACCACCTATAAAACCTTGCTCTTGGCCCTAACTCCGACCCGTATGGGCACCTCTCGATGGTAGAGATGCCCATACACAGGAATCTAGAAAACCCTGGTGGCCCTCAGTTGCCCTAATAGTAATGACCGGGTAGAGACAACCCACTCCTTCCCTGGTGAAGGAACCAGCGTCTCGCTGAGGCCTAGTAAACAACAAAGGGGCGGGAATACAAAACACAACAAGCGGAACACTTAACTTCTGAGGCTGATGGATGATGGACGAACAGGACTTCACCATGAACCACACTCCATCTCTTCCAAAAACCAAATAAACTATCTAGAGCAAGGAATGAAGGTCACATGATCCACACCTAAACAGGGGATGTGGACATACCAGCAACACACAGACAAAGTGAAACCAAAAGAGGCTGTTAGATAACTAATGTGCAGATATTCTTTCAGACCTTCTCAAACCTGTCGGCGTGACATTCCCCCCCCCCCCTTCTACGGGTGACCTCCGGGCACCCAGGACCGACCTTATCAGGATGAGCTCTGTGGAATGCTCTCACCAGACGGCTAGCATTAACATTGGTCGCTGGAACCCACATCCTCTCCACTGGTCTGTACCCTCTCCAATGAACGAGAACTGGAGGGATCTCAGGAGAACTCGGGAGTCCACAATCCTGCTTATCTGAAATTCTAAATTGCTGTCCACCATGACAGGAGCGGGAGGCAAGGAGGACGGTTCAACAGGTTTAACACATTTCTTTAACAACGATTTATGAAATACGTTATGGATTTTCAATGCCTGAGGAAGTTCAAGACGGAAGACTACAGAGTTAACAATGGCAGTGATCTTATATGGACCAATAAATCTTGGTCCCAGCTTCCAAGAAGATACCTTAAGTTTAATGTTTCTTGTAGACAGCCACACAGAATCACCCACTCTCAGGTCCGGACCACTCATACGTCTCCTGTCAGCCGCATACTTATACCTGTTGCCCATCTTTTCCAGGTTATTTTGGATTTTCCGCCAAATAGAAGACAAAGAAGAGGAAAATCGTTCCTCCTCAGGAATGCCGGAATTATGAGCACCAGAAAATGTACCAAACTGTGGATGGAACCCATATGCCCCAAAAAACGGCGACTTATCAGTGGATTCCTGTCTACGGTTATTTATAGCAAACTCAGCTAACAACAAAAATGAAGACCACTGTCCCTGATTCTCTGAAACATAACATCTCAAGTAAGTCTCCAGATTCTGATTAGTGTGCCATCCATCTGTCCATTCGACTGAGTAGGAAAAGCCGAAGAGAAGGACAATTGTACACCCAGACGAGTACAGAACGCTCTCTAGAATCTGGAAACAAACTGAGTCCCTCTATCGGACACCACATCAGAGGTAATGCCATGTAGTTTCACGATGTTGTCAACAAAACAACTGCGCAAGAGTTTTAGCATTGGGTAGACTAGGTAATGCAATAAAGTGTGCCATTTTACTAAAACGATCGACAACTATCAGAATCACAGTTTTCCAAAAGAATTCGGTAAAGCCGTGATAAAATCCATGGACAAATGGGTCCACGGTCTGGACGGGATGGGCAATGGAAGCAGAGATCCGGAAGGCCGAGTATTTGTCACCTTAGCACGTGCACAGGTACCACAGGCTGACACATAGTCCTCAATACACTTACGCAACCCTGGCCACCAGAATCTGCGAGAGATGAGATCAACAGTCGATCTGCTCCCAGAGTGCCAGCAAGCACCGTACAGTGATGTTCCTCGAACACCTTGTGACGTAATTCGGAGGGAACAAACAATTTTCCCTGAGGACAAGAGTCCGGAGCATCTTCCTGTGCCTCCAACACCCTGGCCTCGAGATCAGGATAAATAGCGGATATAACCACCACTTTAGATAAAATGGGACTAGGGTCATTAGACTCACCCCCCCTGGAAAGCTACGTGACAAAGCATCCGCCTTGACGTTCTTAACCCCAGGGCGAAAAGTGGCGATGAAGTTAAATCTGGTGAAAAACAATGATCATCTGGCCTGCCTTGGGTTCAGTCGCTTAGCCGACTCCAAGTAGGCCAGATTCTTGTGATCCGTAATTACCGTAATAGGATGAATTGCTCCTTCCAACCAATGCCGTCACTCCTCGAACGCCAACTTAATGGCCAGCAATTCCCTATTCCCCACATCATAATTCCTTTCAGCAGTCGAGAGTTTTTTAGAAAAAAAAATGCACATGGGTGCCATTTACTGGGTGAAGGACCCTGCGACAATATTGCTCCTACCCCAACCTCAGACGCGTCAACCTCAACAATAAATGGCTGAGACACGTCCGGTTGCACCAGAATAGGGGCTGAACATTCTTTCACAGCAGAAAAGGCCTGTAATTCTGCATCAGACCAGATAGAAATATCAGCACCCTTCCTAGTCATGTCTGTTAAAGGTTTAACCACCGATGAATAGTTCAAGATAAATTTACGTTAGTAGTTGGTAAACCCCAAAAACCTCATAAGCGCTTTCAGATTTTCGAGTCGATCCCAGTCCAACACGGCACGGACCTTCTCGGGATCCATATGAAAACCTGAGAATGAGAGAAGGTAACCCAGAAATTGCACACTTTTCCATCTTAGCATACAACTTATTCTCTCTTAGGATTTTTAACACCTGTCTCACATGATCCCGATGAGTCTCCATATTAGGTGAATAAATTAGTATGTCATCAAGGCATACAACGACATATCTCCCCACCAGATGATGAAAGATGTCATTGATAAAGTGTTGAAAAACCACAGGAGCATTGGTTAACCGAAAGGGCATGACCAGGTTTTCAAAATGACCCTCAGGGGTATTAAATGCGGTCTTCCACTCATCCCCCTCCATGATCCTTACCAGATTATATGCCCCCCTCAGAACTAATTTAGAGAACACCTTGGCACGACAATCTGACTAAACAAATCCGGAATCAAAGGAAGGGGGGTAAGGATCACGGACGGTAATATGATTGAGCTCATGGAAGTCCAGACATGGTCTCAGATTAAGACAGTTGTCCATGCAAAAATCAGTCCAATTGAGAATCTGTCTCGCTTGCCAATCGATGTTAGGGTTATGTTTGCTTAACAATAGTATGCCCAACACCAACGGAGCAGGCAGACCCTCCAACACATAACAGGAGATAGATTCCTGATGCAAATCACCCACTCTTAAATGAATGTCATTCACTACCTGCGACAGGCATTTTTGGGCGAGAGGTGCTGAGTCAATTGCAAAGACAGAAATACTATTCTCTAATGCATTAGTAGTCAACCCGTGAATGCGTACAAACTGTCCATCAATCAAGTTAACTCCTGCCCCACTGTCGATAAATGCTTGATTTTCACAGTTTTGGACTCTAGCGCCACCTCGGCAGATAGGAGAAAACGGGTACTACCAGTAAAAAAATAAAGTAGGTTTTCTTGCTCCCCACCCATACTACCAATAGTAATTTGGGATTAAACTTTTTTTCTTTTTGTTTACACATTGATGCTGCAAGTACGGACAAATATTCACCAAATGACCCTCCTTGCCACAACAAAAGCAGACTACTTTCACATGACCCAAGCTTTTGCCAATAGTTCCAGGAATAGCTCCCCCTAACTGCATAGGCTCATCACAAGGCACAACCACCCGTGTCTCTCCACCATAAGAGTCAAAGGAAGCAGTGCGCTTATTGGACAGTACCTTCTGAAGGTGAGGACGCCTAGATCTCTCCCTCAGGTGTCTATCAAGATGTTCAGCAAGAGACATAGCTGCTTCCAATGACTCAGGATTTTCATGAAAAGCCAATGCATCCTGCAGTCTCTCAGAGAGACCCTGGCAGAATTGGCTACGGAGAGCAGATTTGTTCCACTCTGTATGCGTAATCTACTAAATTCTGAGCAATAGGTCTCCGCAGAACGTTCTCCCTGCCGCAAACCCCGTAACTTGGTCTCGGCCTGAGAGATCCGATCCGGGTCATCATAGATAAGACCCAAGGCTCTAAAGAATTCATCTACCGACCGGAGGGACGGTGATCCGGTCGGAAGAGAAAAAGCCCAAGATTGGGCGTCCTCTTTTAGCAATGAAATAATCATACCCACCCGTTGACACTCATCCCCAGAAGAGTATGGACACAACCTAAAGTATAATTTACACGACTCCCTGAACCGGATGAAATTGTCACTACCCCTGGAAAACCTGTCCGAGAGAGCTACCTTCGGTTCAGAGCAGGCATGAACCCACCACCGGAACCAGCAAGCAGCCTGTGGACTCTGAATCTGCAAAACCATCGCACGGAGGTCTGCTAACTCCAAAGTCAAATTTTGTAGCTGTTTGATCATTGCAGTCATAGCATCCATAGCTGCACAGATCAGAACAAAAAATGGCGGTACTGGCTCTGGATAATGTCACGAATGTTGTAGGTGAGAACACCAAAAGACAACAAGAAGGAAGGGAAAAGACACTAGGCCTCACCGCTAGGGAAGGAAAAGGGTCACCACCTATAAAACCCTGCTCCTGGCCCTAACTCCTATCCGTATGGGCACGATGGTAGAGATGCCCATACACAGGAACCTAAAAAACCCTGGTGGCCCTCAGTTGCCCTAATAGTAATGACCGGGTAGAGACAACCTGCTCCTTCCCTGGTGAAGGAATCAGCGTCTCGCTGAGGCCTAGTAAACAACAAAGGTGGGGGGAAATACAAAACACAACAAGCGGAACACTTAACTTCTGAGGCTGATGGATGATGGACGAACAGGACTTCACCATGAACCACACTCCAGCTCTTCCAAAAGCTAAATGAATCTTTCCAGAGCAAGGAGTGATGGGTAAAGTCAGACTAAATAGGGGGAGGTGAAGGTCACATGATCCACACCTGAACAGGGGGTGTGGACATACCAGCAACACACAAAGTGAAACCAAAAGAGGCTGTCAGATAACTAATGTGCAGATATTCTTTCAGAATTTCTCAAACCTGTCACCGGCGTGACACTCCCTTTTCCTAGTGTCCAGGTCTAGCTGCTTTCTCGTTTACCCACGTTATACGGTGGGGAGTTTCCCCCCAGACCCAACCGTGACACTTTTGCACTGTGCTGGTAACTTTAGAGCTCTTCACATGTGACATGGCACCAATAGACCATTCCAGCTATTCTGCCCTCAGAAGTCAACTGTGTGCCTTCCATTCTGAGGCTGCGATGTGTCCATTCAGCAGTTTATGACCACATTTTTAGGAGAAAATAGGTAGCAAATTGTGGGTTGCTTTGGGGCAAATTAATTTTATTGGAAGAAATTACATTTTCGATTTTCATAGCGAAGTGGGTCTAAATTCTATGAAATGTCTGTGGGTTAAAGCACTCACAACACACCTTGTTAAATTCTTTGAGTGGTGCAGTTTCCAAAATAGGGTCACTTTTTGTTGGTTTCCACTGAAGAGATACCTTGGGTTCTCTTCAAATGTGCACATGCACCCAAAAACCCCTTGAAAAAAAAAGGTGGTGCTCAAACATTTTATTGGAAGAAAACAAACTTATTTTCATAGTGAAATGATTCTAAATTCTATGAAATGCATGTGGGGTCAATGTGCTCACTATGCCCCTTGATAAAGGTCTTGAGGAGTGTAGTTTTTAAAATGAGATCAAACTTGGGGGGTTCCACTGTAGGGCTACCTCAGGGTCTCTTCAAATGTGACATGTTGTCTGAGAACCATTCCAGCAGAATCTGCCCTCTAAAAGCCATATGGTGCATTTCCCCTTCTGAGCCCTGCAGTGTGCCCATGCTAGCAGTTTATGACCACATATGGGATGTTTCAGTACACTACAGAATCAGGATAACAAAAGTTGAGGTTCGTTTTGCAGTTATCCATTGCCATGTTACAGGAATACATGGATTAAAATGGAAAATCTGCAAAAATAAATGACATTATTCTATTTCACTTCTGTTTTGCTTTAGTTTCTGTGGAGCATTAAAGGGTTTATAAAGTTTCTAAAATGAGTTTTAAATTTCAGGGTTTAGTTTCAAATACAGGTCCTTCTAAAAAAATTAGCATATTGTGATAAAGTTCATTATTTTCTGTAATGTACTGATAAACATTAGACTTTCATATATTTTAGATTCATTACACACCGACTGAAGTAGTTTAAGCCTTTTATTGTTTTAATATTGATGATTTTGGCATACAGCTCATGAAAACCCAAATTTTTCTATCTAAAAAAATTTGCATATTTCATCCGACCAATAAAAGAAAAGTGTTTTTAATACAAAAAAAGTCAACCTTCAAATAATTATGTTCAGTTATGCACTCAATACTTGGTCGGGAATCCTTTTGCAGAAATGACTGCTTCAATGCGGCGTGGCATGGAGGCAATCAGCCTGTGGCACTGCTGAGGTGTTATGGAGGCCCAGGATGCTTCGATAGCGGCCTTAAGCTCATCCAGAGTGTTGGGTCTTGCGTCTCTCAACTTTCTCTTCCCAATATCCCACAGATTCTCTATGGGGTTCAGGTCAGGAGAGTTGGCAGGCCAATTGAGCACAGTAATACCATGGTCAGTAAACCATTTACCAGTGGTTTTGGCACTGTGAGCAGGTGCCAGGTCGTGCTGAAAAATGAAATCTTCATCTCCATAAAGCTTTTCAGGAGATGGAACCATGAAGTGCTCCAAAATCTCCTGATAGCTAGCTGCATTGACCCTGCCCTTGATAAAACACAGTGGACCAACACCAGCAGCTGACATGGCACCCCAGACCATCACTGACTGTGGGTACTTGACACTGGACTTCAGGCATTTTGGCATTTCCCTCTCCCCAGTCTTCCTCCAGACTCTGGCACCTTGATTTCCGAATGACATGCAACAGTCCAGTGCTGCTTCTCTAGTAGCCCAGGTCAGGCGCTTCTGCCGCTGTTTCTGGTTCAAAAGTGGCTTAACCTGGGGAATGCGGCACCTGTAGCCTATTTCCTGCACACGTCTGTACACGGTGGCTCTGGATGTTTCTATTCCAGACTCAGTCCACTGCTTCCGCAGGTCCCCCAAGGTCTGGAATCGGTCCTTCTCCACAATCTTCCTCAGGGTCCGGTCACCTCTTCTCGTTGTGCAGTGTTTTCTGCCACACTTTTTCCTTCCCACAGACTTCCCACTGAGGTGCCTTGATACAGCACTCTGGGAACAGCCTATTCGTTCAGAAATTTCTTTCTGTGTCTTACCCTCTTGCTTGAGGGTGTCAATGATGGCCTTCTGGACAGCAGTCAGGTCGGCAGTCTTACCCATGATTGCGGTTTTGAGTAATGAACCAGGCTGGGAGTTTTTAAAAGCCTCAGGAATCTTTTGCAGGTGTTTAGAATTAGTTGATTCAGATGATTAGGTTAATAGCTCGTTTAGAGAACCTTTTCATGATATGCTAATTTTTTTTGATAGGAATTTTGGGTTTTCATGAGCTGTATGCCCAAATCATCAATATTAAAACAATAAAAGGCTTGAACTACTTCAGTTGGTGTGTAATGAATTTAAAATATATGAAAGTCTAATGTTTATCAATACATTACAGAAAATAATGAACTTTATCACAATATGCTAATTTTTTTAGAAGGACCTGTATATGGTCATTTATCTATTCTAAGCCTTCTAATATCCCAAAAAAGAAAATATTTTTTTGGGAATATTAGAACGGAACGGATGGCCGTCAATATAAATGCCTATTCTTGTCGGCAAAGCGCAGACAAGAATAGTATATGTTATATTTTTTTAGCGGGGCCGCGGAATGGAGCAACAGATGCGGACAGCACACGGAGTGCTGTCCGCATCTTTTGCGGCCCCATTGAAGTGAATGGGTCCGCATCTGAGCCGCGGTTTTGGCGGCTCGGATGCGGACCCAAACAACGGCCGTGTGCATGAGGCCTTATGTTGAATATTAACTAACCCCTTCCCGACCAATGACATAATAGTATGTCATAGTGGGAAGTGATTTCCTGCAACTTGATGTACTATTACCTGATCAGAGTGTAGTGTCCCACTAGGTAGGAGTGGGCACTACACAAGGGTCAATTGGGTAGCGTGTTACTTCTACTCACAAGGGACAGTGATGTTACATTTGACTGTGCACTGTAATGTATTTTCTATGTGTTTTTGCATTTGTACATTTCCCCTGTTATATGCTTTGCAGGCCTAGTGGGGTGTAATTTAACATTCCAGACACTAGAGGGAGATAGGGAGCCCCTAGTATAAATGTCCAGGCCCAGACAGGGAGAGGTTAGTTCTTAGTCAGGAGTCTGTGGAGACAGAAGTGAGAAGGCACCAGCCCAGGATATGCTGAGGGCCTCCTCCTGACATGCAGCTTGATAGCCCAGGCTGCTAGCTACAACCAGGAGGCTAGTGAAGAACCCTAGCCTGCCTGTGGATCAAGAGAGCCTATGTTAGCTCAGAAGAATCAACCCCAGTAGTAGAGATGTGCCTCCTGGGAGAAACCTGCAGTACCCTCCAGCCAAGCAGGGCCAGAGTATCCAGCTAAGATAAGTAGACTGATGGGCAGAGGACCTATAAAGACAGTGCAAGGGTCAATACGGGAGGAAGATTATTTGCCAAGGATAAAAGCCAGCATTTAGGCGTCCGGGCCTTGGGATAGAAAGCCAGCCAGGAGTTCAAAAGGAACAGTGTACACTATTTCTGAGGAGAAGGTACAGCCTGGTCTGAGTGTGTGCATTATTATTACCCTCCGAGTATCTTGCAAGATTATACCTGCCATTATTTAAATAAGCCTGTTTGTGCAGCATATGACATAAGGGACTGTATTACCATCTTGATGTACAAAGTTGGACTGTTATAAGTAAAGCAACGTTTGGTTCACCATACCATCTGTGTACCTCACTTCTTGCTACTGAAAACCAGTGTGACACCGTTACAGGCACTGGCGTCCTGATTCTTAAAGGGACCTTGCCTCAGGCACTCTAAACACCTGCAACAACCAGGGCACCTCACCCAACATCCGGCCAGGTCTCTACACCAAGAGTGTGCCCCAGAGGAACTAGTGTCTGCCTCTCATTTACTGCTGCATGCATGCCCAGGGTCCTCCAAAAAGTGAGTAACCCTTGATTGCCCATACCGTGACCTCACTGTTGCTATACCCTGCAGGTATGGCGTGCTGCAAGAGCAGGGGCCTGGCAGCCACGGATAGCCTTGCCTCGGCTGTACCCGGTGGATTAACCCTTTCTATGCCGCAGTCAGCGCTGTCTGCGGCATAGAAGGTGTTAGCAGCGAGTGAAGATCTCCATTAGGTGACAGGGACCCGATGTGTAAGAAGGCAGCCTAATGCCTTGCAGAGGGATCAAGACCTGACTTTTATGGAAGCCAAGCAGATCCCTAGCAGGCTGGATCTCCTAGGCAACTGTTAGTGTATTACACTGTGTAATACACTAACAGGCAATGCATTAACAATACAGTTGTGTTGTAATGCATTGCAGAGGGGATCAGACCCTCAAAATTTAAAGTCCCAGAGTGTGATAGAAATAAAGTAAAAATATAAGTAAAAAAAGTTTTTTTTCAAATAATAAAAAAATTAAACGAAAAAAAATCACAGAAAAAACTCTGATAAAAACATTGTGCGCGGTATGATATACAAATCTGCGGATGTCACTGGCCATATTATTGAAGAAAATCACAGAAATAAGATAATAATGCACTTAGTAAAGTAGATGCAAGCATTATATATGGACAAAGTCCTCACTCTGATGTAATAAAATCTGAGACACTTAGCCAATATATTTTGATCAAAACACATCTAATTTTTCATAAATAAAGGTGAAATATATTGACTTAAATTTATGACTGTCATGAAGTACAATGTGTCACGAGAAAACAGTGTCAGAATGGCTTGGATAAGTAAAAGTTTTCCAAAGTTATTACCACATAAATTGACACATCCGATTTGCGAAATTAGGATGAATCCTGGAGGTGAAAACTAGCTGGGTCCCGTTTAAAATACACTATATGGCCAGTTGGAACTGTTTTAACTGCCTATATGGACTAAAATGTCTATGGTTGTATCTGCTAATTGATCTTTTAACAGTAATTCAGTCATCAACCTACTTCTATTCAATGCATACGGGTACTTTTACACTCAAATATCTTATTTTTTACTAATAATCAAGGTCTGCAGTGGACCCCATTAGTTAGGGGGCTCACTGCAACTTTAAAAAGAAAACAATACTCTGTCTCTACTGTTTATTAATTTACATGTAAAGGATGAAATTTATTTTAAAATATAGTTATTATTTAGTTAGTTTATATTTTCTTGTTTTTTCTTTATATTTTCTTATATTTTTAATTACTCAAATTATTAGAAAAATGTGTAATAAGAACTTGGGAGTGCACTTTGACAGAAATGTATTCCTTTCTTGCACTTTCCCCATCTGGCAAAAAATTCACTTTTCTCTTTAAACTGCAGAAAATGCTAATGGAGCTACTGTTTTGGGCATTGTTCACACACAAGGAAAGTCCATAAACAATGTCACCTTTTCTCCTGGGTGTTAATTCACACCCTGTTAGCTGTTCAGCCTCATCAAGTCCATGTTCGCCTTTAGAGGAGCCTGAGTCCTCCAGCCCGGCTCAAACCTCAAATAACAGCACAGCCCTCAGTTCACAGCACACAGACTCCTGAGCTCCACTGTCAGAGGGAGGTAAATCCACCACACCTGGCAGTGCTGGCTGGTTTTTATGCCTGGCAAAACCCGGCCTGGAACATGGGGAGTAGTCACCCACCCAGCACTTTGACTACCCCCAGTAAGAGCCGTCCTGGATCAGCTATGACAGCCATGCTAAATCTCAAGGTGTCAATTAGCAATATCTGCTGCTGACACATAAAATACCGGCTCTTACTTCACTGAGGCCAGGAACCTCGGTGACACATACCTTCCATCCACGATGATTCCAGGTACATTCTTACAGTGACCTATAGAGATTGTGTGTGTGCGCAATGCACCATCTTTGCACCCCTGATACAAAAATATAATAGTTAATCTGTTAGTTTGGTGAGTGACATATACCCATTTTTGGTGTGAGATACACCTGCCCTGCATCTGTGACAGGGAAATTAATATAGTTAATCTATCTGTTAGATCTGTGGGTGACAAACCCATTTTTGGTGTAAGCTACACCTGCATGGCATCCGTGACAGGGAAATAATTATAGTTAATATGTCTGTTAGTTCGGTGGGTGACATACCTATTTTTGATGTAAGTGTGGCGAGCGGAAAGCCATGCATGCTAGGGGTGCCTTTAAGGTGTTATAAGAGTTTTTGTTATGACGCCAGTTGCATTTCAGCAACGAAGGACAGAGTCCCCCTAAGTAGATGATATTGGTGATACCCAGGTGTAGGAATACCAGAGTGGAGTAAGGGTTGCCTATAATGTCCCTTTAGGTGTTGTGGCTGTGCACGGTTCTCCTACCTGGATATCCTGGAACCCCAGGCATAGTGGCCCATCACCCGTTGCAGAGCAAGAGATTGTGGTTGAATGAGATGAAGAAATACATTGAATGTAGACTTGCTTTAACGTTGAAAACAACTTTGCTTGAATAAACTTGCATCTTCCAAACGTTATCTTGGTTACCAGCAGGCTTCAGCTTAAATTCTGGCAGGCAAACACACACTCAGCTCTGCTACATCTGTCACTGTGCTGTGCTGTCAGATTAAATAGAAACTTTTCCTTTCTGCTGTACTTTACTTGTTAGTCTGACTCTGTCTTTATCTTTGTCTTGATACCTTTGCTTTAGCTTTCTCTTTATCTCTGTATCTTTAGTCCTGTCTTTATTCAGGGAATCTTTACATTTGACTCTGGAGGCAGTCAGCTTAGGCCTCCAGGCCCAGCAGGGCAGACAGTGCTCTGCTGGCTGGAACACAGCCTTCCCCTTGCAGGGGGCATACTATACTGACCTTCACTGACTAAAATCCTCCCTCTCTAGAGAGGGCCAGAATGGACAGAAGGTTCCATTCCAGGCAAACTAGCTCTGTGAATACTGCCGCCATCTGCTGGTGAACCAGACACATTACACGTTAACAGTTGCATTACAGGGCAAATAATATGCATATGATACAGGACCTGGAAATCAATACATAAGATGACATTGGGTCAACCATAGAAGATAGCAGGGGGCACAAAAAGGTGGTAATACCACTCTGGGGTATTACATAAGGTACACCTGCACTACAGAGAAATTAATATAGTTAATCTGTCTGTTAGATTGGTGGGTGACATATACACATTTTTTGTGTAAGGTACACCTGCACTGCATATGTGACAGGGAAATTAACCATTTACCCCCGTCCTGACCAGGCCTAATTTTGCAAATCTGACATGTGTCATTTTATGTGGTAATGGCTTTGGAACACTTTTATTTATCCAAACCATTCTGAGATTGTTTTCTCGTGAAACATTGTACTTCATAAAAGTCATAAATTTGAGTCAATGTATTTCACCTTTTATTTTTGAAAAAATCCCAAATTTACCAAAAATTTAGAAAAATCCGCAATTTTCTAAATTTCAATTTCTCTGCTTTTAAAACTGAAAATGATAACTCATAAAATATTTATTCCCTTAAAGGGAACCTGTCATGTGGATATTTGATTATAATCTAACTAATTATATACAATCATTAACTACTAAAAAATACCTTAGATGTATTCACTTACTGGTGTGACAGATGATTGGCTCATAATATACACACAAAGATGTCGCCTGCTGCATGCTAATGAGCTGATTTGAGTCCGGCGTGATGTCATTGAGTCCAGCGTATATTTAATTCAGAGCTATAGCCACTCCCCCGCCCACCTGCTGCTGATTCCTATGGAAACAAACTGTCACTCAGCAGCAGGTGGGCGGGGAGAGTCAGGAGCTCATAAATATTCATGACTCATCATTATCAGCTGGAGCTATTCAATACAAGATGTTGGCAGATTGACTGGGTCAATTAAAGAAAGTGACCCAGCATTTTGCTAAGTGAATCAGTCACTTATTTATGTCGCCCTTAGTTAGGACACCATAAAACTGGTGACAGGTTCCCTTTAAGTTCTAACCAGCAGCACAGATGGTGTATTCCACCCCCCGCGAACTGGTAGGACCAATGGAATTTTATTGAATAATAAATTGAATAAATGTGAAAAACACACCCACATAACCCTTATAAAGGAGGGGATCATCCTCAGCCCCTTGTGTTTTTTTTTTTTTTTTCCTGTCCTCCCCGACAGTAGGACTGATGGTGATTCCCTTCTGGGAATCCCTGCAGATTTGGTTCCTGCCCCCTCACGCTGTGCTCTGGGGAGTTCAGTTCGGGGCCGGGTCTCTACTTCTCTGAGTTTTATCGTCCCTTACATCTATCGGCTCTGCAGTGTTGGTATTGCTGGTGGAAGTGGCATCGCCAGTGTGACGTCAATTCCACCTGTGTCCTCCGGTCTGAGAATTCTGTTAGCAGCCTGGACCAAGAGAGGATTAGGTCTCTTAACTTGCTTTGTAGGAGAATTTTCTTAAGATTTTGCAAGGCCACTTTTTTGGCTCCTCCCCCTTTGGGCAGAGCTTTTTTCTATCGCCAAGGCAGTCTATTTTAACCTTCCTTGTTTCTGAGCCTCTGAGTGCAGCAGGTGGATTTTTCTTCCCTTGATGTTTCTTCAGATTCCTAGCTTTCTAGTACCTGCTAGATTATTTGGCTTTAGACTCCAGTGTTTCCTGTTAGAGTGTACTTTCGTCCATCTCGGGTATAATTGGATCTGGATTAATCTCAATTTTAATATTAGAAATGTATTTTTTCAAATTTATTTTTTCTCCTCCTAGTATTTCTACTGGCAACGGGTCTGCCAAACGTGAAGTGGCCTCTAGAAAGACCTCGGCAAAAATAAAGCACTTAATGTACTATGATTGTGGCATTCCCTTGGAAGGGTTAGGGACCCATCTGCGGAAAGCCACCTTGATGCCTGGTAGATGGGCCCAATACACGTTTGATCAAATATGTGCTCTAAGAGCTTCCATAAACTCCTTTATAGTCAGTATTGTACCACTTTTATTTAGAATGACCCCCATTTCTTAGCTCTATTGTTTGTATGTATAATGGTGTGCAGCCATCTAATTTTTTTACTCCCTTTTCAAGATGCCTGAGCTGTAGGGTAAAACTGCAGCCTCCAACCCAGGAGCGTACTGTACAAGATATGTACATTTGGGTGAGGGATTACCGCATTTTTCGCCCTATAAGACACACCGGCCCATAAGACGCACCTAGGTTTTTGAGGAGGAAAATAAGAACAATAATATTTTTAACCAAAAGGTGTGCTTTTGGTGGGTTTAGAACTCATGGTGGTCTGTGCATGAAACTACTACGGGGATCTGTGGAGGCAACTGTTTTTGGGGGATCTGTGGAGGCAACTGTTATTGGGGGATCTGTGGATGGCACTGTTATGGGGGGGATCTGAGGGGGCACTGTTATGGGGGATCTGAAGGGGCACTGTTATGTGGTGGGATCTGTGTATGGCACTGTTATGGGGGGTGATCTGTGGATGGCACTGTGATGGGGCGGTGATCTGTGGATGGCACTGTTATGGGGGGTGATCTGTGGATGGCACTGTTATGGAGGGGGATCCGTGGATGGCACTGATGGCACTGCTATATATGTGTCACCCACAGATCCCCCACCCCATAACAGTGCCATCCACATATCCCCCACCTCATAATAGTGGCATCCACAGATCACCCCCCATAACAGTGCCATCCACAGATCACCCCCCATAACAGTGCCATCCACAGATCACCCCCGCATAACAGTGCCATCCACAGATCTCCCCCCATAACAGTGCCATCCACAGATCTCCCCCATAACAGTGGCATCCACAGATGCCCTAATAACCTGTGGGAGGGGCCGGTGTCATGCAAATGCGGCGGGGCCGGTGCGGTCACTGTACTCCGGCCCCACCGCTAACTCATTGCTTTATTGCCTAAACATTTTATAATAATAGCTTTCATTGAAGTTCTGATCCCCAGCCCCATCTGTACTATTTACTAAATGTCCTGTAGCAGGCAGAGCAGGGCGGGCGGCCGGCCGGAACTCACTGCCTACTTCATTCATAAATACCTGAAAGAGTTTGGGGTAATCAGCGCCGGGGCGAAAAATGCTCCAGAGGCTCCAAGGACAAAATATCGCTCTGACTTTGGGCCTCTATGAGGTTCTGGGATTCTAGCCGGTCTAAACCTGCCTTTTGCTCACAATGCTCCCCTCTTGCCTGTAGGCGGCCACCTACACCTCTTTCTAGATGCCTGGTCTCAACATATCCAGGATCCCTGGATTTTGAGAATCATTTCGGATGGTTATTTGATCAATCTCAAATCCATTCCTCCAGACATATTTATGAAGGCAAAAGTACTTCCTCCTATCAAGCAATGGGCACTAGAATCTTACATCCTGGAGTATATCCAGAAAGACACCTTAGAGGAAGTTCCTCTACCAGAACAGGTGGCAGGAATCTACTCCCCAGTATTCTTGGTACCAAAGAGGACAGGAGACTGGAGGATGATTATAGATCTGAGATTTTTCAATCAGTACTTAAAGCGCAAACATTTTCACATGGAAACCATCCAAACTGTGGTGAACATCTTAGCGCAAGGAGAATACCTGGATTTGAAGGATGCGTATCTCCATATTCCCATCCATTCTGCTTCCAGTAGGAGAGATTTTAAAACCTCTTCAGTTTGTAGCCCTCCCGTTTGGTATTTCTTCGGCCCCACACACATTTAGCAAGGTTGTGGTGGCAGTAGTTGCCGCTCTAAGACTTCAGGGGCTAAGCATTGTGCTAGTCTCAAGCGACCCTTTCCCAACATCTGCTGCTAGCTTTATCCTTCCTCCATCAGCTGGGATGGATAATCAATTGGAGCAAATCCAATATTCTCCGAGCAACCTCAGTGAAGTTTCTTGGCTTTTTAGTCCGTTCAGTCAGGAAGACTCTTCAACTCACTCCCGAGAGAAAATCTCGGGTCAGAGAATCTGCTTAGTTCCTTTCTGTCTCCCGAAGGGTAACTTTTTGTTGTCTTATGCGGATGTTGGGACTTATGTCCGATACCGCAGATGCGGTTTCTTGGGTACTTTGGCATCTACAACCTCTTCAAGCAGAGGTTCTTGCCAATTGGAATCACCGGCCCTCAGGATCAACAAGTGTCACTCCCTGTCTTATCCAACCTCACCTAGAGGACGGCAAGTCTCTGATCTAGCCATCTTGAATCATACTTACTACCGACGCATCCCTTGTAGGTTGGGGAGCGCATCTTCTGAACCTGACAGTACATGGTTCTTGGTCTCCTCTGGAGAGGTTGTTAACATCCAATCTCCTAGAGATCCGTGCTATCAAGCTAGCCCTACTCCATTTTGCTCCCCTAATTCTAAGGAAGGCAGTGAAAATTCAATGACTGCTATCCTTTACATCAACAAGCATGGAGGCACTCGATCACAAAATCTCCTCAGAGAGATAGGTTTCATCTTAGATTGCGCAGAGAGGAACCTCACCCATCTTACGGCAGTCCATATTTTAGGATCTCTCAATATGATCGCAGATCGCCTGAGCAGAGGACTCCCCACAGGAGAGTGGGCTCTCCACCCGGACATATTCAAAGAAATTACACTCAAGTGGGGGAGCCAGAGAAAGATCTCACGGCCACGAGGTTCAACAGCAAGTTGGAGAGATTCTGCTCCCTTTACAGGGAGTAAAATCCGGTGGCAATAGATGCCCTGTCAATCCCATGGGGGTTTAGGCTGGCCTATATATTCCCTCCAATTTCCTTGATTCCCAGGGTATTGATGAAGATAAGGCAAGACCAAGCATTTGTTATAGCCATAATCCCGTTTGGCCCAAAAGAGCTTGGTTCACCCAACTCGTTCAGATGAGTCGAGGACAATTCTGGAGGCTTCCCCCAGAGCATGCAATAGTGTTGAGGGACACTCACAGCTGCTCAAAACTTCAAATGTTTAACCTGACAGCCTGGAGGTTGACTAGTCCCTTCCTCAGTTAGAAGTGCTCTCTAGTGCGGTCTTGAGAACTATGTCCCACTCTAGGATAAACTCTACTAACCAAGCTTACGCATAAATCTGGAGAATATTCCAAAGCTGGTGTACCAGGAAGCAAGTGTCCGGTACGGAGCCGTCGGTTTCCACCATTTTAAACTTCTTACAAGATGGGCTGAATAAGAAGCTATCCCCTTCCACCCTGAGGGTACAGACATCAGCTATTTTGGCCTATCTCAATAGGTCCCTAGCTCAAGACCCCCTTACCAAAAGAATCTTGAGGGGAGCCTCAAGATTAAGACCTACAATTATCCATCCAGTTCCCACTTGGGATAATCTTGGTTGTGCTCAATCTCCCCCCTTTGAGCCTATGCAGGACGTGGACATGAAGTATGTTACGACCAAAGTAACTTTCTTCTGGCGATTACATCAGCAAAAAGGATTAGGGAGCTCCAAGCTTTGTCAGCCTACAAGCCATATACCAAATTTCTACCGGACTGAGTCCTCTTAAGATTCTTACCTTCCTTTATCCCTAAGGTACCAACATTCCACAACATTAATCAAGTTATTTCTCTACCGGTTTTACTTCCCCATGCGCCCTCTGAGGAAAATAGAAGCCTGCATTGCCTCAATATTTCGAGATTTCTCCGGATCTACCTTGATCTAAGGAATTCAGGAAGAACAAAAATCTTCTTATTCTTTTTGCAGGGGCCCAGAAGGGTGACAAAGTCTCTAAGCCTTCATCAGTCGATTGGTTAAGGAAGCCATTCGAGAATCTATGGTTTCTCAGAATCTAGAGCCTCCTGAGTTTGTAAGAGCTCACTCGACCAGGTCTGTGTCTACCTCCTTTACAGAAAGAAATTTAGTTCCTCTGGAACATATTTGCAAATCTGCTTCGGGGAGTTCATTACCCACTACAGACTTGACTCCAGAGTGTCTGATTACTCTTCCTTTGGACATTCAGTGTTGTCAGGCATGAGGGCCCTCCCTTATAGGCTTTCTACTTGACAAATCCCCATCTGTGCTGCTGGTTAGGTCGTAAGGGAATCGTTAATTTCTAACGATAATTTGTTTTCCCTTAGTCCTAACAGAGCACACAAATATCCCTCCCTAAAGTTATAATTGCTGTATAATTTATGTTTTTTTACTTTCTTCTTGTACATTACAGAAGGAGCTGAGGGTGATCCCCTCCTTTATATGGTTTATGTGGGTGTGGTTTTCACGTTTATTCAATTTATTATTCAATAAAATTCCATCGGTCCTACCAGTTTGCAGGGGGTGGAATACCCCATCTGTGCTGCTGTTAGGACTAAGGGAAAACTAATTATCATTAGAAATTAATGATTACTTAACATTCCCCATATGTCTACTTTATGTTGGCATCATTTTGTAAATGTCATTTTGTTTTTTTAGGATGTTAAAAGGCTTAGAATTTTATAAGCAATTCTTAAAATTTTTAAGAATTTTCAAAACCCACTTTTTAAGGATCAGTTCAGGTCGGAAGTCACTTTGTGGGGCTTGCATAGTGGAAACCCCCATAAATGAACCCATTGAAGAAACTACACCCCTCAAGTTACTCAAAACTGATTTTACAAACTTTGTTAACCCTTTAGATGTTCCACAAGAATTAAAGGAAAATGGAGATCAAATTTCAAAGTTTTTGGGCATATTTTCCTATTTTAATCCATGTTTTTCTTTGGGTTAACAGCCCAAAAAATTAAATATTTATTACTCTGATTCTGTGGTTTACAGAAACACCCCACATGGGGTTGTAAACTGATGTAAGGGCACACGGCAGGAAACAGAAGAAAAGGAGCACTGTATTGTGTTTGGTGGACTTGTTTTTAGACACTATGTCCCATTTGAAGCCCCCTCTGACGCACCCTACAGTAGAAACTCCCAAAAGTGACCCCATTTTGGAAACTATGGGATAAGGTGACAGATTTATTGGTACTATTTTGGAGTAGATATGATTTTTAGTCGCTTTATATTATGTTTTTTGTGAGGAAAGGTAGCAAAAAATGGCTGTTTTGACACTATTGTTATTTTTTGTTTTTTGCTGCCAATCGTCTTGTGCAGGGGCTCAATATTTGCAGGAAGAGTTGACAATGCCTAATATGTATACTTTTTCTTATTTTTTAAAGTTTTACACAATAATAGCATTTTTGAAACAAAAAAAATGATGTTTTAGTGTCTCCATTGACCGAGAGTCATTTTTTTTTTTGACCGATTGTTTTAGGTAGGGTTTCATTTTTTGCGGGATGAGGTGACGGTTTGATTGGTACTATTTTGGAGGGCATATGCCTTTTTGGTCGTTTGGTGTTGCAATTTTTGTGATGTAAGGTGATAAAAAAATGCTTTTTTTGGGACAGTTTTTTTTTTTTTTGTGTACCTGAGGGGTTAGGTCATGTGATTTTTTTTATAGAGCTGGTTGTTACGGACGCGTCTATACCTAATATGTATACTTTTTTTAATATGACTGTTTTATTAGTACCTTTTTGTGGGACATATGCCTTTTTGATCACTTGGTGTTGCACTTTTTGTGATTTAAGGTGACAAAAATAGAATTTTTTGACACAGTTTTTATTTATTTATTTTTATGGCGTTTATCGGACAAACACAACACTTAACTTCTGTAGAGATGGAATAACAGGAAAACCAGAGACGACCTCACACCAGCTCAGCCAAATCCAAATGAAGCTATCTCCCGCATAGTCAGAAGGGTGGGGTCAGACTATAAAGTGTGAAGTGATGACCCCTGAGCAACAGCTGAGAAAACGGAAAGCGGTCATTAACCCTATCAACACTGAAAAGAGAAAAGAAAAATCAAGGAGGCAGTTAGATTCCTCCACGCTCAGCCAGTCTCTCTGATCTCCTGACTCCAGTCACCTGAGGGACCATGACAGTCCCCCCCCCCTTCTACGGATGACCTCCGGGCACCCAGGACCGACCTTGTCAGGATGGGCTCTGTGAAAAGCCTTCACCAGACGATTTGCATTAATATTGGCTGCTGGAACCTACATCCTCTCCTCTGGTCCATAACCCTTCCAGTGGACGAGATACTAGAGGGATCTACAGAGAACTCGGGAGTCCACAATCCTACTGATTTTAAATTCTAAATTATCGTCCACCATGACAGGAGCAGGAGGCAAGGAGGACGGCTCAACAGGTTCGACACATTTCTTCAACAACGACTTATGAAATATGTTCTGAATTTTCAAAGCCTGAGGTAGTTCAAGACGGAAGGCTACAGGGCTAACAATGACAGTGATCTTATATGGACCAATAAATCTTGGGCCCAAATTCCAAGAAGGTACCTTTAAGCTTAATGTTTCTTGTGAACAACCACACAGAATCACCCACTCTCAGGTCCGGACCATTCATAGGTTTCCTGTCAGCCACATGCTTATACCTGTTGCCCATCTGTTTCAGGCTATTTAGAATTTTCCGCCAAATTGAAGACAAAGAAGGTATTTAGGAAAACCAGAAGTTTGACAACCAGAAAATGTGCCAAACTGCGAATGGAATCCATATGCCCCAAAAAACGACTACTTTCAGTGAACTCCTGTCTACGGTTATTAATTGTAAACTCAGCTAACGACAAGAATAAAGACCACTCCTCCTGATTCTATGAAACACAACATCTCAAGTAAGTTCCAGATTCTGATTAGTGCGCTCCATCTGTCCGTTCGACTGAGGATGAAAAGCCAAAGAAAAGGACAATTGTATCCCCACTCGAGTACAGAACACTTTCCAGAATCTGGAAACAAACTGAGTCCCCCGATCAGACACCACATCAGAGGGAATGCCATGTAGTTTCACAATGTTATCGACAAACACCTGTGCAAGAGTTTTGGCATTAGGTAGAGCAGGCAATGCTATAAAATGCACCATTTTGCTAAACCGATCAACCACCAGGATCACATTTTTTCCAGAAGAATTTGGTAAATCCATGGACAAATGCATCCAAGGCCTGGACAGGATGGTTAGCGGAAGAAGAGATCCATAAGGCCGAGTTTGTGTCACCTTAGCATGAGCAGAGGTACAGCAGGCTGACACATAGTCCTCAACAGACTTACGCAGCCCAGCTACCAAAATCTGTGCGAGATGAGATCTACAGTGGATCTACTCCCAGAGTGTCCAGCCAAGACAGTACAGTGATGTTCCTGAAATACCTTGTGACATAAGTCTGAAGGAACAAACAATTTCCCTGGAGGACAAGAGTCCGGTGCATCCTCTTGGGCCTCCAACACCTTACCCTCAAGATCAGGATATAGGGCAGATATGACTAGGATCTTTAGAATCACCCCCCCCCCCCCCCCCCAGGAAAGCTGCGCAACAAACATCCGCCTTGATATTCTTCACCCCAGGGCGGTAGTTGACAATGAAGTTAAATCTGGTGAAAAACAGCAACCATCTGGCCTTCCTTGGATTCAGTCGTTTAGCGGATTCAAGTTAAGCCAGATTTTTGTAATAAGTAATTACCATGATAGGATGAATTGCTCCTTCTAACCAATGGCGCCATTCTTCAAAAGCCAACTTAATTTCCAGCAATTCCCTATTACCCACGTCATAATTTATTTCAACAGTTGAGAGTTTTTTAGAGAAAAAAGCAGATCGGCGCCATTTACTAGGTGAAGGACTTTGCGACAAAACTGCTCCCACCCCACCTCGGATGCGCCAACCTCTACAATGAATGGGTGAGACACGTCCGGTTGCACCAGAATAGGGGCTGAAGCAAAACATTCCTTCACAGCAGAAAAGGCTTGTAATGCAGCCTCAGACCAAACAGAGAAATCGATCCCCTTTCTAGTCATGTCTGTTAAAGGTTTAACCAGAGTTGAATAGTTCAAGATGAATTTACTGTAGTAGTTGGCTAATCCCAAAAAACGCATATAAGAGATGAGAGCAGGTACCCCAGGAATTGCACTTCCTGAACAGCAAAAACTAATTTTTCAATCTTCGCATACAATTTATTCTCTCTTAGGATCTTTAACACCTGTCTCACATGATCCTGACGAGTCTCTGCAGCGTCCCACTAGTGTATGTGGGCACTGCAAAAGCTTGTTATGTCATATGTGATATCATGCTGTATTTCATTCTTATGTGAAATCCTTGCTACCAGGCTGTTAGGTGCATTACATACATTCCACAGCACCACAGTATATATAGCACAGTACAGGCCTAGTTAAGGGGGTTGGAGTTAGGATTTGGAGGAAGAAGGAGATGGAGTGAGGAGCAAGGGGAAAGGAGAGGACCCCTCTCCTCTCAGCTCCCCCTTGGGCTCCACAGCCCAGAGGAGCCAATTTAGATCTCAGTGTCAAGCCAGGAAAATAGGCAGAGGTGAAATCTGTATTCTACCATCTACTCTTCTGGAGTGTCAAGTGGAATTTGCTATGTTTATTGTGGAAAGAAAAAGGAAGGAGAATAGCCATTATTCTAGGCTCTAGGCGCCTTTGTATTAAGGTGAAGGTTTATTAGCTTCCGGCAGCCTCACCGTGTCGGGATTCGAACCCGTGACCAGCCACATCCCAGGCAGTAGCCCTGCTTACTAGGCTACCATCCTCTCTGGTCATTCCTCCCTAAAACCTATTAGTTAACCTCAGTCTTGCCAAGCCTTGCTCATCACCCTTGATTCCCCACACCTGGTACTTCCCTATATAAGTCCAGCCCCTTGCACTCTAGCTTGCTGATTATTGAGCTCCTGAGCCTTGATCAAGCTTCTCCTCATCTGTTGCTCTTGCTACTGCTGGAAGTCCACTGCTGACCAGGAATTGCCTACCGACTACTCTTCTGCCTTATCCCTACCTACTGAACTGCTACCACCGTTGCCATCTGGATTGTCTGACCACGCTTACTGCCGCCTGCCCTGACCCACCGCCTGCCTACCGACTACTCTTCTGCCTTATCCCTACCTACTGAACTGCTACCACCGTTGCCATCCGGATTGTCTGACCACGCTTACTACCTGCCTGCGGTCCTTGCCACTGGGCTCCACTCCTACCTCCAGCCAGCGGTCCTCTGACACAGGTGAGCCTGTAGGACTGTTACAGAATAATCAACCACACTATGGAGTCCGCAATGGCCACTCTGCGTAAGCAGGTCTCTGAACTTCAAGAATTTGGTACTACATATCAGGAGAAATTTGCCCAGCTCCAAGTCGTAGTCCAAAGCCAACAGAGCGAGATTATTGAACTACAGAGGCAACTCCTGGACGTCCGCGGCACGGCTGCAGACGCCCGCATGCCACTCCCACCAAGATTCGGCGGTGATAGACGTCAGTATCGGGGGTTTCTAAACCAATGCCGCATCTATTTTCAGATGTACCCGGCCCCCTTCACCACCGAGAAGAAGAAGGTGCTATTCATGGTCAATCTCCTGACGGATGAAGCATTAACATGGGCATCACCATACGTGGAGACTAACAGTCAGCTCCTGAACAACCTAAACAACTTCATCACCGCAATGAGCCAAGTCTTCGATGACCCCAACCGCTGTGCGACAGCCGAGGCGCGACTACATAGTCTGCGGCAAGGGAGACGCTCCGTCGCCGAATACACCGCTGAGTTTCGCCGTTGGGTCACGGACACCACCTGGAACCCAGCGGCACAGTGGAGCCAATTCCGGCGAGGCCTGTCCGAATTAATAAAGGACGAACTCGCCAGAGTTGAGGCCCCGGACGATCTGGATGACTTCATTCAGTTATGCATCCGGATAGATCAAAGACTCTCCGAGAGGAAGAGAGAAAGACTCTGGTCCTTGGACCACAGACCCACTTATTCCTTCTCTTCCACCGCCCAGCGCGACCCCCGGTCAGCAACTGAACCTATGCAGGTCGACGCTCTACGTAGGTCTCTATCCACAGCTGAGAAGGAGAGACGGCTGGCCGAAAACCTCTGCTTCTACTGTGGGGAGCCGGGTCATTTTGCCATCAAATGTCCTCATAAGATCCGAAAGACTATTGCCGTCACGGAACTAAAGGAGCAACCACAGACTCCAACCCCACCAGCAGCCCCTGAAAATAACAACACGGCGGCTCATGGATCCCACTTCATCGTCCCCATCCTCATCGAGATTGAGGGGCGACAACTCCCCTGTTCAGCGATGTTAGACTCCGGGGCGGGAGGCAACTTCATGGACCTAACCTTCGCCCGCGAAAAGAATATTCCACTGACAATCAAGGCAGCCCCCATTGACCTGGAAACCGTCGACGGATCCCCACTCTCCTCGGGGCCGGCCACTCACGAGACCACCGAACTACAACTCCTCATAGAACCAGATCACCGTGAAAAGATCCACTTCTCTCTGATCGCCTCCCCGAAGTTCCCAGTGATCTTGGGCATCCCATGGTTGGCCACCCACAACCCCTCGGTGGACTGGGAAACCCGCTGCATACGATTCCCGTCCGAGTTCTGCACGCTAAATTGCTCCCACAAACCCGTCCTTCCACCCGAAGACACCACCATCTCAAAACTATCTGTCAAGGATCTGCTACCCCCTCAATACAGCGAGTTCCAGGATGTCTGCGACAAGAAAAACGCAGACAAGCTGCCACCACACCGACCCTACGACTGCCCTATAGAACTGTTGCCCGGGGCCGAAATACCCTTTGGCAGTATCTACTCCCTCTCAGAGCCTGAACTCAAGGCTCTGAAAGAGTACCTGGACGAGGACCTGAGGAAGGGGTTCATCCGGCCCTCCACCTCTCCCGCGGGAGCCCCCTTTTTCTTCGTAGAGAAAAAAGACTCCTCCCTGCGTCCCTGCATAGACTACAGAAAGCTTAATGACATAACCGTAAAAAACCGGTACCCGCTCCCACTGATTTCCGAACTCCTTGAGAGACTCCGGGAAGCGAAGATCTTCACCAAACTCGACCTTCGAGGGGCCTACAACCTCGTCCGAATCCGCCCTGGGGACGAATGGAAGACCGCCTTCCGGACATGTTATGGTCATTTCGAGTACCTGGTCATGCCTTTCGGACTCTGCAATGCTCCCGCCACCTTCCAGCACTTCATTAACGACGTCCTCAGGGACATGCTGGATCTGTTTGTAGTCGTTTACCTGGACGACATCTTGATCTTCTCTGAAGACCTCGAGCAGCACCGCGAACACGTCCGCAGGGTACTGCAGAGGCTCAGACAGAACTCTCTCTATATCAAGCTAGAGAAATGCGAGTTTGAGCGAACCACCACTCAGTTCCTCGGATACATCATCTCCCCAGAGGGCCTAAGTATGGACCCGGGGAAGGTCCAAGCTGTGATGAACTGGCCCGTTCCGAAAAACGAGAAGGAGATACAAAGATTCATTGGCTTCGCCAACTTCTATCGGAAGTTTATCCGGAACTTCTCCAAGGTCATAGCACCAATCACCCAACTCACCAAGAAGGCAGTCCCCTTCTCCTGGACACCCGAGGCCCAGGAGGCCTTCACCAAGTTGAAACTCCTCTTCACTTCTGCCCCAATCCTAATCCACCCGAACCCCGAGCTCCCATTTACAGTCGAAGTGGATGCATCAGACTCTGCGGTGGGGGCAGTTTTGTCACAACGGACAGGGGAGAGGATGCTATTACACCCGTGCGCATATTTCTCCCGCCAGATGTCCCCCTCTGAGAAGAACTATGACATCGGGAACATGAACTACTGGCGATCAAGGATGCCTTCTCCGAGTGGAGACACCTGCTGGAGGGAGCCACCAACCCCATAATCGTACTAACTGACCACAAGAACCTCGAGTTCATCCGCAGCGCTAAGAGACTCTCAGCCAGACAGGCCAGATGGAGCCTATTCTTTTCCCGCTTCAACTATCTCATCACCTATCGCCCTGGATCAAAAAACGGCAAGGCTGACGCCCTCTCCAGAATGTTTTCCGAGCCCTCACAGAGTAACAAGGGCCAAAATAACATCTTGCCCGAGAGAAGGGTCGTAGGGGCCACCTACTCTAAAGAACTCCTGGGCACAATCAAAGAAGGATATGAAAATGACCCCTTCCTCTCCCACCCCACAGGCAATGTCAGCCTTACGTTTAAGAACGGTCATTGGTTTCATCAGGACCTACAACTATATGTACCAGAAATCGCACGGCTCGAAGTGCTCAAACTCAACCATGACTCCAAGGTGGCCGGCCATTTTGGCACAAGAAAGACCCAGGAGCTTCTCTCCCGCTCCTTCTGGTGGCCAACATACAGGGAGGACATCAAGAGGTACATCTCCTCGTGCACGGTCTGTGCCCGCAATAAGACTCCTCGTTCCTCTCCCGTGGGTCTGTTACAACCTCTCCCGATTCCCTCCCGCCCCTGGGGCTCGATCTCCATGGACTTTGTGGTAGACCTTCCTCCTTCAAAAGGGATGAACACCATCCTGGTCGTGGTCGACCGTCTCACCAAGATGGCCCATTTCATCCCCTACAAAGGCCTACCCACAGCCAAACAGACGGCCGATCTTATTCTCAGAGAGGTCTTCAGGCTGCATGGGATCCCTGGACGACGTGGTCTCCGACCGAGGTGTACAATTTGCCTCAAAGTTCTGGAAGAACTTCTGCCTGGCGCTCGGGGTTAAAGTGAACCTGTCCTCTGCTTTCCACCCTCAGTCAAACGGGCAGACGGAGAGAACTAATCAGACCCTAGAGCAATACCTACGCTGTTTCAGCTCCCACCTGCAGGATGACTGGCTTGATCATCTCCCCACGGCCGAGTTCGCCTACAACAATGCTGAGCACAGCTCAACCAAGCACAGCCCCTTCTTTGCTAACACAGGCTCACACCCGGTGTTCATTCCCCACCTACCCGTTGCCTCCACCCTCCCAGCAGTGGCCGAACGCCTAACAACCCTACAGGAGGCACAAGAGAACATTATAGACAACCTCCAGCTTGCCCAGAGGCGCTTTAAACAGGGAGCAGACAGACGTCGCAAACCCACCCCGGGCTTCCATGTGGGAGACAAGGTATGGCTGTCCACCAGGAACCTCAGATTGAAGGTCCCCTCCAAAAAATTTGCCCAAAGATACATGGGTCCGTTCCGGATCACCGCACAAATCAACGAGGTCACGTTCCGGCTCGACCTTCCGGACTCCATTAGGGTGCACCCTGTCTTCCATTGCTCTCTCCTCAAGCCATACGTGGAGAACACCTTCACAGGCCGCCACTCGCCCCCACCACCACCCGTGAGGGTACAGGGTGAAGAAGAATACGTTGTCGCAAAGATCCTCGACTCCAGGATCCACCGGGGAAGACTACAATACCTAATTGGGTGGGAGGGTTACCCTCCCGAGGATAACTCCTGGGAGCCAGAAGAGAATGTCCACGCCCCCAGACTGGTAAAAGAGTTCCACCAACGGCACCCCGGTAAGCCTGCCCCTGCGGTGCCCGGAGGTCACCTTGGAAGGGGGGGAGTACTGTCGGGATTCGAACCCGTGACCAGCCACATCCCAGGCAGTAGCCCTGCTTACTAGGCTACCATCCTCTCTGGACATTCCTCCCTGAAACCTATTAGTTAACCTCAGTCTTGCCAAGCCTTGCTCATCACCCTTGATTCCCCACACCTGGTACTTCCCTATATAAGTCCAGCCCCTTGCACTCTAGCTTGCTGATTATTGAGCTCCTGAGCCTTGATCAAGCTTCTCCTCATCTGTTGCTCTTGCTACTGCTGGAAGTCCACTGCTGACCAGGAATTGCCTACCGACTACTCTTCTGCCTTATCCCTACCTACTGAACTGCTACCACCGTTGCCATTCGGATTGTCTGACCACGCTTACTGCCGCCTGCCCTGACCCACCGCCTGCCTACCGACTACTCTTCTGCCTTATCCCTACCTACTGAACTGCTACCACCGTTGCCATCCGGATTGTCTGACCACGCTTACTACCTGCCTGCGGTCCTTGCCACTGGGCTCCACTCCTACCTCCAGCCAGCGGTCCTCTGACACAGGTGAGCCTGTAGGACTGTTACACACCATTACTTCAAGGACAGATAGGACATCTGTTTCATCACTTGCGCAGAAGATAAAGATTTTAAGTACCTTTACTGAGACTGAAGCAAGGCAAAGAGCTGAATATCAGTGAGTACACAACTACCTACTATAGCCTGACACATAACTACATGTACAGCCTGTTATTGGGATTTGCCATATCCAACCTGCATGTTCATAAGAGACTGTTTTATAACTGAATGTAAACTGTTATCAAGAACCTGGTTACAGTAAAGTTCTAAGTTGGATTCAAACCCTGCCTCATTCTTCTATCTCCATACTACAACGACTCTCATCATCTTGCACCACCAAGGTGCTGGTGTCACAACATTACCTAAGTCAGGGGCCCAGCCGCATGAGCACTCAGAAACCCAATTACCATCAAGGGCACCTCAATCACAACCTGGCCGGTGTCCCCTGTAATAGAGTGTGCCCCAGAGAATCTAGTGCTGTTCTCCCCTTCACTGAACTGCTGGCCCAGGGAGGCATCTGCTAAATGTGAGTAACCGATGGATTGTTGGACCCTTTGGCCCCACCGTGAACCTCACGCGTTCTCCCCTGCGGACCGGCACGTTGCATCTCCATCTCTGGAGAATAAATTAGTATGTCATGCAGATATACGACAACAAATCTCCCCACCAGATGATGAAAGATGTCATTGATAAAGTGTTGAAAAACCGCTGGAGCATTGGTCAACCCAAAAGGCATGACCAGATTCTCAAAATGAACCTCAGAGGGTATTAAAGTCCGTCTTTCATTCATCCTTTGATCCTTGTCAAATTATATGCCCCCTCAGATCCAATTTAGAGAACACCTTGGTACCGACTATTTGATCAAACAAATCCGGAATCAAAGGAAGGGGGTAAGGATCACAGATGGAAATACAGCTGAGTTCACGGAAATCAAGACATGTTCTAAGGGTACCATCTTTTTTTTTTTTACTGGGGATTTGGATAGTCTGATATGACCATTCGCCAAGATCTCGGTGATATACTCTAGCATTCGGGCTCTGAAAGACTATACAACTGAGATTTGGTCAGTTTAGCTCCAGGAATAGGATTGATGGGACGATCATACTCCCGAAGCGGGGGTAACTCCTGGTTACCACTCTCAGAAAACACATCAGAAAATTCAGAAATGAACGAGGGTACAGTTTTAGTGGTGACCACATAGAAAGACGCTTTGAGACACTCCATGCAAAAATTAAGAATCTGTCTTGCTTGTTAGTCGATGATAGGGTTATGTTTGCTTTACCATGGCAAACCCAAAACCAGTGGAGCAGGCAGACCATTCAACACATAACTTTGAGATAGATTCCTGATGGAAATCACCCACTCTTAAATGGATATTATTTACCAACTGCGACAGGCATTTTTTGGTAAGAGGTGCAGAATCAATAGCAAAGACAGAAATGCTTTTCTCTAGTGCACTAGTAGTCAACCCAGGAATACGACCAAACTGTCCATCAATCAGGTTAACCCCAGCCCCACTTTCGATAAATACCTCAATTTCCACAGCTTGGGACTCTAGCACCATCTCTGCAGACAGGAGAAATCGGGTACTACCAGTAAATGACAAAAGTACGTTTTCTTGCTCTCCACCCACACCACTAATAGTAATTTGGGGATTACGCAATTTTATTTTGTACGGACAAATATTCACGAAATGTCCCTTTTTTCCACAACAAAAACAGACTTCCTTCATATAACCAGAGCTCTTACCAGCAGTCCCAGGAGTGGCTCCCTCCAACTGCATAGGCTCCTCACAAGGCATAACCACAGGTATGTCTTTACCATAAGTGTCAAAGGAAGCCGCCACCTTATTTGACAGTGTGTACTGAGGGTGAGGACCCTTAGATCTCCCCCTCAGGAGCCTATCCAGATGTAAAGCAAGGGACATAGCTGCTTCTAATGACTCAGGTTTTTCATGAAAGGCCAACGCATCTTGCAGCCTCTCAGATAGACCCTGACAGAACTGGCGACAGAGAGCAGGATCATTCCACTCCGTAGCCCATCTTCTAAATTCAGAGCAGTAGATTTCTGTGGAGCGTTCTGAGTGCCGTAAACCATGTGACTTGGTCTCAGCCTGAGACATCTGATCTGGGTCATCATAAATAGGACCCAAGGCTCTAAAATATTAATCTACCGACTGGAGGGATGGTGATCCGGTCGGCAGAGAAAAAGCCCAGGACTGTGCATCATCCTTAAGCAAAGAAATGATCATACCCACACGTTGACACTCATCCCCAGAAGAGTATGGACGCAGCTTAAAGTACAACTTACACAATTCCTTGAACTGAATGAAATTGCCACTACCCCCAGAAAATCTGTGAGGGAAACCTTAGGTTCAGGGAAGGGCTGGTACCCACCATCAGAACCAGCTGTCTGTGGTCTCTGAATCCGCAAGACTGTCGCACGGAGGTCAACTACCTCCAAAGACAGTTCCTGCAGCTGTTCGACCAGTGCAAACATAGGATCCATAGCTGCACTGACCTGAATGAAATGGTGGTTTTTATGGCAGTAGATAATGTCACAATCAGTGTGGGGGGGAAATTCCACACTGAACACAGGAGGGAAGCGTAACAGTAACTGTGATGACCACTAAGCAACAGCTGAGAAAAGGGAAGTGGTCATTAACCCAATCAACACTGAATAAAGAGGAATCAAGGAGGCTGTTAGATTCCTCCACGCTCAGCCAGTCTCTCTGATTTCCTGACACGTCACCTGAGTGACCGTGACAGTGGGTTTCTGTGGGCCATCCACCTAGCACTGCCTCAAAAAAGGAAGAGATTGAGTGCACTGATGCCCAACCACTTATGTTTCAGGATGTGGACATGGGAGGACAACTGCAGGACGTCTCTGATGATAATGATAATGAAACACAGGTTCCAACTGCTGCAGCTTTCTGCAGTGTGCAGACCGGCAAGGAGGGCAGGGGTGAAGACTGGCTGGAAGATGATGTGGAGGATGATAAGATCCTAGACCCCACATGGAATCAAGGTCATGTGAGTGACATGTGCAGTTCAGAAGTCATGGTCAAACAGCGACAGCCTCACAGCAAAAGAGGGAGCAGGGTGCAAAAGCAGGGTGGACATCCCCTAGCCAGTACACCTGCTACTGCCCACCGCACCCAGGGACTGAGCACACCAAAGCCAGCTCCATGAAGTTGCCTGGCGTGTCAGTTCTTCAGACAATGTGCTGACAACAAGACGCAAGTGGTTTGCACGCTGTGCAATCAGAACTTGAAGCGAAGCATAGATGTTCCAAACCTGAACGCCACCTGCATGACCAGGCATCTAAATGCAAAGCACGAACTGCAGTGGAGTACAAACCTGAAAAACCACAAAAAATCTCAGGCCCCTCCTGCTCCTTCTTCAGCTGCGGTCTCGGCCTCTTCCTCACCCTACTGTTGTTCGCCTGTCTGCAATGCAGCATAACTTTGGCCTTCCCGCTCACCGCCTAATATGCAATGTACCCACAAGGTGGAACTCCACCTTGCACATTCTGGAGAGACTCTGCGAGCAGCAGCAGGTGATAGTGGAGTTTCAGCTGCAGCATGCATTGGTGAATCGCTCTGCAGAACATCACCACTTCACCATGAGGGACATGTGTGCCGTGTTGTGCTGTTTCAAGTACTCCACCAACATGGTCAGTGCCGATGTTGCCGTCCTCAGCGTTACTATCCCAATTCTATGTCTCCTTGAAAAAACACTTCAGGTCATAATGGAAGAGGATGTGGCACAGGAGGAAGAGGAGGAGGAAAAATGATAATTTCCATGGTTAACAGGCCAGTGATTCACAAGTGGTTCACAGGGTGGGTACCAACAGAGGCCGGGTACAAAACTGTCCAGCCATCTGTAGGATAAGGAGGAGTATGATGATGATGAGGAGGAACCATGATCACATCAGGGTGGCACCCAAAGCAGCTCATGGGCATCACTGGAGCGTGGCTGGGGACACAGGACACAGACAATACACCTGCCACAAAGGACAGCATGTCGTTGACTCTGGGCAGCCTGGCACACATGTACGACTTCATGTTGAAGTGCCTGCACAATGACTGCCGAGTTGCCCACATTCTAACCAGTGTTGATTACTGGGTGGGAACCCTGCTGGATCCCCGCTACGAGGACAACGTGCCGTCCTTAATTCCGTAATTGGAGCGTGATCAGAAGATGCGCGAGTACAAGTGCACGCTGTTAGATGTGCTGCTGATTGCATTCCCACCTGACAGCGTGGGCTCACCACATGGCGAAGTCAGAAGAGGAGGAAGAAGTTGCCAATGCAGCAGGAGCACCTCAGAAGGGAGGGTTAGCATGGCCGAAATGTGTAAAAGCTTTGTCAGCATGCCACAACAACCAGCACCACCAGCTGATATGGAACATCTTAGCAGGAGGCAGCATTTCAGCAATATGGTGGAACAGTATGTGTGCACACAACTACACTTACTGTAAATCCAATAAACTTCATTTCACTTCTCAAATATCACTGTGTGTGTCTCCTATATGATATATTTAACTGACATTTTTTTATCGTAACAACCAACGATTTATACAGGAAAATCATGACGACTAACAAGGTTGCCCAAACTTTCGCATCCCACTGTATGTCCATGCCCCGCTTATACAAGAGAAACCTCATTTTATATTTAAACCACTATTTTCCTAACCCTAAAATATATATGTATAATATATATATATATATATATATATATATATATATATACTGTGTATATAACATAATATAACATAGCATAATACATAAGGCCAAAAAAAAAACATTTGTCCATCCAGTTCGGCCTATCATCCTGCAAGTTGATCCAGAGGAAGGCAAAAATAAAAAACCTGTACAAGCCAATTTTCCACACTTTAGGGGAATAAAAAATTCCTTCCAGACTCCAATCAGGCAATCAGAATAACTCCCTGGATCAATGACCCCTCTCTAGTAGCTATAGCCTGTAATATTATTACACTCCAGAAATACATCCAGGCCCCTCTTGAATTCCTTTATTGCACTCACCATCACCACCTCCTCAGGCAGAGAGTTCCATAGTCTCACTGCTCTTACCGTAAAGAATGCTCTTCTATATTTGTGTACAAACCTTCTTTCCTCCAGACAGGGTCAGTGCAAGGATTTTAGTCAACACAAGCGAACCTACATTTTGGCGCCCCCCCCCCCCCCCCCCCCCGCGCATCATTTCACATTTCTGCCCCTCATGATTCATGTCCATTTCTTGACCCTCTCCCACCATCATTTCACATTTCTGCCCCTCATAATTCATGTCCATTTCTTGCCTCCCCCCATCATTTCACATTTCTGCCCCTCATGATTCATGTTCATTTCTTGCTAATATCATAGTGCCATCCTCTCCCCCTGCCCCTAATGTGCCAGTATCAAGTGCCTCTCTCCTCCACCTTCATGTGCCAGTATCATGGCTCCAATAGCCCCCCTCCCCCATGGCAGTAAAGTAACAGTCCCTTATAAAAATAAAAATAAACTTTTATACTTACCTCCATGTCAGCGATGCGATGCAGGTCTCTTCCAGCCTCTTGTTCCCACCAGCCTCTAGTGTTTTGGTGCTCGTGTTCTTATTTAGCCTGTCTTTTAGAAAAGTTTATGCTGGGATTCCAACCCATGACCTTCTGTATTAGAGGCAAGACACTCACACAGCTATGAGAGCTGTATAGCCAGTTACTTAAAAAAATGAAAATAAAAAAATATATATATATATATATATATATATATATATATAAGACTTCTACTGTAGATAACTTTGATACCTAATGTATACCTATACACATGACAGCTGCCCCAGTATACTGTGTATGGATGTAGCAGAGCTGGGTGTGTTGGGGCAGCTGTCATGTGTATGGATGTACACTAGGTATCAAAGTTACCTACAGTAGATGTCTTATATTATTATTATTTTTTTTATTTTTTTTAAGTAACTGGCTATACAGCTCTTGCCTCTGATGTGAAAGGTTGCGAGTTCAAATCCTAGGAAAAACTTTTCTGAAAGACATGTTAAATGAGATTTAAATACACCAGGGTCTCGTGGCTGTGTGCCGCTCGCTCTGTGACTGTGACTGAGACAGTGAGGGCTTAGGGAAGGGAGGGGGGGGGGGGGGGCGGCCGGGCTGCGCGGCACATAGGCTCAGCAGGGCAAGTGTAAGTTAGCAAGTTAATTGTTTGCCACCCCGCCTTCTCTGCACCCTCAAGCAGCCGCTTGGGCTGCCTTATGATAGAGCCGACCCTGCCTCCAGATGCAGAGGATGTCCCTTTGTCACAATCACAGTCCTGGGGATAAATAAATAATGGAATAGATCTCTGTACTGACCCCTGATATTTTTATACATAGTAATTAGATCTCCCCTTAGTCGTCTTTTTTATAGTTCAGGACTGCCGCACGCAGGATTGCGTCGTGGCGGCGGCCCTGTTGTTCCTCCTAGATGCGCCGATGCGTCTTTCGGGCAGAGCCGGCCTGCACATGAGCAGTGCGGGCCGGGAATCGTTACATCAGAAGTTCGTCACCAGCCAGCATGCTAGCCAATGATCAGCGCTGGCAGGTTGGTGACTTTTAAAAAATTGAATCAGAAGCCAGAGCACCTTATATTTGTAAATATAAGGTGTTAAATGGCTTCTGTGCTCCTCTGCTGGTCCTTTTCGTCGGTTGGTCCCAGCAGAGGAGCACACATCACTGTGAGTACACCAAACACTACACTTAGCCCCCAGATCACCCCCCATCACCCCAATTAACCCCTTGATCACCCCTATCAATCACTAGTGAAAGGGAAAAAAGTGATCAGTGTAAACTGTCACTTTTTTTTCCCACTAGTATTGATGGTTAGGTTTTAGGTTAGTTTAGGCCCCTTTGTTAGGTAGTTAGCGTCGGTTAGCGCCCAGCCCACCGCACCACAGTCACTGATTCGCTGATTAGCGTATCACTAATCAGCATTGGTACTTTTATAGTATCTGTAAGTGATCAGAACTGATCACAGTCAGATCTATAATAGTATTAGTGTCACCTTAGTTCGCCCTTCACCCAAAACGCAGTGTTTGCCTGATCAGGCCTGATCGGTCGCACACACGTGCGTTCACCCACGTCCGCCTAGCCTCAGTGACAACATTTTTTATTTAATTTTTATCACTGCACAATCACTTTGCAAGCGCTGCGGCGATAAAAAAAACTGTTTTGATATTTTTTATCAATCGCAGTGGATTCCGGTACTACGCTAGCCTCCAATTTGTAAGACAGGCTTGCTTTTTTTCTTGGGTAGTCTCAGGGAATACCCCCTAAAATTAGTTGATCAAATGGCAAGTAAGGGGTATTCTTCTGAAGAGGCCTACAGGCTTCTGACCCAGTCGGGTGAGGAATGGGAACCCTCATCTGACAAATTCAGCGGGTCAGAATACGAACCTGTAAAAAGCAGTGGCAGTCTGACCCAAAGTTTGGATGATGAGGTTGGGGTCCCTGATACCATCAGGCGTACCCGGCTCCATGTTGCTAGACCACAGGTTGCGCAGGATCCGCTTCAAGGGCAGCAGAGTGGGGCAGCGCAGCCCATCCTGGACCTAGTACCAGCTGTCATGGTCTTACCTTCGTTTGACATGTGCTGGCGGCCATCTTGGTTTCTGGGTTTCTTGTAGCCTCCCACCCTGCGGCTTCTCCTTCCCACTGGGAGGAGCTGGATGCCTAGCTCATATATATAGAAGGTCTGTGGCTTCAGTTCCTTGCTTGGTCCTCCTGTGTTCACATGCTTCTAAGACTGCTGCTGCTTCTGGTTCCTGATCCTGGCCTCGTCTGACTACCCCGTTGGTTCCTGATCCTGGCTTCGTCTGACTACCCCGTTGGTTCCTGATCCTGGCTTCGTCTGACTACCCCGTTGGTTCCTGATCCTGGCTTCGTCTGACCACCCTCCTGGTTCCTGACCTCTGTCTACGCAAGACCCTGCTTCGGTTTAGCCATCCGTTTGGACTTTTGCTACGGCTTGATTTCCAATAAAGCCTTCTTATTTCCACTCATCTCTGTTGTACGTCTGGTTCATGGTTCCATGACATTAGGACCAAGCCATGAATTCTGACGGTACAGGGCCATCCTCGCTACCTACGCTGGTTGCCAGACTTGATCAGCAGGATCACCTGTTGGGTCGGTTCGCTGTGGCGTTGCAAACCCTGCTTGAACGCACGGCTCATTTAGCTTCCGTTGCCGATGGGTCGGTTGTCGCTCCTGGGCCCGCTCCTACTGCCGCCCCGGTTGTTGCGCCAGAGTCTACCCCGACACCTGTTGCTGCGCCTGCGGTGTTTCGGGGTATGACCGGTTCTGCCCCCCTTCCACAGCGCTTTGGGGGAGAGCCAACTCAGTGCCGAGGTTTCCTTAACCAGGTGGGCATTTATTTCGAGTTGCTGCCACATGCCTTTCCTACTGAGAGATCAAAGGTGGGCTTCTTGATCTCGCTGCTCTCGGACAAGGCCTTGGCCTGGGCCAGCCCTTTATGGGAGAACAACAATCCGGTGGTTGCCGAGTTTTCCGGTTTTGTTGCTTCTCTTCGGAAGGTATTCGATGTGCCGGCTTGTGCTGCCTCTGCTGCGAAGCTCCTTATGTCCATCAGACAGGGTTCACGATCCGTAGCTGAATACGCCATTGAGTTTCGTACCCTGGCAGCAGAGGTGGGCTGGAATAATGAGGCTCTGGTCGCTGCTTTCTCTCATGGTCTCTCGGATGCCTTGAAGGATGAGGTTGCAGCTAAGGACCTACCAGTGGAGCTCGAGTCTCTTATTTCTTTCCTGATTTTGATTGACACCAGACTCAGGGAGAGACCTTCCTTTAAGGAGAGCCTGCGGAGGTCTCCTAACAGATTGGCGCCTACGTTTGCTGTCCCACCCGTGCCTCCCTCTCCTCCCACGCCTCCTGGGGATGACTTGTCTGGGGGTGAACCCATGCAGCGGGGGTTTGCTCGCCTGTCCGAGGGGGAGAGGGCACTCCGGAGACGCGAGGGCCGATGCATGTACTGTGGTCTCGGTGGGCATTTTCGGTTGGCATGTCCGAACCGTCCAGGGAGAACGCTCGCACCTGAGGTCCAGTCGGGGGCAGATCTTGGGTGGAGTCTCCTCGTCCCCGGTTTCCCGTGTTGACAAACCACTGATCACGGTTGTCCTCTCCTGGGTCGGGGGCTCGGTGACGACCCAGGCGTTGGTGGACTCTGGTGCTGGTGGTTTGTTCATTGATAGAGTGTTCGTTGCCGCCAATTCCATTCCTCTGCAGCCTCGAGGTTCCCCACTGGCTCTTGAGGCGATAGACGGCAGACCCCTTCTGCCGCCACACGTGACTCATGAGACCCTTCCAGTGGGGATAGCCATTGGTGCCGTTCACAGAGAGTCGGTCTGTCTCCAGGTTATTTCGTCTCCACACTACACTGTGGTCTTGGGGTACCCCTGGCTCCAGAAGCATAATCCGACTTTCGATTGGAGATCGGTCGAGATCCTCTCGTGGTCACCGCAGTGTGGGGTTAGTTGCATCCATGGGCCTGTCAAGTTGCTGTGTACTTCCTCGGACTCTCTGTTGCCTCCTGAATACGAAGAGTACCGGGATGTATTCGATAAGGTGCGCGCGGTTGCCCTACCTCCGCACCGCCCATACGATTGTGCCATAGAGTTACAATCCGGTGCCGTTCCTCCTCGTGGCAAAGTCTATCCACTGTCGGTAGCGGAGAATGAGGCCATGGAGGAGTACGTGAGGGAGGCGCTTTCACGCGGACACATTCGCAAATCCTCGTCCCCGGCAGGGGCTGGATTTTTCTTTGTGAAAAAGAAGGGCGGTGAGTTGAGGCCTTGCATCGATTACAGGGGTCTCAATCGCATCACGATCAAGAACGCTTACCCGATACCCTTGATTTCCGAGCTGTTCGATCGCCTCAAAGGGGCCACGGTCTTTACCAAACTCGACCTGAGGGCGGCATATAACCTGGTAAGGATCAAGGCGGGCGATGAGTGGAAGACCGCGTTTAACACCAGGACCGGTCATTATGAATCCTTGGTTATGCCCTTTGGGTTGTGCAATGCGCCCGCAGTCTTCCAGGAATTCATCAACTATGTTTTCCGTGACCTGTTGCAGCAGTGTGTGGTGGTCTATTTGGATGACATCTTGGTATATTCTGAATCCATGGAGGCCCACATTATGGATGTCAGACGAGTGTTGCAACGGTTACGAGAGAACAGGCTGTTCGGTAAGCTTGAGAAATGCGAATTTCACCGATCCCAGGTAACCTTCTTAGGTTACATCATTTCCGCTGAGGGGTTCTCCATGGATCCTGAGAAGGTTTCGGCTGTCTTACAGTGGCCCCAGCCCAGTGGTCTCCGTGCCCTGCAGCGCTTTTTGGGCTTCGCCAATTATTATCGGAAGTTCATCAGGGACTTTTCCATGCTAGCCAAGCCTCTCACGGATCTGACCAGGAAGGGCAGTAATTTCCAGGTCTGGCCGCCCGAGGCCATCCGAGCTTTTGAGGCTCTAAAGTCAGCCTTTGTGTCGGCTCCGATTCTGTCGCATCCCAACCCTGGGTTGCCCTTTGTCCTCGAGGTGGACGCGTCTGAGACGGGAGTAGGCGCCCTTCTGTCTCAGCGTAGAACACCAGAGGGTCCTCTGCTTCCCTGTGGGTTTTACTCCCGGAAACTGTCTTCCGCGGAGTGCAACTATCAGATTGGTGACAGGGAGTTATTGGCCATCGTGCAGGCCCTTAAAGAATGGAGGCACTTGCTCGAGGGCTCGGTGGTTCCGGTTCTCATCCTGACGGACCACAAGAATCTGACCTACCTTTCTGAGGCCAAGAGATTGACACCACGTCAGGCCAGATGGGCTCTGTTCTTGTCACGTTTTAATTACGTGGTCTCCTACCTACCCGGTTCCAAGAACATCAGAGCGGATGCCTTATCACGGCAGTACTCCGAGCTGTCCGGGGAGGAGTCGATTCCGACTTCGGTCATACCTCCGAATCAGATCCTGGCCGCCATTCGCACCAGCCTGACCTCTCCCCTGGGTGAGCAGATTTTGGCGGCTCAATCTGGTGCTCCCTCTGGGAGACCCAACGGCAGGTGTTTTGTGCCTGAGGAGTTGCGCACTCGGTTGTTGCGAACCTACCATAACTCCAAGGCCGCGGGGCATCCTGGAAAGAACCAGCTGTCCTGGGCTGTTTCACGTCTGTTCTGGTGGCCTTCTCTACGTTCCGACATCACCGCATATGTAGCGGCATGCTCCGTTTGTGCCCAGAGTAAGTCCCCTCGGCACCTTCTGTTGGGCCTTTTGCAACTCATAGCCACCGGGGAGCGCCCATGGTCACACCTGGGGATAGATTTCATTGTGGACCTCCCTGCATCCCGAGGCCATACGGTCATTCTCATGATTGTGGACCGGTTTTCCAAAATGTGCCACTGTGTTCCTCTCAAGAAGTTACCCTCTGCACAAGAGTTGGCCACGATTTTCGCCAGGGAGGTCTTCCGGTTGCACGGTTTGCCCAAGGAGATTGTGTCGGATCGGGGGAGTCAGTTTGTGTCCAGGTTCTGGCGCGCCTTTTGCTCCCAGTTGGGGATTCATCTCTCTTTCTCCTCGGCCTACCACCCTCAGTCCAATGGGGCCGCAGAACGATCTAATCAGGCCTTGGAGCAATTCCTTCGTTGCTATGTCTCCGATCACCAAGACAATTGGGTTGACCTCCTGCCTTGGGCTGAGTTTGCCAGGAACACGGCGGTGAACTCTTCCTCTGGGACGTCTCCCTTCATGGCCAATTATGGGTTCCAACCTGCCGTGTTACCGGAGGTATTCTCTCCCCAGGATACTCCGGCTGTGGAGGATCACCTTTCCGTCCTACGTGCTTCTTGGGTACAGATCCAGAGGTCCCTTGAGGTCTCTGCGCAGCGCCAGAGACTCCAGGCTGATCGCAGACGAGCGCCCGCTCCTTCCTACCAGGTCGGAGACCGTGTATGGTTGTCCACCCGCAACCTCAACCTTCGAGTGCCCACTCCCAAGCTGGCGCCTCGCTTTGTTGGTCCCTTCCGAGTGCTTCGCAGGGTAAACCCGGTAGCCTATGCCCTTGCGCTTCCTCCTGGCATGCGGATCTCCAACGTGTTTCATGTCTCCCTGTTGAAGCCGTTGGTGTGTAATCATTTCACTTCCTCGGTTCCTCGGCCCCGTCCGGTCCAAGTGGGCAATCGTGAGGAATATGAGGTGAGCAATATCCTGGACTCACGCCTGGTCCGCGGTCGGTTGCAGTTTTTGGTCCATTGGCGTGGTTATGGTCCAGAGGAGCGTTCCTGGGTTCCCTCCGCAGATGTCCATGCTCCTGCTTTGCTCCGAGCCTTCCACGCACGCTTCCCTCAGAAACCGTTCCTTACTCCGCGGAGGAGGGGCCCTTGAGGGGGAGGTACTGTCATGGTCTTACCTTCGTTTGACATGTGCTGGCGGCCATTTTGGTTTCTGGGTTTCTTGTAGCCTCCCACCCTGCGGCTTCTCCTTCCCACTGGGAGGAGCTGGATGCCTAGCTCATATATATAGAAGGTCTGTGGCTTCAGTTCCTTGCTTGGTCCTCCTGTGTTCACATGCTTCTAAGACTGCTGCTGCTTCTGGTTCCTGATCCTGGCCTCGTCTGACTACCCCGTTGGTTCCTGATCCTGGCTTCATCTGACTACCCCGTTGGTTCCTGATCCTGGCTTCGTCTGACTACCCCGTTGGTTCCTGATCCTGGCTTCGTCTGACCACCCTCCTGGTTCCTGACCTCTGTCTACGCAAGACCCTGCTTCGGTTTAGCCATCCGTTTGGACTTTTGCTACGGCTTGATTTCCAATAAAGCCTTCTTATTTCCACTCATCTCTGTTGTACGTCTGGTTCATGGTTCCATGACACCAGCACTGCTGTAGAACATGGTGAAGTGGCGAGCATCAGAAGGGCAGTTGAAGCTGGTACGGTGGCACGTGCATTAGTTCCCCGGTCGCAGCCACCGCACAGACAGGCCCGTAGAGCCCCTAGAGTCCCTGAGATTCTGGCAAACCCTGATTGGCAGCTCCCAACTTCAGCCGCTCCAGTAGTTACCCCTTTCACCGCCCAGTCTGGAGTTCGGGTTGAAACAGCTCAGATCGGATCGGCACTGGTTTTTTTTTTTTAGCTGTTCTTGACTGCGGAGCTCTTGGACTTAGTCGTGGCAGAAACAAACCGGTATGCCACTCAATTTATAACCGCCAACCCGGGAAGCTTTTATGCCCAGTATTTCCGGTGGACACCCGTCCAAGTTTCCAAATTAAAAACTTTTCTGGGCCTTCTCCTCAACATGGGCCTGACAAAAAAGCATGAATTGCGGTCATGTTAGTCCATGAACCCAATTTATCACATGCCCATGTTCTCTGCTGCCATGTCCAGGACACGATTTGAGACCAACCTGCGTTTCCTGCACTTTAGTGACAACAGCACCTCTCGTCCCAGAGGCCACCCAGCTTTTGACCGGCTCCACAAAATTCGGCCCCTCATAGACCACTTTAACACCAAATTTGCAGATTTGTATACCCCTGAGCAAAACATCTGCATAGACGAGTCCCTTATACATTTTACCGGGCGCCTTGGCTTCAAACAATACATCTCAAGCAAGAGCGCCCGGTATGGGGTCAAATTGTATAAGCTCTGTGAAAAGGCCACAGGCTATACGCACAACTTTCGAGTCTATGAGGGTAAAGATCAGACCCTGGAGCTGGTTGGTTGCCCTGACTACCTGGGGAGCAGTGGGAAGACAGTCTGGGACTTGGTGTCACCCTTATTTCGCAAGGGGTACCATCTTTATGTGGACAATTTTTACACAAGTGTGCCCCTCTTCAGGCATTTGTTTTTAGAACAGATTGGCTGCTGTGGCACCGCGCAACCTAGTCGCCGGGGCTTCCCCCAACGGCTCAATACCACCTGTCTTGCAAGGTGGGAGAGGGCTGCCTTGTGTAACAAAGAACTACTCGCGGTGAAATGGAGGGACAAGCGTGACATTTACATGCTCTCCTCCATTCACATAGACACGACAATCGAATTTGAACGAGCAACTGGAGTAATTGAAAAGCCCCTCTGTGTCCACAACTATAATTCGCTCATGGGAGGGGTGGACTTCAATGACCAGATGTTGGCCCCTTATTTACTTTCCCGCAGAACCAGACGCTGGTATAAGAAGGTGTCTGTATATTTAATTCAATTGGCACTGTATAATAATTTTGTTCTCTACAGTAAGGCTGGGAGAACAAGATCCTTCCTAAAATTTCAGGAAGAGATAATCGAGAACCTCGTGTATCCAGGAGGTTCCGTGGCTCCAACCACCAGTGTAGTGAGCCGTCTACACGAGCGACATTTCCCCAATGTCGTTGCTGGTACCTCAAACCAACCGCCACCCCGAAAAAAATGTCTGTAGCAGGAGTGGAATAACGCATGACACCCGCTATTTCTGTCATGACTGCCCTGACCACCCTGCCCTATGCTTAGGGGAGTGTTTCCGGAAGTACCACACACAGGTACACTATTAGCATAGGGATTGCGTCACACAGGACAGGCACACAGGGCTCTTAGGGCCCTTTTACTCACAGCTGTTGCAAACCTCTCCTTTCACCTGGGACAAAGTGCATAATGTACTTCGCCACATCTCTGGGCGATTTGCGCTCTGCACATTGTCCCATGGGGAAGGAGAGGTTTGTCCTATAAAGGTAAAAAAAATAAAAAATTACACGTAAGTGAAAAAGTTAATGTTCCAAAAGTTCAATAAAGTTTTTTAAAGTTAATGTTCTGTTTCAAATGTTATCTAAAGTTAATCAATTTATTGCGTTGCGGCCTGTTTTTTTGTTTTTTTTACCTTCTAGGTGGACCAACCGATCGACCAGCTGCATCACTGATGTGCATTCTGACAGAAGCATTGCGCTGCTGTCAGATTACACAAAAGTCGGTGTATGCGGCGCTGCAAAGCGAGATTTCTCCTATGCAGTAAAAAAGATAAGTTTGCCGAGGCTTATGAGCTGAGGGGTGGTGTTCATATGCTTTGGCAAACACTTTGTATATAAAAAAATAAAAATAGAAATTCCGGCAATGATTTATTCATCCACATCGATTGATGTGAATGGAGAAATCGGGTTTGCCAGGGCATACAAGCTGAGTGGGTTTGGATGTTGGGCGGAGCTCCTATGTCCTGGCAGACGCCTTTCCCCTCCTTTTTCTTTGCACTTTTTTGGCAGAGATTTTTTCATCCACAATGATCAATGCGAATGAAGAAATCTGTGCCGTTCAATTTTTCTTTCAGCACGGAGGCTGAACAGAATAAAAAAAAAATCTCATTACCCGTATGCTCAATATAAGGAGAATAGCAGAAACTCCTAATGCTGGCCATACATGTAATGATTGTGGAGACCCTCAAATGCCAGGGCAGTACGAACACCCCACAAATGACCCCATTTTGGAAAGAAGACACCCCAAGGTATTTGCTGAGGGGCATATTGAGTCCATGAAAGATTGAAATTTTTGTCCCAAGTTAGTGGAAAGGGAGACTTTGTGAGAAAAAAAAAAATCAAATTCCGCTAACTTGCGCAAAAAAAAAAGAATCTTCTATGAACACGCCTTGCCCCTCACGGAATAACTTGGGGTGTCTTCTTTCCAAAATGGGGTCACATGTGGGGTATTTATACTGCCCTGGCATTTTAGGGGCCCTAAAGCGTGAGAAGAAGTCTGGAATCCAAATGTCTAAAAATGCCCTCCTAAAAGGTACTCATTGGAATTTGGGGTCCTTTGCGCACCTAGGCTGCAAAAAAGTGTCACACATGTAGTATTGCCGTACTCAGGAGAAGTAGGGCAATGTGTTTTGGGGTGTATATTTACATATACTCATGCTGGGTGAGAGAAATAGCTCTGTCAAATGACAAAATGGAAAAAGTTGACTTTTACAGAAACATTTCTCTCACCCAGTATGGGTATATGTAAAAATACACCCCAAAACAAATTGTTCTACTTCTTCTGAGTACGGCGATACCACATGTGTGATGCTTTTTTGCAGCCTAGGTGCGCAAAGGGGCCCAAATTCTAAAGAGTACCTTTAGGATTTCACAGGGCATTTTTTACGCATTTGGATTTCAAACTACTTCTCACGCTTTAGGTCCTCTAAAATGCCAAAACAGTATAAATACCCCACAAGTGACCCTATTTTGGAAAGAAGACACCCCAAGGTATTTTGAGAGGGGCATGATGAGTTAATGTAAAATTTTTATTTTTTGTCACAAGTTAGTGAAATATGAGACTTTGTAAGAAAAAAATATATATAATTTTCCGCTAACTTGTGCCAAAAAAATAATATTCTAGGAACTCGCCATGCCCCTCACGGGATACCTTGGGGTGTCTTCTTTCCAAAATGGGGTCACTTGTGGGGTATTTATACTGCCCTGGCATTTTAGGGGCCCTTAAGCGTGAGAAGTAGTTTGGAATCCAAATGTGTAAAAAATGCCCTGTGAAATCCTAAAGGTGCTCTTTAGAATTTGGGCCCCTTTGCACACCTAGGCTGCAAAAAAGTGTCACACAAGTGGTATCGCCGTATTAAGAAGAAGTAGGGTAATGTATTTTGGGGTGTATTTTTACATATGTAACCATGCTGGGTGAGAGAAATATCTCTGTCAAATGACAACTTTGTATAAAAAAATGGGAAAAGTTGTCTTTTAGAGAGATATCTCACCCAGCATGTTGGGATGCAGAGTTTAGGAGGGTAAAGTTTTAGGCAGTGAATAGCGGACAATAGCTCAAATATACGAGCATATAGATGAGGTGACACAGTAGGCAATAGATTTAGGATGAATATAGGATAAGAGGAGTAACGGTTGGGAAGGAGGAGGTGTATGTTAAGCAGCAGAGGCTGCGGCAACATCAAGCAGAATCAAAATAAATAAATCACATCATCGATCTATAGTGATCAGGGTAATGTTTCAAAAAAATATATAGGAGTGCGCCCCCCACCCTTTTTCCATCCCCCCTCCCTCCCAACTCCCCCTTCTTTCCTTTATATAAAAAATACAAATAATATAAGAGATTGAAGTAGCAAATCCTATATAATAACAAGCCAGCTATAACTGTGGTATACGCAATATACAGCAAATAGCGTATAATATAAATACTAAGATTGAGCAGTCCTGCATCACTGATAGTTTTAAAGTCTATAGTATAATTGTTGATATAAGTGAAAAAATAGGACAATTTATATTAAATTACACAATAAAAGTGAAGTTTTAATTTAAGAAACAGTACATGATCCAAAAACGTCAATAGGTCCTTAGTGACCACCAGTTAGTAATTTAAAACACTAAAACGTTGACATGTACTGTGAGATCAAAGGTTTAAAATAATTGAAAACTCTACAGCACCCCGCCCCCTTAACAGCGAATGACACAGTGCCCGCCTCTTTAACAGTGACCTCCACAGTGACCTGCCCCTTAACAGTGACCTCCATAGTGCCAGCCTCTTTAACAGTGACCTCCATAGCAGCCTTCCCCCTTAACAGTAAAATCCTCAGTGAACGCCCTTTTAATATGGACCTCCACAGCAACTGCCCCTTTAATAGTGGCCCCTGCCCCTGAACAGTGACCTCCACAGTGCCTGTCCCTTTACCAGAGACCTCCACAGCAGCCTGTCCCCTTAACAGTAATGTCCACGTGAACTCCCCTTTAACAGTGACCTCCACAGTTCCCGGCCCTTTAACAGTGACCTCCACAGCAGCTGCTCCTTTAATACTGCCCCTGCCCCTTCAAAAATGTCCTCCACAGTGCCCACCTCTTTAAAAGTGACCTCTACAGCGGCCTGCTTCTTTAACAGTAATATCCAAAGTGCCTGCCCCTTTAACGAAGACCTCCACAGCAGCTGTCCCTTTAATAGTGGCCCCTTACCCTTAAAAGTTACCTCCATAGCACCCTGCCCCTTTAAGCCTAGGGCTACATGACAACATGCGTTGCGCGACAAATAGTCGTACCAATGTGGCACAATTTTTTTTATAATGATAGGCTATGAAGTCGCACTGCAACATGTGACATGTGACAGTCGCAGCAACTGCGACCCAACAGTCACAAAAAATCCATCCAAGATGAATGCATGTACCAGTGTAGTTGTGCCCTATGTGTTGTGCGACTTATTATCGTTGTGTAGCCTAAAGCTGACCTACCTGTTATGGAAACCTAGAGTAAAACTGTGTGTATGTGTAGACTAAGACCTGTGAGCTTCTATTGGCTGATAAGAGACATGTGACCGTGTGTCTGGCAGAAGAGAAAGACTTGCAGGCTTGAATTGGCTGATGTAGGTCATTTTTTGGAAATATCTCAGGAACAGTACGTCCTAGAGAGCCGAGACCTGGTCTAAAACCTTCCCGGACACTTAATATATCTGTGTGCAAAATTTGGTGAAGATCGGTTCAGTCGTTTGGTCCCGCATAAAGAGCAGACAGACAGAAACTCATCTTTATATACAGTTGCAAGAAAAAGTATGTGAACCCTTTGGAATGATATGGATTTCTGCACAAATTGGTCATAAAATGTGATCTGATCTTCATCTAAGTCACAACTATAGACAATCACAGTCTGCTTAAACTAATAACCCACAAAGAATTAAATGCTACCATGTTTTTATTGAACACACCATGTAAACATTCACAGTGCAGGTAGAAAAGGTATGTGAACCCATAGACTAATGACATCTCCAAGAGCTAATTGGAGTGAGGTGTCAGCCAACTGGAGTCCAATCAATGAAATGAGATTGGAGGTGTTGGTTACAGCTGCCCTGCCCTGTAAAAAACACATACCAGTTCTGGGTTTGCTTTTCACAAGAAGCATTGACTGATGTGAATGATGCCTCGCACAAAAGAGCTCTCAGAAGAACAACGATTAAGAATTGTTGACTTGCATAAAGCTGGAAAGGGTTATAAAAGTATCTCCAAAAGCCTTGCTGTTCATCAGTCCATGGTAAGACAAATTGTCTATAAATGGAGAAAGTTCAGCACTCCTGCTACTCTCCCTAGGGTTGGCCGTCCTGTAAAGATGACTGCAAGAGCACAGCGCAGACTGCTCAATGATGTGAAGAAGAATCCTAGAGTGTCAGCTAAAGACATACAAAAGTCTCTGGCATACGCTAACATCCCTGTTAGCGAATCTACGATGCGTAAAACACTAAACAAGAATGGATTTCATAGGAGGATACCACAGAGGAAGCCACTGCTGTCCAAAAAAAACATTGCTGCATGTTTACAGTTTGCACAAGAGCACCTGGATGTTCCACAGCAGTACTGGCAAAATATTCTGTGGACAGATGAAACCAAAGTTGACTTGTTTGGAAGAAACACATAACACTATGTGTGGAGAAAAAGAGGCACAGCACACCAACATCAAAACCTCATCCCAACTGTGAAGTATGTTGGTGGGAGCATCATGGTTTGGGGCTGCTTTGCTGCGTCAGGGCCTGGATGGATTGCTATCATCGAAGGAAAAATGAATTCCCAAGTTTATCAAGACATTTTGCAGGAGAACTTAAGGCCATCTGTCCACCAGCTAAAGCTCAACAGAAGATGGATGTTGCAACAGGACAATGACCCAAAGTATAGAAGCAAATCAACAACAGAATGGCTTAAACAGAAGAAAATACACCTTCTGGAGTGGGCCAGTCAGAGTCCTGACCTCAACCCGATTGAGATGCTGTGGCATGACCTCAAGAAAGCGATTCACACCAGACAGCCCAAGAATATTGCTGAACGGAAACAGTTCTGTAAAGAGGAATGATCAAGAATTACTCCTGGCCGTTGTGCACGTCTGATCTGCAACCTCAGGAAATGTTTGTTGGAGTTATTGCTGCCAAAGGAGGTTCAACCAGTTATTAAATCCAAGGGAAAGGTTCACCTACTTTTTCCAACTGCACTGTGAATGTTTACATGGTGTGTTAAATAAAAACATGGTAATATTTAATTATTTGTGTGTTATTAGTTTAAGCAGACTGTGATTGTCTATTGTTGTGACTTAGATGAAGATCAGATCACATTTTATTACCAGTTTGTGCAGAAATCCATATAATTCCAAAGGGTTCACATACTTTTTCTTGCAACTGTATGTATATAAGATACTAGCAGAAGGACTCAGGTTTGCATGTGTGGGTATATTTAATTTTATTCATTAATGTTTCTATGTGTCGTTAAAAGATATAGACAGTATTCCCCATAACAGTGACCTCTACAGCACCCTGCCCCTTTAACAGTGAACTTCACAGTTCCCCACCCCTTAACACTAACCCCCCACAGTGTTCTGCCAATTTAAAATGGGACCTCCACAGCAGCCCATCCCCTTAACTTTGACTTTCAAAGCAGCCAGCCCCTTTAACAGTGAGTTTCACAGCACCCTACTCCCTTAACAGTGAACGATACAGTGCCTGCCCCTTTAACAGCGACCTCCACAATGTCCGCCCCTTTAACAGTGACCTCCACAGCGCCCTGCCCCTTTAACAGTAACATCTACAGTTCCCACCTCTTTAACACTGACCTCCACAGTGCCCACCTTTTTAACAGTGACCGTGAAAGTGTTTGCCCCTTTAACAGTGACCTCCACAGTGCTGGCCCCTTTAACAGTGACCACCACAGTGCCGACCCCTTTAACAGTAACCTCAACAGTGTCTGCTTTGTTAACAGTGACCTCCACAATGCACGCCCCTTTAACAGTGACCTCCATAGTGCCCTGCCCCTTTAATGTTAGGGCTACACGACGACATATGTTGCACAACATTTTGTCTTAGCATGTTTTATAATGATAGAATATGGTGTTACACTGCGACATGCTGCAACTGCGACACGACAGTCACAAAAAATCCATCCAAGATGGATGCATGTAGCAACGTAGTTGTGCCCTATGTGTCTTGCAACTTATTGTTGTCCTATAGCCCTAGCCTAAAGCTGACCTACAACGGTGAAGAAAAATGGCTGGGTTGTTATGGAAACCTGGATTAAAACTGTGTGTATGGCAGTTGGGATTTGAAGAGAAAGATTAGACCAGGCTTGTATTGGCTAATGCAGGTAATTTTTGGGGGATATCTCAGTAACGGTATGTCCTAGAGCTGAGGCCCTTCCTAAAACCTTTCAGGACACCTGATGTACCTGTGTGCCAAATTTGGTGAAGATCGGTTCAGTCATTTGGTCGTGCATAAAGAACAGACAGACAAACTCATTTTTATATATATAAGAGATAAGATACGTATATATATATATATATATATATATATATATAAATAGGGATGAGCGAACTCGAACTGTATAGTTCGGGTTCGTACCGAATTTTGGGGTGTCCGTGACACGGACCCGAACCCGGACATTTTCGTAAAAGTCCGGGTTCGGGTTCGGTGTTCGTCGCTTTCTTCGCGCTTTTGTGACGCTTTCTTGGCGCTTTTTGAAAGGCTGCAAAGCAGCCATTCAACAAGCGTCATACTACTTGCCCCAAGAGGCCATCACAGCCATGCCTACTATTGGCATGGCTGTGATTGGCCAGAGCACCATGTGACCCAGCCTCTATTTAAGCTGGAGTCACATAGCGCCGCCCGTCACTCTGCTCTGATTAGCGTAGGGAGAGGTTGCGGCTGCGACAGTAGGGCGAGATTAGGCAGATTAACTCCTCCAAAGGACTTGATTAACTGATCGATCTGCAGCTGTGGATCATTGAGCTGCTGATCCTCAATTGCTCACTGTTTTTAGGCTGCACAGACCGTTTGTCAGTCACATTTTTCTGGGGTGATCGGCGGCCATTTTGTGTCTTGTGGTGCGCCAGCACAAGCTGCGACCAAGTGCATTTAACCCTCAATGGTGTGGTTGTTTTTTGGCTAAAGCCTACATCAGGGTGAAGCTGTCACACCAAGTGCATTTAACCAGCAATAGTCTGTTCATTTTTTGGCCATATACAAAATCAGGGGCAAGCTGCGCCTGTCACCAAGTGCATTTAACCCTCAATGGTGTGGTTGTTTTTTGGCTAAAGCCTACATCAGGGTGAAGCTGTCACACCAAGTGCATTTAACCAGCAATAGTCTGTTCATTTTTTGGCCATATACTAAATCAGGGGCAAGCTGCGCCTGTCACCAAGTGCATTTAACCCTCAATGGTGTGGTTGTTTTTTGGCTAAAGCCTACATCAGGGTGAAGCTGTCACACCAAGTGCATTTAACCAGCAATAGTCTGTTTATTTTTTGGCCATATCCCAGTCTAATTCTGTCACTAAATCCATACCGGTCACCCAGCGCCTAAATACTAGGCCTCAAATTTATATCCAGCTAAATCTGTCCCTAGTGCTGTAGCTGGGCGAGTTATTTAGTGTCCGTTCAAGCACATTTCTTGTTCTGGGTTGAAATACAATTCCCAATTTAGCAATTTCATAATTTAGTGGTTTCTGCTATATCAGAGCTATTTGAAATCTATCCCTAAAAGGGTATATAATATTCAAGGTGCACATTGGGTCATTCAGAATAACTTCACACACACCCGCTACTGTGTATTTCCAAGTCTAATTCTGTCACTAAACCCATACCTGTCACGCAGCGCCTAAATACTAGGCCTCAAATTTATATCCAGCTAAATCTGTCCCTAGTGCTGTAGCTGGGCGAGTTATTTAGTGTCCGTTCAAGCACATTTCTTGTTCTGGGTTGAAATACAATTCCCAATTTAGCAATTTCATAATTTAGTGGTTTCTGCTATATCAGAGCTATTTGAAATCTATCCCTAAAAGGGTATATAATATTCAAGGTGCACATTGGGTCATTCAGAATAACTTCACACACACCCGCTACTGTGTATTTCCAAGTCTAATTCTGGCACTAAACCCATACCTGTCACCCAGCGCCTAAATACTAGGCCTCAAATTTATATCCCGCTAAATCTGTCCTTAGTGCTGTAGCTGGGCGAGTTATTTAGTGTCCGTTCAAGCACATTTCTTGTTCTGGGTTGAAATACAATTCCCAATTTAGCAATTTCATAATTTAGTGGTTTCTGCTATATCAGAGCTATTTGAAATCTATCCCTAAAAGGGTATATAATATTCAAGGTGCACATTGGGTCATTCAGAATAACTTCACACACACCCGCTACTGTGTATTTCCAAGTCTAATTCTGGCACTAAACCCATACCTGTCACCCAGCGCCTAAATACTAGGCCTCAAATTTATATCCCGCTAAATCTGTCCTTAGTGCTGTAGCTGGGCGAGTTATTTAGTGTCCGTTCAAGCACATTTCTTGTTCTGGGTTGAAATACAATTCCCAATTTAGCAATTTCATAATTTAGTGGTTTCTGCTATATCAGAGCTATTTGAAATCTATCCCTAAAAGGGTATATAATATTCAAGGTGCACATTGGGTCATTCAGAATAACTTCACACACACCCGCTACTGTGTATTTCCAAGTCTAATTCTGGCACTAAACCCATACCTGTCACCCAGCGCCTAAATACTAGGCCTCAAATTTATATCCCGCTAAATCTGTCCTTAGTGCTGTAGCTGGGCGAGTTATTTAGTGTCCGTTCAAGCACATTTCTAGTTCTGGGTTGAAATACAATTCCCAATTTAGCAATTTCATAATTTAGTGGTTTCTGCTATATCAGAGCTATTTGAAATCTATCCCTAAAAGGGTATATAATATTCAAGGTGCACATTGGGTCATTCAGAATAACTTCACACACACCCGCTACTGTGTATTTCCAAGTCTAATTCTGGCACTAAACCCATACCTGTCACCCAGCGCCTAAATACTAGGCCTCAAATTTATATCCCGCTAAATCTGTCCTTAGTGCTGTAGCTGGGCGAGTTATTTAGTGTCCGTTCAAGCACATTTCTTGTTCTGGGTTGAAATACAATTCCCAATTTAGCAATTTCATAATTTAGTGGTTTCTGCTATATCAGAGCTATTTGAAATCTATCCCTAAAAGGGTATATAATATTCAAGGTGCACATTGGGTCATTCAGAATAACTTCACACACACCCGCTACTGTGTATTTCCAAGTCTAATTCTGGCACTAAACCCATACCTGTCACCCAGCGCCTAAATACTAGGCCTCAAATTTATATCCCGCTAAATCTGTCCTTAGTGCTGTAGCTGGGCGAGTTATTTAGTGTCCGTTCAAGCACATTTCTTGTTCTGGGTTGAAATACAATTCCCAATTTAGCAATTTCATAATTTAGTGGTTTCTGCTATATCAGAGCTATTTGAAATCTATCCCTAAAAGGGTATATAATATTCAAGGTGCACATTGGGTCATTCAGAATAACTTCACACACACCCGCTACTGTGTATTTCCAAGTCTAATTCTGGCACTAAACCCATACCTGTCACCCAGCGCCTAAATACTAGGCCTCAAATTTATATCCCGCTAAATCTGTCCTTAGTGCTGTAGCTGGGCGAGTTATTTAGTGTCCGTTCAAGCACATTTCTTGTTCTGGGTTGAAATACAATTCCCAATTTAGCAATTTCATAATTTAGTGGTTTCTGCTATATCAGAGCTATTTGAAATCTATCCCTAAAAGGGTATATAATATTCAAGGTGCACATTGGGTCATTCAGAATAACTTCACACACACCCGCTACTGTGTATTTCCAAGTCTAATTCTGGCACTAAACCCATACCTGTCACCCAGCGCCTAAATACTAGGCCTCAAATTTATATCCCGCTGAATTTGAATACAATACATTGGGCCAAATAATATATTTGTTGTTGTGGTGAACCATAACAATGAGAAAAACATCTAGTAAGGGACGCGGACGTGGACATGGTCGTGGTGGTGTTAGTGGACCCTCTGGTGCTGGGAGAGGACGTGGCCGTTCTGCCACATCCACACGTCCTAGTGTACCAACTACCTCAGGTCCCAGTAGCCGCCAGAATTTACAGCGATATATGTTGGGGCCCAATGCCGTTCTAAGGATGGTAAGGCCTGAGCAGGTACAGGCATTAGTCAATTGGGTGGCCGACAGTGGATCCAGCACGTTCACATTATCTCCCACCCAGTCTTCTGCAGAAAGCGCACAGATGGCGCCTGAAAACCAACCCCATCAGTCTGTCACATCACCCCCATGCATACCAGGGAAACTGTCTCAGCCTCAAGTTATGCAGCAGTCTCTTATGCTGTTTGAAGACTCCGCTGGCAGGGTTTCCCAAGGGCATCCACCTAGCCCTTCCCCAGCGGTGAAAGACATAGAATGCACTGACGCACAACCACTTATGTTTCCTGATGATGAGGACATGGGAATACCACCTCAGCATGTCTCTGATGATGACGAAACACAGGTGCCAACTGCTGCGTCTTTCTGCAGTGTGCAGACTGAACAGGAGGTCAGGGATCAAGACTGGGTGGAAGACGATGCAGGGGACGATGAGGTCCTAGACCCCACATGGAATGAAGGTCGTGCCACTGACTTTCACAGTTCGGAGGAAGAGGCAGTGGTGAGACCGAGCCAACAGCGTAGCAAAAGAGGGAGCAGTGGGCAAAAGCAGAACACCCGCCGCCAAGAGACTCCGCCTGCTACTGACCGCCGCCATCTGGGACCGAGCACCCCAAAGGCAGCTTCAAGGAGTTCCCTGGCATGGCACTTCTTCAAACAATGTGCTGACGACAAGACCCGAGTGGTTTGCACGCTGTGCCATCAGAGCCTGAAGCGAGGCATTAACGTTCTGAACCTGAGCACAACCTGCATGACCAGGCACCTGCATGCAAAGCATGAACTGCAGTGGAGTAAACACCTTAAAACCAAGGAAGTCACTCAGGCTCCCCCTGCTACCTCTTCTGCTGCTGCCGCCTCGGCCTATTCTGCTGCTGCCGCCTCGGCCTCTTCCTCCGCCTCTGGAGGAACGTTGGCACCTGCCGCCCAGCAAACAGGGGATGTACCACCAACACCACCACCACCACCTCCGTCACCAAGCGTCTCAACCATGTCACACGCCAGCGTTCAGCTCTCCATCTCACAAACATTTGATAGAAAGCGTAAATTCCCACCTAGCCACCCTCGATCCCTGGCCCTGAATGCCAGCATTTCTAAACTACTGGCCTATGAAATGCTGTCATTTAGGCTGGTGGACACAGACAGCTTCAAACAGCTCATGTCGCTTGCTGTCCCACAGTATGTTGTTCCCAGCCGGCACTACTTCTCCAAGAGAGCCGTGCCTTCCCTGCACAACCAAGTATCCGATAAAATCAAGTGTGCACTGCGCAACGCCATCTGTGGCAAGGTCCACCTAACCACAGATACGTGGACCAGTAAGCACGGCCAGGGACGCTATATCTCCCTAACTGCACACTGGGTAAATGTAGTGGCAGCTGGGCCCCAGGCGGAGAGCTGTTTGGCGCACGTCCTTCCGCCGCCAAGGATCGCAGGGCAACATTCTTTGCCTCCTGTTGCCACCTCCTCCTTCTCGGCTTCCTCCTCCTCTTCTTCCACCTGCTCATCCAGTCAGCCACACACCTTCACCACCAACTTCAGCACAGCCCGGGGTAAACGTCAGCAGGCCATTCTGAAACTCATATGTTTGGGGGACAGGCCCCACACCGCACAGGAGTTGTGGCGGGGTATAGAACAACAGACCGACGAGTGGTTGCTGCCGGTGAGCCTCAAGCCCGGCCTGGTGGTGTGTGATAATGGGCGAAATCTCGTTGCAGCTCTGGGACTAGCCAATTTGACGCACATCCCTTGCTTGGCGCATGTGCTGAATTTGGTGGTGCAGAAGTTCATTCACAACTACCCCGACATGTCAGAGCTGCTGCATAAAGTGCGGGCCGTCTGTTCGCGCTTCCGGCGTTCACATCCTGCTGCTGCTCGCCTGTCTGCGCTACAGCGTAACTTCGGCCTTCCCGCTCACCGCCTCATATGCGACGTGCCCACCAGGTGGAACTCCACCTTGCACATGCTGGACAGACTGTGCGAGCAGCAGCAGGCCATAGTGGAGTTTCAGCTGCAGCACGCACGGGTCAGTCGCACTACAGAACAGCACCACTTCACCACCAATGACTGGGCCTCCATGCGAGACCTGTGTGCCCTGTTGCGCTGTTTCGAGTACTCCACCAACATGGCCAGTGGCGATGACACCGTTATCAGCGTTACAATACCACTTCTATGTCTCCTTGAGAAAACACTTAGGGCGATGATGGAAGAGGAGGTGGCCCAGGAGGAGGAGGAGGAGGAGGAAGAGGGGTCATTTTTAGCACTTTCAGGCCAGTCTCTTCGAAGTGACTCAGAGGGAGGTTTTTGGCAACAGCAGAGGCCAGGTACAAATGTGGCCAGCCAGGGCCCACTACTGGAGGACGAGGAGGACGAGGATGAGGAGGAGGTGGAGGAGGATGAGGATGAAGCATGGTCACAGCGGGGTGGCACCCAACGCAGCTCGGGCCCATCACTGGTGCGTGGCTGGGGGGAAAGGCAGGACGATGACGATATGCCTCCCACAGAGGACAGCTTGTCCTTATCCCTGGGCAGCCTGGCACACATGAGCGACTACATGCTGCAGTGCCTGCGCAACGACAGCAGAGTTGCCCACATTTTAACCTGTGCGGACTACTGGGTTGCCACCCTGCTGGATCCACGCTACAAAGACAATGTGCCCACCTTACTTCCTGCACTGGAGCGTGATAGGAAGATGCGCGAGTACAAGCGCACGTTGGTAGACGCGCTACTGAGAGCATTCCCAAATGTCACAGGGGAACAAGTGGAAGCCCAAGGCCAAGGCAGAGGAGGAGCAAGAGGTCGCCAAGGCAGCTGTGTCACGGCCAGCTCCTCTGAGGGCAGGGTTAGCATGGCAGAGATGTGGAAAACTTTTGTCAACACGCCACAGCTAACTGCACCACCACCTGATACGCAACGTGTTAGCAGGAGGCAACATTTCACTAACATGGTGGAACAGTACGTGTGCACACCCCTCCACGTACTGACTGATGGTTCGGCCCCATTCAACTTCTGGGTCTCTAAATTGTCCACGTGGCCAGAGCTAGCCTTTTATGCCTTGGAGGTGCTGGCCTGCCCGGCAGCCAGCGTTTTGTCTGAACGTGTATTCAGCACGGCAGGGGGCGTCATTACAGACAAACGCAGCCGCCTGTCTACAGCCAATGTGGACAAGCTGACGTTCATAAAAATGAACCAGGCATGGATCCCACAGGACCTGTCCGTCCCTTGTCCAGATTAGACATTAACTACCTCCCCATAACCATATATTATTGGACTCCAGGGCACTTCCTCATTCAATCCTATTTTTATTTTCATTTTACCATTATATTGCGATGCTACCCAAAGTTGAATGAACCTCTCCTCTGCCTGTGTGCTAGGCCTAAATATATGCCAATGGACTGTTGCAGTGGTGGCTGACATGAAGCCTGATTCTCTGCTATGACATGCAGACTAATTCTCTGCTGACATGAAGCCAGATTGTCTGTTACGGGACCTCCCTCCTCTGCCTGGGTGCTGGGCCTAAATTTATGACAATGGACTGTTGCAGTGGTGGCTGACGTGAAGCCTCATTCTCTGCTATGACATGCAGACTGATTCTCTGCTGACATGAAGCCAGATTGTCTGTTACGGGACCTCTCTCCTCTGCCTGTGTGCTAGGCCTAAATATATGCCAATGGACTGTTGCAGTGGTGGCTGACGTGAAGCCTGATTCTCTGCTATGACATGCAGACTGATTCTCTGCTGACATGAAGCCAGATCCTCTGTTACGGGACCTCTCTCCTCTGCCTGTGTGTGTGCTGGGCCTAAATATATGCCAATGGACTGTTGCAGTGGTGGCTGACGTGAAGCCTCATTCTCTGCTATGACATGCAGACTAATTCTCTGCTGACATGAAGACAGATTCTCTGTTACGGGACCTCCCTCCTCTGCCTGGGTGCTGGGCCTAAATATATGCCAATGGACTGTTGCAGTGGTGGGTGACGTGAAGCCTCATTCTCTGCTATGACATGCAGACTAATTCTCTGCTGACATGAAGCCAGATTGTCTGTTACGGGACCTCTCTCCTCTGCCTGTGTGTGTGCTGGGCCTAAATATATGCCAATGGACTGTTGCAGTGGTGGCTGACGTGAAGCCTCATTCTCTGCTATGACATGCAGACTAATTCTCTGCTGACATGAAGACAGATTCTCTGTTACGGGACCTCTCTCCTCTGCCTGTGTGTGTGCTGGGCCTAAATATATGCCAATGGACTGTTGCAGTGGTGGCTGACGTGAAGCCTCATTCTCTGCTATGACATGCAGACTAATTCTCTGCTGACATGAAGACAGATTCTCTGTTACGGGACCTCCCTCCTCTGCCTGGGTGCTGGGCCTAAATATATGCCAATGGACTGTTGCAGTGGTGGGTGACGTGAAGCCTGATTCTCTGCTATGACATGCAGACTAATTCTCTGCTGACATGAAGACAGATTCTCTGTTACGGGACCTCTCTCCTCTGCCTGTGTGTGTGCTGGGCCTAAATATATGCCAATGGACTGTTGCAGTGGTGGCTGACGTGAAGCCTCATTCTCTGCTATGACATGCAGACTAATTCTCTGCTGACATGAAGACAGATTCTCTGTTACGGGACCTCTCTCCTCTGCCTGTGTGTGTGCTGGGCCTAAATATATGCCAATGGACTGTTGCAGTGGTGGCTGACGTGAAGCCTCATTCTCTGCTATGACATGCAGACTAATTCTCTGCTGACATGAAGACAGATTCTCTGTTACGGGACCTCCCTCCTCTGCCTGGGTGCTGGGCCTAAATATATGCCAATGGACTGTTGCAGTGGTGGCTGACGTGAAGCCTCATTCTCTGCTATGACATGCAGACTGATTCTCTGCTGACATGAAGCCAGATCGTCTGTTACGGGACCTCTCTGCTCTGCCTGTGTGCTAGGCCTAAATATATGCCAATGGACTGTTGCAGTGGTGGGTGACGTGAAGCCTCATTCTCTGCTATGACATGCAGACTGATTCTCTGCTGTCATGAAGCCAGATTGTCTGTTACGGGACCTCTCTGCTCTGCCTGTGTGCTAGGCCTAAATATATGCCAATGGACTGTTGCAGTGGTGGGTGACGTGAAGCCTCATTCTCTGCTATGACATGCAGACTAATTCTCTGCTGACATGAAGACAGATTCTCTGTTACGGGACCTCCCTCCTCTGCCTGGGTGCTGGGCCTAAATATATGCCAATGGACTGTTGCAGTGGTGGCTGACGTGAAGCCTCATTCTCTGCTATGACATGCAGACTAATTCTCTGCTGACATGAAGACAGATTCTCTGTTACGGGACCTCTCTCCTCTGCCTGGGTGCCGGGGCCTAAATATCTGAGAATGGACTGTTCCAGTGGTGGGTGACGGGAAGCCAGATTCTCTGCTATGGAACCTCTCTCCAATTGATTTTGGTTAATTTTTATTTATTTAATTTTTAATTTAATTCATTTCCCTATCCACATTTGTTTGCAGGGGATTTACCTACATGTTGCTGCCTTTTGCAGCCCTCTAGCTCTTTCCTGGGCTGTTTTACAGCCTTTTTAGTGCCGAAAAGTTCGGGTCCCCATTGACTTCAATGGGGTTCGGGTTCGGGACGAAGTTCGGATCGGGTTCGGATCCCGAACCCGAACATTTCCGGGATGTTCGGCCGAACTTCTCGAACCCGAACATCCAGGTGTTCGCTCAACTCTATATATAAACAGATTACATTGATATCGTCAAAGTATCGTTTGTAAAAGATGATGTTATCATGTTCAAGGAGGATGACATCATCTTTTACAAACGATACATTGACAATATCATCTTTATATGGAAAGGGAACCCATCCTCCATATCCACACTCATTCAACAATTAAACCATAACAACTGGAATCTATCATTCACTGCCCATTTAGATCTCCACCATCAAATTAATGAGGGCCGAATCACGAAACGTACGCATTTCAAGGAAGTAGATGCAAATAGTTATCTTGACTTCAGTAGCTGCCATTTCTACAAATGGAAAAAGAACATCCCCTACAGACAGATGAGACGCGTTCATAGAAATTGTTTGGATGATAAGACTCTGGCCGACCAACTAGATACACTACAAAGAGATTCAGGGATAAGGGGTGCCCCAAAAATCTTATACGGGAGAGTCAGGTACACTGCCTGAGACTATGTACCAATAGGCCTGACAGAACAACAGATGCACAGGTTGGGGGACACCAGGGAAATAGTAACAATAAAGTAATAACCTTCCAATTATCATTCAAAAGAGCGTTTCTACAAGGAGGAACAAAAATGCCAAACTTCAAAAAAGATAAATTTAGCCAACTAAGAGAGGCCATAGGCAGAGAGGCTATAGGACTAACTAACTGGGACAAAGTCCTCAAAAATAAAAATACAGCCACAAAATGGGATATCTTTAAAAACATCCTAAAATCTCATTGTGAGAGGTACATAAAAGGTTAAGGAACAAAAAGAAAGCAATGTGAATAATAGAACTGTAAAGAAAGCAATAAATGACAAAAAGAAAGCATATAACTCACTAAAACAGAGGGGTAGCACAGAAGCACTGAAAAACTATAAGGAAAAAAATTGAACATGTAAAAAACAAATAAAAGCTGCCAAACTAGAGACAGAGAGATTAATTGCCATAGAGAGTAAAACTAAACCTAAAATGTTCTTCAATTATACAAATGTAAAAAGTATAAATCTGAAGGCGTCGGCCCTTTAAAGAGTAATGAGGGGGGAGTCACAGAGAGCGACGAGGAGAAAGCAAAGCTGTTAAATATTTTTTTCTCCGATTATTCACTGAGGAAAATAAACTGTCAGATGAAATGCTGAATGTAAAAATTAAATTCCCCATTAAAAGTGTCCTGTCTGACCCAGGAAGAAGTACAACAGCGACTTAAAAAGATTAAAATAGACAAATCACCAGGACCGGATGGCATACACCCCCGTATCCTAAGGGAATTAAGTAATGTCATAACCAAACCCTTATTTCTGATATTTGCAGACTCTATACTGACAGGGAATGTCTCACAGGATTGGCGCATAGCAAATGTGGTGCCAAGATTCAAAAAGGGTCCAAAAACAGAGCATGGAAACTGTAGGTCGGTAAGTTTAACTTCTGTTGTGGGTAAACTGTTTGAAGGTTTTCTGAGAGATGCTTTGTTAGAGCATCTCAACGGAAATAAGCAAATAACGCCATATCAGCATGGCTTCGTGAGAGATCGGTCATGTCAAACTAATTTAATCAGTTTCTATGAGGAGGTAAGTTCTAGACTTGACAGCGGCGAATCAATGAATGTCGTATATCTGGACTTCTCCAAAGCATTTGACACTGTACCACATAAAAGGTTAGTATATAAAATGAGAATGCTCGGACTGGGAGAAAACGTCTGTGTGTGGGTAAGTAACTGGCTCAGTGACTGTACACACTCAGATTGGGTCACTGTCACTAGTGGGGTACCTCAGTGGTCAGTACGCTACCGACTGTTTCGAACCCAGGACCACAGTGCTCCACAGCTCCACTATGAAAATGCAGGGTAATCCACACAGCTGTGACGGCTGGCTGGATTTTAATTCGAGAGAAGCAGAGGTAGTTCAGCCTAAAACTTAACGTTTAATGAATACAGGGGTCCATCAATGACGGAATACAGGGGTCCATCAATGACGGACCCCTGTGCCTTTCTACAGTACTTTATTAGTGCTGCCTCCATGTCCTTTGGGACAGGGGCGCAGTGTTTTTTTGTTGTTGTTGTTTGTTTTATTAAGGGATTCTGTATGCTTTTTTTGTTTAACTAGTGTTTGGCTAGGAATGTTGGTGACCTGCACGATGATGTACATGGCTATATGTGATTATGTGATCTGCCTATCATTCAGATGCACAGTAACTGTTTCGCTACCAAAAAGGACTAGCTATGCATGTTGCTGCACTGCACAGTGATAAACACCAGGATAGGTTCTCCCTAAAGTTTAAGTACAGGCTGGGATAGACCTGATTTAACATGCTTTGTGATGAATTAATTTAGATCAAATCAAATTTTAAGAGAGGCCACCAAACCCTAAACCTGGGGAGCAGGCTTAAATGGAAATTTTGCATGGAACCTAAGAATTAGGTGAGGAACATGGATTTCCTTAGCAGGTATCCTTGTTTTCTCCTCAGGACCATAGATTTTCCAATGGATTAAGTACTGGACTGATCTTTGAACTTTCCGGGAATCAAGAATTCTCTATAATTCTACCTTATACTTAATCTTATCCAGAATAACCATTGGATCAGGTGGTTTCAGTGGAGAAATTGCAGGAGGAACATATCTTTTAGGCATGGACTTATGAAAGACATCATGTATTCTGAATGAAGCCAGCTGAAGATGAAAACATACTGGATTAATTACAGATGCGCTGAAGCTGGAGAGATCACTGCTGGGACCCGGACCGGTAAGTTTGAGACAATGGTATTACAATTATTCTTATGAATTGACTTCGATCTAAATTTCAGGGAAAATGTAATTCACCTTCTTGGTAACAAACCAATTTTTCCTGAAATAACAAAAAATAAAAATAATACTTACCACCTCCATTTGCTCGCTGAGAGGCCTTTGCAGCCATCTTGATTTAGAAAACGCACTAAATCTTGTATGCGCTGACGTTTGACATCACCATGTCATCACACTAGCCGGGCACAGTGATGACATCACCATGTCTGCCCATGATGATGACGTGATTAGGTCATCCTGTCCGTGCGCAAGGTTTGGCACGTTTTCTTCAATCAAGATAGCTGTTACGGCCTCTCAGAGAGAAAATGGATGAGATGAGCATGTTTTTTTTTTTTAAATGGCTGATTACCCACTAAAAGGCTACAATTTTTTGATGCTATGATTAGCGTTGAACACTGTATCTGAGGGGTTCAATGACGGGAGCGCTGTTCCCCATCATTGCACCCGCTATATACAATGGAATGTGATTCATGAAAAAGTACTTAGTCACAAATCTAATTTCTTGTAAAAGTGAAAAAGGCAAAATTTACTTTTCTACTTTTCAAAACTTCTCTCATTACTAATTACAAGCATCTGCCTATAAATGTTATTTTTACTGCATTTCTTAGCTTTTTTCCCAGTGTTTTTCAAATAAGAAGTTTGATCATCCCTAGTTAAAAAAAGTAAATGCTGTATAAGACTTTACAATAGACAAAAGCTCAGTCGGGATCTAATTTCCAGGTAAAAATTTGTATTACAACCATTTTGTTCACGTTGACTACAAGAGAAAATAAAAGCAACATCATGTCACAGTTCATTTGTCAACATAATCACTAATTGTCAAATGTGAATCTCTACTAAATGATCTGTTACACTCAAGTGGCATGGTGGAACTATAGCTGCACATATAACAATCTTCAATTTTGGCAGGTGATTTCTATATATAACATGTTAAGAAAAAATATGAAAAAACAGGAAATAATTTTTTTTCAGGTTAAATATATGTCAGATAGGTAGTGATACAAATGTAATCAAGTGGTATGATGTTTAATAAATAATTCCCACTGAAGAATACAATTTTAGGAAAACTAGAATCAGTAGCAGCAATTTAAAGTTTAGATGTTTAACTACTCAACATGCTATGCAAAATAAATCATAGGGAGACACAAGGCTATTGCAAAGTGTAATTTGTCTACCGCTGAAAGAAAAAAAGGTCCAGTCACAGAGTTACATGATCTAAATTCTAATCAAACATAATTTAAAGCATGTTTTATTTTGGCCTCTGGAGAACTTGTCCCCCCCTCCACTTCTCCATGGCAACCAGTGTCTCATTTCAGAGATGTCATGCCATATTATCATCAGGCCAGCTCACACACTCTCGCCTGACAAGTTCTCTTTTTCCCTTGCGACAACCTTTTCAGACTTACGCTGTTTATTTTCAGTGTCAGATCGAGCATAGCAGACTGAAAGGAAAGCTCAACTCTTGAATAAGAAGCATCACAACCCATTTGGTAATAAGAGATAATTTGAGAAGATATTGGCTTGCATGTGTATCATCAATTTTCTGTATGATACATCCCCCTGCATGTCATAGCAAGAAAAGAAAAAAAAAAACAGATATAGCCTATCGGTAATTTGATACTGCATCCTATTATTTTCTTGTAATAAAATAAATGGCTGTGGAGTAGACAGTTGTGAACAAAGAATGCAATTCACCTACTACGTTATAGCCCACATTAAATTCGGTACTACAGTTTTTTTTATTTGTATAAAGATATAAAAGCATTTTGAATCATTGTGAAATTTGTAAGAATTAGTAGCACCTTCTGCACAACATATATGTTATTTCCACTTTTCTGTGCCTTAAGGTCCTTTTATACAGGTAGATAATCATTTCCAAAATAGTAAAATTGAGTGAAAATGATCAATTATTGAGTAGTGTAAAAGGACTGAATGATTGAAAAGCAAGCAATATTAGTCTAGTTGGTCTTTCTTGCAATCGCTGATGTAGACACCTAAATCATCGTTCTACACCAGAATTCTGTTCTATTCCAGAATGTCGTTTAGATCATTGACAAATCCACAGAAAGTGGGGAATTGTTACACCACTGATGCCATAATAATAACTGCAGCCATAAATACATGCAGAAATCACAAAAGGATGTGAATTTCGAAAATTGTTCTTTACTTCAAGTGTTCTCCTATTGGTCAAATTGAAGAGGGAGGAAAATCACCAAACCTCAAACACCACAATCCTCCAGCAAACGAACATATCAAATACAGCTGCCTCCAGTTATACTTTTGTGTAGGTAAGAATATTTGTTATTACCTATGTAAAACACGAGTGTGGATTCCTTTCCTTTACATAACTTCAGACAATTGTTAAGGATGTTTATTGTGCATTTTGGTCAAGATAGTGTTTGTTTGATGTATTTTATTATCACCACAAAGATTTTTTATATTGCTTCCGTATAGGGATATTGAGTCAATATGAATGGTGCAAGCATTCGCTATTTCAAATTATTAGCTATTTCAAAGTATGTGCATTTTTTTATTTTATGGAAATTAGTATGCAAAGCCAGTGTGAAGAATTTCTAAAAGACTTCTTAGAAACTTATCACTCATTGACTTGATTCTGGTAAGTGAAAAATGCAAAGTACTGGAATCATATAAAAATTTTTTTAGAGGTCTATGCAAAGTTGGTAGAAGTGTCAAAGAAATATTATGAACATGCTGAAGTGGAAATTCAAATTCTACATACAGTATACAAAAAAACAATTAAATGAAGTGGAGGTGTCTAAACAATCTAAAGTAGGAACAGATTAAAGGGTTTCTGTCATGAGAAATAACGTTATGTAGCTGACTGAGATTAGCGATGTGCTAATGTCAGCAGAACATAACAGTATGCTTTATAACTCCCTGCCTGCCACCATTCTCTTAAAATAAAGACTTTTAAAATATGCTAAATAACCTCTAGGTGCTATTAGGGCATTGTTTCAGCACCTAGAAGCTCGGTCTATGCACCCTCTGGCATGACCAGGTCCAGTTGATTGACTTTCGAGTTCTCCTCCGTGTCCCGTAATTCCCGCACCTACGCGGTCCCTTTTAGTATTCGGCACAGGTGCAGTGAGTGAAGGACGCGCTCTTGCTGCCGGTTTCCTTCCTTTGGCGCAGGAAAAGTGAGGAATCCGGCAGCAGGAGTGTATACTCCATTCACTGCGACTGCGCCGAATACTAAATGGGACAGCGTAGGCGCGGGATTTACAGGACACTGAGGAAAACTCGAAAATCAATCAACTGGGCCTGGGCGTGACAAAGGGTGAGAAGACTGAGCCACTAGATGCTGAAGCAATGCCCTAATAGCACCTAGAGGCTCATTAGCATATTTTTTAAGTCTTTATTTTAATTTAACGGCGGCAGGAAGGGAGTTATAAAACATACTGTTATGTACTGCTGACATTAGCACATCGCTATTGTCAGTCAGCTACATAACATTATTTCTCATGACAGAAACCCTTTAAGTGTATGTTCCATGCCTGTTGTACTTTGATTTGCTGTCATTTACCAAAGACCAAAAAGCGTCACATTCAACACGACATTTTTGAATGCAACACAACTGTTCATGAAGACCCCTCATCCTCAGAGAATTCTGAAATGACTGAATCAAGTGAATATTCAGCTGACACAGATGCCTTAGAGGTAAAGTTTAGAGATGAGCAAATTTTTTCAAAATTCGATTCGCGGGTTCTTGAGCTCCGCTGGCCATTGATGACGTTGGGGCGTCGGCAGGGCACAGTGAGATGAGCACTTCCATACCCATCTGTATCACCGTCCTCAGGACAGCGATACAGATGGAAGTGCTGCGGCAAGGCATTGGATGGAGAGGCTGCAGGTAGAGGTGTACGTGCGGTTCGCCCGGCGGTCGTTTCGCGGCAAGCTTTGCTCGTTCACTGGTCGCCGAACAAGCGAACTTATGGCGATGGCCTCCGGCGCCATATTCTTTGCATTGTGCAGAACTTTAACTCATGACACATCCTTCAGGTGAGACAGGACAGCCAATTGTGACGTTTCAGCACATCGGCAAACCCCCTACCCGATCTGGCCGCCATTTTACATTATTTTTTTTTGTCAGTTTAAGGAGAGGTTGCTGTGTAAAGCAGGGACACACTGTTAGAGAGTATAGAGACACCAAACTCTAGCTAATAGGGTCACAAAAGTCCTTTTAAGGACTGGTATAGGTCTGCTATCGATAGGTGCGACATACTGGGGGGTGCAATATACTTATAATATACTTTCTAACATAGAAAGTATATCATAGTGCATTTGTATTGTGCAGCAGTTGTGTGCGGTTCTGCTGCTATACAGAGAGACAAGCGCTATTGGAACAACTAATTGCAACTGGTGTGCTATACCAGTTGCCCCCCTGATTGAGGCAGGAGTGCGATATACCTAGAATATAATTTATATATAGTGCATTTGTATTGTGCAGCATTTGTGTGCGAGTCTGCGGAGATACCGCAGCTATACATACATTGGAACAACTAATTGCAACTGGTGCGATATACCAGTTGCCCCCCAAAAAATATGATTGAGGCAGGGGTGTGATATACTTATAATATAATTTCTATATAGTGCATTAGTATTTTGCAGCATTTGTGTGTGGTTCTGCTGAGACACTGCAGCTATACAAAGGGACAAACGTTATGGAACAACTAATTGCAACTGGTGTGATATAACAGTTGCCCCCAAAAAAATCTGATTGAGGCAGTGGTGCGATATACCTAGAATATAATTTCTATATAGTGCATTTGTATTGTGCAGCACTTGTGTGCGGTTCTGCTGAGATACCGCAGCTATACAGACATTCAAATGCTATTGGAACAACTAATTGCAACTGGTGTGCTATACCAGTTGCCCCCTAAAAAATCTGATTGAGGCAGGGGTGTGATATTCCTAGAATATAATTTCAATATAGTGCATTTGCATTGTGCAGCACTTGTGTGTGGTTCTGCTGAGATACTGCAGCTATACAGAGGGACAAACACCATTGGAACAACTAATTGCAACTGGTGTGATATACCAGTTTCCCCCCAAAAACATGATAGAGGCAGGGGTGTGATATACCTAATATATAATTTTTATTTAGTGCATTTGTATTGTGCAGCATTTGTGTGTTCTGAGATACCGCAGCTATGCAGAGGGACAAACGTCATTGGAACAACTAATTGCAACTAGTGTGATATAACAATTGCCCCCCAAAAAATCTGACTGATGCAGGGGTGCAATATTCCTAGAATATAATTTCTATATATTGCATTTGCATTGTGCAGCATTTGTGTGCGGTTCTGCTGAGATACTGTAGCTATACAGACAGAAAAACGCCATTGGAACATCTAATTGCAACTGGTGTGAAATAACAGTTGTCCCCCAAAAAATCTGATTGATGCAGGAGTGCGATATACCTAGAATATAATATCTATATAGTGTTGAGCACAAATATTTTATTGCCAATATCTTCACTTCTAGAATTTGCAAACATTTTTAATGTAGTGCTATATATTCGTTAGATCGAATATTTCGCATTTGTTTTTATCTGAACTCATCATTCCTCTCTGCCTCTTGCTTGTGGGCCAATGTGAAGGAAGCAATGTCAAGTTCGCATCAATCAGTAATCTGTAGTCATATCTGCTAAAATGTGAAGTTGCATGTAGTGAGAAAAAATATTCTAATTACTGCAGATTAGCACAATCGCGAATATATTGGAGCACATGACTCTATCTGCATATAAAGCTATTCTAATGTAATTCTCATTACTATTTCTATATAGTGCATTTGTATTGTGTAGCATTTGTGTGCGGTTCTACGGAGATACCACAGCTATACAAAGGGACAAACGCCATTGGAACAACTGGTGCAACTGGTGATATATACCAGTTGTGGTCCGAGCCTTAACAAGTAAGTGATGCCCTGCCGCCACCTAACCCCCCCCCCCCCCAAATGGCCTGTGGTGTGCCTTGGCCTTCTCAGGTCAGTATGCCTAAAAGGGGGCATAATCTGAATGTAAATGGATAATGACCGAATGAAAATAAGGGGAATGGGTGGGTGGGGATGCACGTGACCCGCCGCTGTGATTCCCCTGTGAGCCGTGCTGTCTATAAAGGCACATGCTCCTCCCACAGATCCAGGCTAACCTTCAGCCAGTCTTCAACTTGTGGTCTGAGTCTTAACAAGTAAGTGACGCCCTGCCGCCACCCCCCTCCAAATAGCCTTGGCCTTCTCAGGTCAGTATGCCTAAAAGGGGGCAAAAACCAACTGATAAGGGTAGGAACTGGGCCTGACAAGCTCGGGCTCGGGCCAGCTCTGCCTGTGGCTCCGGAATTTATCAGACAAAGCAGCCCAAACTCCAGCGCCCCAGGTGTTTGATGATGTGTACTGGGACCCCTTGCTTGGAAGCAGCGGATGCTGCCCCAATGCGGAATGAATGCCCAGAAAAATGTGCTGGATTCAAACCCATGTTGGCCAACAGGATGCAAATGTGTTTCACAAATTGGCTAGATGACAGTGATCTGATGGGAGACTTAGAGCCAAAAAGAGATTGTCAAGAACCATCACTGGACACCATGCGTTCCCGGTCTGAAAGAATTTGACTAAGTGCCCGGGACCCACCTGCCTGGTTTTGTTGTGAGGTAACTACAGCTGATAGCTAAGAGCCACCTTAAATAAAATGCCCTTGCAGAGAACCACCGCCCCCTGTCTAGCCTGGGTTACCTCCCCTGGCCTCAAAAACCCATAGAACACTAGATACATGGCTGATTTGAGCACCAGACTGGGAAGAACCCCGAAAGATGAAAGTGAAAGAACCTCTGACAGTCTGCAAAAGATGTCCCCCGTGATAGGCCGACAGATTGACTTGACCGTGATCTGACTCTTCTGTATGCCCCTGAGGATAGCCTTGATTGGGTGTGCAGCAAATATGGAACTTCTGTCCGGATCCTGAAGCGCCAAGATTCTGCACCCCCGCCAAATATAGCCTGATCGTGTTGTGAGATAAGGCCAGAACAGAGTGACAGTATGACATGAAGGCCACCATGTATTTGACCTGACCGGTATAACCCCTAGGACAAGTCACCCGAAATTTGGAGAATACCTCCCACGCTCTGTGGTACACCCTCAAGGTACTGCTGGCCAAAGATTTTGTAATGAGAGAACTGGTGACCACCATCAGAGATTCTAGTCCAATGCCAGCAGCCGCCAGTTCGGTAACGGGGTGCCCACTGTATCTGCCTCTGGATTCTGTAAGAAAAAACTTGAAAAATCAAAACAAGACGAAGCATCGGCCGAAACATTGCTCATCCCTTCCACAAACAAAGCATGAAAATGAAACCCCTGCTCCAAAGCTATCCAGGTCAATCTGCACATGAAAGACATGATGAGTAAGGATTTGGATCTACCTTTGTTAATGATGTCTGCAGTCGCCATGTTGTCAGTGTGGAAAACCACTGTGTGACCCGACAACCTTTGCCCCCAAACTACAGCAGCAGCTACAATAGGATAAATCTCAAACAATGCCGAAGTCTGGGTAAAACCTGGCATCTGTTGTACCTCCGTGGGCCATAAGCCGGCCAACCAATGTGAGCCAAAAATGGCAGCGAAACCTACCGAGGCTGCCGCGTCTGAAAACACGTGTGGAGAATTGACGGTGGCCCTAGGAACAAACATCGAAAAGCCATTCCACACGCTCAGAAATATGTCCTACATGAACAGATCTGCCCGGGCGTTAGTATTTAGATGAACTGATACGTCCAAATCATGAGTTTCCTGAAATTAAAACCAACAATCTGGAAATGAACGATCTATCCTGAGGAATGATCCTCATAGCAAAATTTAACATGCCCAACAGGGACTGTAACTCTCTCTTTGTACAAACCTGTGAAATAACCAAGGAACAAACACCTGATTTGATCCTGTCGAGCTTCTCTTGGGGCAGACTAGCCGGCATCTCGTGTGAATTTAAGGAGATCCCTAAAAACGTGATCACTTCTGCAGGGCCCTCTGTCTTCCAGAATATTTAACTGCTTGAAAACTTGCAAAGCACTTGTAAATCAACAGGCGCCTGTGAGGAGCTTTTAATCAACAGAAAATCGTCAAGGTAATGAATGATATTCTGGCAACCCCGCACTTCCAACAAATTCCACTCCAGAGCCTGCGCTACCTTGTCAAAAAAAACAGGGCTACTTTTGGAACCAAAAGTCAATTTGGTAGCGAAATAATATGCATCTCTCCACTTGATGCCATGCCATTGCCAGAGAGATGGTCTAGTAGGGGAAGTAATTTGAACGCATCAGAAATATCTGCTTTGGACAGCCAAGAACCCCTACCTGTCTAAAGAATGACCTGGATAGCCTGGTCCATAGAAGTATACTTCAGAGAGAATTCCTCTGACGGAATCAATGAATTGAGACTTGGTACGTGAGAAGAATGAAATTTTTTCAAATACTTCCCTTACACCACCCCCACTGGGCTCACCCGCCATGTGTGAAAAGGAGGGGACTCAAAAGGAACTATGACAAAGCCCTTTTCCAACTAACTCCTTAACAGTTCATCCACTAAACCTGCATGTTTGAAAGCAGACTGTAGATTTGGACATTCAAACATGTGCTGTGGCAAGGTAATGAGCCCGGTGTGAAATCCCCGGGAAAACCCTTCCACCAAGAATGATCGGAACGACTGAACCGGGTGAAGCCGCAGTAGCCAATCTAAGAGCTCTACGTCCACCCGGCTCAGTCATGCCGAGGACTTCAAAGTACAAGCCGTAACAGGATGCGCCCTAAAACAAGTGGCACAGACATGCAGTAACCTGCACTGACTGTAGTTTCAAGCTGAGTAATTGTAGTTTTTACAAAGCTGTGCTTTTCCCAAAAAATAAATTGGTCTGCCCAGTTTGTTGTACTGTACTGCCTGCTAACTGGAATCCGGAGTGCTTTGACCTCTGGAGGTACTGGGAACAGCTGTAAGATCAGCCAATGGACACCAGGTGGTAGTGTGAGCAGGAGACTGACATGTCTCACACATCAGATTAGCGCGCCGCAGCCTGCCTGCCACTGCCAGACAGTCAATTCTGGTTTGCAGACAGGCGCGGCGGCGGGAACTTCTGTTCTGGGACTGGAAAGAATTGTGGAAGCCTGCCCAGCTGCCCTAGTGCCCTCACCCCACTTAGCCAGCCAGGAAAGAGTCAGGCTCCAAATTATTTATTTTCATATTAATCCTTATGTTGTCTACTTGGCTAGGCAGCTCTATGTTGTGTGGTCTTTGCTCGGGGGTAAATTGCAAAGCTGTTTTCTGGATTATCCTAGAGGGCCATGATCCTTGCTCCATCACTTATTGTTATTAACCCCTCCCTTTCCAGCCTACCCAGCCCCATTTAGCTGTGTGTTCTGCTTTGAAAAAAATGTTTAGGCCATGAAGGGGTTAAGTGTTGGAGGGGGTGGGGGGGGGGTGTGTGTTATTATTGTGCATATTGTGTTTGGGATCCATTTAACGAGTTTGACCAGTTGGGTTTGAGAGTGGTTGAGTGTCATCCAAAGATCCCCCATAACAGTGTGTCCTCCACAGATCCCCCATAACAGTATGTCATCCACAGATCCCACATAACAGTGTGTCATCCACAGATCCCCCATAAAAGTGTGTCATCCACAGATCCCCCATAACAGTGTGTCATTCACAGATCCCCCATAACAGTGTTATCCACAGATCCCTCATAACAGTGTGTCATCCACAGATACCCCATAACAGTGTGTCTTCCACAGGTCCCCCATAACAGTGTGTCATCCACAGATTCCCCATAACAGTGTGTCATCCACAGATCCCCATAACAGTGTGTCATCCACAGATCCCCATAACAGTGCATCATCCACAGATCCCCATAACAGTGCATCATCCACAGATCCCTCATAACAGTGCATCATCCACTGATCCCCCATAACAGTGCGTCATCCACAGTTCCCCCATAACAGTGTGTCATCCACAGATTTGGCACTGTCCATGACCTAAGGGATGAGATGCTGCCTGTCATCCACAGATCCCCCATAACAGTGTGCCATCCACAAATCCCCCCATAACAGTGACTGGAGCAGACCTGCTGATAAACACACCTAGACCACCACCAGTCAAGGTAAAAAGGCAAAAGGTAAAAACTTACAGTTGTCAATAATGTAATGTAGTGTAGGGGGCCATGTAATGTTTTGAGGCAAAAATGGCACAGATGACCACCAAGAATATCTAAAATTAGCTGGTCAAGTAAAATGTTGCATGAAACAATCATTAAATAGGTGGCCGACAAAAAGGGGCATGTTAAAGGGTGTGGTCAATGGGCTGAGTCAAGGGGGGCGGCAAAATTAGCTTTTGCCTGGGGGGGGGGGGTCCAGTCCTTGAGCTGTGTAAGGGGCCTCATAATTTCTGATGGCAGCCCTGAATGTGCGTATGATTTGTTTTTTTTTGTTTTGTTTTTTTTGTTTTTTATGTCAAGAGCTAAACGATAAGCTATGATAAGCATGTACTGTATGAACTGACGCATGATGGGATTTGAGCTGGTTCGGCTGTGCTACATGGGGAGCTGTTTTGGCAGTAAGGGATTAACACAGCCCTGTGCTTGGCCTGCCCCTCCCCTTTCCAACCCCCCTCTGCCTTCCCGTTTTTTCCCCTCCCGTTTATCTCCCTCTTGACTGTGAAAATACCTCCAAAATAGATCCTCCCTCCCTCCCTCTCCTTCCCACACCCAGCTCCACAAACCCGAAAGGTGCGAAGTTTGAGAGCCCGGCTTCTGCAAACCCTCCGTCTCGTTTGCTCGTAACTGACGTCACCTGACCCGGAAGCGAAGATGCACGTGACCCGCCGCCGTGATTCCCCTTTGAGCCATGCCATCTATAAAGGCACAGGCTCCTCCCACAAATCCAGGCTAACCTTTGGCCAGCCTTCAACTTGTCCCCCTAAAAGCTGATTAAGGGGTTCTATATACCTGCTTCCACAAATACTGCTCTTCTACAGTGACTTTGTCGCAGGGTAATTTTGAAAATGACAGGCAGAGTAAGAGGCTGGCCATTCCGCAGGGGGGGTAGAGGTCAGGCAGGTGCACCAGGCTGGAGCCTATGTGGGAAGTTGGAGAAGGTGCGTGAGATTGCGTCAAAGGATGCACCAGAGTTGATTGAGTGGCTCACTGAGCCTTCTGCTTCTGCACCCTCCTCATCCTCTGTATCTGTACCCTCCTCACTCTCTGCTGTGTGCACCCCCAAAGACACCACCACTACCACTATAGCCCCTCCAATCGAGTCAGAGAAATTATTCTTCCATCAATTCCCAGACCTTACTGATGTGCAGCCATTCTTGGCATTGAATGAGGAAGAGGAGGTAGCAACGGCCGCCACCCAGCAGTCTGACGACAGTACCCAGATCAGCCCAAGGAGGGTGATCCCCGCTGTTGCTGCCTACTCCGAGATCTCTAATGTCAGTGGTGGTGAAGGTGACGATGATGACGTGTCGATGGACGTCACGTGGGTGCCCACAAGAGAGGAAGAGGAGGGAAGTTCAGAGGGAGAGACCGAGCAGAAGATAGGGAGGAGAAGGAGGAGAAGCAGGCAGAACTCGCAGTGCACAGGAGGCATAAAGCAGACTGAAAATGTATCTGGAGCGAGCCATCCACCATGTACGGTCACATCTTGCGCTCCCAGCATGCCATCACATGGCTCCGCAGTGTGGCCTTTTTTTAACGTGTCAGCTGCTGATAATAGTGTTGCCATCTGCAGCCTGTGCTGTCAACGCATAAGTCATAGTAAGCCCAAAACTCACCTAGGGACAACAGGCTTAAGAAGGCAACTGGCCTCCCATCACCAAGCCCAGTGGGAGCAACGCCGTCAGAACCCACAAAGCTACACTTTAGGTGCTCCACGTCCTGCCTCTTCTCCTTCTCCTTTCTCCTCCCATTTGTCCTCCAATCCACCTTCCACCGTGCAGTCGTCACGTTCATCTGGCACAAGGCAGGCTTCCATGGCCCAAATGTTCGAGCATAATAAAATGATGACGCCAGATAATCCTCTTGCCCAACGGCTGACCGCTGGCTTGTCGGAACTGCTAGCATGCCAACTACTGCCATATAAATTGATGGACTCGGAGGCCTTTAGAAAATTTGTTGCCATTGGCACACTGCAATGGAAAATCCCTGGAAGGAAATATTCCTCCCAGAAGGGCATCCCTGAACTATATGACTACGTTCAGTGGCAAGTTAATATATCTTTGGCACACAGTGTCGGTGCCAAGATACATCTGACCACAGACTCGTGGTCTAGCAAACACGGGCAGGGAAGGTACATAACTTTTACTGCCCACTGGGTGAACCTTCTGACGGCTGTCAAGCATGTAACCTGTGGCACCCGTGTGGATTTGGTGGTACCGCCACGGATTGCAAGCAGGACTGCCTCTTATTTTCCTCCTCCATCCTCCGTCTCCCCCTCGTCTGACTCCTCCTTTTCCACTGCTACCGCCTCTTCCGCTGCACCCCCCAAGCTCCCCAGAACCTATTCGACGTGCCCGGTGAGACGTTGCCATGCTGTGCTGCGGCTGTTGTGCCTGGAAGCCAAGAGCCACACCGGTCCTGCAGTGCTTTCAGCTCTGTGGTCACAGGCCGATCAATGGCAAACCCCGCTCAATTTGACAGTTGGCAAAGTGGTGTGCGACAATGGTGCCAACCTGCTGAGCGTGCTGAAACAGGGCAAAATTACACACGTGCTGTGCATGGCACACGTCCTGAACTTAGTCGTGCGGCAATTTTAGAAGATCTTACAGAGCCATGGCTCGTCTGCTGACGTTCAGCGGAAACACCCTTGCCCATCAGATGTCTGATTTGTGACTGCGCGATGCGCTGGAACTCCACCTTGTATATGCTTGATAGGTTTCTCCAGCAGTAACGTGCTGTTAACGACTACCTGTACAAACTCTGCGGCAGGACAGGTTCTGGGAGTTTGTTTTCTTACCCACCGCGTCACTGGATGCTCACGCGCAATAAGTGACTTCGTACCTTACTCCTTCTTTCTGGAGCATGCATTGCGTTGTGTCATTGATCAAGCCGTCGAGTAGCAGGAGCAGGAAGCTGAGGAAGTCGCAATGCTGAATGAATTCCTAGGAGGGCTACGCCATCAGAGTCAAGTCAGCAGGAGTCTGAAGAGGAGTCAGAGGAGGATAGTGCCTGGGGGGAGGAGAAGGAGGAGCAAGAAGAGTATGCTTTAAACTTTTCTGGGATACCTGGTGTTGTCTGTGGATGGGGGAGGAGACCGAAGGCGACATTCTCCTGGGTGATGGGTAGGAGCCAGGCCGCTCCAACGCTTCCAATTTAGTGCAAATGGGGGCCTTCATGCTCCAGTGTTTGAAGAGGGACCCCTGTATAAAAAGCATAAAGGGCAAGTGTCTGTGAAAAGGTCTGGCAGACGTTATTCTCTATCTCTTGTATGATGTTCTTTGTTTTGGTTTCACTTTGTCATCTCCTTTCCTTATGCCAGGTGTCACTTATTTAGACATAATTATCTTCCTTTATATTCCATCCCATACTGCCTCACTTTGCGGTTTATAATACTTCCTGGATGAAGTGTTCACTGCTGGAGGCTGCGTCTGCTGTTTGCTCAGATAAGTCCTTTACTTTATTGTGTTTGCTTGCTGGCTTGATTCTAGGTGACCCTGACTCCCTTCGTATTAAGTGCAGGGAGCCGGTGGTCGTGTCCCCTCACTATTATAGGGTTTTGAGGTGTCACACAGGCTAAGGTATGTGGGCATGCAATCGTCTACCATCGAGACCCTTGCATGTGCATAGCAGTCAGGGAGAGCTCTTAGGGTTGTGTAGGGCTCACCTAATAGCTCCTTAGTTTGGGATCAAGCCAGTTGCTTGTTTATTTATAAGTTCCAGCTATCTGCAAATCTCATCCATGACAGCAAGGAGCAGTACTGAGTGGCAACGTACTTAGACCTCCAGTACAAACACAAAATGGTGGACATGTTACCAGCATCACAGAGGGCTATCAGAATGCAGCATTTCCAGGCCTTGCTGTGAGAGATGCTGCATTCTGCTGTTGCGGGCGCTGGCAGAGGAATTTCCACCCACAGAGAAACAGTTGCGAGTACCAATCCTACAGCGCATGCAAGAAGAGGGCGGTTTGAAAATGTGTTGGTCACTTCAGATATGAGATCATTCTTGCAACCAACCCATCGACAGCCGCTCTCCGGATCCAGCCTCAGGGAACACCTGGACCGTCAGGTGTCCGACTACATTGGGTTAACGGCCGATGTGGACGTTCTGAGAAGTGAGGAACCCCCTTGAAATGTGCAGGCTTGAAATGTGGACAGAGCTGGCACAATTTGCCATGGAACTCTTGGCTTGCCCGTCATCGAGTGTCCTGTCCGAAAGGACGTTCAGCGCAGCAGGGGGATCGTGACCGATAAGCGCACTCGCCTAGCTCACAACATTCTGAACTACCTCACATTTCTAAAAATGTATGTATTTGACGTCTATTTGTACTGGCCTGCAGTAAAATTGTTATATGGTGACCGCCTAATGTACCTCAAGCCACATTATCAATTGTTCTTTTCTGTACGGTGAATGAATAATTTTTGGGGCCTGTACTCCACTGGCCTGCAGTAAAATTGATATCCAATGACTGTCTAATATACCTCCAGCCAAATAATTACTTGTTATTTTCTGTCTGGTGAATGTCTAAGGTTTGGGGCTTGTACTCCAGTTGCTTACATAAAAATTTGTATCCATTGACCACATAATGTACCTCGAGCCACATAATCACAATTTCTTTTATGTCAGGTGAATGCCTAATTTTTAAGGACTGTACTTCCATGGCCTAAAATAAAAAAAATTCTAGGCTCCAGCAGGACACACTTCTGAGAATTTCTCGTTAAGACTCATAAGAATGGCCCCTGATTAAAATACATATTTTTGGGGGGAATTTTAGCCATTGATTCTTCTCTGGTATGTCACTGTCCATGTTGTGGTATGATTTGTGCACTTCGTGTAAGTATTTGGCGTCTGCCATTAAAGATTTTGGGGCCCGCCACAAACTTGTGGTTCGCGAACAAGTGATCATGTTCGCGTGATCGAGTTCGCAAATCGTCCCGGCCAATGTTCTTCCATCACTAGCTGCAGGCACTAGGCCTGCAGCCTTTCAGAGGCTGGTGCAGGCGGCACGATGACGTCATTGATCTAAGCCGCACAGCACGGGACACAGGCTGAAAGAGGCCTGCATCGAATCATTGCCAGCCTGATGGAGGTAAGTATAAGTGTTTATTTATTTTTTTACATGGTACTACTACTGGCACATGATTGGGGGGCATCTATGGGGCATCTGCTACTGGCACATGATTGGGGGGCATCTATGGGGGCACCTGTTACTGGCACATAATTGAGGGGCATCTATGGGGCACTTGTTATTGGCACATGATTGGGGGCATGTATGGGGCACCTGTTACTGGCACATGATTGGGGGTAATCTATGGGGGCACTTGTAAATGGCACATGATTGGGGGCATCTATGGGGTCACTTGTTACTTGCACTTGATTGGGGGCATCTATGAGAGTAATTTTTACTGTCATATGATTGGGGGGCATCTATGGGGGTATTTGTTACTGGCACATGATTGGGGGGCATCTATGGGGGTACTTGTTACTGGCGCATGATTGGGGACATCTATGGTGGTACTTGTTACTGGCACATGATCGGTGGGCATCTACGAGGGTACTTGTTACTGACACATGATTGGGGGCATCTATGGGGAACTTGTTACTGGCACATGATTGGGGGGCATCTATGGGGGTATTTGTTACTGGCAAATGATTGGGGGCATCTATGGGGGCACTTTTTATTGGCACATGATTGGGGAGCATCTATGAGGGTACTTGTTACTGGAACATGATTGGTGGGCATCTACGAGGGTACTTGTTACTGACACATGATTGGGGGCATCTATGGGGGCACTTGTTACTGGCACATGATTGGGGGGAATATATGGGGGCACTTGTTAGTGGCACATTACTGAGGGGCACTATGGGGACATCTATGAGGGGAATTTTTATTGACACATTATTGGTGGCACTTTTTACTGGCACATTATTGGGGGCACTATGGGGGCATCTACTGAGGCCACAAAGAAGGGGTATTTTATATGGGGGAAGGGGAAGAGGAACACTATTGGGGCTTCTACTGAGGCCACAAAGAAGGAGTATTTATATGGGGGGCTTTGTGTAGAGGCATTTTATACTGGGGCACATTATGGTGGGTACTATGGAGAAGGGGAGAGAGGAGTACTATGGGTTCATTAATAAGGGGCACTAAGAAGGGGTATTTTATTCTTGCAAATTATGGGGGACACTGAGGGCATCTACTGGGGCACTATATATGGGGCATTTTATACAGGTACATTATGAGGGGCACTAGGAAGAAGGGGGGTGAGGAGCACTATGGGGGCATTTACTGGGGGCACTATATAGGGGTATTTTATACTGGCACATTATGAGGCACTATGGGGACATTAGCTCAACTGGGGGATTAAAAGGGGGTATTTTTTGCACTGACACATTATAAGGAGAAAAATTACTACTGGGGGCATTATGATGGGCTATATTACTACTGGGGGTCTATGGGGAACATTATTACTAGTATTGACACTATGGGAGCATTATTACTTCTGGGGCAAAGTGGGGACATGTTGGGGGCACTGTAGGAACACTATTACTACCATGAGTGCTCTAGCAGAGAATTATTCATATTGGTGTGACTTTTGGGAGCATTATTACTGTGGGGGCACCTTGGCACAATATCAGCTTACCAATTATTTTTGGGGGAGGTTATGTTTACACTATTAGTGTCAGGGGCACTATTTGCTGGGCGCAGTTATCTTAGGGCGCTGTGTGTCAATAATTATTGAAGGGCACCATCTGCATGGTACTACTACTTTTATCAGGGGGTTTATCTGTTTCTGCAGTATAGTATTGGGGAGCACAGCGGCACAGTATTGGGGATGGTAGGATGATTTGTCCAGAAGATGGGAGGATGATGGAAAAGTAGTAAACTAAAATTTTGTTTGTCAAACTGCAGAGACGAGAAATGGCTGAAAATGGTGGTTTGATCTGAAGATCTGAAAAGGTGAAGATGAGGAAAGAGAACATCTACATCAAAGAGATGTCACTGGATGTGAGAGGTATGTGGCACTATATTACCCTATAGAGAGGAGGAACAAAAATACCAAACTTCAAAAAAGCTAAATTTTTCCAACTAAGAGAGGCCATAGGCCTAACTAGCTGGGACAAAGTCCTCAAAAATAAAAATACAGCCACAAAATGGGATATTTTTAAAAGCATCCTAAAATCTAATTGTGAGAGGTACATACCTTATGGGAATAAAAGGTTAAGGAACAATAAGAAACCAGTGTGGATCAATTGTAAAGAAGGCAATAAATGACAAAAAGAAAGCATTTAAATCACTAAAACAGGATGGTTGCGAGAAAGCACTGAAAAACTATAAGGAAAAAAATAGAATATGTAAAAAAACTAAGAAAAGTCGCCAAACTAGAGACAGAGAGATTAATTGCCAAAGAGAGCAAAACTAACCCTAAAATGTTCTTCAATTATATAAATGGTAAAAAGTATAAATCTGAAAGTGTTGGCCCTCTACAGAGCAATGATGGGGGAGTTGCAGAGAGCGACGAGGAGAAAGCAAAGTTATTAAATATTTTTTTCTCCACTGTATTCACTGAGGAAAATAAACTGTTAGATGAAATGCAGAATGTAAAAGTAAATTCCCCATTAAAAGTGCCCTGTCTGACCCAGGAAGAAGTACAATAGCAACTTAAAAAGATTAAAATAGACAAATTGCCTGGGCCAGATGGCATACACCCCTGTATCCTAAGATAATTAAGTAATGTCATAGCCAGACCCTTATTTCTGATATGTACAGACTCTATACTGACAAGGAGTGTGTCACAGGCTTGGCGCATAGCAAATGTAGTGCCAATCTTCAAAAAGGGTGCAAAAACAGATCCCAGAAACTATAGGCCAGTAAGTTTAACATCTGTTGTGGGTAAACTGTTTGAAGGTGTTCTAAGAGATGCTATCTTCGAGGATCTCAATGAAAACAAGCAAATAACATCATATCAGCATGGCTTCATGAGGGATCGGTCATGTCAAACTAATTTAATCAGTTTCTATGAGGAGGTAAGTTCTAGACTTGACAGCAGCGAATCAATGGATGTCGTATATCTGGACTTCTCTAAAGCATTTGACACTGTACCACATAAAAGGTTAGTGTATAAAATGAGAATGCTCGGACTGGGAGAAAACGTCTGTATGTTGGTAAGTAGCTGGTTCAAAGATAGAAAACAGAGGGTGGTTATTAATGGTACACACTCAGATTGGGTCACTGTCACTAGCGGAGTACCTCAGGGGTCAGTATTGGGCCCTAGTCTCTTCAATATATGTATTAAAGATCTTGTAGAAGGCTTGCACAGTAAAATAGCAATTTTTGAAGATGACACTGTGTAAAGTAATTAACACTGAAGAGGACACTATACAGCTACAGATGGATCTGAATAGATTAGAGGCTTCGGCAGAGAAGTGGCAGATGAGGTTTAACACTGAAAAATGTAAAGTTATGCACATGAGAAGGAATAATGCAAATCACCCGTACATACTAAATGGTAAAACACTGGGTAATACTGACATGGAAAAGGACCTAGGAATTTTAATAAACAGCAAACTAAGCAGTAAAAACCAGTGTCAGACAGCTGCTGCCAAGGCCAATAAGATAATGGGTTGCATCAAAAGGGGCATAGATGGCCGTGATGATAACATAGTCCTACCACTTTACAAATCACTAGTCAGACCACACATGAAGTACTATGTACAGTTCTGGGCTCCTGTGAACAAGGCAGACATAGCAGAGCTGGAGAGGGTTCAGAGGAGGCCAACTAAAGTAATAACTGGAATTACAGTACCCTGAAAGATTATCAACATTAGAGATATTCACTTTTGAAAAAAGACGACTGAGGGAAGATCGAATTATGTATAAATATATCAGGGGGCAGTACAGAGATCTATCCCATCACCATCTATTTATCCCCTGGACTGTGACGAGGGGACACCCTCTGAGTCAGGAAGAAAGAAGGTTTGTACACAAACATAGAAGAGGATTCTTTAAGGTAAGAGCAGTGAGACTATGGTGGTGGTGATGGTGAGTACAATAAAAGAATTCAAGAGGGGCTGAAGTGTAATAATATTACAGGCTATAGTTACTAGAGAAGGGTTATTGATCCAGGGAGTTATTCTGATTGCCTTATTGGAGTCGGGAAGGAATTGTTCCCCCCTTAAGTGGGGAAAAATTGGCTTGTACCTCACATATTTTTTTTTTGCCTTCCTCTAGATCAACTTGCAGGATAACAGGCTGAACTGGATGGCCTTATATACTAGGTTACTATGTTACAGTACTACCTTCACATTGTAAAAAAAAACAAAAAACTTTGATACATTTGTGCTGTTTCTTTTCCCCCCTCTATATTAGGGGCCACTGTAGTCACCAGGACCACAACAGCTAAACGTGGTAGTTCTGGTGTCTATAGCATGTCTCTGCAAGCTTTTTAATGTAAACACTACCTTTTCAGAAAAATTAACACTTCTAGTGGCCACTCATCATTATTAAAATTTACTAGTCTACGAGGTGTGTGAATTGTTTGGTGTGTATGTTATGGTGGAGGGAGTGATTGCATGCTAGGGTTGGGAAGGCGGGATTTGTCGGAATATTTATGCTGTCTCCGATTGACAGTCTATATGATTTATGTGAATAAATTAAAATCGGTAATATAACTTATTATCATAAATATCAAGCTAAAACAAGCTCGTGATCTGCGTTGAATTGAAGACAAAACCCAGTTACAGACAAAATATATATGTAGTTTATTAATACAATTTATAGTGCAAAATAATATATATAATAAAATTGGCGGTAATAAAATTCACTCAATGATATGCAAAATAGTGGTAAAGACAAAAATAATTGAGAACATATATATATATATATATATATATATATATATACACAATTATGCCTTCTTATAATAATACCCCTCACTTATTTTAAAAGTCAATTTAATACTTGATTTCTCTCAGCCGACAAATGTCCGATTAAACCCAAATCTGGTTTATCTTTTATCTATATAAATATATATACATTATCAACCATACTGGTCTAGAACTGAATTCAGTTCCTTGGAGATAATACCGTGTTTTCACTAGTATATTTTTAATCTCCCTGTATTGGATTAATTTTCAGGATGATGCTGCAGGTACACCCCAATCTTATTCCAAAACAGATACTATACACAAAGTATGGTTAATTTAATATATCTATAGATATGTATTATATTAATTAATTATCCTATAAAATATAGGTAAGGTTATACTATACCAAAATGTCAGCTAGCAGAAATCAGTTTCAATGGTTCTAAGATGGCTTCCTCCAATGACTGGCAAGGTGGTCAAGATGATGTTCAGAGAGAGAGAGCGAGATCCCCCTTCTGTCAGCCCATACCATCTTTTTATCCTATCTTAGAAAGGGCTTGGCCAAGTTTTTTCATTAACTAGTGACCTCACTTTATAATTAATAGAACCTTCCTCTAGGGAAAAAATATACCCTAGATCTTTGTTACCCTAACACTAGATGGCACTAGTATTCCATACAAAAAATCGAAGCATTCATTTATTTCTCTTATTCATATAATAGCACTAAAATGTAATCTAAGGTTTCAGACAAACCTTGAGAAGATCTTAAAGAGACAATGAGTTTTATACTTGGTCAACTAACTTGTGTATCCTTAAGTCTTTTGACCAGACTTGATTAAATCAAGATAAATAGGGCTATCTCAATTCATTGTTCTTGGATGAGACAGGGTTTGTTCATGATCACCTGTGTCCACATTTTCCCATTCCAGGAAAGAAATAATTAATTTGTGTGTTCCACTGAGACAGATTCTAAACATGACAGAGGAGTTTATACCTCATTTCTAATCTTACAATTGAATATATCTATGAGGACTATACTCTTATATATATACTATATATTCAGCACACCTATTAAAATTGATTATATAAAATCAATCTACTCCTATATTGATTAATATAAAAATCACAAAGAAAGATTAGAGTCTTTCTATTTACTAAAATCATCAGAATTCAAATACATTGTCTTATCTAGGCCATCACATTTCATTAGACCTTGGGACATCTCCTTCTCACAAAACAGACTTAGGTAAACACTTTGTTATATATCGTAAACCTTAGGTTAGCAATTTCAGAGTAAAAAAAAAAAATCCTGAATTCACTCTGCCTTAAAATAAGACAAAATGGTTGTCCCTTAGGCTCATGTCCATACACTTATATAGGCCTTATAATTATGGACTTTATTCATACTCAATAGTTCTGACAAATCCCCCCCTTTCTTCCCACGTTAGTCAAGGATCCCCTTAAGACCTAACTGGGAGAAGGTCGGAAGAATTTTCATGTTCATCAATATTGTATCTGAGTCTTTTATCGCATCATAACGTCAATCCTGGAAAAGTATATTATCATAGAGATTCTGTGTCCAATGGTTTTAGCATGTGAGAAAAATGCAAAACTTGGCACCAATCATGCCATTATTGCTGTGACTTTGTTCTCATGCATAATGTACCAATTTGGTTCCTTTCCCAAGCTAAAATGGTGATATCCGGTATCTTCATCCAATGAATGTCCTTGGATCCAGTTTCGCAAAGATTCTTGAAATATAATCTTCTTAGCCATCATTCACAATCCTGGGACATCTGAAACACGACTGTAGATTCGGGTTGATGATTAGTTCCGTCTTTAATTGGACCTCTTGAATCAACACCATCTGCACAATATCTGTATCTTTGTTGTCATCATCATCGCCAGGAATCACAACTGGTTCCACCCGTCCTTTTTCTATAAAGGAAAATGAAAGTATGAATACAGTATATATATATATATATATATATATATATATATATATTTATTTATTTTTTCTTTTGAGATATACAGTTTCCCTAGTGTTGCTATGTAAAATGCTTTATATGGAAACCCCAGAATTGGAACATCTGTGAACTGAGAGAAATCAGATTAACGCATCCTTATTCATTCTCTTATTCAGCGTCATCTTCTATGATTCTCAGTTCTGATCTTGGATGACATACTCGCAATTGATTTACATGGACCCATTTCTCGATGAAACCATCTTTGGTATTAATTTTCACCTTATAAACTACAGGTGATATTTTATCAATTACATCATACGGACCTTTCCATGATGGGAGAAATTTTCTTTCTTTTACCCGATCCCGGGCAAAGTTATAGAGATACACTCTATCTCCTACCTCATATTCCTTTTTTGTAGTTTTCAAGTCATAATAAGTTTTGTTACTTACGGCGGCTTTCTCAAGATTCTTCTGCGCGAAAGCAAACGCGTGTTGAAGATACTTACGAAGGTCCTCCACATACTGATGTGTCGTGGCTGCATTGATCAGGTTATGATCTGATGTGCGATACAACAGATGTTGAGGAAGTACCATTCTTCTTCCTGTCATCAGTTCAAAAGGTGACATCTGGGTAGCCGTACTTGGAGTAGCTCTAATGGCCATGAGTACTAATGGTAACCTTATATCCCAGTCTTTACCCGACTCCTTAACATATTTCTTAAGGATGTTGACAATAGACTGGTTATAGCGCTCAACGGATCCACTAGATGTTGGACGATAAGCAATGTGTAATTTTCTCTTCACACCCAACATCTTCCACATCTTCGCCATTACCTCACTTACAAAGTGTGATCCACGGTCTGAATCAATCATTAACGGTAACCCAAATCTGGAAAATACATGGTTAATCAACAAAAATGCACAGGTCTCAGCTGTGTTATTGCGGGCCGGTAAACACTCTACCCATTTTGTAAACACACAAGTGACGGTTAACATGTATTTATTTCCTCTGGATGACCGGGTAACAGGACCAATAAAATCAATTTGGATGTCAGACCATGGTAAGGAAAAACCTTTCTTCTGAAGTGGAGCACGATGTTTAGGACCTTGCGGTTGAAATTGCGCACATACCAAACAACCTTGACAATAACTCTGGACATCCTTTAACATATGAGGCCAGTAGGCATAATCACGTAGTGACTCATATGTAATCTTTTCTCCACGATGACCAGCTGTAGGTGCATCATGGGCATGCTGTAACATTAAACCTCTAAATGTAGTAGGAACTACCCACTGCTGAATACCATTTTTAGAGGTTCTCATTAATAACCCATCCTGAATACTAAATTGGGATTTGGATTTCATAAGTAATCGGAGGTCTTCTTTTTGGGTAAAATTATCCTCCGATATGGGATTATTATTAGGATCCTCAATATATTTATAGAAGATTCCCAATATAACATCTTCCTTCTGGCTTTTGATCAGATCCTCACTAGAAGATTCTTGGCTCCATTGAACTATACTATTTTCAGTTTGGGCCTTAGCCTGTTGTCTAGTGATAGCGTCAATGGGAATCATCTCTAGTAGATGATCTATATTCACATGATCACCATTTATGGCTCCTTGTTTGGCTAGTTTGTCAGCTAGGTCATTACCCTCTTTATCTTTATTTTGGGTTTTGGAATGACCTTTAGTCTTTTTCCAATAAATGGTTAGATCATTATGTCGGACTAGCTCATCTATGGCACAAAACAACTTGGCGTGTTTCACTGGTTTGTTATTGGACCGTAACATATGACTCCTCTTCCATGTGGGCATATATTCTACAAAGCTGTTCCGCACATAATTTGAATCAGTAACAATGACGAATTCCTTTATATTGTGCTCTATAGCAATTTTAACGGTTTGGTAGACAGCTGCTAATTCGGCTACCTGGCTACTCTTAGCACCAATACTATAACCTATTGAAATACTCGGGCATCCATCTATCCACGTAATTCCAATTCCTGCCACTAGTTTTCTTTCATGCCCTACAATGGTGTGGTAAGCACAACCATCTATGTACGCACAAGGGAGTAGAGAGCAATAGTCGTCTTCATACGCTTTGTAAGGGGAAGATTTTTGTTCCTCTAGAAAATCATCTACCAGTTCTTCCGTTTGAGAATTAGCAGCGCAATTATGCAGTTCAGCAAGTCCTTGGGCTACTGGACACTTTTTATTTTGCTTATACTGAACTTCCAACGGCCATCCTTGTAAAGACAAGGTCCAAGCAGTGATCCTGCTGTTAGACAAGTTACCATCCCTAATTTTATCACTCTGTAGATATTGTAGGGGTTGATGGGCCGTTTCAACAATGATTTTCTCACCCTGTACAAAACTTCTAAAGTTTTGAAGCGCCCAGACTGTGGCTAGTAAAGCTTTTTCACAGTTGCTAAACTTTATTTCTACTGGTGACAGTGATTTACTTGCATAAGCTATAACTTTATGCAATTTTTCCTGTTTTTGGCATAGGACAGCACTAATACTAAGATTTGTAAAACCAGTTTCCAGATAAAAGGGTTTACCCCCTTCGGGATAAGCTAGACATGGGGCTTGGGTGAGTCTCCTTTTAAGCTCAGACATGGCTTGTTCCTGATCCTCCCCCCATGTCCAGGGTACACCTTTCTTTAACAATGTCAGCAATGGTTTACTAATCTCAGCATAGTTATCAATGAATTTACGGGAGTAATTCATCATACCCAGAAATGATCTTAATTCACTAATGTTGGTAGGCGTTTTAGATTTCATAACAGCCTCCACCTTTTTCTTCTGGGGATTCAGGCCTTCACAGGTAACCTCATGTCCAAGGAAATTTACCTTAGTTCGACACCACTGGGCTTTCTGTAAAGAAATTTTCACACCTGCCTCTTTCAACTGATTCAGTACATGCCTAATTTCTTGAATATGCTGGTCAAATGAAGTACTTTTCATCAAAATGTCATCTACATAAGTTAAATTCCCTCTTTCTGTGGCATCAGGCATAGCCTTATGTAAAAATACCGCAAATGCATGACCTGAATTTATGTACCCAAACGGTAGTCTAGTCCAGGCAAACTGTTCTTTACCAAAAGTAAAGGCTAATTTGTATTGATCTTCAGGGCTCACTTTGATGGTCCAATATCCCTGAGCGCAATCTAAGGTGGTAAAGATCCTAGCACCTTGCATTTGTACCAAGCATTGGTCTATATATGGCACGGGCCAGCCGGACATATATACACGTTTATTTAGCTGACGAAGATCAGCACATAAACGCCATTGACCATTCGGTTTAAGAATTCCAAGAATAGGATTGTTATAAGAACTGTGCACTGGTCTTATAATACCTCTCTCCTTGAGATTTTGGATTATTTCCGCTAGCGAGTCGTAACAAGCTAGTGGAAGACGATATTGCTTGATATAAACGGGAGGTGCCTCAGGATCAGTCTGGATCCTGGCAATGTGTATGTCAGTTAGACCACAATCAAAGGAATCTTTAGCAAAGATATCCTTGAATTCTAAAAGAACTTCCTTTAGTTGTTGTCGCTCTGGGTCATTGGAGCATCCATCAGCTAATGAGATTTGTTGCTGGACCATTTCCATAAACCCTGGAAAAACTTCTGGTTGACCTATTTCATAGGTTTCCTCCAATCTGCCAGTGAGGTCATGATTTGACTTATCTGCTTTTTCAGCAAACTCATGATATTCCTGGGCTTCCTGCTCATTGATTGTATGATCAAAGGTAAGAGAGGATTCCTCTACCTTACAGGTACCTTCTTCAAGATTAAAAGGATATACTGAACTAATGGTGAACAATCCTTCAGGAGAAGAATAAAATGTTTGTTCAACCAATTGTTCTTCTGTTAGATACGATTCAGGTATTAGGCCAATAATTATATTCTGAAACCCCAAAGTATAATAATCTGAATCTAATGCCATACCAATGATAGTGTCTTTAGACAAATGAACTTCATTTGGCATACCATTATTCACAATTATTTGGGTTTTAAAGGTTTGTAAATTCACCATAGGGGTATGATTTACTGAAATACCTAATTGTTGCATTCTGTTTGATAGGCATATCAATGCATCACCATTCTTTAATTTTTGGCCTTTTGACACCTGAATGGGTAACAGGAAATTATTAGTACCTGGAGGGATGATTATATCTCGTGGCACTAATACACTGACTGCATAAGGCAGTATCTGGGATGACTTGAGTGTTTCATGTTCATCCATAAAACCTTCAGGATTCCCTTTTAATCTTGTCCACAATGTGGAATTCACTATATCCACATGGATAGCAAAACGATGTAAAATATCGTTGCCAATGTACATAGGATATTTGGGTTCATCAAGCACCAGGAATAAATGAGTAGCCGATTTTCCTGCAATAGAAATGGTTAATATACATTTTGCAATTATATTATGATCATCAGAATCATTATCTAAGTCATGTATCCAATTATCTTGTGGATTTTGATATCGAATCACTTTAGAATTGGCCACTTGATTTAGTAGATCCCTACTAATATAACTGTTTTCATGGCGCAAATCCAATTTAGCCCTCTTAGTTCTTCCTAAGTCATTCACCTGTACTGGGAAGAACATCTCATCATCCACCTTTTCCATTCCCACTAGGAATTGTTCGTGACCATTAAACCCAATAGGGTCAGTAGTTTCTGGGTGTAGGTGGATTGTAAGAACATCCCCTTCCAAACAGACATCTTTTACTCGTTCAGGAGACACACATATGGTGTTATCTTCCTGTTCACCTATAGTGGAATTTGGAGTGATTTGCAGGAAAGAGACATCAGGGACTTGGCTATTTCGGAAATGTACCTCAATGGAATCCGGCCTTTCCTCTATCACATGGCAGTTACGCCTATTGTGATAGGATTGTGATTGTTCATAATTAATGGGCATCCTCACTTGAGACCATATCACCTTATTAACAAAATCAATAACTGGACTTAATCTTTTCAGGAAATCAATGCCAATAATTAATCTATCAATGGGCATATCCACGATCAAGGTAGGATGGCTAATTACTTTGTTTCCTACTTTAAAATCCAGCCAAGCTTTACCTAAAACCTTGAGGGCATTGCCTGAGACACTTACCAGGTTAGCATTAAAACTTTTTAACTTGTACCTGTTAAAAGATACATCCTGCAATTGTTGGAAGTATTTTACAGATAATAAAGTTGCTTGGCTACCTGTATCTATCAAGGCTATTATTGGCGAGAAATTATCAAATAATTCAACTTTCATATAATATCTATTATCTATTTCCTGTATGGAACAAAGATATTTGGAATGATTATTGAAATGGTTTTCCTGCACAGCAGTTATACTTGTCCTCAACTCCTCCTCCTTCCTTTTATGAGCAGGATCGTATGCCTTCTTCTGTGCAGCTGAAGACTTTGTGTGCTGTAAGACAGAACAAACAGGTTTCCCCTCCCCCTTGCCATGTGGCTTTGTAAGGGTTAAATTCCTTTTAAAGGGAAGAACAATTATATTAGATTGCTCCACTTTACATACATTTAAGTCATCAACCTCTGCAACATTTGACATACTTACCTGCTTCTCCCCCTTTATATTTGGGGAGGATTCTCTACAGGAGGGGTTACCCCTAAAAAAGGATTTTTAGGGTTAGCAGTGATTGTTTTAGACAATTCCTCCATCCGCTGCATCAACATACCAAACTGATCTTGGATTTGATCCATTCGATCATATAGGTTACTTCTCTTTCTCCCATAACCTTTGGGAGATTGATTTTGGTACCGATATGATTGTGATCTCCCAGAACCATCTGACTCAGAACCACTTTGAGCCCTTTCTGGCCTACGTTGATATCCCCTATAATAATTATTCTGATATCTTTGAAAAGGAGGGAACCGTCTATTTCTAAACTCCTTCTGGTGGTTTGGGTTCTTTTCAGCAACATTTGGACCCTTATTCCCATCTGGCCTAGGCTGAATTTTATTTGGCTCGGAAGGTCTAGGAGTTTTTAACACATCAGCATAACTTCTTTTAGGGCTTTCAAATTTTCCCTGATCTCTTTTTATGTGAGTTTCTGCTATTTCCTCACTCGCTTTTTTAAATTTTCTATCAGGAGACTCATCACAATTTTGTATTGCAGCGTACAGAGTTGTACTCTCAGTGAGTAACCAATCCAGAGTCTTTCTGGGATGGTAATCCCTGGCCAAAATAAATTTTATTTTATTGGGCAAAGAGTCATAAAATAACTGGATAAATTCACTACCTTCAAAATTGGGATCTTTTTCAGATAAACTATAGGCATTTTTGAGGACTGACAAAAATTCCCTGGGACTTTGATTATGTCTACATTTCAGGGTAAATAAGGCCCTCCTTGCAGCAGTAGCGGACTTATAGGGACCAAATTCAGTTTTTATTTCTGCGACCACATCTGACCAAGAATCCCTACCCATATCTCTAAGGGAATTAAAGAAATACCGGTGTTTTGGTTCGAATACCCAGGTAATAAATTCAAGTTTCTGTATGTCCTTTTCTAAATGTAAAGTTTTCATGGCCTCCTCATATATTTCCAAATGACTTATTATGGAGGGTGAACCCTTTTTTGCAAATTGACCCACAGTTTCCTTGAGAAATTTGATCACTTTAGTAGTGTCTATCATGGGTTGATAAGATCTCTGTACTGAACTTTTAGAGGACCTAGGAGGTGAAATCGGTCTTAATTTAGGAAGAGAATGTTCTCTCAGAGCCAATAATTCTTCTCCATTAAAGGGGTTGTCATATTTACTTTCTGCATCTAATTCCCCCCTGGAATATTTTACCTGCACTCTATTAGAATCCTTAGGCTGTCTGAATTGAAGAGGGTCAAGATCCCGGTTATCTAATTCTGTTTGTAAATTTCTATTGTCCTTATACAACTTTTTACATTCCTCATCTAAATCCACCATAGACAATTGACATTTAGACAATTCATTAGTAGCCTGACTTAATTTCCATTCCAGAGTCCTAATAACTTCTTGCTGTTGACTGTCTCTGTCATTATATTCTGATAATTTAGCAGACCATTGTGCTAATTCACCAGAAACCATGGCCGCCTTATTTTCCATTTCAGATAAATCTTTTTGAAATTTATCAATTTCATATGCCTGTTCAACATTTTTATATTTTGCTTTTTCTAATTGCTTTGCTATTTCAATAACTAAATATACAAATTCAGGCCAAGATTGAAGGATTAATGAATCCTTATCTTTCTTATGTTTAGCTTGGGAAATGTGACAGAGATAATCAGCAAATCGGGATTTATCAGACCAGATATCATCTGCATATTCTACAGCTCTCTTTTCCAATTCAAACCTCCAATCCTTTAACTCTCTCTTAATATCCAACCTGTCATGCATATGACCCAACACAATATATTCAATTAATTCTTGAGTCTTTCTATCATGCATATCAGTCTTTACCACTGCAGCAGCAGCCTGCATGCCTTGGCTAGCCTCGCCATTGTTATCAGACATTTTTTTACTTGTTGCACTACAAGTACCACAATAACTTTATCAAATATATATTTTGCACCCCAAAATTTTGTTTCTATTACAAGCAGATCTCGGTGGGACCTCCAATTTAATGTCGGAATATTTATGCTGTCTCCGATTGACAGTCTATATGATTTATGTGAATAAATTAAAATCGGTAATAAAGGAGATTCTAACTTATTATCATAAATATCAAGCTAAAACAAGCTCGTGATCTGCGTTGAATTGAAGACAAAACCCAGTTACAGACAAAATATATATGTAATTTATTAATACAATTTATAGTGCAAAATAATATATATAATAAAATTGGCGGTAATAAAATTCACTCAATGATATGCAAAATAGTGGTAAAGACAAAAATAATTGAGAACATATATATATATATATATATATATATATATATATATACACAATTATGCCTTCTTATAATAATACCCCTCACTTATTTTAAAAGTCAATTTAATACTTGATTTCTCTCAGCCGACAAATGTCCGATTAAACCCAAATCTGGTTTATCTTTTATCTATATAAATATATATATATTATCAACCATACTGGTCTAGAACTGAATTCAGTTCCTTGGAGATAATACCGTGTTTTCACTAGTATATTTTTAATCTCCCTGTATTGGATTAATTTTCAGGATGATGCTGCAGGTACACCCCAATCTTATTCCAAAACAGATACTATACACAAAGTATGGTTAATTGAATATATCTATAGATATGTATTATATTAATTAATTATCCTATAAAATATAGGTAAGGTTATACTATACCAAAATGTCAGCTAGCAGAAATCAGTTTCAATGGTTCTAAGATGGCTGCCTCCAATGACTGGCAAGGTGGTCAAGATGATGTTCAGAGAGAGAGCGAGATCCCCCTTCTGTCAGCCCATACCATCTTTTTATCCTATCTTAGAAAGGGCTTGGCCAAGTTTTTTCATTAACTAGTGACCTCACTTTATAATTAATAGAACCTTCCTCTAGGGAAAAAATATACCCTAGATCTTTGTTACCCTAACACTAGATGGCACTAGTATTCCATACAAAAAATCGAAGCATTCATTTATTTCTCTTATTCATATAATAGCACTAAAATGTAATCTAAGGTTTCAGACAAACCTTGAGAAGATCTTAACCCCTTAAGGACACAGCCTTTTTACACCTTAGGACCAGGCCATTTTTTGCAAATCTGACCAGTGTCACTTTAAGTGCTGATAACTTTAAAACGCTTTGACTTATCCAGGCCGTTCTGACATTGTTTTTTCGTCACATATTGTACTTCATGACACTAGTAAAATTAAGTCAAAAAAATATTTTTTTTTGCACCAAAAAATACCAAATTTATCAAAAAATTTTAAAAATTAGCAAATTTCAAAGTTTCAGTTTCTCTACTTCTGTAATACATAGTAATACCCCCAAAAATTGTGATGACTTTACATTCCCCATATGTCTACTTCATGTGTGAATTATTTTGGGAATGATATTTTATTTTTTGGGGATGTTATAAGGCTTAGAAGTTTAGGAGCAAATCTTGAAATTTTTCAGAAATTTACAAAAACTAAATTTTTAGGGACCATTTCAGGTCTGAAGTCGCTTTGCGAGGCTTACATAATAGAAACCACCCAAAAATGACCCCATCTAAGAAACTACACCCCTCAAGGTATTCAAAAGTGATTTTACATATGTTGTTAACCCTTTAGGTGTTGCACAAGAGTTATTGGCAAATGGGGATGAAATTTGAGAATTTCATTTTTCTGTCTAATATTTAATTTTTACCCATTTTTTCCACTAACAAAGCAAGGGTTAACAGCCAAACAAGACTGTATCTTTATTGCCCTGACTCTGCAGTTTACAGAAACACCCAATATGTGGCCGTAAACTACTGTACGGCCACACAGCGGGGCGTAGAGTGAAAGGTGCGCCGTATGGTTTTTGTAAGGTTGATTTTTATGGACTGGTTTATTTACACCATGTCCCATTTGAAGCCCCCTGATGCACCCCTAGAGTAGAAACTCCCTAAAAGTGACCCCATCTAAGAAACTACACCCCTCAAGGTATTCAAAACTGGTTTTACATACGTCGTTAACCCTTTAGGTGTTGCACAAGAGTTATTGGCAAATGGGGATGAAATTAGAAAATTTCTTTTTTTGCCTTATTTTCCATTTTAACCCATGTTTTCCACTAACAAATCAAGGGTTAACAGCCAAACAAGACTGTATCTTTATTGCCCTGACTCTGCCGTTTACAGAAACACCCAATATGTGGCCGCAAACTACTGTACGGCCACACAGCGGGGCGTAGAGTGAAAGGTGCGCCGTATGGTTTTTGGAGGGCTGATTTTTATGGACTGGTTTATTTACACCATGTCCCATTTGAAGCCCCCTGATGCACCCCTGGAGTAGAAACTCCCTAAAAGTGACCCCATCTAAGAAACTACACCCCTCAAGGTATTCAAAACTGGTTTTACATACGTCGTTAACCCTTTAGGTGTTGCACAAGAGTTATTGGCAAATGGGGATGAAATTAGAAAATTTCTTTTTTTGCCTTATTTTCCATTTTAACCCATGTTTTCCACTAACAAATCAAGGGTTAACAGCCAAACAAGACTGTATCTTTATTGCCCTGACTCTGCCGTTTACAGAAACACCCAATATGTGGCCGCAAACTACTGTATGGCCACACAGCGGGGCGTAGAGTGAAAGGTGCGCCGTGTGGTTTTTGGAGGGCTGATTTTTATGGACTGGTTTATTTACACCATGTCCCATTTGAAGCCCCCTGATGCACCCCTGGAGTAGAAACTCCCTAAAAGTGACCCCATCTAAGAAACTACACCCCTCAAGGTATTCAAAACTGGTTTTACATACGTCGTTAACCCTTTAGATGTTGCACAAGAGTTATTGGCAAATGGGGATGAAATTTGAAAATTCCATTTTTTTGCCTTATTTTCCATTTTAACCCATGTTTTCCACTAACAAAGCAAGGGTTAACAGCCAAACAAGACTGTATCTTTATTACCCTGACTCTGCCGTTTACAGAAACACCCAATATGTGGCCGTACACTACTGTACGGCCACACAGCGGGGCGTAGAGTGAAAGGTGCGCCGTTTGGTTTTTGGAGGGCTGATTTTTATGGACCGGTTTATTTACACCGTGTCCTGTTTCAACCCCCCTGATGCACCCCTGGAGTCGAAACTCCCTAAAAGTGACCCCATCTAAGAAACTACACCCCTCAAGGTATTCAAAACTGGTTTTACATACGTCGTTAACCCTTTAGGTGTTGCACAAGAGTTATTGGCAAATGGGGATGAAATTGGAAAATTTCATTTTTTTGCCTTATTTTCCATTTTAACCCATGTTTTCTACTAACAAAGCAAGGGTTAACAGCCAAACAAGACTGTATCTTTATTACCCTGACTCTGCCGTTTACAGAAACACCCAATATGTGGCCGTAGAGTGAAAGGTGCGCCGTTTGGTTTTTGGAGGGCTGATTTTTATGGACCGGTTTATTTACACCGTGTCCTGTTTCAAACCCCCTGATGCACCCCTGGAGTCGAAACTCCCTAAAAGTGACCCCATTTTGGAAACTGCGGGATAAGGTGGCATTTTTTGGGGGAGTATTTTTAGGGCAAATATAATTTTTGGTTGCTCTATATTACATTTTTGTGAGGCAAGGTTACCAAAAATAGAAATTCTGATATTTCATCTCCATTTGCCATTAGCTGTTGAGGAACACCTAAAGGGTTAATAAAGTTTGTATAATCATTTTTGAATACCTTGAGGGGTGTAGTTTCTTAGATGGGGTCAATTTTAGGGAGTTTTTACTCTAGGGGGGCATCAGGGGGGCTTCAAAAGGGATATGGTGTCAATAAAAAAGGCCATCAAAATCGGCCTTCCAGAAACCATGTCGGTCCTTTCCTTTTGCGGCCTCCCTTTTACGGATACAGCAGTTTACGACCACAAATGTGGCGTTTCTGTAAACTGCAGTATCAGGGTAATACATTTTAACTTTTGTTTGGTTGTTAACCCTTGTTTTGTTACCGGAAAAAACGGACTGAAATGGAAAAGTGCCAAAAATAGCGGTTTTGGCACCGTTTTTTTTTTTTTTTTTTAACCGTGTTAATCTGGGTAGTTAGGTCATGGGATATTGTTATAGAGGAGATTCTTACGGATGCGGCAATATCTAATAAGTCTACTTTTTTTTTACAATAATTTAGGTTTTTGACTATATTATCTTTTTTGATACAACATTTTTTTTTGGGTATCTCTAAAGTCTAAGTGTCATTTTTTTTATTTTCTTTTAGCCAATTATCTTATGTGGGGGCTCATTTTTTGCGGGATGAGCGGACGGTTTTATTGGCACTATTTTGGGGGCTATATGACTTTTTGATCGCTTTCTATTAAACTTTTTGTTATGTAAGGTGACAAAAAAAAAATTTTTTTGCACCTATTTTTTTTTTTTTTTTTTTACTGTGTTAATCTGGGGGGTTGGGTCATGGGGTATTTTTATAGAGGAGATTCTTACGGACGCGGCGATACCTAATAAGTCAACTTTTTTTACAATTATTTAGGTTTTAGACTATATTATCCTTTTTGATACCCTAAAAAAAATTTTGTATCTCTAAAGTCTAAGAGTCATTTTCTATTTTTTTTTTTATCTGATTATCTTATGTGGGGGCTCATTTTTTGCGGGATGAGATGACGGTTTTATTGGCACTAATTTGGGGCTATATGACTTTTTGATCGCTTGCTATTAAACTTTTTATTATGTAAGGTGACAAAAAAAAACTTTTTTTGCACCTTTTTTTTTTTTTTCTGGACCGTGTTAATCTGGGGGTTAGGTAATGGGGCATTTTTATAGAGGAGATTATTACCGACGCGGCAATACCTATGTCTACTTTTAATAAATTATTTTAGTTTTTTTGGGTGTCTCAAGTCTGAGAACCATTTTTTTTTATCCGATGTCAGTGCTAAATTGGGATATAAATTTAGTACTCCATGGAAGTGTGATACTCCCTGAAGCAACCGTCAATGCAGAGGCCCGGATGATCGGGGCAAGTGTCGCACTGAGTAGTCGTGTCCTTCCGTATCCCCCTCCTGCGACACACTCTGCACTTTTTTTGGGTTCGTCCCTTCTTTCCAGTATGGGGGACCACACCTGGAAAGTGTTGGCCAGGGACGATCCGGGCACCTACAGTTCCCGAGGTACTCCGGCCTGCTCTTTCCCGGTCCGAAAAGATCAGGGCCTTGAGGACTGCCTCATAGAACTGGAGGAATGTCCCTGTGCTGCCAGCGCTTCGGGATAGTACAAAAGAGTTGTACATGGCAACCTGCACCAAGTAGACCGCAACTTTTTTGTACCATGCCCGGGTTTTGCGCATGGCGTTATATGGCTTGAGGACTTGATCAGAGAGATCAACTCCTCCCATATACCGATTGTAAGCGACGATACAATCGGGCTTGAGGACCGTTGCCGCGGTACCTCGCACAGGGACAGGGGTGATGCCGTTACCATGAATTGTGGACAGCATAAGGACATCCCTCTTGTCCTTATACCTGACCAGCAACAGGTTTCCAGTGGTAAGGGCACGGGTCTCACCCCTGGGGATAGGTACCTGGAGGGGGTGGGCAGGGAGGCCGCGTTGATTTTTCCGCACGGTCCCACAAGCGGACGTGGATCTGGCGGCAAGGGACTGGAACAAGGGGATACTGGTATAAAAGTTATCCACGTAAAGGTGGTAACCCTTATCCAGCAGTGGGTACATAAGGTCCCACACAAGTTTCCCGGTAACACCCAGAGTGGGGGGACATTCTGGGGGTTGAATCCGGGAATCTCGCCCCTCGTATACACGAAATTTGTAAGTGTACCCTGAGGTACTCTCACAAATTTTGTATAGCTTCACGCCATACCTCGCCCGCTTGGAGGGCACATACTGGCGGAAAATGAGTCTCCCCTTGAACGCAATGAGAGACTCATCAACCGCGACCTCTCTTCCAGGTACATAGGCCTCCATGAATTTGGCCCCAAAGTGATCGATGACCGGCCGTATCTTGTACAGACGGTCATGGGCAGGATCACCTCGGGGGGGACATGCTGCATTATCGGAATAATGCAGACATTTCCGGATGGCCTCAAACCGGGAGCGTGTCATGGCTGTACTGTAAAGTGGGGCCTGGTATAGGACGTCCCCACTCCAGTACAGCCTGACACTGGGTTTTTTGACCAGGCCCATATGCAGCACGAGGCCCCAAAATGTCCTCATTTCGGCTGCACTGACCGGCGTCCAGCCACCGGGCCTGGCCAAAAAGGAGCCCGGGTGTTGAGCGACGAACTGTTGGGCGTACAGATTCGTCTGCTCCACCATCAGATTTACCAGTGGGTCACTGAAAAAATGACAAAAAAAGTCATATTCAGTGTAGCCCACTGTGGAAATCTGGATTCCTGATTGGCCTACAAAATCAGGAATCACAGGCTCGTATCGCTCTGGGCTACACCAGACAAGTTCACCGGCAGGGGGCTCCGGTGGATTTAACTGGTGGGCCGGGAAACCAGTACGAGCCCCAGAGCTGCTCGTACTAGTGTGGGCCACAGGGTCCCTAACATGGCGGTCCCCTTGCTCCGCCTGGCCGCGTCTCCGCCGCCTTGGGGGCTCATCATCATCGCTAGATGATGAGGAGGATGCGGATGACAACAGGAATGTGGGGTCATCCTCATCCTCACTGGGACTCTCGGAGTCAGAGGCAATCTGGGCGTATGCCTCCTCGGCCGAGAACGTCCGGCGGGCCATAGGGGAGTGTGTGTCTGCGTGTATATGTGCGTGTGTGTAACTCTTTATTTTGTGTGCGTGTGTGTGGGGGCACGGGTGTTCACGAACTCACCCTAAAACTAACAGAAAAAAAATAAAATAAACTAACTAAAAAAAGGGCAAAAAATGTGGGGAAAAAAATTCAAAACCGCTGATCAACCGTCCGAAGTTGATCAGCGGTGGGGTGTGCGATGCGCTAACAGTGGCCGGACACTAAGTGCCGGCCACAGTCAGCGTACACGAAAAAAAAAAAAATGCACCCCAAAAAAGGTGGGGGGGGGGGCAGGGGGTGGGGGGGCAAGTGGCAGCACCCCTGGGGGGTCTAGGGTCACACAGCTGTGCTGTGGACCCCAGACACCCTAACTAGGGTGATGCAATCAAAGTTCAAAAACTAACTTTCCCTTTTTTTTTCCCTGCCTAAACCAAACTTTCCCTAGCTGTCCCTATGTACCTGATGGGGTCCTGGGGGGCACAGATCGGGTCCTGTGGGGCACAGATCGGGTGCAGCAGACACGTGCAGGCAGCTCCTCTCTCCTCCGGCTCCGGAACACAAAAGGAGGAGGAGAGGAGCGCCTGCCTCTTTTGAATCTGCCGCCGGACCGCCCACAGACCAATCAGAAAGCGATCCTGAGTGGTGATGTCACCATCACCACTCAGGATCGCTGGATGGTGATTGGTGGAGTGAAATCACACCACCATCACCATCCTGTTCCGGGTTATCGGGACTTCAGAGACCCGAATAACCCGGAAACGCAGAAAACCGCAGGTCTGAATTGACCTGCGGTTTTCTGCGATCGCATACATGGGGGGGTCACCGGACCCCCCGGCGCATTTGCTCCAAGTGCCTGCTCAATGATTTGAGCAGGCACGGGGTTCCGATCACCGCCCGCCGTGCGGCGGTGATCGAAAATGCACAGGGCGTACATGTACGCCCTGTGTCCTTAAGTACCAGGGCACAAGGGCGTACCTGTACGCCCTATGTCCTTAAGAGGTTAAAGAGACAATGAGTTTTATACTTGGTCAACTAACTTGTGTATCCTTAAGTCTTTTGACCAGACTTGATTAAATCAAGATAAATAGGGCTATCTCAATTCATTGTTCTTGGATGAGACAGGGTTTGTTCATGATCACCTGTGTCCACATTTTCCCATTCCAGGAAAGAAATAATTAATTTGTGTGTTCCACTGAGACAGATTCTAAACATGACAGAGGAGTTTATACCTCATTTCTAATCTTACAATTGAATATATCTATGAGGACTATACTCTTATATATATACTATATATTCAGCACACCTATTAAAATTGATTATATAAAATCAATCTACTCCTATATTGATTAATATAAAAATCACAAAGAAAGATTAGAGTCTTTCTATTTACTAAAATCATCAGAATTCAAATACATTGTCTTATCTAGGCCATCACATTTCATTAGACCTTGGGACATCTCCTTCTCACAAAACAGACTTAGGTAAACACTTTGTTATATATCGTAAACCTTAGGTTAGCAATTTCAGAGTAAAAAAAAAAAATCCTGAATTCACTCTGCCTTAAAATAAGACAAAATGGTTGTCCCTTAGGCTCATGTCCATACACTTATATAGGCCTTATAATTATGGACTTTATTCATACTCAATAGTTCTGACAGATTCAGATGGCCCAAGTAAATTCTTGCCCAGGGTCCAATCATTATTAAAGACGGCCCTGGTTAGCGTCCAGAAGAAGCTCACTCCTATTACACTGTCGTCAGCTGATTCCACATAGATGTCTACAGAACCTGTTCTATTAAATGCTTATACAAGTAGAGCCCCCCGATAGAGTGGAGAGGGTCTCAGCAGTAAGTTTGTGTTGACGTCACTGATTATTTTGATCCGCCAGAACAATAAACCATAAACAATGGATCCTGTCAGTGGAGCATCCGCCTTCACTCGGTCAGCATTTGGTCAGTAATCCATCAATATTGCTAATGCCAAAAAAACAGGAGTGGATCCAAAACAGAGATGACACGTGAACTGAATATTTGCATGTCTTCTGTGTTTTGTACCCACTCCTGCTTTTGGCTACCAAATCATAAGCCAATTCTGATGGGACCTGTGGGGATTCGTTCTGGTAGGCAGGTTAGCGGACGCAGTATAGAGGCAATCACAAAGTCTTTAACTTAAATAATTCAGTGTTTATTCACACAGAAGGTTATACAAAATAACAGTTTGTTCACACCATGGAAAGTCCACATAACACAAACATTCACCTTGATAGCAGTTTTGAATCAGCGGTCCCCAGCAGGCTTTAGGTGCCTGTTTTCCAGCATACGGCTCCCAGCCCTTTTGCACGGCACACATCTACAGATCCCAAACCACAGAGACTCCACAGCTTCACTGTGGAATGAAGGATAATCCACCCCACCTGATTAATGGCGACTGCTTTTTATAAGCCTCCCAAGACCCAGCCTGGAACTTGGGGAGAAGCCACCCTCCCAGCACTTTGGTTGCTCCCAGTAAGAGCCATCCCGGATCAGCTTTACAGCCATACTAAACAGCTAAAGTGTCAGACTGCAAAGCAATAATGACACTTCAGAAAAACCTTGGTGACCGACGTACCGACCATCAATGATGGCCCCTTGTTTCTTCCTACATACCTTCCCCTTTTCTTCAACCCTGAGGGGGTGGACACACATTAAACAGTGTACACGGGACAAGGCATCCGCGTTTCCTAGTAACCGGCCTACCCTGTCTTTCACTGAAAATTTTAAATTTTGAAATGACAGAAACCACTTTGTGACCTGGACATTTTTGTCATTGGCCTGGCTCATCCATTTGAGAGGGGAGTGGTCGGTCACCAGACAAAACTTTCTCCCCAACAAATAATAAGGGAGAGACTCGAGTGCCCACTTAATAGCCAGGCGCTCTCTGTCCACTATACTATACCTGGTCTCGGCTGGGGTAAGCTTCTGGCTGAGGAAGACAACAGGATGCTCCTCCTGAGACAGTACAGCACCGAGAACCACCTCTGAGGCATCGGTCTGTACTATAAACTCTCTTCTGAAGTAGAGCATCACCAAAACCGGGGACCCAAACAGGGTTCAAAGCGGAGAATGCCTTTTCAGCCTGCTCATTCCAGTGGACCGTCACTGACTTGTGTCCCTTCAAAAGGCTTGTCAATGGTGCGGTCATTGTGGTAAAGTGGGGGACAAACCTCATATAGTATCCCACTATTCCCAGGAACGACTTGTTGGGACCAATTTCTAATTGCCTCAATTTTGTTCACCTGAGGTTTGATACCTCTTTGTCCAATTACATACCCCAGGTACTTGGTCTCTTCTAACCCTATTGTGCACTTTTTGGGGTTAGCAGTCAAGCCAGCATTCCTATGGGAGTCCACTACAGGATGTACTTTAGGTAGGTGACTTTCCCAGTCGTTGCTGTGGATAACGATATTATCCAGATACGCAGAAGCGTACCGATGATGTGGACAGAGTACAATATCCATTAGCCTTTGAAACGTGGCGGGAGCACCATGTAGATCAAAGGGTAATACCTTGTACTGATACAGCCCCTCTAGTGTGATGAAAGCCGTTTTTTCCTTGGCAGCCTCCATCAAGGGTACCTGTCAGTACCCTTTGGTGAGGTCCAACACAGAAAAATACCGGGCTTGGCCAAACTTCTCAATAAGCTCATCCACTCGGGGCATGGGATAGGCGTCAAACTTGGAAACCTTATTAAGTTTGCGGAAATCGTTACAGAATCGTAATATCCCTTTCGGACTGGCCCATTCACTTTTTGACTCCTCGATGACACCTAACTGTAACACCAGCTGCACTTCTTCCAAGATGGCTTGTCGGCGCGACTCAGGTACCCGGTATGGTTTCAAACAGATTCTGGCGTGAGGCTCAGTGACAATGTCATGTCGGATGAAAGAAGTACCGTACAGACCAAAAGTTTGGACACACCTTCTCATTCAAAGAGTTTTCTTTATTTTCATGACTATGAAAATTGTAGATTCACACTGAAGGCATCAAAACTATGAATTAACACATGTGGAATTATATACATAACAAAAAAGTGTGAAACAACTTCTAGGTTCTTCAAAGTAGCCACCTTTTGCTTTGATTACTGCTTTGCACACTCTTGGCATTCTCTTGATGAGCTTCAAGAGGTAGTCACCTGAAATGGTCTTCCAACAGTCTTGAAGGAGTTCCCAGAGATGCTTAGCACTTGTTGGCCCTTTTGCCTTCACTCTGCGATCCAGCTCACCCCAAACCATCTCGATCGGGTTCAGGTCTGGTGATTGTGGAGGCCAGGTCATCTGGCGCAGCACCCCATCACTCTCCTTCATGGTCAAATAGCCCTTACACAGCCTGGAGGTATGTTTGGGGTCATTGCCCTGTTGAAAAATAAATGATGGTCCAACTAAACACAAACCGGATGGAATAGCATGCCGCTGCAAGATGCTGTGGTAGCCATGCTGGTTCAGTATGCCTTCAATTTTGAATAAATCCCCAACAGTGTCACCAGCAAAGCACCCCCACACCATCACACCTCCTCCTCCATGCTTCACGGTGGGAACCAGGCATATCCATCCATTCACCTTTTCTGCGTCACACAAAGACACGGTGGTTGGAACCAAAGATCTCAAATTTGGACTCATCAGACCAAAGCACAGATTTCCACTGGTCTAATGTCCATTCCTTATGTTCTTTAGCCCAAACAAGTCTCTTCTGCTTGTTACCTGTCCTTAGTAGTGGTTTCTAGCAGATATTCTACCATGAAGGCCTGATTCACACAGTCTCCTCTTAACAGTTGTTCTAAAGATGTCTCTGCTGCTAGAACTCTGTGTGGCATTGACCTGGTCTCTAATCTGAGCTGCTGTTAACCTGCAATTTCTGAGGCTGGTGACTCGGATGAACTTATCCCCTGCAGCAGAGGTGACTCTTGGTCTTCCTTTCCTGAAGTGGTCCGCATGTGAGCCAGTCTCTTTGTAGCGCTTGATGGTTTTTGTGACTGCGCTTGGGGACACTTTCAAAGTTTTCCCAATTTTTCGGACTGACTGACCTTCATTTCTTAAAGTAATGATGGCCACTCGTTTTACTTTACTTAGCTGCTTTTTTCCTGCCATAATACAAATTCTAACAGTCTATTCAGTAGGACTATCAGCTGTGTATCCACCTGACTTCTCCACAACGCAACTGATGGTCCCAACCCCATTAATAAGGCAAGAAATCTCACTTATTAAACCTGACAGGGCACACCTGTGAAGTGAAAACCATTTCAGGTGACTACCCCTTGAAGCTCATCAAGAGAATGCCAAGAGTAAAGTGCAAAGCAGTAATCAAAGCAAAAGGTGGCTACTTTGAAGAACCTAGAATATGACATATTTTCAGTTGTTTCTCACTTTTTTTTATGTATATAATTCCACATGTGTTAATTCATAGTTTTGATGCCTTCAGTGTGAATCTACAATTTTCATAGTCATGAAAATAAAGAAAACTCTTTGAATGAGAAGGTGTGTCCAAACTTTTGGTCTGTACTGTACTTCCAGGACATCCGTGTTTCTGCTGACGAACTCCCTGGCCTGTTCAGTCTGTTTAGAGGAAAGGTTGTCAGCCATCTTTACTGTGGCAACTACTTCCCTCATATCAGACCGTGGGACTATAAACTTTACCGCCAGAAAACCCGACTGGGGGCTGTTGTCCATACTGGTCTCCCTATCGTTCCACCATTTCAACAAGTTTATATGGTACACCTGCTCCACCTTTCTCCGCCCAGGCTGGTGCACCTTGTAGGTTACCTACCAAACTTTTTCGAGCACTTTGTAGGGACCCTGCTACCTAGCCAGAAGTTTACTGTCCACTGTTGGCACCAGAACCAAAACCCAATTAAAATTTCAAAGATTAAAATTTCAAACCCGAGCCTGGCGATTATAGATCCTACTCTGGGCTCGCTGGATTGCCTCCATATGTTCCCTAACCAGCGGCAACACTGTCTCCATCCACTCTTGCATTTGAGTGATATACTCAATCCCACTTTTATGCGGTGTGGGTTGTTGTTCCCAGGCCTCTTTGGCTATGTCCAACAACCCACGCGGATGTCGGCCATACAACAGCTTGAAGGGCAAGAACCCCATAGAGGCCTGGGGCACCTTTCACACTGCGAACACGAAATAGGGCAGTAGCAGATCCCAATCCCTTCCATCTTTAGACACAACCCGCTTTAAAAAAAAATTCAAAGTTTGATTAAACCTTTCTACCAGGATGTCCATTTGCGGGTAATATACGAACGTCTGCAACTGTTTGATCTGTAGGAGTTCCCTCATGACTTTTGACATAAAGGGGTCCCCTGGTCATTCAGAATTTCTTTAGGTAGGCCCACTCGGGAAAACATCTCCACTATCTCTTTGGCTATGAGTTTGGCCACAGTGGCACCGCCTTCGCAGTGGCACCGCCTCCGGGTATCAAGTGGCATAGTCCAGGACTACCAAGATATGTTTGTGCCCTCTAGCGGACTTCGGTACTAGGCCTATGAGATCCATAGCAATCCACTCAAATTAAACCTTAATAATTTGGAGAATAATTTGGAGAGGGGTCAGGGGATCTGGTTATCAGGCAGGTTGGGGAATACTCTTCCACCTCTCTGAACACACTGGGCCAGTAGAACCGCTGTAGAATCTGGTCCTGCATTTTCTGCTGGCCCAGGTGTCCCCCAAGAACATGTTGGTGTTCCACCACAAGCTTGCGATATGCCTTGGGCACCACCAACTGTTCAACATGCTCACCCCGTAGTTGATTTAACCGATACAGCAACTCCTGTTGAACCACAAAACGAGGGAACATAGACTCGGCCCCTGGTTGTTGCGGCTCACCCTTAACTACTATCACATTTTCCCAGGCTCAAGATAGAGTCGGGTCCTTGTGCAGTGCTGTACCAAAATTATCTCCGGAGACGTTGAGGTCTGCCAACTCCGGACCCGGTGGCAAGTCCTCCGCGTCTCCCACCATCATACTTAGCGGGGTTGTCTCCTCCTCTTCTACCAAAGTGGCGGTCACCCCTACCGCTGGCATTCCGGTCTCAGGTCCCCAGGATTCTGGTCTCTCCCCTGAGCAGGGCCACTCTGCTAGGGTTATTCCTGTCTCATGTATATTGATGACTCTTGCCTCAGGCCTCAGTGATGGGAAACCGGGGAAGTCTCTCCCAATTATTAGTTTATACTGTAATTTTGTGGCGACGGCCACCTCATGAGTCCACCTGCCGGCCAGAGACTAGAGACTAGGGCGGTGGGATAGTCCTTTAAGTCTCCATGAATGCACATGACCAGTGCAGCTCTTACCAGGGAAACCATGCTCCCTGAATCCAGCAGTGCCACCACCAGAGTGTCCCCACCTCCACCTGGCACAGGTGACTATTGTCTATAGTCTCGGAGGTTCAGTACCTGTGGCTCACAGCTTCCCGGCCCTTATGTGTCCAGGCTCCTGACACTGCCAGCAGACCACTAGGGATGGCTCTGCAGGGGGTACGTCCCGGTTGGGTTTGCTGGCACCAGCCGCCGGGTCTGGGGTAGAGATTTCAGTGGTTTGATGGGCCCCCTCCCAAAAGAACCCCCCTGAAGTTTTCTGGTGGCCTCGTGGCACTCTACCAGGTCGACCATCTCTAAGGCATTACCAGGAGACACCTAGCCGATCCAGTGCTGGAGAGGGTACGGCAAAGCCCTCCAGAACACATCCACCAACAGATGGTCCAGCATAGCAGTAGGAGTCAATACGTCAGGCCATTTTTGCAACCGGTGTAGCAGGTCATAATATTGTAGTCTGGTGGGTTCAGCCATGTTAAATTCCCACTGATCCACCCGCTGGGCCCGGACAAATACATTTACCCCCAGTCTTGCCAGGATCTCACAGTTTACGGTCAGGTAGTCAGCCGCTTGATCATCGGGTAGATCAAACAACATTTGCTAGGGTCCAGATGCCAGGAACGGAGCGTCGACCTCAGCCCACTGGTCTCGGGGTAACATGGGTCGTAACCTTGCCGGCTTAATCACTCGTGCCCGAAAAAAAATATAAAAAAATTCGGCCTTCAGGTCTGCCTCACTGCATTTGCCTGCATCCTCCACCAATTGTGGGGATTCGCTCTGGTAGGCAGGTTAGCGGACGCAGTATAGAGGCAATCACAAAGTCTTTAACTTAAATAGTTCAGTGTTTATTCACACAGAAGGCAAAACAAAATAACAGTTTGCAGTCTTGGTGTTTGTTCACACCATGGAAAGTCCACAGAACACAAACATTAACCTTGATAGCAGTTTTGCATCAGCGGTCCCCAGGAGGCTTTAGGGGCCTGTTTTCCAGCATGCGGCTCTCAGCTCTTTTGCATGGCACACATCTACAGATCCCAAACCACAGAGACTCCACAGCTTCATTGTGAGAATGAAGATAATCCACCCCACCTGATTAATGGTGACTGCTTTTTATAAGCCTCCCAAGACCCGACTGGAACGTGGGGAGAAGCCACCCACCCAGCACTTTGGCTACTCCCAGATCGGCTTTACAGCCATACTAGACAGCTGAAGTGTCAGACTGCAAAGCAATAATGACACTTCAGGGAAAAAATGTCTCTTACCTCACCAAGGCCAGGAACCTCGGTGACACGTACTGACCATCAATGATGGCCCCTTGTTCCTTCCTACAGACCATACAAGCTTTACAGTTGCTACACAGAGAGATTCCGTTGTGCATCTAATTTTTTCTTCCTTCTGACAGATCAGATCAAATAAATGACGATGTCAGCCAAGCGAAAAAGGCTAAATAGTGGCCAAGTCATGAAGTGGGGAGGGTGGGAACAGCATGAGAAGTCCACAGAGTGGACCTATGACATAGTGATGAGGTGGTAGCAGCATGAGGAGACCACAGAGTGGCAAGGTGACATAGTGTGGAGGTGGCGGCAGCATCAGGAGGCCACAGAGTATCAAGGTGACATATTGTGGAGGTAGCAGCAACATCAGGAGACCACAGAGTGGCAAGTTGACAGTGTGGAGGTGGCAGCAGCAGGATGAAGAGTCCACAAAGTGGCAAGGTGACATAGTGTTAAGGTAGCAGCAGCATCAGGACACCACAGAGTGGCAAGATGACATTTTGTGGAGGTAGCAGCAGCATCAGGAGACCACAGAGTGACAAGGTGACATATTTTGGAGGTAGCAGTAGCATTAGGAGACCACAGAGTAGCAATTTGACAGTGTGTATGTGGCAGCAGCAGCATGAGGAGTCCGCATAGTGGCAAGGTGACATAGTGTTGAGGTAACAGGAGCATCAGGACACTACAGAGTGGCAAGGTGACATATTGTGGAGGTAGCAGCAGCATCAGGAGACCACATAGTGACAAGGTGACATATTTTGGAGGTAGCAGTAGCATTAGGAGACCACAGAGTAGCAATTTGACAGTGTGGAGGTGGCAGCAGCAGCATGAAGAGTCCGCAGAGTGGCAAGGTGACATAGTGTTGAGGTAGCAGGAGCATCAGGACACTACAGAGTGGCAAGGTGACATATTGTGGAGGTAGCAGCAGCATCAGGAGACCACATAGTGGCAATGCGACATATTGTGGAGGTAGCAGTAGCATCAGGAGACCACAGAGTGGCAAGTTGACAGTGTGGTGGTGGCAGCAGAAGCATGAGGAGTCCACAGAGTGGCAAGGTGACAGTGTTGAGGTATCTGCAGCATCAGAACACCACAGAATGGCAAGGTGACATATTGTGGAGGTAGCAGGAGCATCAGGAGGCCACAGAGTGACCCAGTGACAGAGTGTGGAGTTAGCAGCAGCATCAGGAGACTACAGAGTGACCCAGTGACAGAGTGTTGAGGTGAGTGTCAATAACACTACCTGCTGACGATGGAGGGTGTAAGAAGGAGCACTTGACATCAGATGTGTGGCATCAGGTGGGTGGCAGCATCAGAATAGTAGCTGAGCCAGGTAGCCAGTAGAGATGTCCTGAACTATTCGCCGGCGAACAGTTCCCGGCGAACATCGCTTGTTCTCATTCACCCCGGTGGGCAACCTTATGCGATGTTCGGTCGCCCCCTATTTGTCATCATTGAGCAAACTTTGACCCTGTACCTCACAGTCAGCAGAAGCCAATCCAGCATACCCTCCCTCCCAGACCGTCCCACCTCCTAGCAAAAAGCAAGGACAGCATCCATCTTAGATTCATTTGGAAGCTGCAGTGTTAGTGAGAGCAGGGACAGTGCAGCTGCTGCTGATTTAATAGGGAAATCGATAGCTAGGCCAGTGTATTCAGTGTCCACTCCAGTCCTGAAAGACTCATCTGATCTGCTGTAAGGACAGCGTCCTGACAGCACCCCAAAAAGCCCTTTTTAGGGCTAGTACACCAGTCTGCTTTTTTTTTTGGTTTGTTTCTCTGTAATCTAATTGCAGTTGCCTGCCAGTGTGTGTGTCAGGCCACAGTGTATACTGTGCCCACTACTGCCAGTGCTCAGTGCCACCACTCATATCTGGTGTCACAGTAGCTTGCATTCCGGATACGACAGTGTCACGCCGTCTTGGGGTTGACTTGCCTGAAAGCAGAGAGTCACACCGGACCAGCACTCCTGTCCGCCCTGAACACACAGGTGGATCAGTGGCTGATTCTGCACCAACTGGAGATCAGCAAAGTGGTGTGTGACAACGGAAGCAATTTGCTGGCGGCATTGAATTTGGGCAAGTTGACACATGTGCCGTGCATGGCACATGTGTTGAATCTGATCGTACAACGCTTTGTGCATAAGTACCCAGGCTTACAGGACGTCCTCAAGCAGGCCAGGAAGGTATGTGGCCATTTCAGGCCACTTTACGATATTCAGCAGCGAAACAACATGCCAGTGAGGCGCTTGATTTGCGACAGCCCGACACGTTGGAATTCAACACTCCTAATGTTAGACCGCCTGCTCCAACAAGAAAAAGCCGTCAACGAGTATTTGTATGACCGGGGTGCTAGGACAGCCTCTGCGGAGCTGGGAATTTTTTTGCCACGTTACTGGACGCTCATGCGCAATGACTGTAGGCTCATGCGTCCTTTTGAGGAGGTGACAAACCTAGTCAGTCGCACCAAAGGCACCATCAGCGAGATCATCCCATTTGTTTTCTTCCTGGAGCGTGCCCTGCGAAGAGTGCTGGATCAGGCCATAGATGAGCGTGAATAGGAAGAATTGTGGTCACCATCACCACCAGAAACAGATTTATCAGCATTGCTTGCTGGACCTGCGGCAACGCTGGAAGAGGAGTCTGAGGAAGAGGAGTCAGAGGAGGAATGTGGCTTTGAGGAGGATGAAGACCAACCACAGCAGGCATCCCAGGGTGCTCGTTGTCACCTATCTGGTACCTGTGGTGTTGTACTTGGCTCGGGGTAAGAACAGACCTTTAGTGAGATCAGTGAGGACGAGGAACGGGACATGAGTAGCTCGGCATTCAACCTTGTGCAAATGGGGTCTTTCATGCTGTCGTGCCTATTGAGGGACCCGCGTATAAAATGGCTGAAGGAGAACAACCTGTACTGGGTGGCCACGCTACTAGACCCCCGGTATAAGCAGAAAGTGCCTGAAATGTTACCGAATTACCGGAAGTCGGAAAGGATGCAGCAGTTCCCAAAAAAGTTAAAAAGTATGCTTTACACAGCTTATAAGGGTGATGTCACAGCACAATGGGAATCTAACAGGGGAAGAGGTGAAAGTAATCCTCCTCCTACCACGACCACGCCGGCAAGGACAGGACGCTTTACAGATGTGTTGTTGATGGAGGACATGCAGAGGGTCCACCCTCAGAGAACGACTCGACTGACGGGTAGCAGACTACCTCGCCTTAACTGCAGATATCGACACTCTGAGGAGCAATGAACCCCTTGACTACTGGGTGTGCAGGCTTGACCTGTGGCCTGAGCTATCCCAATTCAATTTGCAATAGAACTTCTGGCCTGCCCTGCTTCAGGTGCCCTGTCAAGAGCTTCAGTGCAGCAGGAGGTATTGTCACTGAGAAGAGAAGTCGCCTAGGTCAAAAATGTCTAGATTACCTCACCTTTATTAAGATGAATGAGGCATGGATCCTGAAGGGACTGACGGTGGGCGATACATTTGACCAAAAAAGGCCTGATGAGATGCCTTGGGCTAAAAATGATACACACGCTGCTGTATTTTATCTCTGCATGCCGGATGACTTGCGTGACTTCTCCGCCACCAACTAGGGTTCAAGCTGCAAGATTTTAGTGCACTTTCTGCCTGGAAAACATCAATATTTCCAGCCGCTGCTACTAATTTTTCTGGCCTCTGGTGCTTCACTGTGGCTGCAAAAACTAAACAAAAAAAGGCACATACATGTGTCAATTCCCCTTGTGATTGTTACCTTGTTGTGGTTAAGGGGCTTGCGTATCACAATGAAGCGATCACCTCTATGAGTGTGTTGGCAATGGCAATGTTAGTACACCCCAGATGATAAGGTCGTTGTTTCATTGTGAACAGACCAAAAGCGATCGGCTGGATAATTTTGCATAGAAAAAACTAAGGTGATCATTAAAGCCTACTAGGCCAACAATGGGCCCACACTGCAGAATCATTGTTTTCTGGGTCACTTAACTGTCACTGAACTACCTCAGCACGACCATAGGCTTTGAAAAAACGCCATCGCCTGCAATCTCCCAAACGTGCGCACGAGCATAGTCATCACTACACCAAGATTGACGCATAGAGGAATAAAATTTATGTCATGTGTGTGTCAACTATTGACAACTCTTTGTGGTTGTCTAATATCTATTCGATACATGTCCCCTGATAGGGGACGCAACAGGGATTAAACTGATAAGAATAGTACTACTTAACACACCAGTCATATAGGGTGGCACAGTACATCCAACGGTGCACGCACAGTGCCCCAAATTGGAAGTAGGAGGACCAACCAAGCATCTTTTTCCATCTCCTGGTACCTAAAATCTATTTCATAGACCGGACCCTGATAGGGGACTTAACAGGAATTAAACTGATAGGAATAGTACTATTTAACATACCACTCATATAGGGTAGCTGTCACGAGGGTGTCAAGAGCCACGTCTGACTCCGTTATACCCGGGGTCAGGAAGTCGCAGCGGGTGGCTGCGCGCTCTATGTCTAAAGATCACGTTGTTTCTTAGTGATTGTTTTCTGTGTTTGCCTTGCAATCCTTTTTGTCTCACTCAAGGATCCGTAGCTTCTCCTCCTCAGCTGTTTCTTGTCTGCCACTCCCAACCTCCTTATATTCTCCTCTCACACTTCTCTAGTTGCCAGTTATAGAGCTTCCTGCCTGGACTTCTATACTGACCCACTGGAGCTGTGAATCCTGGTTGTTGTTCCAGAGTGCTACCCTCCGGATCCCTGTTGGGCTTTTTGTTGTCTCCTGTTGTCGCCCACCTGGGATTATATGTTTAGTCTGTATTGTCTGTCCTCCCCTTGGTGTTTTCCTTTAGAGCTAGTGGTGCGGACTAGTGTTCCCACCGCCCTGTTCACTATCTAGGGCTCATCTTAGGGAAAGCCAGGGTTTTAGGCACGTGATCGGCGTACGGGTGAGGAACCCGTCTAGGGACGTCAGGGCAGCCAGGTGCCAGCCGCAAGGTGAGTCAGGGGTCACCACCTTCCCTCTCACTTGGGCAGGGCCTTCCTCTTTCCCTCTCTCTGTGTCACGTATGTGATAGTCACACCGATCGTGATATTATAACTGGCCCTTATTTTTTGGGAGAAAAAAAAATAAAATAAAAATAATTTTTTTTTTTTTTCTCTCTACTTAGAATCCAATATGGATCCTATTGCTGCTTTGGCAAAACAGCTTCAAGGCCTGTCTTTGGAGGTGGCAGGATTGAAGGCGTCTGTCCTCCAACAACAGCAGCAAATGCAGCAGACCGCAAGCCCAGCGGTTGCTATGGGTAACCAGGTTGTTACAGAACCCAAGGTTGTTCTTCCTGACAGATTTTCTGGGGGAAGGGACAAATTTGTGACGTTCCGTGAGGCCTGCAAATTATATTTTAAGCTGCGCCCTTACTCCTCAGGTAATGAAGAACAGCGGGTGGGGATTGTTATTTCCCTGCTTCAGGGGGACCCGCAATCCTGGGCGTTCTCGTTACCCCCTGGTTCCCAGGCTCTCCGGTCAGTGGAGGGATTTTTTGGGGCTTTGGGTCTCATATATGATGACCCTGACCGAGTCGCCCTGGCTGAGTCGAAGTTACGGAGACTCCTACAGGGAGATCGGCCAGCAGAGGAATATTGCTCAGAGTTCCGTAGGTGGGCGGACGGATACTCAGTGGAACGACCCGGCTCTCAGGAGTCAGTTCTGCTCTGGGTTATCTGAAAGGGTTAAGGATGCGCTGGCGCTGTATGAGACCCCCCTTTCCCTTGATGCTGTTATGTCCCTCTCTATCAGAATAGATAGACGTCTTAGGGAGAGATCGAAAATTCCTGAGCAATTGGTAACCTCTCCCAAGCAGCAGTTAGTCTGTACTGACTTAGATGAGCCTATGCAGCTAGGAGGAACTTCTCGTCAGGTCCGTCCTCCTGAGGTTCGCCGTAGGTGGGGGGCTTGTTTTTTCTGTGGGGGGAGGGGTCATTTCATTAACGTCTGTCCCTCCTTTCTCAAAAACAAAAGACCGTCGGAAAACTACTAACCCCAGGCTGTGCGGAGGATGTCAGCCGGGGGTATACGTTTCCTCCATACGAACATCTCAATTTGTGTTGCCAGCGGTTATTGTTTTTGGTGTTAAGACGGAGTCTATTTCTTTTTTTTCTAGACAGTGGAGCAGGGGTAAATTTGATAGATGCCCATTTTGCCCGCACTATGGGTTTGTCTCTCTGTACGCTCCAGAGACCTATTCCCATATTCGCTATTGATTCTGCTCCTCTGTCTCAGAGAAACCTCACTCACATTGTCCATAACTTACACCTTCGGGTAGGGGACCACCATAATGAGTGTCTTTCATGTTACGTTCTGGAGGGCCTTCCCTCTCCTGTGGTATTGGGTCTTCCCTGGTTGGTAGCGCACAATCCAGTGGTGGATTGGCAGGCCAGGGAGATATTGGAGTGGAGTGAGCATTGCAGAGAGAATTGCTTAAATAACAATTGCTTAAGCGCCTCCATAGCTTCCCTACCTACATTTATTTCGGACTTTGAGGACATTTTTTCTGAAAAGGGTTGTCAGAAGCTACCACCTCATCGTCCTTATGATTGCCCGGTTAACCTGATTCCCGGTGCAAAATTACCCAAGTCCAGGTTGTATAATCTTTCGGGTCCCGAGAGACAAGCCATGAAAGATTATATCTCCGAGAGTCTGGCTAAGGGACACATCAGACCCTCTTCTTCACCCGTGGCTGCAGGGTTTTTCTTTGTTAAAAAGAAAGATGGGGGCCTGCGTCCTTGCCTAGATTTCCGTGAGCTAAACCGGATAACCATCCGAGACCCATACCCTCTTCCTCTCATTCCTGACCTTTTTAATCAGATTGCGGGTGCTAGGTGGTTCTCCAAACTTGATCTTAGGGGGGCCTACAATCTGATTCGTATCAAGGAAGGGGATGAGTGGAAGACAGCTTTTTAACACCCCTGAGGGGCATTATGAAAATTTAGTCATGCCTTTCGGTCTGACCAATGCCCCTGCTGTCTTCCAACATTTCGTTAATGATATTTTTAGTCATCTCATCGGCAGGTTTGTAGTCATATACCTAGATGATATCTTAATTTATTCGGCTGATCTGAAAACACATGAAGTACATGTCAGGCAAGTACTGCAGGTCCTACGGACGAATAAATTATATGCGAAAATTGAAAAATGTGTCTTCGCCGTTCAGGAAATACAGTTCCTGGGATATCTATTATCTGCTTCAGGTTTCCGTATGGATCCTAGGAAGGTCCAGGCAATTTTAGATTAGGATCTTCCTGAGAACCTTAAAGCTCTACAACGGTTTTTGGGTTTCGCAAATTTCTATAGAAAGTTCATTAAAAATTATTCAGTGATCGTTAAACCCCTTACTGACATGACTAGGAAGGGGACTGATTTTTCTAAATGGTCTGACGCCGCTAAAATTGCATTTTCCTCTCTAAAAGAGAGATTTACCTCGGCACCTGTTCTAATTTAACCTGATGTCTCCCAGCCTTTTATTGTTGAAGTAGATGCGTCAGAGGTGGGGGTGGGGGCTGTATTGTCTCAGGGTCCGTCTCCTGGCAAATGGCGTCCTTGCGCTTTCTTTTCCAAAAAGTTATCTACAGCAGAAAATAATTATGATATTGGAAATAGGGAACTGTTGGCGATTAAACTGGCGTTTGAAGAGTGGCGTCACTTCTTAGAGGGAGCAATCCACCCCGTCACGGTGATTACGGATCACAAAAACCTTCTGTACCTAGAATCGGCTAAGCGTCTCACCCCTAGACAAGCTAGGTGGTCGCTATTCTTTACCAGATTTAACTTTGTAATCACCTATCGTCCTGGGGCAAAAAATACCAAGGCAGACGCATTATCTCGTAGTTTCCCTGGAGGGGGTAATGTTAGTGATCCGGTACCTATTTTACAAAGAGGAGTGGTTGTCTCTGCTGTACACTCTGTTCTAGAGGGAAAGGTGTTAGAGGCCCAGGGGGACGCCCCGGCCTCTTGCCCCTCAGAGAAATTGTTTGTACCGTTAAACCTGCGTCTTGAATTATTAAAGGAACATCATAATTTGGCACTTGCTGGGCACCCGGGTAGTAAAGCAACCTTGGAGCTATTGTCTCGTCGTTTTTGGTGGCCAAGGTTGCGTCAGGATGTAATGGATTTCGTGTCTACTTGTTCTACTTGTGCACGCGCAAAAGTCTCTCATACACGTCCAGCAGGGTCTTTATTGCCACTTTTCATCCCCAATAGGCCATGGACACATCTGTCAATGGATTTCATCACTGACTTACCGTTGTCTGCGGGTAAAACAGTTATCTTGGTAGTAGTAGACAGGTTTAGCAAAATGGTACACTTTATTGCGCTACCCGCACTTCCTAATGCTAAGACTCTTGCTCAGGTGTTTATCAGTGAAATCGTGAAGCTTCACGGGGTCCCTTCCAATGTGGTTTCGGATCGGGGAACCCAGTTTATTTCTAAGTTTTGGAAAGCTTTTTGTTCCCGTTTGGGGGTACACTTGTCCTTTTCCTCAGCTTTCCATCCTCAGTCGAATGGACAGACTGAGCGTACCAACCAAAACCTAGAAACATATTTAAGGTGTTTTGTGTCTGAAAACCAAGAGGTGTGGTCATCATATTTACCGTTAGCCGAGTTTGCCATAAATAATCGCTGTCAGGAATCCACTGGCAAGTCACCATTTCTTGGTGCATACGGTTTTCATCCCCAATTTTGTACTTTCAAAGAGGGGGGGTCTTCTGGGGTTCCCGAAGAGGAACGGTTTTCTTCATCTCTTTCATCGGTATGGCACAAGGTGCAAGCTAACTTGAAAAATATGAGTGGTAAATATAAATGCATGGCCGATAAGAAACGGTCGCTAGGTCCGGACCTAGGAGTGAATGACTATGTGTGGTTGTCTACTAGGAATATTAAGTTGAAGGTTCCCTCTTGGAAACTGGGCCCTAGGTTCATTGGTCCTTATAAAATAGTAGCCGTCATTAACCCTGTGGCTTTTCGCCTGGAGCTACCTCAGACTTTTAAGATCCATAACGTCTTCCATAAGTCGTTACTCAAGAAGTATGTTCCACTTCTAGAACCATCACCGCTGCCACCTCCTCCTGTTATTGTGGATGGTAATCTGGAGTTTCAAATATCCAGAATTGTTGATTCTCGTCGGGTCCGCTGCTCTCTTCAGTATCTGGTGCATTGGAGGGGTTACGGTCCCGAGGAAAGAATGTGGGTTCCAGCGTCAGAGGTAAACGCCAACAGGTTAATTCAGGCTTTCCATGCCTCTCATCCTGAGAGACCTGGTCCTGAGTGTCCGGAGGCCCCTCGTGAAAGGGGGGGTACTGTCACAAGGGTGTCAAGAGCCACGTCTGACTCTGTTATACCCGGGGTCAGGAAGTCGCAGCGGGTGGCTGCGCGCTCTATGTCTAAAGATCACATTGTTTCTTAGTGATTGTTTTCTGTGTTTGCCTTGCAATCCTTTTTGTCTCACTCAGGGATCCGTAGCTTCTCCTCCTCAGCTGTTTCTTGTCTGCCACTCCCAACCTCCTTATATTCTCCTCTCACACTTCTCTAGTTGCCAATTATAGAGCTTCCTGCCTGGACTTCTATACTGACCCACTGGAGCTGTGAATCCTGGTTGTTGTTCCAGAGTGCTACCCTCCGGATCCCTGTTGGGCTTTTTGTTGTCTCCTGTTGTCGCCCACCTGGGATTATATGTTTAGTCTGTATTGTCTGTCCTCCCCTTGGTGTTTTCCTTTAGAGCTAGTGGTGCGGACTAGTGTTCCCACCGCCCTGTTCACTATCTAGGGCTCATCTTAGGGAAAGCCAGGGTTTTAGGCACGTGATCGGCGTACGGGTGAGGAACCCGTCTAGGGACGTCAGGGCAGCCAGGTGCCAGCCGCAAGGTGAGTCAGGGGTCACCACCTTCCCTCTCACTTGGGCAGGGCCTTCCTCTTTCCCTCTCTCTGTGTCACGTATGTGATAGTCACGCCGATCGTGATAGTAGCACAGTACATTGCATGGCACACGTGCAGTGCCCGAAATTGGAAGCAGGAGGACCAACCAAGCATCTTTTTCCATCTCCCGATTCCTAAAATCGATTCCATACACCGGCCCCTGATAGGAGACATAACAGGGATTAAACTGATAGGAATAGTACTACTTAACATACCACTCAGATCGGGTAGCACAGTACATTGCATGGCGCATGCGCAGTGCCCTAAATTGGAAGTAAGAGGACCGACGAAGCATCTTTTTCCATCTCCCGGTTCCTAAAATCTATTCCTGGTAAGAACAGATTATTTTAATTTAAAAAAAAAGAGGACAGCCTCTGCGGAGCTGGGTATTTTTTGGCCGTGTCACTGAACGCTCATGCACAATGGCTGTAGGCTCATGCGTCCTTTTGCGGAGGTGACAAACCTGGTAAGTCAAACCCAAGGGCAACATCATCGATCTCATCCCATATGCGTTTTTTTCTGGAGCGTGCCCTGCGAAGAGTGCTGGATTAGGCCGTAGATGAGCATGAAGAGAAAGAGTTGTGGTCACCATCACCACCAGAAACAGCCTTGTCGTTGTCGATTGCTGGACCTGCGGCAACGCAGAGAGAGGAGTCTTAAGAAGAGGAGTCAGAGGAGGAAGCTAGCTTTGAGAAGGTGGAAGACCAACCACAGCAGGCGTCCCAGGGGGCTTGTTGTCAGCTTTCGGGGACCCTTGGTGTTGTACGTGGCTGGGTGGAGGAAGAGACCTTCAATGACGTCAGTGAGGACAAGGAACGGGACATGGCTAGCTTGGTATCCAACCTTGTGCAAATGGGGAGTTTGCGGTTGTGCAAATGGACTGTTTGCGGTTGTTTGCGGTGCGTTAAACAGGGAGTTTGGTCTGTCAGAGTTTGGTCTGTCACTGTGAATTGGGCGTAACCCTTACACTACCTTATCGATACAACATCATACCTGATGCTTTAAAGCACGTTATTCTAAACAATTTAGGAATGTTAGGTGATTTATGCCCTTTATGGATTAAAACCCGACTCTGCGTCATCTACGTAATTTTCCATGGGAGTTTTGCCATGGATCCCCCTCCGGCACTCCGCTCCCTTAACAATGTCATCCACAGCGCCCTGCCCCTTTAAAGTTGACATGCACCAGTGAAGAAAAATGGCTGGGTTGTTATGGAAAAAATGGCTGGGTTGTTATGGTATAAAACTGTGTGTGGAGACTAAGGACCTGCGAGCTTCTATTGGCTGATAAGGGATATGTGACCGTGTGTATGGCAGTTGGGATATTAAGAGAAACACCTGCAGGCTTCTATTGGCTAATGTAGGTCATGTGATGTGCCATATTTGCATTTTTGAGGAATATCTCAGAAACGGTACATCCTAGAGAGCTGTGATCCCCACAAGATTTCTTTTCAGTTAGCAAGGGATGTGTATACTAAGTTTCGTTGAAATTGATGGCTGCGTTTTTGAGTGATCGTGGAACATACATACATATGTCCTTTTTTATACAGTATATATAGATTAGTAAATATGTATCGTCTTCCAGTAAAATTACAATTATTCTTTCATTGTGAGATTATATACTAGCCGCTATTTTTCCTCTGTAACACACCTATATTATTTTTCTAAGAAAGACCAGGGGATAATCAAGCTAATAAAGTGGATGAAAATTCAGTGTTTTGCTAAAAGAATTTGAAAAAATAAAAATAAAAAATACACTGTGACTTTCATCACCTAGCAGAGACCAAATTTTCACTTGCTTGCATGCCTGTTCTCCTGGCATGCTAAGACCTGTTACCATTCTGGCTCTCACCAGGACAGTGTGACTTTGATTTTTGACTGCTGGGCAATCTTTTTCACTAGATAGAATGGATTGGAAGGTGGAAATTAGGTGTCTTCATATCTTCCCCTTTTTAGCAAAAAGGAATACATTGCTCTGGGGATTTAGATTGAATGCTTATTATCAAATTGCAGGGTTTTCTTACTATCAATTAAGTCCCTGTATTCAAATTAGTCTTAGTCTTAGCACTCTGTTTCACAAAAGCAGCTATAAAACTTTGTGGGGCACATTTATTAAGACTGCTGTTTCAGATGTTGGTCTTAATATGCCACTGCGCTGTCTATGGATCCTCCGAAGTTATGAAGAGTTTGTAGACCTCTACGTAACTTCGGCGTATGCACGGCCGAAGTTATGTCATGCGAGTGACCTGTGTAGTTCGGAGGAAGAGGCGGTGGTCGCACAGAGCCACCAGCACAGCAAAAGAGGGAGCGGCCGTCCAATAGACAGTACACCTGCTACTGCCCACTAGTGATGGAGGAATATCTGCCGGGACAGTTAGCGAACGCAATAAAATGTTCGCGGAACGCAAGTTTGCGGCGGGTTCCATTCATTTTAATGACAGGAGAACCTGAAAAAACTTCAGCTCATATTTGCAGCCAATAAATAATTACTAGAAGTGCACAAATAGTCCCACAACATGGACAGTGACATACCAGATGTATTATTAGAATTTGCGATCTCCATTCATTATCTTTTTAAATGCAAAATATCGGCAATATAATTTTCGTGTAGGCCCATGTGCACACCAGTTATAATTATTTTTTCCAATACTCTTTGTCACTGTGTGTAGCAAGGAGAACGCAGCAAATCTGCAAACAAATGCTGCAGTAACCAAATACATTATAAAGAAAGTATATTATTGGTATATAACACCCAGCTTCTATCAGTTTTTTTGGGGGGGCGACTGGTATATCACACCAGTTATAATAATTTTTTCCAATACCATTTGTCACTGTGTGTAGTAGAAGGAACACAGCAAAACCGCAAACAAATGCTGCAGTACCCAAAGACACTATATAGAAAGTATATTATTGGTATATAACACCCAGCTTCTATCAGTTTTTTTAGGGGGCGACTGGTATATCACACAAGTTATAATAATTTTTTACAATACCGTTTGTCACTGTGTGTAGCAGAGGTAACGCAGCAAAACCGCAAACAAATGCTGCTGTATGTACACAAATACACTAAATAGAAAGTATATTATTGGTATATAACACCCAGCTTCTATCATTTTTTTTTTTGGGGGGGGGGGGGGGCGACTGGTATATCAAACCAGTTATAATTATTTTTTCTAATTGCGTTTGTCACTCTGTGTAGTTGCAGTATAGCTGCAGAACCACTCACCACTACTGCACAATACAAATCCACTATAATATGCTTTCTATGTTAGAAAGTATATTATAACTGTATTACACTCCTCTGTACTGCACACCTATCAATAGTACACCTATATGGACCTATTTGATAGTGTTTTTGTCCCTAACAGTCTGTCCCTGCTCCACACAGCAACATTTACCTACACTGACAAAAGACTGAAAGCAAAATGGCGGCCAGATAGGATCTATTTATAAGGTAGGGGGTATGTCCATGTGCTGAAAATTTTGAATTGGCTGTCCTGTACCACCTGATGGATGTGTCATGAGTCAAAGTTCTTCACAACGTAAAAGAAAATAGCGGGCGCGAATATCGCCATATGTTTGCATGTAAAGGCGAATCGTGACTGAGCAAAGTTCGCCACGAACCGACCGCCGGGCTCACCGCAAGGCCATCACTACTGCTCACCGCACCAAGGTACCAAGCACACCAAAGCCAGCTCCAAGGAGTTCCCTGGCGTGGCAGTTCTTCAGACAATGTGCTGACAACAAGACACATGTGGTTTGCAGGCTGTGCAATCAAAGCCTGAAGCGTGGCATAAATGTTCTAAACCTGAGCACAAACTGCATGACCAAGCATTTAAGTGCAAAGCACAAGCAGCAGTGGAGTAGACACCTCAAAGACCAAGATAGGTCTCTGGCTCCTCCTGCTTCCTCTTCTGCTGCAGTCTCGGCCTCTTCATTTCCCTCTGGAGTGACAGTGGCACCTGCCACCCCGCAAACAGAGGATGTGTCAGCAACGCCACCACCTTGGTAACCAAGCATCTCCACAATGTCCCATGGAAGAGTTCAGCTGTCTATCTCCCAAACACTGGAGCGAAAGAGGAAGTACCCCCCTACCCACCCGCGATCCCTGGCCCTGAATGCCAGCATTTCCAAATTCCTGGTCTTTGAATTGCTGTCATTCCATCTGGTGTACACGGACAGTTTTAAGAATCTGATGGCGGTGGCTGTCCCACAGCCCCCAATACTGTCCCCCAGCCCCCAATACTTTTCCAGGCGAGCCATCCCTCCCCTTCACAACCAAGTAGGGGACCAAATCAGTGCACTGCGCAACGCCATCTGTGGCAAGGTCCACATAACTAAGGATACGTGGACCAGTAAGCACGGTCAGGGACATTAGATCTCCCTAACAGCACACTGGGTAAATGCAGTGACGGCTTTGCCTGAGGCGCATAGCAGTTTTGTGCATGTCTTTCTACCACTGAGGATTGCAGGGCATTTCTCTTTGTCTCCTGTTGCTTCCTACTCCGCTTCCTCATCCTCTACCGCCTCCTCATCTGGTCAGCGTAACACCTTCACCACCAACTTCAGCACAGCCAGGGGTAAATGACAGCAGGCAGTTTTGAAACTTATCTGTTTGGGGTACAAACCCCACACCGTGCAGGAGCTGTGGACGGGCATTGAATAATATGTCAGAGCTGCTGCAGAAAGTGCGGGCCGTCTGTGCACGCTTTCGGCGTTCTCACCCTACTACTGCTCACCCGTCAGTGCTGCAGCATAACTTCGGCCTTCCCGCTAACCACCTCATATGCGACGTGCCCACATGTGGGAATTACACCTTGCACATGCTGGACAGACTGTGCGAGCATCAGAAGATGATAGTGGAGTTTCAGCTGCAGCATGCATGGGTGAGTCACTCTGCGGAACAGCACCACTTCCCCACCAATGAGTGGGTGTCATGCCCTGCTCAGGTTATGTGCGGAGGTCAGCCAAGTTAGCAGCATGTGTGTAGATTTTTGTTTTTGTTTTGGAAGTTGAGCTGTATCCGCCTCCCTTCAGGTGCACTGGGTGGGGTCGTTGGTATGAGTTTAAATTACGCCCACTCCCTTGTATCCTGTCCAGCGTGACATTATAACCCGCCAATACTTTGACTGCCATTTCTAAACTGTTTTGAGATGGAGTCAATTGATGCACTAGTTGATCGCATGCAGGAATTATCTTTAAAAGGTTGCTGATCTGCGTAATTCAGTCACACGGTGTCAGAATGCTCTGGCATCAGGTGCAATAGGAGGAAGTCAAATTTGTGGGGAGCCTGAAGTCGCTCTCCCTGATAGATTTGCAGGGGGTGTGGGTGACTTTATCCGCTTTAAAGAGTCATGGAAGCTGTATTTTCGGCTGCGTCCATCTTCATCTGGTGATGAGAGTCAGAGGGTACGGATAATCATTTCCCTGCTCAAAGGGGGCACGCAATCCTGGGCCTTTTCTCTGCTGCCTGGTTCTCTGGCCCTCCGCTCGGTGGAAGAATTTTTTAAAGCCTTGGGATTAATTTATGATGATCCAGATCGGGTCTCGATGGCGGAATCTAAATTGCGTAATTTATTACAAGGTGAACATACTGCAGAGGCTTACTGCGTTGAGTTTAGGAGATGGGCCGACTGAGTCAGAGTGGAATGACCCTGTGTTACGTAGTCAGTTTTGTCAGGGATTATCTGAGAGATTGAAAGATGCCCTTGCTTTTCATGAGTACCCGGATACATTGGAGAATGCTATGTCTTTGGCAGTACGGTTAGATAGACGTTTTAGAAAGAGGTGTAAGGTTCCCTCCGCGCAAGGGATTCCTTCTGTGAGTGGTTTCATCTCACCTGCTCCCCAGGGTGATATGACATGTAACTCTGGGGTAGGGGAGGAACCCATGCAGCTGGGTCAGGTGTCTATTTGTTCTGGTAGTAGGAACTTTAGGAGGTTGCATAAACGATGTTAAGTCATTTTAGGTCATTTTATTTTTGCTTATCCTTTTGTTAAACTGCATGTTGATGAGAAAGAATCACAAATAGGTTTACTTAAAGAGGACCTTTAGAGCGGCGCCCGGGGATCTCACTGCACTTACTATTATCCCTAGGCGCCGCTCCATTCTCCCGTTATAGGTTCCGGTACCTTTGCTCCTTAAGTTATAGCAGGCGGGTCTTCCCTTGTCCTGTGGGCGTCTCCTTCTCCTAGGCTGCAGCGGTGGCCAATCGCAGCGCACAGCTCACAGCCTGGGAGGAGAAGGAGACGCCCACAGGACAAGGGAAGACCCGCCTACTATAACTTAAGGAGCAAAGGTACCGGAACCTATAACGGGAGAACGGAGGGGCGCCCGGGCATAATAGTAAGTGCAGTGAGATCCCCGGGCGCCGCTCTATATGGCAGCATACTCAGTTCACATAGTTTATACAAGTGAAAGGTCCTCTTTAATTAGTGACCACCCATACGTGTTTTTACTGACGTAAACAAAGGGGGTTTTAGCTAAACGGCTGGCTTTAATCAATTAATACATGTACTTAAAATGGTGCATTAAAAACTATAACTTGTCCTGCAAAAAATAAGACCTCATACAAGTACATTTATGAAAAAACAAAAAAGTTCTAGCTCTTGGAATGCAATTTTAAAAAAATGTGCATGGTCACTAAGGGGTTAAAGAAAAAAACAAACATCCCTGACTCTTGGTAGTGTGTATGGGGTGGTGGAGCAAGCAGGTATGCAAGCTTCCTGTAATACTCGTTTTCTCCTTCCAGCTATGGTGGCACTAGACTCAAGAAATTTTGTTGTTGAAGTATTCATTGACTGTGGTGCTGGGGTAAACCTTATTGATTTTATTTTTTTTCTAAATCTGGGTCTAAGTACTTGCACTTTAGAAAGAGAGACCCCGGTTTTCGCAATTGATTCTTCCCCTCTTTCTCAAAGGAGTCTCACTCATATTGCTCATGGTATTCAGTTAAGGGTGAGTGATTCACAGGTTGAGATCATGTCTTGTTTTGTCATGAAGGACTTGCCCACTTCTATAGTCTTAGGTTTACCGTGGTTGACAAAACATAACCCAATTAAAGATTGTCAAGACAGATCATTGGTTGGAGTGAATATTGTTCGGACAATTGTCTTGGCACATCTACTGTATCTCTGGTGTGTCTACTACGGCTTTACCTCAGTATCTCTCAGATTTTGTGGATGTCTTTTCGGAGGGTGGGGCTCAGGAATTGCCCCCTCATCGTGACTATGATTGTCCAGTTAATCTCATCCCAGGGGCTAAGTTGCCAAAGTCTCGGCTTTACAATCTTTCTCAACCTGAAAGAGAGGTCATGCGGAAGTATATTGCAGAGAGTTTGGAAAAAGGTCATATTAGGCCATCTAAGTCTCCGGTTGCAGTTGGTTTATTCTTTGTAAAGAAAAAGGATGGATCACTGAGACCTTGTTTGGATTTCCGGGAATTGAACCGTATTATGGTTCGTGATCCATATCCCCTTCCTTTGATCTCCGATCTTTTTACACATAGTACATAAGTAACACATAGTACATAAGGCCGAAAAAAGACATTTGTCCATCCAGTTCGGCCTGTTATCCTGCAAGTTGATCCAGAGGAAGGCAAAAAAAAAAACCTGTGAGGTAGAAGCCAATTTTCCCCACTTTAGTGGAATAAAAAATTCCTTCCCGACTCCAATCAGGCAATCAGAATAACTCCCTGGATCAAGGACCCCTCTCTAGTAGCTATAGCCTGTAATATATTACGCTCCAGAAATACATCCATGGCCCTCTTGAATTCCTTTATTGTACTCACCATCACCACCTCCTCAGGCAGAGAGTTCCATATTCTCACTGCTCTTACCGTAAAGAATCCTTTTCTATGTTTGTGTACAAACCTTCTTTACTCCAGACGCAGAGGATGTCCCCTCGTCACAGTCACAGTCCTGGGGATAAATAGCTGATGGGATAGATCTCTGTACTGACCCTTGATATATTTATACATATTAATTAGATCTCCCCTCAGTCGTCTTTTTTCTAAAGTGAATAACCCTAATTTTGATAATCTTTCAGGGTACTGTAGTTGCCCCATTCCAGTTATTACTTTAGTTGCCCTCCTCTGGACCTTCTCCAGCTCTGCTATGTCTGCCGTGTTTACAGGAGCCCAGAACTGTACACAGTACTCCATGTGTGGTCTGACTAGCGATTTGTAAAGTGGTAGGACTATGTTCTTATCACGAGCATCTATGCCCCTTCTGATGCAACTCATTATCTTATTGGCCTTGGCAGCAGCTGCCTGACACTGGTTTTTGCAGCTTAGTTTGCTGTTTATTAAAATTCCTAGATCCTTTTCCATGTCAGTGTTACCGAGTGTTTTACCTTTTAGTATGTACGGGTGACTTGCATTTTTCCTTCCCATGTGCACAACTTTACATTTTTCAGTGTTAAACCTCATCTGCCACTTATCTGCCCAAGTCTCCAATCTATCCAGATCCCTCTGTAGTAGTATACTGTCCTCATCAGTGTAAATTACTTTACACAGTTTAGTGTCATCTGCGAAAATTGATACTTTACTATGCAAGCCTTCTACAAGATCATTAATAAATATATTGAAGAGAATAGGGCCCAATACTGACCCCTGAGGTACCCCACTAGTGACAGTGACCCAATCTGAGTGTGTACCGTTAATAACCACCCTCTGTTTTCTATCACTGAGCCAGTTACTTACCCACATACAGATGTTTTCTCCCAGTCCGAGCATTCTCATTTTATATACTAACCTTTTATGTGGTACAGTGTCAAATGCTTTGGAGAAGTCCAGATATACGACATCCATTGATTCGCCGCTGTCAAGTCTAGAACTTACCTCCTCATAGAAACTGATTAAATTAGTCTGACATGACCGATCCCTCACGAAGCCATGCTGATATGGCGTTATTTGCTTATTTCTGTTGAGATGCTCTAATATAGCATCTCTCAGAAAACCTTCAAACAGTTTACCCACAACAGATGTTAAACTTACCGGCCTATAGTTTCCAGGGTCTGTTTTTGTCCCCTTTTTGAATATTGGCACCACATATGCCATGCGCCAATCCTGTGGGACATTCCCTGTCAGTATAGAGTCTGCAAATATCAGAAATAAGGGTCTGGCTATGACATTACTTAATTCTCTTAGGATACGGGGGTGTATGTCATCCGGTCCTGGCGATTTGTCTATTTTAATCTTTTCAAGTCGCTGATGTACTTCTTCCTGGGTCAGACAGGACACTTTTAATGGGGAATTAATTTTTGCATTCTGCATGTCATCTGACAGTTTATTTTCCTCAGTGAATACATTGGAGAAAAAAAATATTTAACAGCTTTGCTTTCTCCTCATCGCTCTCTGCGACTTCCCCCTCATTACTCTTTAAAGGGCCGACACCTTCAGATTTATACTTTTTAACATTTATATAATTGAAGAACATTTTAGGGTTAGTTTTACTCTCTTTGGCAATTAATCTCTCGGTCTCTAGTTTGGCCGCTTTTATTTGTTTTTTACATGTTCTATTTTTCTCCTTATAGTTTTTCAGTGCTTCCGTGCTCCCCTCCTGTTTCAGTGAATTATATGCTTTTTTTTTGTCATTTATTGCTTTCGTTACAGTTCTATTTATCCACATTGGTTTCTTTTTATTCCTTAACCTTTTATTACCATACGGTATGTACCTCTAACAATGAGATTTTAGGATGTTTTTAAAGATATCCCATTTTGTGGCTGTATTTTTATTTTTGAGGACTTTGTCCCAGTTAGTATGGCCTATGGCCTCTCTTAGTTGGCTAAATTTAGCTTTTTTGAAGTTTGGTATTTTTGTTCCTCCCTGCAGAAACGCTCTTTTGAATGATAATTGGAAGGTTATTACTTTGTGGTCACTATTTCCCAGGTGTCCCCCAACCTGCACGTCTGTTGTTCTGTCCGGCCTATTGGTTAATACTAAGTCCAGTATGGCCGTCCCTCTAGTCGGGTCCTGAACCAGTTGGGAGAGGTAATTGTCTTTGGTTATTGCCAAGAACCTGTTTCCTTTATGAGATATACAAGTTTCAGTTTCCCAGTCTATATCTGGGTAGTTGAAGTCCCCCATAATAACCACTTCATTATGATTTGCCGCCTCGTCTATCTCGTTTAGTAATAGATTTTCTGTGGACTCTGGTATATTAGGTGGTTTATAGTAAACTCCTATTAGTAATTTATTGTTGTTTTTAGCCCAATGTATCTCTACCCACAGTGACTCCACATGTTCATGTCCCTCATTTATATCTTCGCGGAGTGTGGGCTTTAGACCGGACTTTACATAGAGGCAGACCCCTCCTCCTCTCCGGTTTTGACGATCCTTTCTAAACAGACTGTAACCTTGTACATTAACCGCCCAGTCATAGCTATCATCCAGCCATGTCTCAGTTATTCCCACTATGTCATAGTTCTCCTCACACATCACTAATTCCAGTTCACCAGTTTTATTAGTCAGGCTTCTGGCATTAGTATACATACATTTGAGAGGTTTATGTATATTTTTTACCCTACACCTTTCCTTCTGAACTGTTCTAGTCCCTCCTTCCATTCCTCCCCCAGTCCCATTACTTTGCCCCCGGTCTCTATCTGCACTATCTTCCCGTCCTATAACGTAATTACCCTCCCCCCCAGTCCCTAGTTTAAACACTCCTCCAACCTTCTAGCCATCTTTCTCCCCATCCTGTTGCGGTAAATACTGATCATTAGAATTTGGCTTACCTGCAATCTACCAAGCATCTGAATCCTAGACAGGCTAGATGGTCACTGTTCTTTACCAGGTTCAATTTTGTGGTTACTTTTCGCCCGGCGGTTAAAAACGTCAAGGCAGATGCGTTGTCTCACAGTTTTCCTGGGGGATGTGATTCAGAGGATCCTGCTCCGATTTTGGCTGATGGGGTGGTGGTCTCCGCTCTGTACCCTGAATTGGAGATGGGGGTGTTGGAAGCCTAGGAGGGGGATCCTGGTTCTTGTCCCCTAGGGAGGTTGTTTGTTCCTGATGGACTGCGATACAAGGTATTCAAAGAACATCACGATACTGTCCTTGCTGGACATCCTGGTGGTAAGTCCACCTTTGATCTTGTGTCCCGGAGGTTCTGGTGGCCCGGGTTACGTAAGAGTGTTGAGGATTACGAAGCAGCCTGTGAAACCTGTGCACGGTCAAAGGTTGCTCACACTCGACCTTCTGGTTCACTTCTTCCTTTGTCTATTTCGTCTCGTCCTTGGACGCACTTTTCTATGGACTTTATTACGGATCTGCCGAGTTCCTCCGGGAAAACAGTAATTTTGGTGGTGGTTGACCGTTTTAGTAAAATGGCTCACTTTGTATCGTTAGATAGTCTGCCCAATGCCAAGACTCTTGCTCAGATTTTTGTTGATAATATCGTGAAATTACATGGCATTCCCTCGGATGTGGTTTCTGATAGGGGCACGCAGTTTGTCTCCAGGTTTTAGAGGGCATTCTGCTCTCAGCGTGGCATTCAACTTTCGTTCTCTTCGGCTTTTCATCCGCAGTTGAATGGGCAGACAGACCGTACTAATCAAAACCTGGAGACCTACTTGAGGTGCTTTGTGGCTGAGAATCAGGAGGACTGGCCCTCATTCTTATCCCTAGCAGAGTTTGCTTTGAATAACCGTAGGCAGGAGTCCAACAGTAAGTCGCCATTTTTTGGCGCATACGGTTTTCATCCTCAGTTTGGTACCTTTTCTGGGACTAGTCCCTTTGGGATGCCAGAGGAGGAGAGATTTTCTTCTGCCTTGTCTTCTATCTAGGCGGAGGATCCAAGTGAATTTGGAGAAGATGGGTGAGAGGTATAAGCGAATGGCTGACAAGAGACGTTTGACTGGTTCGGACCTGTGTGTGGGTGAACTGGTGTGGTTATCTACTAAAAATATTAAACTGAGAGTACCATCTTGGAAACTGGGTCCAAGATTTATTGGACCTTACAAAATATCTGCGGTGGTCAATCCAGTAGCGTTTCGTCTGGATCTTCCGCAGACTTGGAGGATCCATGATGTGTTCCACAGGTCTTTACTGAAGAAATATGTGAAAGCGGTGGAACCATCACCATTGCCTCCTCCCCCTGTTCTGGTTGATGGAAATTTTGAGTTCAAGATCTCTAGGGTTCTTGACTCAAGAGTTCTTCGGGGTTCCCTTCAGTAACTGGTACACTAGAGGGGACACGGCCCTGAGGAGAGGATGTGGGTTCCGGCTCTGGATGTTAGTGCCAGCCGACTGGTGAGGGCTTTTCACAGATCCTACCCGGATAAAGTTGGGCCGGGTGTCTGAAGGTCACCTGTGGAGGGGGGGTACTGTCATGCCCTGCTCAGGTTATGTGCGGAGGTCTGCCAGGTTAGCAGCACGTGTGTAGCCTTTTGTTTTGGAAGTTGAGCTGTATCCGCCTCCCTTCTGGTGCACTTGGTGGGGTCGTTGGTATGAGTTTAAATTGCGCCCACTCCCAGTGTCCTGTGCGGGTTATAGCTTCTGTCTTGCTGAGAGGAAGGAAGGATTTGCTGTTCCTGCTCACTTACAAGATACGTTTTTTGTTTTTCTTGTGATTGTCTGTCTAGGCTGTTAGAGAGACGCCTGCCCCCTCCAGGTCCTGAGGGAGCAGGCTGCCTCTTTCCCCCTTTCACCATCTTAGGGATTTTAGGGTATCTTCAGCCTAGGCATGGGGACACATTCATTCCCACCTTCAGGGTCTGAACACAGAAGTCTAGGGAGAGATGATGGGGATTTGTCAGGAGGTGACCTTTAGCCCCAGCTTCTTGCCTAGACACTTGTTTGGTTGTATTCTGTGTATCTTGTATCCTGTCCAGCATGACAGTGGACCTCCATGCAAGACCTGTATGCCTTATTGCGCTGTTTTGAGTACTCCACCAATATGGCCAGTGCCGATGAAGCTGTTCTCAGCATTACTATCCCACTTCTATGTCTCCTTGAAAAAAACGTTTCAGGTGATGATGGAAGAGGACGTGGCACAGGAGGAAGAGGAGGAAGAGGTATCGTTTATAAGAGTTTCAGGCCAGTCATTCACAAGTGGCTCCGAGGGTGGGTTCCTGCACCAACATATGCCAGGTACACAATTGTCCAGCCAGGGCACAGTTCTGGTGTCATGCCCTGCTGAGGTTATGTGCGGAGGTCTGCCAGGTTAGCAGCACTTGTGTAGTTTTTTGTTTTGGGTTTGGAGTTGAGCTGTATCCGCCTCCCCTCGGTGCACTGGGTGGGGTCGTTTGTATGAGTTTAAATTATGCCCCTTTCCAGTGTCCTGTGAGGGTTATAGCTTCTGTTTTGCTCAGAGGAAAGAAGGAAGGATTTGCTGTTTCTGCTCAGTAACAAGATAAGTTGGTTTTGTTTTCTTTTAGTTTTCTGTCTAGGCTGCTAGAGAGACGCCTGCCCCCTCCAGGTCCTGAGGAAGCAGGCTGTCTCTTTCCCCCTTTCACCATCTTAGGGATTTTAGGGAATCTTCAGCCTTAGGCACGGAGGCACGTTAATTCCCACCTTTAGGGTCTGAACGTGGGCACAGAATTATAGGGAGAGCTGGTAGGGATTAGTCAGGAGGTGACCTTTATCCCCAGTTTCTGGCCTGAAAACTAGAGTTGAGTGAACCAGAACTGTAAAGAAAACTTTAATCTGATGGTATATTAATATTACCCGAACACCGAACCCAAACTTTTACTGAAATGTTCGGGATCAGGTTCGGTTGCCGAACACTTCATTCAAAGTTCCGGTTGGGGTTTGGTCTTTGGGTAATATTAATATACCATCGGATCAGAGTTTTCTCCGATCCGATGGTATATTTTAACTTGAAGTGTCCCCATCACCATGGGAACACCTCTATGTTAGAATACAGGGAGTGCAGAATTATTAGGCAAATGAGTATTTTTACCACATCATCCTCTTTATGCATGTTGTCTTACTCCAAGCTGTATAGGCTCGAAAGCCTACTACCAATTAAGCATATTAGGTGATGTGCATCTCTGTAATGAGAAGGGGTGTGGTCTAATGACATCAACACCCTATATCAAGTGTGCATAATTATTAGGCAAGTTACTTTCCTTTGGCAAAATGGGTCAAAAGAAGGACTTGACAGGCTGAGAAAAGTAAAAAATAGTGAGATATCTTGCAGAGGGATGCAGCACTCTTAAAATTGCAAAGCTTCTGAAGCGTGATCATCGAACAATCAAGCGTTTCATTCAAAATAGTCAACAGGGTCGCAAGAAGCGTGTGGAAAAACCAAGGCGCAAAATAACAGCCCATGAACTGAGAAAAGTCAAGCGTGCAGCTGCCAAGATGCCACTTGCCACCAGTTTGGCCATATTTCAGAGCTGCAACATCACTGGAGTGCCCAAAAGCACAAGGTGTGCAATTCTCAGAGACATGGCCAAGGTAAGAAAGGCTGAAAGACGACCACCACTGAACAAGACACACAAGCTGAAACGTCAAGACTGGGCCAAGAAATATCTCAAGACTGATTTTTCTAAGGTTTTATGGACTGATGAAATGAGAGTGAGTCTTGATGGGCCAGATGGATGGTAAAGGGCAGAGAGCTCCAGTCCGACTCAGACGCCAGCAATGTGGAGGTGGAGTACTGGTTTGGGCTGGTATCATCAAAGATGAGCTTGTGGGGCCTTTTCGGGTTGAGGATGGAGTCAAGCTCAACTCCCAGTCCTACTGCCAGTTTCTGGAACACACCTTCTTCAAGCAGTGGTACAGGAAGAATCTGCATCCTTCAAGAAAAACATGAGTTTCATGCAGGACAATGCTCCATCACACGCGTCCAAGTACTTGTCATGGTCTTACCTTCTTGCTGTTCTCCTTCGTTTGACATGTGCTGGCGGCCATCTTGGTTTCTGGGTTTCTTGTAGCCTCCCACCCTGCGGCTTCTCCTTCCCACTGGGAGGAGCTGGATGCCTAGCTCATATATATAGGAGGTCTGTGGCTTCAGTTCCTTGCTTGGTCCTCCTGTGTTCACATGTTTCTAAGACTGCTGCTGCTTCTGGTTCCTGATCCTGGCTTCGTCTGACTACCCTGCTGGTTCCTGATCCAGGCTTCGTCTGACTACCCTGCTGGTTCCTGATCCAGGCTTCGTCTGACTACCCTTCTGGTTCCTGACCTCTGGCTTCGCAAGACCCTGCTTCGGTTTAGCCATCCGTTTGGACTTTTGCCTTACAGCTTGATTTTCAATAAAGCCTCCTTATTTCCACTTATCTCTTGTTGTACGTCTGGTTCATGGTTCCATGACATTAGGACCAAGCCCTGAATTCTGACGGTACAAGGACATCCTCGCTACCTACGCTGGTTGCCAGACTTGATCAGCAGGATCACCTGTTGGGTCGGTTCGCTGTGGCGTTGCAAACCCTGCTTGAACGCACGGCTCATTTAGCTTCCGTTGCCGATGGGTCGGTTGTCGCTCCTGGGCCCGCTCCTACTGCCGCTCCGGTTGTTGCGCCAGAGTCTACCCCGACACCTGTTGCTGCGCCTGCGGTGTTTCGGGGTATGACCGGTTCTGCCCCCTTCCACAGCGCTTTGGGGGAGAGCCAACTCAGTGCCGAGGTTTCCTTAACCAGGTGGGCATTTATTTCGAGTTGCTGCCACATGCCTTTCCTACTGAGAGATCAAAGGTGGGCTTCTTGATCTCACTGCTCTCGGACAAGGCCTTGGCCTGGGCCAGCCCTTTATGGGAGAACAACAATCCGGTGGTTGCTGAGTTTTCCGGTTTTGTTGCTTCTCTTCGGAAGGTATTCGATGTGCCGGCTCGTGCTGCCTCTGCTGCGAAGCTCCTTATGTCCATCAGACAGGGTTCACGATCCGTAGCTGAATACGCCATTGAGTTTCGTACCCTGGCAGCAGAGGTGGGCTGGAATAATGAGGCTCTGGTCGCTGCTTTCTCTCATGGTCTCTCGGATGCCTTGAAGGATGAGGTTGCAGCTAAGGACCTACCAGTGGAGCTCGAGTCTCTTATTTCTTTCCTGATTTTGATTGACACCAGACTCAGGGAGAGACCTTCCTTTAAGGAGAGCCTGCGGAGGTCTTCTAACAGATTGGCGCCTACATTTGCTGTCCCACCCGTGCCTCCCTCTCCTCCCACACCTCCTGGGGATGACTTGTCTGGGGGTGAACCCATGCAGCTGGGGTTTGCTCGCCTGTCCGAGGGGGAGAGGGTACTCCGGAGACGCGAGGGCCGATGCATGTACTGTGGTCTCGGTGGGCATTTTCGGTTGGCATGCCCGAACCGTCCGGGAAACGCTCGCACCTGAGATCCTGTCGGGGGCAGATCTTGGGTGGAGTCTCCTCGTCCCCGGTTTCCCGTGTTGACAAACCACTGATTACTGTTGTCCTCTCCTGGGTCGGGGGCTCGGTGACGACCCAGGCGTTGGTGGACTCTGGTGCTGGTGGTTTGTTCATTGATAGTGTGTTCGCTGCCGCCAATTCCATTCCTCTGCAGCCTCGAGGTTCCCCACTGGCTCTTGAGGCGATAGACGGCAGACCCCTTCTGCCGCCACACGTGACTCAGGAGACCCTTCCAGTGGGGATGGCCATTGGTGCCGTTCACAGAGAGTCGGTCTGTCTCCAGGTTATTTCGTCTCCACACTACTCGGTGGTCTTGGGGTACCCCTGGCTCCAGAAGCATAATCCGACTTTCGATTGGAGATCGGCCGAGATCCTCTCGTGGTCACCGCAGTGTGGGGCTAGTTGCATCCATGGGCCTGTCAAGTTGCTGTGTACTTCCTCGGACTCTCTGTTGCCTCCTGAATACGAGGAGTACCGGGATGTATTCGATAAGGTGCGTGCGGTTGCCCTACCTCCGCACCGCCCATACGATTGTGCCATAGAGTTACAATCTGGTGCCGTTCCTCCTCGTGGCAAGGTCTATCCACTGTCGGTAGCGGAGAATGAGGCCATGGAGGAGTACGTGAGGGAGGCGCTTTCACGCGGACACATTCGCAAATCCTCGTCCCCGGCAGGGGCTGGATTTTTCTTTGTGAAAAAGAAGGGCGGTGAGTTGAGGCCTTGCATCGATTACAGGGGTCTCAATCGCATCACGATCAAGAACGCTTACCCGATACCCTTGATTTCCGAGCTGTTCGATCGCCTCAAGGGGGCCACGGTCTTTACCAAACTCGACCTGAGGGCGGCATATAACCTGGTAAGGATCAAGGCGGGCGATGAGTGGAAGACCGCGTTTAACACCAGGACCGGTCATTATGAATCCTTGGTTATGCCCTTTGGGTTGTGCAATGCGCCCGCAGTCTTCCAGGAATTCATCAACGATGTTTTCCGTGACCTGTTGCAGCAGAGTGTGGTGGTCTATTTGGATGACATCTTGGTATATTCTGAATCCATGGAGGCCCACATTCTGGATGTCAGACGAGTGTTGCAACGGTTACGAGAGAACAAGCTGTTCGGTAAGCTTGAGAAATGCGAATTTCACCGATCCCAGGTAACTTTCTTAGGTTACATCATTTCCACTGAGGGGTTCTCCATGGATCCTGAGAAGGTTTCGGCTGTCTTACAGTGGCCCCAGCCCAGTGGTCTTCGTGCCCTGCAGCGCTTTTTGGGCTTCACCAATTATTATCGGAAGTTCATCAGGGACTTTTCCATGCTAGCCAAGCCTCTCACGGATCTGACCAGGAAGGGCAGTAATCCCCAGGTCTGGCCGCTCGAGGCCATCCGAGCTTTTGAGGCTCTAAGGTCCGCCTTTGTGTCGGCTCCGATTCTGTCGCATCCCAACCCTGGGTTGCCTTTTGTCCTCGAGGTGGACGCGTCTGAGATGGGAGTAGGCGCCCTTCTGTCTCAGCGTAGAACACCAGAGGGTCCTCTGCTTCCTTGTGGGTTTTACTCCCGGAAACTGTCTTCCGCGGAGTGCAACTATCAGATTGGTGACAGGGAGTTATTGGCCATCGTGCAGGCCCTTAAAGAATGGAGGCACTTGCTCGAGGGCTCGGTGGTTCCGGTTCTCATCCTGACGGACCACAAGAATCTGACCTACCTCTCTGAGGCCAAGAGATTGACACCACGTCAGGCCAGATGGGCTCTGTTCTTGTCACGTTTTAATTACGTGGTCTCCTACCTACCGGATGCCTTATCACGGCAGTACTCCGAGCTGTCCGGGGAGGAGTCGATTCCGACTTCGGTCATACCTCCGAATCAGATCCTGGCCGCCATTCGCACCAGCCTGACCTCTCCCCTGGATGAGCAGATTTTGGCGGCTCAATCTGGTGCTCCCTCTGGGAGACCCAACGGCAGATGTTTTGTGCCTGAGGAGTTGCGCACTCGGTTGTTGCGAACCTACCATAACTCCAAGGCCGCGGGGCATCCTGGAAAGAATCAGCTGTCCTGGGCTGTTTCACGTCTGTTCTGGTGGCCTTCTCTACGTTCCGACATCGCCGCATATGTAGCGGCATGCTCCGTTTGTGCCCAGAGTAAGTCCCCTCGGCACCTTCCGTTGGGCCTTTTGCAACCCATAGCCACCGGGGAGCGTCCATGGTCACACCTGGGGATGGATTTCATTGTGGACCTCCCTGCATCCCGAGGCCATACGGTCATTCTCATGATTGTGGATCGGTTTTCCAAAATGTGCCACTGTGTTCCTCTCAAGAAGTTACCCTCTGCACAAGAGTTGGCCTCGATTTTTGCCAGGGAGGTCTTCCGGTTGCACGGTTTGCCCAAGGAGATTGTGTCGGATCGGGGGAGTCAGTTTGTGTCCAGGTTCTGGCGCGCCTTTTGCTCCCAGTTGGGGATTCATCTCTCTTTCTCCTCGGCCTACCACCCTCAGTCCAATGGGGCCGCAGAACGATCCAATCAGGCCTTGGAGCAATTCCTTCGTTGCTATGTCTCCGATCACCAAGACAATTGGGTTGACCTCCTGCCTTGGGCTGAGTTTGCCAGGAACACGGCGGTGAACTCTTCCTCTGGGACGTCTCCCTTCATGGCCAATTATGGGTTCCAACCTGCCGTGTTACCGGAGGTATTCTCTCCCCAGGATATTCCGGCTGTGGAGAATCACCTTTCCGTCCTACGTGCTTCTTGGGTACAGATCCAGAGGTCCCTTGAGGTCTCTGCGCAGCGCCAGAGACTCCAGGCTGATCGCAGACGAGCGCCCGCTCCTTCCTACCAGGTCGGAGACCGCGTATGGTTGTCCACCCGCAACCTCAACCTTCGAGTGCCCACTCCCAAGCTGGCGCCTCGCTTTGTTGGTCCCTTCCGAGTGCTTCGCAGGGTAAACCCGGTAGCCTATGCCCTTGTGCTTCCTCCTGGCATGCGGATCTCCAACGTGTTTCATGTCTCCCTGTTGAAGCCACTGGTGTGTAATCGTTTCACTTCCTCGGTTCCTCGGCCTCGTCCGGTCCAAGTGGGCAATCGTGAGGAGTATGAGGTGAGCAATATTCTGGACTCACGCCTGGTCCGCGGTCGGGTGCAGTTTTTGGTCCATTGGCGTGGTTATGGTCCAGAGGAGCGTTCCTGGGTTCCCTCCGCAGATGTCCATGCTCCTGCCTTGCTCCGAGCCTTCCACGCACGCTTCCCTCAGAAACCGTTCTTTACTCCGCGGAGGAGGGGCCCTTGAGGGGGAGGTACTGTCATGGTCTTACCTTCTTGCTGTTCTCCTTCGTTTGACATGTGCTGGCGACCATCTTGGTTTCTGGGTTTCTTGTAGCCTCCCACCCTGCGGCTTCTCCTTCCCACTGGGAGGAGCTGGATGCCTAGCTCATATATATAGGAGGTCTGTGGCTTCAGTTCCTTGCTTGGTCCTCCTGTGTTCACATGTTTCTAAGACTGCTGCTGCTTCTGGTTCCTGATCCTGGCTTCGTCTGACTACCCTGCTGGTTCCTGATCCAGGCTTCGTCTGACTACCCTGCTGGTTCCTGATCCAGGCTTCGTCTGACTACCCTTCTGGTTCCTGACCTCTGGCTTCGCAAGACCCTGCTTCGGTTTAGCCATCCATTTGGACTTTTGCCTTACAGCTTGATTTTCAATAAAGCCTCCTTATTTCCACTTATCTCTTGTTGTACGTCTGGTTCATGGTTCCATGACAGTACTCCACAGCGTGGCTGGCAAGAAAGGGTATAAAACAAGAAGATCTAATGACATGGCCTCCTTGTTCACCTGATCTGAACCCCATTGAGAACCTGTGGTCCATCATCAAATGTGAGATTTACAAGGAGGGAAAACAGTACACCTCTCTGAACAGTGTCTGGGAGGCTGTGGTTGCTGCTGCACGCAATGTTGATGGTGAACAGATCAAAACACTGACAGAATCCATGGATGGCAGGCTTTTGAGTGTCCTTGCAAAGAAAGGTGGCTATATTGGTCACTGATTTGTTTTTGTTTTGTTTTTGAATGTCAGAAATGTATATTTGTGAATGTTGAGATGTTATATTGGTTTCACTGGTAAAAATAAATAATTAAAATGGGTATATATTTGTTTTTTGTTAAGTTGCCTAATAATTATACACAGTAATAGTCACCTGCACACACAGATATCCCCCTAAAATAGCTAAAACTAAAAACAAACTAAAAACTACTTCCAAAAATATTCAGCTTTGATATTAATGAGTTTTTTGGGTTCATTGAGAACATGGTTGTTGTTCAATAATAAAATTAATTCTCAAAAATACAACTTGCTTAATAATTCTGCACTCCCTGTATATAACCCTTGAATTTCACACTTGCAGATGTAGCAAGGGCTGTAAAACTGTGTATTTTACCCAAAAAGGGTGTTTTTAAAAACAAAGAAAATTATAGCTGTATTTCTAGCTTAAATTGCACACTGACTAATGTGGCAGAGGCACAAAATGAAGGTTATTGCCAAAAATGGGTGTTTTTTTTAAAGCCAGAGCTTTTTTTTTTTTACTAACAGAATATGAAAGCTGTATATAACGCTTGAATTTCACATGTGCAGATGCAGCAAGCGCTGTAAAATTGTGTATTTTGCCCAAAAAGGATGTTTTTAAAAACCCAAAAATGATAGCTGTATTTCTAGCTTAAATTGCACACTGACTAATCCTGCAAAGGCACCAGATGTTAGATATTGCCAAAAATGTTTTTTTTTTCAAAGCCAGAAAATTATTGAAGTTTTTAAAACTTGTTTTTAACAATCACAGATGCAGCAAGGGCTGCAATATTACGGTAAGTATTTTGCAAAAAAAGGGTGTTTTTTTAATAACAGAATTTGAAAGCTGTATATAACGCTTGAATTTCACACGTGCAGATGCAGCAAGGGCTGTAAAATAGTGTATTTTGCCCAAAAAGGATGTTTTTAAAAACCCAGAATATTATAGCTGTATTTCTAGCTTAAATTGCACACTGACTAATCCTGCAAAAGCACCACATGTTGGATATTGCCAAAAATAGGTCTTTTTTCAAAGCCAGATTAATATTGCAGTATTTCAAGCTTGGATTTGAATGTCACAAAAGCACAGATGCAGTGCTGGTGCACTGAACTTGCATAAAATGGCCGCCGCCGCCCACCTAACTAACAGATGGATAAAAGTAATTTTTCTCTGGCACTGGGCTCATGGCAGGGTAAAAAGATTGTGCACTGCACCCACACAACTAAATCTATGTAGATCGCTGAGTTCAATTGGACTTCTGATAACAGATTCTGTCCTATTCTCTCCCTCACAGCAGCAGCATCCTATCCCTACACTAAGCACAGCAGAGTGACATTCAGCGCTATGTGACTCCAGCTTATATAGAGGCTGGGTTACATGCTGCACTGACCAATCACAGCCATGCCATTAGTAGGCATGGCTGTAATGGCTTCTAAGGTCACACAGTTAAACGCTTGTTGATTGGCTGCTCTGCAGCCTTTCAAAAAGCATTAAGAAATCGCCAAACACCAAACCCAAACTTTTACAGAAATGTTCGGGTTCGGGTCCGGGGTCCAAAAATCCTAAAGTTCAGTACAAACCCTAACTTTACAGTTCGGGTTCGCTCAACCCTAGCTGTGATATACCCCTGCTCTACATAGTGGACAGGTAAATAAATTTCACAAATTCGTCTGTTACATTGTTGGGTGACATTCACCAATTTTTGGCTGTGATATACCCCTGCTCTACATTGCGGACAGAGAAATAAATGTCACTAATTCGTCTGTTACATTGTTAGGTGACAAATTCTCATCTTTTGCGCTAGAAAGTACATTTGCAGACTCCGCTGCATTTATGACAGTCCAATAAAACCATTAAATACTGATGTTACATTGTTGGTTGAGGAAATAACACTTTTTCTGCTAGATAGTACATTTGCAGCCTGCACTGCATTTATGGCAGTCAAATAAAACCAGTAAATACTGCTGTTACATTGCTGTTTGACAAATTAAAAAATTTTGGGACAGTGAAGTATTTGTATTAAATTCAACTGTCACACTGTTGTGTGACCTTAAGACATTTTTTCTCTTTATGACACCGGCACAGACTTACTGTCAGTGAACTTAATTGTTGACTATTGGCGGTTACATTGTCGCCTGACATAAACCATCTGTTAGTTTCTTGGGTGAACGCAAAGAATGAGGAGATCGTCAAACAAGGGACGTGGCCCTGGTCGTGGTGCTGCTGGTGTTGGTGGAGCATCTGTTGCAGGGAGAGGACGTGGTCAATGTGTGCAAGCTACAAGCCCAAGTAAAACACCTTCTTCAGGTGCAAGTAGGCGACAGAACTGTCAGCATTATTTGGTAGGCCCGATAGCAGCTCTATGAATTGTGAGGCCAGAACAAGTATAGGCGATAGTAGATTGGGTGGCTATCAGTGCCTTCAGTTCCTTCACATTTTCTCCGACCCAGTCCCCTGCTTAAAGCTCAGAGTTGCCACCTACAGCCCATGGCCATCTGTCTTTCAACTCACCCCCTTGAAAATCAGTCAAGCAGTCTAAGCCCCAAGTTATGCAGCAATCTCTTATGCTTTTTGATGACTCTGCTGGCAGGGTTTCCATGTGCCATCCACATAGCCCTGCCCCAGAAGTGGAAGAGATTGAGTGCACTGATGCCCAACCACTTATGTATTAGGATGAGGACAAGGGAAGTCCACCTCAGCACGTCTCTGATGACGAAACACAGGTGCCAACTGCTGCGGCTTTCTGCAGTCTGCAGACCAACAAGGAGGGCAGGGGTAAAGAGTGGGTGGAAGATGATGTGGAGGATGATGAGGAACTAGACCCCACATGGTATCAAGGTCATCTGAGTGACGTGTGCAGTTTGGAGAAAGAGGCGGTGGTCGCCCAGAGGCACCAGCACAGAAAAAGAGGGAGCAGGGTGCAAAAGCGTCTGTTACATTCTTGGGTGACATTTTACCATTTATGCCGTATACAAACCCTTGCTCTGCATAGGTGACAGGGACCTAAATTTTACAAAATCGTCTGTTCCATTGGTGGCTGACATGAACCCAGTTTTGCTGTGAATAAACCTCTGCTCTGCATAGGTGACAGGGACCTAAATTTAGTAAAATCGTCTGCTCCATTGGTGGCTGACATGAACCCAGTTTTGCCGTGAATAAACCTCTGCATAGGTGACAGGGACCTAAATTTAAAAAAATCGTCTGTTACATTCTCGGGTGACATTTTACCATTTTTGCCAAATACATACCCTTGCTCTGCATAGATGACAGGAACCTAAATTTCGAAAATTCGTCTGTTACATTGATGGTTGACATTAACCCATTGTTGCCGGTGAAAAACCCCTGCTCTGCATTGCTGACAGGGAACTCAATTTAGTAAAAACGTCTGTTACTGGTCGAAAGATGCGCGACTACAAGCGCACGCTGGTAGACGCACTGCTCATGGCATTCCCACCTAACAGCGGGGGCTCAGTGTAAGCACAAGGTGAAAGATGAGGAGGAGGAGGAAGAGGTCGCCAACGCAGCTGGGGCACCGCCAGCACTTCAGAAGGCAGGGTTAGCATGGCTGAAATGTGGAAAAGCTGTGTTTTGAGCGAATCGTTGCATCCGGAATAAATTCCATCACTTTGGACGTGCTGTGTCCAGTTTTTTTATTTTACCCATTGTTATGTACGCTGGATTGGGGGTATTTTTACCACCCTCTAAGAGACGTGCACCCACCACACCGCTACTACACCGCTGTTTTTTCGCTATGTGGAAAAGCTTTGTCAGCATGCCACAACAACCAGCACCACCAGCTGATATGGAACGTCTTGGCAGGAGGCAGCATTTCAGCAACATGGTGGAGCAGTATGTGTGCACACGCCTACATATACTGAATGACGGGTCTGCCCCATTCAACTTCTGGGTCTCCAAATTGGGCACATGGCCTGAGCTTGCCCTTTACCCCTTGGAAGTGCTGGCCTGCCCTGCAGCCAGTGTATTGTCTGAACGTTTGTTTAGCACGGCAGGAGTGGGTTATTACAGACAAGCGCAGCCGCCTGTCCACAGCCCAAATTTTTGTAATTTTTTTTGGAGGACGTGCATGAGAGCGTCTGACGCAGGACGCTAGGGCTCCGCCCCCCTGCCCCCCTCCGCACGTTGGCCGCCCATACCGCCGCTCGGAACATCTGATCGCTGCGAGGCCGAGAGTCTGAGATACCGAGGCCGCCCTGGATTGTCTTGGATGCCGATGCTGGTGTCCTGATTCTGATCCCCGTCCCGCGATGCCAGGAGTCGTCAGGTGGTGAGTCGCCACAGCGGCCGTGCTGCAGGAGAGGATTGTGAGTGGAGGTGCTGGCAGGTTGGAGGAGTCGGAGTATGTGCACTAATCATTAGTGTTAAGGGAGAGCACCGGCTGACCGTTGCCTGTTATGGGCTGGATGTTTAATCCCACAGAGATGGCGTTTGGGGATGCTGCTGTTTGCTCCTGAGGTCTTGCTCTGTGGATCCCTGCTGACCCCTGTTGGAGAGGCTGACCCCGTCCGCAGCATCTGAAGGACGGGTCCCTTAAGCTTTTGGATTTGAGATCGGCAGGGGTGATTAATTCTGGGGGTGCAGCTGGTTCTGTCTCTTATTGCGACCCATGTTCAGCTCCTGCCCATATGTCTGCTCTCACTGTGAAGAAGGGTAAATAGCAGGGGTGAGATCCTGGAGATGGCAGCTGATAGAGGGTCTGTTCGCTACTGTGACTGTGGTTGTGACTACGGGTATGCAGTTTGAGGCCATTGCAGACTAAAGGATAAATGATATCTGCCTTGAGACACTTGGTTGGAATCAGAGGCAGTTATTGAGCATGGATGGTACCATAGTGAATTAAATGTGGAGAGAAAAGAATGGGGGGGGGTCTGGATCCTGGAGTATAACCCCTAACAACCCCGTTTGAGACAATCCTTTCCGCCCTCAGGTCTTACATTAACGGTATCATACCTCTCCGAATTAACTAACTAATTGCCTGCACTTTCCTATACGTCCGGATCTTAGGCCCTGAGTCAAAATTCTCTAAGGAATTTATCTTTTCTGGTCAAGGTCCTGACTAACACCATTAACTTTCCTTTTTCCCCTTTGAACTGACTTTTGTGCTTAAATGTGTTTAAATGTGGATATAATTCACTGTTCGTATTTGATTGTTTGTGACTAAAGTGACTAATTTAAGAAGGGGACTATATTTGTTTTTGTTGGGTCTATAAGCTGCCCTCGTATTGAGAGAGGGGGGGAGAGAAGAGAAGGGGAAGGGAAAGAGAGAAGGAGAAAAAGAAAAGGAGAAAAGGGGGGAAAGAAAAAAAGGGAAAAAGAAGAAGGAAAGGAAGGAGGAAAGGAAAGGGGAAAAAAAAAGAAAAGGGGGAGAGGAGAAGAGGAAAAGAAAAAAGGAAAAGGAAAAGGGAAGAGAAGGAAAAAAAAGAAAAGAAAAAAAGGAAAAGAGGTGGAGAACTCAAAATGCCGTCTAAAAAAAGGGAGGAACAGCGCGGCCCTACGGGAAGCACCGCCAGGCGATCAGCGATCAGCAGTAGGGTTGGAAAGCGGGTCTAAACAATTGGGTCTAAATAAGTATTTGGTTCCGAATTCACCCGGGCCTAGATCCCCACAAAAAGAAAAAACTGTGGATCCCAGATTGCAGGGTCCGACACATGAGACGTCAGTCGAAGGGGGAGAGGGGAACCCCAGTGACATATACAGAAACAGACGTAAAAATGGTGCAGGATATACTTGGTACGGTTTCACGGATGGAAAATCTAATGGGTAATTTGGTAACCCAGCTCGGGGCAGTGCAGACGGATGTTATGATGTTACAAGCTGAGATGGAAAAAGTAAGGCAGCAGTTGCAAGAGATGGAAAAAAGGATTCCTACCCTAGAGAAATCCGTCCAGAAACTAGAGAAGGAGGTGACACTTCTAAAACAGACAAATTTCAAGATGGAACAAAAACTGGTAGACCAGGAGGATAGATCAAGAAGGTCAAATATAAGATGCGTGGGGATCCCAGAGCGAGCGGAGGGAGAAAACTGTACTGAATTTATGGAGAGATGGTTAAGGGAGAATAGTAGAGAAGGTACTCTTTCCCCCTTGTTTTCTATCGAAAGAGCACATAGGGTCCTCACAAAAAATAGGGTGCCAGGGGACTACCCCAGACCGATATTGGTGAAATGCCTATTATCTAAGGACCGAGACGGAATATTAGCTGACGCTAGAATCTCAGAAAGATACCATATACAGGGTGTAAAGATTAAACTTTTTCCAGATTATTCATTTAGCACTAACGCACAAAGAAGAGAGTTTATATCGGTCAAAAAAAGATTAAGGGAGGCAGGTATAAAGTACAGCCTATTTTTTCCGGCAAAACTAAGGGTGGAATATAACGGCAAGTTCGTTTTCTTTCAGACTCCGGAGGAAGTTAGCGAATGGGCGGATGGGGAGGGTCTTTGAGGCTGGGGGGGGAGAAGGTGATAGGAGCCACAATGCTAAGTTATGGAGTCGCCCGGACTGCCGACCAGCAGAAGGGGGGACTATTTAGATGGGAGGGTATATAGGGGATGTGGGTGGGGGGTGCGTGGAAAAAGAAACTTTTTAAATTTTTTTAATTTTTTTTATTTTTTTCCTCCCCCTCGGTTAGATGGTTAGGGTCCTTTCATTGAATGTGAGAGGGCTCCGTGAGAGGGTTAAAAGGTATGCTATCCTTGAGTGGATGAAGAGGTTTCTGCCAGCCATCATCTGCCTCCAGGAGACACATTTAGATAAGGAATCAGTAAGGTGGTTGGAGAGGAGATGGATGGTGGCGGGATATCACTCCGTATATACTACTTACTCCAGAGGGGTCTCAATTTTGATACATAATAAGATTAAATTTGAGGCTCTGGCATGTGAGGCCGATAACTATGGCAGATACCTCTTTTTATATAGTTATGTAGAAGGGAGAAAAACCGTACTCGCAAATATATGTTCCACCACCATATAAACCAGATGTTTTGTATCAATTGTATAGATTTATGTTGAATAAACAGGAATGTACACTGATTGCGGTCGGCGATTATAACGCAGTTATGGACCCACTCAGGGATAGGATGTCTAGTAGAGGGGGAGGAGCACAAAATGTAGATTTATGTAAATTAGTCCATGAATTTAATTGGGTACATGTTTGGCGGGTTCAGAACCCGGATGAAATTATGTACTGTTGTTATTCAAAAACACACCAAACTTGGTCGAGAATAGATATGATTTTTGGAAACAAAAATCTAATATCCCAAAACAGGATTAGGATAAAGTACATACCCATGGCTCTGTCGGACCATAGTGCAATGGTAATTGAGTTGGATTTGAATAAAAATAATATTTTGCCATTGTTTAAATTTAATCCCCATTGGTTATTATTGATCTCAGATAAAGAGAGTATAATAGAGGAGTCAAAACTCTTTTTCATGGAAAATAATGGTTCTGCCGGTAGACTTGAGGTTTGGGACACTTTCAAGGCATTTTTGAGGGGAGTACTGTTTAAAAAAGTAAATTACTGGAAAAAAAGTACTAGAGAGAACGGGAAGGTATTGGAGAAAAAATTGCAAGAGGCTGGAATGGTATGTATGAGATACCCTACTGTACTCAATAAGAGAGTTTGGGAGGAAGAACAGGAAAAGTTGAAGATATATCAATTAGAAAAAAGTAGGAAAGAATTGCTCCTCCAAGGGATTCGGTTAGCCTCGGAGGGTGAAAAGGTTGGTAAAATATTAGCAAATATAGTGAGAAACCAAAAAGGGAAATCATGGATCGGTGCGATCAAAGATAAAACGGGCAAATTATTTACCATACCCGAAGATATTAAAAAAGTGTTCGGGGACTATTTCCAAGAGTTATATAAGTCCAGGGTACAATATTCAAAACAAGAGTTAGATTCATATTTAGATAACATTGCTTTTAGTAGGCTATCTGAGGTCCAAAAAGAATATTTGGAAAAAGAAATAACGGCGGCAGAAATAAACTTAGCTCTGGGGAAGGTTAAACTTGAGAAAACACCAGGTGGAGATGGGCTCCCCTTCGAAATATATAAAACCTTCTCCCAGGTATTAATTCCAGAATTAAAAATAACACTGGATGAGGCTCGAAAATTAGGCGATTTAACGAATTCTATGAAGGAAGCAATTATTACATTAATTCCAAAAAGGGGAAGGAACAAACAGATCCCGGCTCATATAGGCCAATATCCCTCTTGAATACGGATGTCAAAATTTTGGCAAAAGTTTTAGCGGATAGGCTCTCAAGGGTTATTAAAGTAATAATAAATAAAGATCAGACAGGATTTATACCGGGTAGAACAATATATTCCAATATAAGAAGGTTATCCCTTAACATCGAAGCCAATAGATCAGACGCAGGGGAGAAAGCGATACTCTCATTGGATGCCCAAAAGGCATTTGATTGCATTGAATGGGAGTATTTATGGGCAGTACTAAGGAGGTTTGGTATAGGGGAGGGATTTATAGGGTGGATTCAGTTAATATATCGTAACCCTAGGGCCAGAGTGGTTGTGGATGGGAGCTTGTCCCTGCCGTTTGCCCTATCACGTGGCACAAGGCAGGGATACCCTCTCTCCCCACTGTTATTTGCAATTGCAATTGAACCCTTGGCAAATATAATAAGAAATGATAGGGAGATTAAAAGTTTTTCATATGTGGGTGGAGAAGAAAAACTGTTAATGTATGCAGACGATATTTTACTTTTTTTGCAAAACACTGGGGAACAGTTTAACAAAGTGGTAGAGATAATAGATAAGTTTGGGTTTTATTCCGGTTTAAACATTAATTGGGGAAAATCACACATGTTATTATTAGGAGATGGGCAATTACAGAGAGATACACGGGTGCACGTTCTTAAAAAACACGAAAATTTTAAATATCTTGGCAAACAAATCTCCGGAAACATAGAAGAATATGAAAAATGTAATGTCCTCCCCTTAATAAAAGAATTAAGAACTAAAATACACATATGGAAAAGATTACCAATGTCAATGCAGGGTAGGGTAAATTTAATAAAAATGGTCTTTCTCCCAAAGATACTTTATGTACTGCAAAATACCCCAGTGAGAATACCGCAGAACATGTTTAAATTATTTGATAGATTAATGGGGGACTTTATTTGGAAGGGTGCGATCCCTCGGATAAAGAAGGAAGTCCTTCAGCTTCCAGTGCAAGAAGGAGGACTAGCGCTTCCCAATCAGTTTTTTTACTATTTAATAACACAATATGGGAACATAAAGGACAGTTTAGATAGTCAGGTGGGTAGGCAAGAATTAAATAGATAGGGATGGAAAGAGGAATGTAATCACTTAGAGGTGTTGGAGTCAGGTTTTTTGGGGAAAAAAATACTGGTAATAGGATATTAAATTCAGTAGAATACGTATGGGGGGAAATTAAGAAGATATTGGAGATTAAAGGGTTTTTGAAGTATACACCGATATGGAAAAATCTTAATTTAAAGGAATTGGAAGCAATAAGAGATTATATAGATTGGGGGAAAAAAGGAATGAAATACCTAGATCAGATTTTTGAGGAAGATAAGCTGAAGGACTTTAACATAATGGTGTCGGAATTTGGGATCCCCCATAGTGATATGTATAAATATTTCCAGCTTAGGAACTCATTGCGGACAGTGGTACAGGAGGATAGGTACAGAAGGGAAAAATCAGTTGGATAAGTTTATTGTAGTAGGGGAAGGAGGTGGAATAACTGCAAAGAGATATAGGCTTTTGATGGAGGGAAAAAGAAAAATGATTACAATGCTTGCTGTGAAAAAATGGGAGAAAGATCTAGATTCCTTTACAGAAGAAAAATGGAGAGATGCTCTTAGAAACTATGCGACAGTTTCGGATAGGGGTTCGCATAAGATTTCACAATTCTTTATAGTGGTGCATAGACTACATCGATCTCCATGGATGTTGAAAAGAATGGGAGTGAGATTAACAGATAAGTGTCCAAAATGCTGGGAGGATAGAGCTGATTTGATACATTGTTTTTGGAGGTGTCCCAAGCTCCATAGATATTAGACAGAAATAATGGAAACCGTGTTTTTGCTCCTGAAGGTTCGGTTGCCCAATGATCCAGTAATCTGTATTTTAGGGGCAACTGAACATTTGAAATTAAATAAAAGAAAATACGACTGGTTTTGAATAAAGTATTATTTCAGGCCAGGCTCCTTATACTTAGGAAATGGATAAAGGTAGATTTACCGACGGTGGGACAGTGGTGAAAAGCAATAGACAATTTAATTAAAGAAGAACGTGGGATGAAGAATTATACTAAAAAGTCACCAAATCTCGACCAGGTTTGGAAAAATTGGTTACTTTAGGTTTTTTTGTTTGTTTTTTCCACGCCCCCCCCCCCTCCCCTCCTTTTGGGGGTGGAAGGGAGGGGGATGGGGGGTGGTTGGGAAAGGGGAGAAAGAAAGAAAAAATGAATAGTAATTATCAATTGTCAATAACTGTCTTTCATGTATTGCTGGAGCAATGTGTTCTTTTATGGATGTATTTATTGTATGAAATTGAAATAAAGATATATATAAAGGACAAGCTCAAGTACATTAAAATGAACCAGGCAGGGATCCCTTAGGACTTGTCCATACCTTGTGCAGAATAGACATGTATACCGCCCTCACCCAGCCATTGATGTACTCCAGCGCACTTTCTCTTTCTCTTTGTTTGCAGAGCACTTGCCATGCTCTTAACCACATTGTGCTGCCTTTTGCAGCCCTCTAGCCCTTTTCATTACTTTTTTAGAGCCATTTTAGTGCTCCAAAGTTCGGGTCCCCATTGACTACAATGGGGTTCGGTTACGGGTTCAAGTTCAGGTTCCGAACGCGAACTTTTTTGCGAAGTTCGGCCGAACCTGTCAAACTCTACTCCTGATCCCTGTAAGTAATTTGACATTACAGCAGTTTATTTGATTACATTTCACATGCATGTCAGAACAATAGCTTTATATGCAGATAGAGTGTTTCAAAATATTCACGATTGCGAAGATTGTCGCTAATGATGCTAATTTTTTGGGCAATACATATAACTTCACATTTTATCAGGTAGATATTACTGATTGGTGTACTAAATATTGTTGTGACATCACAGCACTATGTCTGTAGCATGTATGTATGGACAGCAGAGAAATATCTCTCACATGAACATTGCTCATCCATTTTTCTGTCACATACTATATACCCCCCACACACAAACACAGTCTATAGATTAGAGCAGGGCTGGCCAACCTGCGGCTCTCCAGCTGTTCTAAAACTACAAGTCCCACCATGCCCTGCTGTAGGCTGATAGCTGTAGGCTGTCTGGGCATGCTGGGAGTTGTAGTTTTGCAACAGCTGGAGAGCCACAGGTTGGCCAGCCCTGGATTAGAGCTTGTGTCCTGTTGGTCAGGACTCAGTAGAAGTTTTCTTTGTCTGACAGTCAGTATTTACTGGTTCATTTAGCGTTACCCAGGGTGCACCATGGGGAGGTGAACCAGCTGCACACCTCATACCGTACCGTCACTTAACTAGACAGGTTTATCACTGCTCAGCTGGTCAATATCCAATTGCTCAGACCCCACACACATACAATAGCAATACAATCCGATCTTATAACTAGAGTTGAGCGGACACCTGGATGTTCAGGTTCGACGGGTTTGGCCGAACTTCACAAAAAAGTTCAAGTGTGGGACCCGAACTTGACCCCAAACCCAAACCCCATTGAAGTCAATGGGGATCCAAACTTTTGAGCACTAAAATGGCTGTAAAAAAGTCATGAAAAGGGCAAGAGGGCTGCAAATGGCATCAAAATGTGGTTAAGAGCATGGCAAGTGGATAAGGAAATGACTTAGAATAACATAAAATAGGTAAAAATAAAAAATAATAATCTTGATCTTGGAGGACGGGGTCCATATGGAGTAGGAGGGGGAAGAGACGGTGGATGTAGCGGTGTAGGTGGAAGCGGCGATGGAGGATTAGGAGGTAGCCTACACTGCTTTTTGGTTTTATTTTTTATTCTTTTAAATTAGGGTACACCCCAAAACATTGAAAAATATAAACTGTTATAACCCCCTCCAGCCATGCTAAACAAACGTTCAGACATTACACTGGCTGCAGGGCAAGCCAGCACCTCCAAGGTGTAAAGGGCAAGCTCAGGCAATATGCCCAATTTGGAGACCCAGAAGTTGAAGGGGGCAGACCCATTAGTCAGTATGTGTAGACGTGTGCACACATACTGCTCCACCATGACGCACGTCCCCGTGATGTCCACGATACAATTGTATATCTGCTCTATCAACTTTCGATGTTCTTTTCTGCTCCTACCATGTTGATCACGGTTAGCGGCAAATCAGGGTTCCACTCCGGAGAGGGAGTGTGGGAAAGGGAGACCACATCCAAGGGAGGCCAATGGCTGCAATGTGATCAAGATCAAATGTGGGACAAGTTATTAAAGCAGAAGAATCGAATGAAAGGGCGAATTAAAGAGACATTTTAGAAATTTCGGTCCCTGTCACCTATGCAGAGCAGGGGTTTATTCACGGAAAAAATGGTAAAATGCCACCCAAGAATGTAACAGAAAAATTTGTGGGTAGGGGGGTACTTCCTCTTCCGCTCCAGTGTTTGGGAGTAATGATGGGCGAACATCGGCCGGGATGGTTCGCGAACGTGATCAAATGTTTGCGAACTGCAAGTTCAGCGGTGGGTCCCATTCTCTTTAAAGGCAGGAATACCTTCAGGTCATATTTGCAGCCACCAAATATTTACTAGAAGTGCACAAATAGTCCCACAACATGGACAGTCACATACCAGATGTATTATTCAAATTTGCTATCTCCATTCATTATTTTTTTTAATGCAAAATATCAGCAATGTAATTTTCGCCAATGTGCATGCGCAAAATATGCGCGGCCTACTACAGCAACTGGGTTTCCACCAGACCGAAGTTGGATGCGATCAGAAAAGATGGTTGGCAACAATTTTCGCAACGTTGAGGAAGAATTTCTGATCACTGTAAGTAATTTGACATTAAAGCAGTGTATTTGATTACATTTCACATGAATGTTATAACAATTGCTGTATATGTAGATCGAATGTTTAAAAAAAGCGCCATTGTGAAAATCCTTAATGATGCGATTTCTTTTTTTGCGGTACACACACAACTTTACATTTTATAAGGTCTCATGAGATATTAGTGATTGGTGCACTAAGTATTGTTGTGAGAACACTGCCACTCCAGTACAGGCCCCAAAAATTAGCCAATAGGCATTCACCTGACAGCACACAACTTTGTAGGATTCTGTGGCTGGAGGTACATTGGTCGGTCACAGGATAAATATGTAAAAAATAGAAGAAAATGGTGGCTCACTCGCTGTTCCACTTCTGGAAAGGTGCACTACACCACAGCACTCTAAAGTGCTGGTATATAGAAAGTAGAGATTTAGAAATTGGTAGGGGGTCACTCAATATCTGTCACCACCAGACATCTGAGAAGCTCTGACAGATACCTTTCAGAACCTCCTCCTTGAGTTTCCTTTTGTTTCGCTTTCATTTTCTCATCTCGTTAGCCTCTCTCAGCTGTCATGTAGTTGCCCTGATTGCATCCCTTTAAATCCCTTCCCAGACTGCTTCACTTTGCGGTTTATATTCCTTCCTGGAGTGTGTGCATGCTGATCCTACTTCTGAGTATTCTACAGATAAGTTTTGTTCATTCATTTGTGTTTTTCTGTTTGCTGGATCCCAGGTGACCCTGACTCCCTCCGTATCAAGTGTAGGGAGCCGGTGGCCGTGTCCCCTCACTATTATAGGGTGTTCAGGTGTTATACAGTCGAGGTACGAGGATATGCGATCATCTACCATTGGTATTTTCGCATAGGCTGAGCAGTCAGGGAGAGAGCCAGGTCTGATGCAGGGCTCTCCCTTTTGTTCCTTAGTTTTGGATCCAGTGAGTCGGATATTCATTTTGTGTCTTCTAGTTTCCTGTACACCTTCCGTGAAATTATAAACCGCCAAAACCGTCTCAAGCATGGATCCGGTTGCACTTTTGACTGAACGCATGCAGGGTCTTTCATTGGAGGTAGCAGATCTCCGTAAGACTCTTTCTCAGTTTCAGGTGACCGGTTCAGCTTGCGTTCATGGAGTTTGTTCTGAGCCTAAGATCTCGCTCCCAGATACGTTCTCCAGGGGTAGTGAGAATTTTGTTCGTTTTAGAGAGGCTTGCAAACTCCATTTTCGCCTACTTCCCCATTCCTCTGGTGATGAGGAACGGAGGGTGGGGATCATCATCTCGCTGCTCAGGGATAACGCTCAGTCCTGGGCTTTTTCGCTGCCGGTGGGGGCACGGCCCCTCCGTTCAGTGGATGAATTCTTTTTAGCCCTGGGTCAGATATTTGATGATCAAGATCATATTGCTCTGGCTGAGTCTAGACTACGTCTTTTATGTCAGGGTAAACAATCCGCAGAGATATACTGCTCAGAATTTCGGAGATGGGCAGCTGATACTGGTTGGAATGATGCTGCACTCCGAAGTCAATTTTGCCATGGTCTTTCAGAGGGATTGAAAGATGCATTTGCCTTTCATGAGAGACCTACCTCCTTGGACTCTGCCATGTCTCGGGCCGTTCGTATTGACAGGCGTCTTAGAGAGAGAGGAGAGATCACTCCTTCCTGTCATATTCAGTCCCAGGACAGTGCGGCGGTCTCATTCAGTGCACAGGGATCTCAGTCGCTCTCAATCCGTTCTGAGCAGGAGCCCATGCAGCTCGGTTTGATTGCCTCTGACAGTGGAAGATTCAGTCCTCATAGGAAGGTTTGTTTCTGTTGTGGGGGTATAAATCATTTGGCAAATGTTTGTCCCTCTAGGAGATTCAGACAGTTTTTTGAGAGTAATAAAGCGACTAAAAGAAAAAAAAAACTTTTAAAAAATGTTCCATCTGTTACCATTGGCAAGGTTGATGCGTTATGCCTTTTGGTTTGATGAATGCTCCAGCCGTCTTTCAGCATTTTGTGAACAGCATTTTTTATCATTTAATGGGGAAATTTGTATTAGTGTATCTAGATGACATTTTGATTTTTTTCTCCTGATTTCAAAACTCATAAGGAACACTTACGTCAGGTCTTGCTCATCCTGCGGGAGAATAAATTGTACGCTAAACTGGAAAAATGTGTGTTTGCGGTTCCAGAAATTCAATTTCTGGGGTTTCTTCTCTCCGCTTCTGGTTTTCGCATGGACCCCGAGAAGGTCCGCGCTGTGTTTGAGTGGGAGCTTCCTGAGAATCAGAAGGCACTGATGCGTTTTTTGGGCTTTGCCAATTATTACAGAAAGTTTATTTTGAATTATTCCTCTGTTGTTAAACCACTCACTGATATGACTAGAAAGGGGGTAGATTTTTCCTCCTGGTCGGTAGAGGAACGTAAGGCCTTTTCTAATATCAAGGAGAGTTTTGCTTCCGCTCCCATCTTGGTACAACCTGATATTTCTCTACCCTTCATAGTTGAAGTTGATGCTTCTGAGGTGGGTGTGGGTGCGGTCTTGTCTCAGGGTCCCTCTCCTGCCAAATGGCGACCGTGTGCCTTTTTCTCCTCCGCAGAGAGAAATTAGGATGTGAGAGATAGGGAGTTGTTGGTCATCAAGTTGGCTTTTGAGGAATGGCACCATTGGCTAGAGGGAGCCAGACACCCTATTACCGTGTTTACTGACCATAAGAATCTGGCCTACTTGGAGTCAGCCAAGCGTCTGAACCCGAGACAGGCCCGATGGTCTTTGTTCTTTTCCAGGTTTAATTTTGTTGTCACGTTCCACCCTGGGGTTAAGAATGTGAAGGCGGATGCCCTGTCACGTTGTTTTCCGGGAGGTGGGAATTTTGAAGACCCGGGTCCCATTTTGGCTGAAGGTGTGGTGGTCTCTGCTCTTTATCCTGAATTGGAGGCAGAGGTTCAGGTAGCCCAGTCAGAGGCTCCTGATCTTTGTCCTCCTGGGAGGTTGTTTGTGCCTCTCGCTTTAAGACACAAGATTTTTAAGGAACCCCACGATACTGTCCTTGCTGGGCACCCGGGGGCAAGAGCCACAGTGGATCTCATCGCTCGGAGATTCTGGTGGCCGGCGCTTCGTAAGTCGGTTGAGGGTTTTGTGGCAGCCTGCAAAACCTGTGCTCATGCCAAAGTTCCTCATTCACGGCCATCAGGTCCTCTCCTTCCGTTACCCATTCCTTCCCGTCCTTGGACACATCTGTCCATGGACTTCATTATGGACCTGCCTCGTTCCTCGGAGAAGACTGTGATTCCTTTTTAGCAAAATGGTGCATTTCATCCCTTTTCCTGGCTTGCCCAATGCTAAGACGCTGGCGCAGGCATTTATTGATCACATTGTCAAATTGCATGGTATTCCTTCAGACATAGTCTCTGATAGGGGCACACAGTTTGTTTTCAGATTCTGGAAGGCTTTCTGTTCTCGCTTGGGGGTTCGGTTGTCATTCTCTTCTGCTTTCCACCCGCAGTCGAATGGCCAGACAGAGCGCGTCAATCAGAATCTGGAGACATATCTGCGCTGTTTTGTTGCGGAGAATCAGGAGGATTGGTGTTCTTTTTTGTCCCTTGTTGAGTTTGCTTTAAATAACCGTCGTCAGGAGTCCTCTGATAAGTCACCATTTTTTGGTGAATATGGGTTTCATCTGCAGTTTGGGACATTTTCTGGAGAGGGGTCTTCTGGTTTACCTGATGAGGACAGATTCTCCTCGTCGTTGTCATCTATTTGGCAAAAGATTCAGGATAATCTAAAGAGCATGAGTGAGAGATATAACTGTGTAGCGGATAAAAGACGTGTGCCTGGTTCGGACCTGAATGTTGGTGATCTGGTGTGGTTGTCTACTAAGAATATCAAATTGAAGGTTCCCTCCTGGAAGTTGGGTCCTAAGTTTATTGGGCCTTACAAAATCTTGTCCGTCATCAATCCTGTTGCCTACCGTCTTGATCTTCCTCAGAAGTCCTTATTAAAACCTTATGTCCAACCCATTGTACCCTCTTCTTTGCCTCCTCCTCCTGATTGTGGTTGATGGTAATCTTGAATTTCAGGTCTCTAGGATTGTGGATTCTCGTGTTGTCCGCGGTTCTCTCCAGTACCTCGTTCATTGGGAGGGTTATGGTCCTGAGGAGAGTATGTGGGTCCCAGTGACGGACATTAAGGCCACTCGTCTCATCAGGGCTTTCCATAAGTCCCATCCTGAGAAGGTGGGCTCTGAGTGTTCGGAGTCCACTCGTAGAAGAAGGGGTACTGTCACCACCAGACATCTGAGAAGCTCTGACAGATGCCTTTCAGAACCTCCTCCTTGAGCTTCCTTTTGTTTTGCTTTCATTTTCTCATCTCATTAGCCTCTCTCAGCTGTAATGTAGTTGCACTGATTGCATCCCTTTAAATCCCTTCCCAGACTGCTTCACTTTGCGGTTTATATTCCTTCCTGGAGTGTGTGCATGCTGATCCTACTTCTGAGTCTTCTACAGATTAGTTTTGTTCATTCATTTGTGTTTTTCTGTTTGCTGGATCCCAGGTGACCCTGACTCCCTCCGTATCAAGTGTAGGGAGCCAGTGGCCGTGTCCCCTCACTATTATAGGGTGTTCAGGTGTTATACAGTCGAGGTACGAGGATATGCAATCATCTACCATTGGGATTTTCGCATAGGCTGAGCAGTCAGGGAGAGAGCCAGGTCTGATGCAGGGCTCTCCCTTTTGTTCCTTAGTTTTGGATCCAGTGAGTCGGATATTCATTTTGTGTCTTCTAGTTTCCTATACACCTTCCGTGACAATATCAGGCAGATATTTTTCAAGTGCCATGTACTTAAGGGTTGATGGATCATTATTATTGTGGTCTCTATAATGGTTGGATAGGGAATGTAATTCATATCCTTTCTTTATATTCGTGACATGCTCTGATACTATTTTTTAGGGTTTGTTTGGTTCTTCCTATATATTGTTTTCGACACGGGCATTCAATTAAATATATTACATTTGTCGAATCGCATGTCAGTCCGTCTTTAATGTCCATTGAAAATGAATTTTGAGTTGAAAATGCCTTTATATTTTTTTTAGGGAATGTGGTAATTCTACAATTAAAGCAGCGCTCACATCTATGAAAACCATTAAAGGATAACCAGTTTTGTTTATTTTGTATAGTCAGATTTTTATTTTTCACAGAGGGGGCAACTTTGAGGCCAAAATTGGGGACCCTGGTATATGTAATCTGGAGCACAGTAGTAAGCATTGATCCAATTATTTTGTCCCCAATCAAGTGATGCCAGTATTTCTTGATTATTCGTTCCATAGTTCTGTACTGTGAATGAAATGTTAGGATCATTCTCAATGTATCCTCCATCATTTGTCTCTGCTTGGGGATAAATAATTCCTCCATCTTCATTGTCCTAACTTCCCCTAGTGACCCTTCCAAGAGGTGAATGGGATATTGTTTGTCAAGGAACTGCTGTTTTAGTGCCCCTGCCCCTATTTCAAATTGTTGTTCTTTAGTACAGTTGCGCTTTTCGGCACATTAATCAACCATCTAGGCAAATGGCAGCTTGTATATAGTATGTTGCTGTTTTTAGTCACAGGTTTAAGATGTGTGCTGCACACTAATTTACTGTTCTCTACTCTGATATCAAGATCTAAAAATTTAAGATTCCAGTCGTTTATATTTATTTTTTCCAGAAAAGTCAGAAGGGCTGTCATCGTATCCTGCCATATAAACACTACGTCACCTATGTAGCGCCGCCACAGTACCAGACCCGCCCCCAGCATTGGCTGGATGACAGCAGATTCCCATTGGGTTATAAATAGATTGGCATAGCTGGGGGCGAATTTGGTACCCATGGCGGTGCCCCTGCACTGTACATAGAAGTCCCCATCAAAGGTAAAATAATTGTGGGTCAGTATATACTCAAACTCCTCTATTATAAACAATATTTGTTCCTCCTTAATGGTGTTATGAAGGGTTAGTTGTTGGTGGAGAGCCTCCAAGCCATGTTTTTGGTCAATTATTGTGTAGAGGGAATTCACATCTAAAGTACCCAGGATCCACTCCTTCTTATACTCCATTTCCTCTAATGTTTTGATTATATCAGTGGAATCTTTTATATATGAAGGTACATCCTTTACAGCAGGTTGTAACAATTTGTCAATATATCCTGATAAATTAGAGGAAATTGAGTTTATCCCAGATATTATGGGTCTTCCCGGAGGTTTTTGTATGTCCTTATGGATCTTGGGAATACAATATACAGTAGTACCTTTTTTCAGTATTCATAATATAGTTGGCTTCCTGTTCTAACAGGATTCCAGATGAAGTGCCCTTTTTACAATATTGTACTAACCATCTGAAATATTCCTCTGTGGGGTCTTGTCTGAGTCTTGTATATGTGGTTTCGTAGTTTAACTGTCTCTGACATTCTTGATTATACTCATCTGTATTTAGGATCACAATAGCCCCCCCCCCCCCATCTGCTGGTCTTATTGTTATCTCATTGGTCGACTGTAGCTGTTTAATCGCTTCTATCTCTTTTTTTTGTGAGGTTATGTTTTATATTGCATCCTTTTAATTTCCTCAAGTCGTTCTCCACCCATTCTTAAATGTTGCTATTTGGTGACTGATCTCCTGCTTAGGGTAATTTTTCGAAGTCACTCTCAACCCTGTATGTACATAATTAACATTATTAAAATCTCCATTGATCTCTTTCATCACTGGATTTTTAAAAAACAGTTTCAAGCAAAGTTTTCTAATAAACTTTTCCACTCCTATATAGGTGGAAAATGTATCCAACTTAGCAGTGGGAGCATATTTTAAACCTTTGTTAAGTAGGGCTTCCTGTGTATCTGTAAGTTGGGTATTACTCAGATTTACTATGTTCGATATGGTTTCTGTTTGTTGTGTCTGTTTCTTTTTAGAGTGTCTTCCTCTTCTAATCTTAATAATGGATAATAGTTCTGTGATGGGTGGTAATAATTGTGATTCTGTCTCTGTGGTATATCCCTCACAGGCATTTGTTGGTGTCTTAAATTGTATTGGTGTGTTTGTCTGTGTTCCCTCCCAGTTCTCCTTGTCGGTGTTGGTGTCCGTGTTTTTTTTTTGTTTTCATTTTGTGGTGTGGGGGTGTGTAATCTAAAAAAAGAGATTAAAGTGATTCAAAGCGATTTGCAGTGGGGACAGCATATTGATTTGGATGTCCCTTCTTATTTATATCATGTGGTACTTGTGATTGTGTAAAATGATTATTATATTCATTACTGGTACACTCCTCTATAGTTGTATTTTGAATGTCATTTGTGTTAGAATTTTTAGATTCTTATAAATAATATCTTTCTCTAATGTATCCAAATTTCTACATGTGGTGGTGCTACATAGATTACGTAGTGTTTATATGGCAGGATACGATGACAGCCCTTCTGACTTTTCTGGAAAAAATAAATATAAACGAATGGAATCTTAAATTCACTTCCACTATTAGTGATGTAAACGTCCAATTTAAGTACATGGCGCTTGAAAAAGTTAAATATCCATGGAGAGGGGGGAACCATATTCTCCAGATGTCTAGAACAGAGTCATAGAGGATATTTGAATTTGGCAGCTTACTACCGAGAGGCCTAAATGCTGATATGGAGCTATTTGGGTTCCTTTAATGGGACGTTGGTTTGTCATGAATGGGACATCTGAGTCAGGCTGTTTTTCCACCACCCAGATCTCTCCTTCCTGACAGGCCCGCGCCCCTATACATCAATGTTATATGTTTATACCCCCTTGGAGCTATTCAAGTTTGACACAAGCAATATTGGATATATGTGTAATGTATTGTCCCCTGCATGATATTTTTAATATACTGTCTCCTGCATCTTATCTCACCCTATTGAATCATTTTAAGAAAATTGTGAAAAAACGCATTGAAGACGCAAAGGAACCGCACCAGCGTTTTCTTTGCAACTAGCATGTGTTTGGCTGGTTCTGTGTATCTATATTGTTATTAACACCAGGAAGCATTCCATACCCCTTCTATATGGATATGTGTGTGTGCAACATTTATGTATATACATAGTACAGTACAGCCAATACATAATGTTTGTAATATCTATGTATCCAATTTTATAGCATTGATTGTTTTAGCAATTTCAGAAAAAACACACTGAAGACGCAGAGAAACCGCATGTGCGTTTCCTCTGTTTTATCTTAGTTTTTAGGATTTATAAGTGTTTGATATATATTTTAACCTATACCGTTACAAATATTGCTAACGGATAGCACAAAAACAAGGAATTGTTGGAAACGTAAGGACTTTGAAGTTAACAAAGTGACATATGAAAACTACAGAAATATGGACATTCGATAGAAATATAATATCGATTTAATGACCATTAAATATACTTTGGAAAGAAAGAAATCGCGAGTTCCAGTTAATACAAATGGGACCCATATGCACCTTTTCCAGATATCCCTCACTGTCCCAGCATGTATTGTCCTAATTATGGATGCCATATAAAGGAGGACATTAAATGAATGGGTCCAGATTCAGTGTGGGTGCAATGCGTTCAACTCACGCATTGCACCCACGCGGAAAACTCACCCATGTGAAAGGGGCCTAAAGGCATTCAACAGATAGTAGCGGGTAAAGGAGTGTAACACAACTCTGGGGTGATCTAGGTACTGTCTCAGACTGCTGGGTGGCAACCGTTGATACCTCCTCTTCCTGATCCGATGCCAAGAATGGCTGCGCATCGGTAAGGTCTTGGAATGTATGGGAAAATAATTCCTCTCACTCGAGCGGACGGGATATGGTGGTGGTGTTTTTGGGGGTGGACACATAGCAGAGAGTAAGAGGGTGCAGATAGAAAGGAAGAGCAAGGTGCAGAAGCGGAAGGCTGAGTTAGCCACTCAACCAAGTCTGGTGCGTCCTTTGACGCAACTTCCCACTTCGGATCCGGCCTGGTGCACCTGCCCGACCCCTACCACCCCTGTGGAATGGCCTGCCTCTTCCTCTGCCTGTCATTTTCAAAATGACCCTGTCACAAAAGTCCCTATAGAAGAGCAGTATTTGTGGAAGAAGGTATATCACATCCCTGCCTCAATTAGTTTTTTGGGGGGGGGGGCAACTGGTAAATCACACCAGTAGAAATTATTGATTCCAATAGTGTTTTTCACTCTGTGTAGATGTGGTAAAACGCATCAAAACCGCAGACAAATGCTGCACTACCTAAATGCACTATATAGAACATATATTATTGGTATATAAAATCCCTGATTCAATCAGTTTTTTGGGGGAGGCAACTGGTAAATCACATCAGTAGAAATTATTTCTTCCAATAGCGTTTGTCACTCTGTGTAGATGCAGTAATGCAGAAAAACCGCAGACAAATGCTGCATTACCTAAATGCACTATATAGAAAGTATATTATTGGTATATAACACCCCTGCTTCAATCAGTTTTTTGGGGGGGCAACTGGTAAATCACATCAGTAGAAATTATTTCTTCCGATAGCGTTTGTCACTCTGTGTAGATGCAGTAATGCAGAAAAACTGCAGACAAATGCTGCATTACCTAAATGCACTATATAGAAAGTATATTATTGGTATATAACACCCCTGCTTCAATCAGTTTTTTTTTGGGGGGGCAACTGGTAAATCTCACCAGTAGAAATTTGTTCCAATAGTGTTTGGCACTCTGTGTGGCTGCAGTATCACAGCAGAACTGCACCCAACTGCTGCACAATACAATTGCACTATAATATACTTTCTATGTTAGAAAGTATATTATAAGTATATCACACCCCTCAGTATGTCACACCTATCGACAACACACCTATACCAGTCCTTAAAAGGACTTTTGTGGCCCTATTAGCTAGTGTTTGGTGTCCCTAACAGTCTGACCCTGCTCCACACAGCAACCTCTCCCTACACTGGCAAAGGACTGAATGTAAAATGGTGCCCAGATCAGGTTTATTTATAAGGTAGGGGTTTGTGCATGGCTGAAATGTCTCAATTGGCTGTCCTGTACCACCTGATGGATGTGTCATGGGTAAAAGTTCTTCACAATGTAAAAGAATATGGCGGGCGCAAATATCGCCATATGTTTGCATTTTCGGCGAATCACGAACGCGCAAAGTTTGCCATGAATTGACTGCTGGGCGAACCGCAAGGCCATCTCTATTGATATCTAATGACCGTCTAATATACCTCCAGCCACATAATTACTTGTTCTTTTCTGTCCCGTGAATGACTAATGTTTGGGGCCTGTAGTACACTGGCCTGCAGTAAAATTGATATTGAATGGCCGTCTAATATATCTCCAGTCACATCATTACTTGATCATTTATGTACATTGAATGCCTAATTTTTGGGGCTTGTAATCTAACTGGCCAACAGTAAAATTGTTATAAGGTGACTGCCTAATGTATAGCTCCAGCCACATTATCAATTGTTCTTTTCTGTACGGTGAATTAATAATTTTTGGGGCATGTAGTCCACTGGCCTGCAGTAAAATTGATATCCATTGACCGTCTAATATACCTCCGGCCACATAATCGCTTGATCTTTTATGTACGGTGAATGCATAATTTTTGGGGTCTGTAATCTAACTGGTCAACAGTAAAATTGTTATACGGTAACCATCTAATGTACCTCTAGACACATTATCAATTGTTCTTTTCTATCCGGTGAATGCCTAATGTTTGGGGCCTGTGCTACACTGGCCTGCAGTAAAATTTATGTTGAATGACCTTCTAATATACCTCCAGCCACATAATTACTTGTTCTTTTCTGTCCAGTGAATATCATGATCGGCGTAACTGTCACATACGTGACACGGAGGGAGGAAAAGAGGGAGGCCCTGCCCTAGTGAGAGGGAGGGTGGTGACCCCTGACTCACCTTGCGACTGGCGCCTGGCTGCCCTGTCGTCCCTAGACGGGTTCCTCACCCGTACGCCGATCACGTGCCTAAAACCCTGACTTTCCCTAGGATGAGCCCTAGATAGTGAACAGGGCGGTGGGAACACTAGTCCGCACCACTAGCTCTAAAGGAAAACACCAAGGGGAGGACAGACAATACAAACTAAACATATAATCCCAGGAGGGCAACAACAGGAGACAACAAAAGCCCAACAGGGATCCAGAGGGTAGCACTCTGGAACAACAACCAGATTCTCAGCTCCAGTGGGTCAGCATAGATGTCCAGGCAGGAAGCTCTATAACTGGCAACAAGAGAAGTGTGAGAGGAGAATATAAGGAGTTTGGGAGTGGCAGACAAGAAACAGCTGAGGAGGAGAAGCTACAGATCCCTGAGTGAGACAAAAAGGATAGCAAGGCAAACACAGAAAAAAAACACTAAGAAACACTGTGATCTTTAGACATAGAGCGCGCAGCCACCCGCTGCGACTTCCTGACCCCGGGTATAACGGAGTCAGACGTGGCTCTTGACACCCTCGTGACAGTACCCCCCCTTTCACGAGGGGCCTCCGGACACTCAGGACCAGGTCTCTCCGGATGAGAGACATGGAAAGCCTGAATCAACCTGTTGGCGTTTACCTCTGACGCTGGAACCCACATTCTTTCCTCGGGACCGTAACCCCTCCAATGCACCAGATACTGAAGAGAGCGGCGGACCCGACGAGAATCAACAATTTTGGATATTTGAAACTCCCGATTACCATCCACAACAACAGGAGGAGGTGGCAGCGGTGATGGTTCTAGAGGTGGAACATACTTCTTGAGCAGCGACTTATGGAAGACGTTATGGATCTTAAAAGTCTGAGGTAGCTCCAGGCGAAAAGCCACAGGTTTAATGACGGCTACAATTTTATAAGGACCAATGAACCTAGGACCCAGTTTCCAAGAGGGAACCTTCAACTTAATATTCCTAGTAGACAACCACACATAGTCATTCACTCCTAGGTCCGGACCTGGCGACCGTTTCTTATCGGCCATGCATTTGTATTTACCACTCATATTTTTCAAGTTAGCTTGCACCTTCTGCCATACCGATAAAAGAGATGAAGAAAACCGTTCCTCTTCGGGAACCCCAGGAGACCCCCCCTCTTTGAAAGTACAAAATTGGGGATGAAAACCGTATGCACCAAGAAATGGTGACTTGCCAGTGGATTCCTGACGGCGATTATTTATGGCAAACTCGGCTAACGGTAAATATGATGACCACACCTCTTGGTTTTCAGACGCAAAACACCTTAAATATGTTTCTAGGTTTTGGTTGGTACGCTCAGTCTGTCCATTCGACTGAGGATGGAAAGCTGAGGAAAAGGATAAGTGTACCCCTAAACGGGTACAAAAAGCTTTCCAAAACTTAGAAATAAACTGGGTTCCCCGATCCGAAACCACATCGGAAGGGACCCCGTGAAGCTTCACGATTTCACTGATAAACACCTGAGCAAGAGTCTTAGCATTAGGAAGTGCGGGTAGCGCAATAAAGTGTACCATTTTGCTAAACCTGTCTACTACTACCAAGATAACTGTTTTACCCGCAGACAAAGGTAAGTCAGTGATGAAATCCATTGATAGATGTGTCCATGGTCTATTGGGGATGAAAAGTGGCAATAAAGACCCTGCTGGACGTGTATGAGAGACTTTCGCGCGTGCACAAGTAGAACAAGTAGACACGAAATCTATTACATCCTGACGCAACCTTGGCCACCAAAAACGACGAGACAATAGCTCCAAGGTTGCTTTACTACCCGGGTGCCCAGCAAGTGCCGAATTATGATGTTCCTTCAATAACTCAAGACGCAGGTTTAACGGTACAAACAATTTCTCTGAGGGGCAAGAGGCCGGGGCGTCCCCCTGGGCCTCTAACACCTTTCCCTCTAGAACAGAGTGTACAGCAGAGACAACCACTCCTCTTTGTAAAATAGGTACCGGATCACTAACATTACCCCCTCCAGGGAAACTACGAGACAATGCGTCTGCCTTGGTATTTTTTGCCCCAGGACGATAGGTGATTACAAAGTTAAATCTGGTAAAGAATAGCGACCACCTAGCTTGTCTAGGGGTGAGACGCTTAGCCGATTCTAGGTACAGAAGGTTTTTGTGATCCGTAATTACCGTGACGGGGTGGATTGCTCCCTCTAAGAAGTGACGCCACTCTTCAAACGCCAGTTTAATCGCCAACAGTTCCCTATTTCCAATATCATAGTTCTTTTCTGCTGCAGATAATTTTTTGGAAAAGAAAGCGCAAGGACGCCATTTGCCAGGAGACGGACCCTGAGACAATACAGCCCCCACTCCCACCTCCGACGCATCAACTTCAACAATAAAAGGCTGGGAGACATCAGGTTGAATTAGGACAGGTGCCGAGGTAAATCTCTCTTTTAGAGAGGAAAATGCAATTTTAGCGGCGTCAGACCATTTAGAAAAATCAGTCCCCTTCCTAGTCATGTCAGTAAGGGGTTTAACGATCACTGAATAATTTTTAATAAACTTTCTGTAGAAATTTGCGAAACCCAAAAACCGTTGTAGAGCTTTAAGGTTCTCAGGAAGATCCCAATCTAAAATTGCCTGGACCTTCCCAGGATCCATACGGAAACCTGAAGCAGATAATAGATATCCCAGGAATTGTATTTCCTGAACGGCGAAGACACATTTTTCAATTTTCGCATATAATTTATTCGTCCGTAGGACCTGCAGTACTTGCCTGACATGTACTTCATGTGTTTTCAGATCAGCCGAATAAATTAAGATATCATCTAGGTATATGACTACAAACCTGCCGATGAGATGACTAAAAATATCATTAACGAAATGTTGGAAGACAGCAGGGGCATTGGTCAGACCGAAAGGCATGACTAAATTTTCGTAATGCCCCTCAGGGGTGTTAAAAGCTGTCTTCCACTCATCCCCTTCCTTGATACGAATCAGATTGTAGGCCCCCCTAAGATCAAGTTTGGAGAACCACCTAGCACCCACAATCTGATTAAAAAGGTCAGGAATGAGAGGAAGAGGGTATGGGTCTCGGACGGTTATCCGGTTTAGCTCACGGAAATCTAGGCAAGGACGCAGGCCCCCATCTTTCTTTTTAACAAAGAAAAACCCTGCAGCCACGGGTGAAGAAGAGGGTCTGATGTGTCCCTTGGCCAGACTCTCGGAGATATAATCTTTCATGGCTTGTCTCTCGGGACCCGAAAGATTATACAACCTGGACTTGGGTAATTTTGCACCGGGAATCAGGTTAACCGGGCAATCATAAGGACGATGAGGTGGTAGCTTCTGACAACCCTTTTCAGAAAAAACGTCCTCAAAGTCCAAAATAAATGTAGGTAGGGAAGCTATGGAGGCGATTAAGCAATTGTTATTTAAGCAATTCTCTCTGCAATGCTCACTCCACTCCAATATCTCCCTGGCCTGCCAATCCACCACTGGATTGTGCGCTACCAACCAGGGAAGACCCAATACCACAGGAGAGGGAAGGCCCTCCAGAACGTAACATGAAAGACGCTCCTTATGGTGGTCCCCTACCCGAAGATGTAAGTTATGGACAACGTGAGTGAGGTTTCTCTGAGACAGAGGAGCAGAGTCAATAGCGAATATGGGAATGGGTCTCTGCAGCGTACAGAGAGACAAACCCATAGTGCGGGCAAAATGGGCATCTATCAAATTTACCCCTGCACCACTGTCTAGAAAAAAAGAAATAGACTCCGTCTTAACACCAAAAACAATAACCGCTGGCAACACAAATTGAGATGTTCGTATGGAGGAAACGTATACCCCCCGGCTGACATCCTCCGCACAGCCTGGGGTAAGTAGTTTTCCGACGGTCTTTTGTTTTTGGGAAAAGGAGGGACAGACATTAATGAAATGACCCTTCCCCCCACAGAAAAAACAAGCCCCCCAACTACGGCGAACCTCAGGAGGACGGACCTGACGAGAAGTTCCTCCTAGCTGCATAGGCTCATCCAAGTCAGTACAGACTAACTGCTGCTTGGGAGAGGTTACCGATTGCTCAGGAATTTTCGATCTCTCCCTAAGACGTCTATCTATCCTGATAGAGAGGGACATAACAGCATCAAGGGAAAGGGGGGTCTCATACAGCGCCAGCGCATCCTTAACCCTTTCAGATAACCCAGAGCAGAACTGACTCCTGAGAGCCGGGTCGTTCCACTGAGTATCCGTAGCCCACCTGCGGAACTCTGAGCAATATTCCTCTGCTGGCCGATCTCCCTGTAGGAGTCTCCGTAACTTCGACTCAGCCAGGGCGACACGGTCAGGGTCATCATATATGAGACCCAAAGCCCCAAAAAATCCCTCCACTGACCGGAGAGCCTGGGAACCAGGGGGTAACGAGAACGCCCAGGATTGCGGGTCCCCCTGAAGCAGGGAAATAACAATCCCCACCCGCTGTTCTTCATTACCTGAGGAGTAAGGGCGCAGCTTAAAATATAATTTGCAGGCCTCACGGAACAACACAAATTTGTCCCTTCCCCCAGAGAATCTGTCAGGAAGAACAACCTTGGGTTCTGTAACAACCTGGTTACCCATAGCAACCGCTGGGCTTACGGTCTGCTGCATTTGCTGCTGCTGTTGGAGGACAGACGCCTTCAATCCTGCCACCTCCAAAGACAGGCCTTGAAGCTGTTTTGCCAAAGCAGCAATAGGATCCATATTGGATTCTAAATAGAGGAAAAAAAAAAAAAATTATATATATTTATTTTTTTTTTCTCAAAAAAAATAACGGCCAGTTATAATATCACGATCGGCGTAACTGTCACATACGTGACACGGAGGGAGGAAAAGAGGGAGGCCCTGCCCTAGTGAGAGGGAAGGTGGTGACCCCTGACTCACCTTGCGACTGGCTGCCCTGTCGTCCCTAGACGGGTTCCTCACCCGTACGCCGATCACGTGCCTAAAACCCTGGCTTTCCCTAGGATGAGCCCTAGATAGTGAACAGGGCGGTGGGAACACTAGTCCGCACCACTAGCTCTAAAGGAAAACACCAAGGGGAGGACAGACAATACAAACTAAACATATAATCCCAGGAGGGCAACAACAGGAGACAACAAAAGCCCAACAGGGATCCAGAGGGTAGCACTCTGGAACAACAACCAGATTCTCAGCTCCAGTGGGTCAGCATAGATGTCCAGGTAGGAAGCTCTATAACTGGCAACAAGAGAAGTGTGAGAGGAGAATATAAGGAGTTTGGGAGTGGCAGACAAGAAACAGCTGAGGAGGAGAAGCTACGGATCCCTGAGTGAGACAAAAAGTATAGCAAGGCAAACACAGAAAACAAACACTAAGAAACACTGTGATCCTTAGACATAGAGTGCGCAGCCACCCGCTGCGACTTCCTGACCCCGGGTATAACGGAGTCAGACGTGGCTCTTGACACCCTCGTGACAGTGAATGCCTAATGTTTGGTGGAATTCAACACCTGTTGATGACGTCCACGTGTTACCAAATTTCAGCTTTTTTTTTTTTTAAGGTGGGATTTCGTTAGCCATGTTTTTAATCCAATTTGATATTTTTTGTTCTTTGAAATATATGTATTTGACATCTATTTGTACTGGCCTGCATTAAAATTGATATTGAATGACCATCTAATATACCTCCAGCCATATAATTACTTGATGTTTTCTGTCAGGTGAATGACTCATTTTTGGAGCCTGTACTCCCATGGCCTAAAATAAAAAATTTCTAGGCTCCAGCAGGCCACATTAATGAGAGTTTCCCTTTAATGCATAAAAATGGCCCCTGATTAAAATACTGATTTTTTGTGGGAATTTTTTCTTTTGATCCCCTTCTGGTATGTCACTGTCCATGTTGTGAGACGATTTGTGCACTTCTTCTAAGTATTTGTTGGCTGCATTAATAACCTGAAAGTTTTTCACGTTCGTCTGCCATTAAAGTGAATGGGGCGTTCGTGAATCGTCCCAGCTGATGTTGATCCATCACTATCTATAAGAGAAAAAAAGAGAATAAGATCACCATGAATATTATAAATATTGGTCCCAAATAAACCACCCACTATACAGGAATAGAGGCAAGGGTTTCCAAAGGGCTAAAGGGCAAACAAACCACTCACAATATATTCCCAATTTAATAGTCAACATTAAGACCAGAAGGTTTAAGTGTATTCAGCTTATAGGTTCACAGTAATTCTTTTTTATTTTTTTTAATTTTTTAATTTATTTATTTATCTTTTCCAATATACAAAAAGCAGATACAAATACAAATATGGACCGTCCAAAGGGTCCATATTACAAAACATTTTACATTTGTTTAAACATTTACCTATATCATTTTTACCCAAATACCACCCACCCCACTGAAGAGAGAGAGAGAGAGGGGGAGAAAAAAAAATATATATCAAACAACTTGGCCCTGGTTCAACCATTTTTTCCAGATTTTATCCAATTTTTCCTGTCTATCCCTCGATCTCTCCATGCCCTGTTCCAATCTAATCAAATCGTGTACAGCTTCCTGCCACTGTCCTACTGTGGGGGGATCTTTATTTATCCATTTTCGAAGTATCAACAGTCTAGCCTGAAACAATACCTTATTCAAAATCGACTGTAACTCTCTATTTAACTTAATATGTGCGGTAGCCCCCAGTATACAGACCACCGGATCCTCCGGAACTTGGATACCCAAAAATAATGCTATAGTCTCTACAATCTCCTTCCAATATCTAATCAATTTTGGGCATCTCCAAAAACAGTGTATAAGATCCGCTCTCTCAGCCCTACATTTTGGGCACTTATCCGAGGTTCTAACCCCCATTTTCTTTAACAACCAGGGAGATCGATGTAACCTATGGAGAATAAAAAATTGCGAAATTTTATGTGAAGCCCTTTCTGAGACCCCGACATAACTTCTAAGGGCATCAACCCACTTATCTTCCGAAAAAGATAAAAGATCCTTTTCCCAATTTCCTCTAGCTGATATTATGATCCTTTCTTTTTTTGCCTCCATCAAAATTCCATACTTTTTTTTTGTCAGTCCCTTTTTTTCCTCTCCATTAGTAAATCTATGTATTCTATTTGATTGTTCTTTTCTATATTTATTTGAATTAGCTGGTATCTTAACCATGTTTTTTAACTGGAGATATTTAAAACTATCCTTTTGAGGGATCCCGAACTCTGTTACCAAGGTGGCGAAGTCCTTCAATATATCTTCCTCAAATAATTGCACTAAATATTTGACCCCCTTTTTTTCCCAATCTATATAAGATTTAATCTTTTGCACTTCCTTTAGGTTTATATTTTTCCAAATAGGTGTGTAATTCAAAAAGCCCTTAATATCCATAATTTTTTTTAGTTCCACCCATGTGTTTCCCATTAAATTCATTAACTTATTTTCTGTATTATCTTTCCCTAGTGTTCCTGACTCCAAAACCTCTAAATAGTTTATTTCCCCTATCCACCCCATCTTCATTAACTCATCCCTCCCCACCGTTCCTTTTAAAGTTCCGCTTATCTGAGTATATTGTGTTAATAAAAAATCCAATTTGGAACTGCTAAACCGCCATCTCTTACTGGGAGTTGAAGGACCTGTCTCTTTAACCTAGGAGTATTACCTTTCCAAATAAAATCCCCCATTAAAGTATCTAGTAACCCCCAAAAAATTCTGGGCAACCACATTGGGGAATTTTGCAAAACATATAGAATTTTGGGGAGGAAAATCATTTTTATTAAATTCACCCGACCCTGAATTGATAATGGCAATTTTTTCCAGATATGTATTTTAGTTCTAAGTTCTTTTATTAAAGGAAGTATATTTAATTTCTCATAATCTTGAATATTTGTTGAGATCTGTATGCCTAAATATATAAAACTCTTGTGTTGTTCAAGTACGTGCACCTTTGCAAAATTCTGTGGTGGCCCCTTACCTAATAACATCATATGGGATTTCTCCCAGTTTATATTTAATCCCGAATAAAATCCAAACTTATCTATTATATCTATAGCTCTATTAAATTCATCTCCCGTATTGTGCAAAAAAATAAAAATATCATCGGCATACATTATTAATTTTTCCTTTCCATCCTTATACTGAAAACCAATATACTCCTTATTATTTCTTATCAAGCATGCCAAAGGTTCAATTGCAATGGCGAATAATAGTGGAGAGAGAGGGCATCCCTGCCTGGTGCCCCTATGAAGGGCAAAAGGCAGGGACAAGCTCCCGTCCACCATCACCCTGGACCTAGGATTGGAATATATGAGTTGGATCCATCTTATAAATCCCTCCCCTACACCAACCCTTTTTAATACTGCCCATAAATACTCCCACTCGATGCAATCAAAAGCCTTTTGTGCATCGAGTGAGAGTATAGCTTTTTCGCCAACTTCTGTTTTATTAGCTTCAATATTGAGGTACAGCCTTCTAATATTTGAATATATTGTCCTCCCCGATATAAATCCTGTCTGATCTTCATGGATTATACCTTTAATCACCTTAGAGAGCCTACTAGCCAGAACCTTTGCTAATATCTTTACATCCGTATTCAACAGAGATATTGGCCTATATGAGCCGGGATCTAATTGGTCTTTATCTTTTTTGGGGATCAAAGTTATTATTGCTTCACTCATTGACTCTGGTAACTCACCCGTTTTTTGGACATCACACAATGTCGCACTTAATTCCGGTATTAACACCTGTGAATAAGTTCTATATATTTCAAAAGGAAGTCCATCGCACCCTGGTGATTTTAGTGGTTTCACCTGACCCAGAACCTCCTCTATCTCTAAATTAGAAATTTCTTTATCCAGGAATTCTTTTTGTATTTTAGATATCTCGGGAATAGGAATCTGATCTAAGTAATTATCCAGGTCTTTTTTGTTATATTGTACCCTAGACTTATACAATTCCTCAAAATAATCAACGAAGACCTTTTTTATTCCCTCAGGTGAACTTACTATTTCACCTTTATTATCCTTAACAGCCCCTATCCATGCTTTCCCTTTCTGGTTTTTCACTATACCTGCAAGAATTTTTCTAACCTTTCTCCCTCCGATGCCAACTGAAACCCCTGAAATAGCAATTCCTTCCTTGTTTTGTCCATATAGTATGTTTTTAAGTTTTCTTGTTCTTGCTCCCATTTCTTCTTATTGTTTCCGGTTGGATTCCTTATGCATCTAACTCTAGCATCATCTAAATTCTTTTCCAAAAATGTACCCTTTTCTTTAATAGTTTTCCTAAAACAATTCACCTTTTTAAACAGACACCCTCTCAGGTATGCCTTGGCCATGTCCCATACTATAGATCTTTTAGCAGAGCCGATATTTAAAAAAAATTTTTTTTTTAAAATCCAATCCTATACTCTCTTTATCTAAAATATACATTAACCAGTGAGGGTTGAACTTGAACAGAGGCAGATTTTGCCTCTTGTTCAAATCCAAATCCGTTATAAGAGCACTATGATCGGACAAAACCATCGGGAAGTACTTTATCATTATCTTTTTTTGGGTCATTACATTTTTATTTCCTAGAACCATGTCTATTCTTGACCACGTCTGGTGTGTTTTGGAATAACAGGAGTACATTATTTCCTCTGGATTTAAGTATCGCCAGACATCAATCCAATTAAACTCCAGGACCGTTTTACAAAAATCTACATTTTGCACTCTTCCCCCTCCGCCAGACACCCTGTCTCTGAGTGGATCCATTACAGCATTATAGTCCCCTGTCGCAATCATTATACATTCCTGTTTATTCAACATAAATCTATGCAACTCGTACAACACATCTGAATTGTATGGCGGAGAAATATATACGTTTGCAATCACCATCCCAACCCCCTCCACTTTACAGTGTAGAAAGAGGTACCTGCCATAGTCGTCCGCCTCATATTTAACACACTCAAATTTAATCTTTTTATGTACCAAAATTGAAACCCCTCTAGAATAGGTAGTATATACCGAATGATACCCTTCCACACTCCATCCCTTTTCCATCCATATGAGGGAATCTTTAACTAAGTGTGTCTCTTGGAGGCAGACGATGGCCGGCAAAAACCTCCTAATCCACTCAAAGACAGCATATCTCTTAATCCTTTCCCGCAAACCTCTCACGTTCAACGAGACAAACCTAACCATCTAGCAGAGGGGGAAGAGAACAACAACAACAAAAACAAAGGAAAAAAAAAAACCTCTCTCTCCCCTCTCCGAGATACCCCCCCCCCCTTCCTGAGTAGCTCCCCCTCTGCTGGTCAGCAGATAGGGCAGCTCCATAACTCAGCATTATGGCTCCCCGACCCCCCCCCCCCCTCACACCCCCAGCCCCTCAACTGCCGATTGTATCCAACCATTCATTTGCATCAATAGGTGTCTGAAAAAATTCGACCTTTCCTTTATACTCCACCCTTAACTTTGCCGGAAAGAGTAAACTGTATTTCAAACCCACCTCCCTTAATCTCTTTACACTAATAAACTCTTTCCTGCGTATATTAGTGTCTGCAGAGTAATCTGGAAATAGTCTTATTTTTACCCCATGAATCTGGTATTTATCAGAAACTCTGGCGTCCGACAATATTGTGTCACGGTCCCTAGAAAGTACACATTTCACCACCATATGTCTGGGATAATCCCCTGGGACCCTCTTTTTCACTGGAACCCTGTGTGCTCTTTCAATTGCAAAAGTGGGGGAAAGAACTCCCTCCTTACAGTTCTCTTTTATCCACCGCTCCATAAATTCTACACTGTTATTCCCTTCTTCCCGTTCTGGAATCCCTACACATCTTATGTTTGCTCTCCTTGATCTATCTTCTTGATTTATTAATTTTTGTTCCATTTTGATATTTGTCTCTTTTAAACTTACAACCTCTCTCTTTAATTTCTCTACAGAATATTCCAAGGGGGAAATCCTTTTTTCCAACTTGTGTAGTCGCTCTCTTAATTTCTCCATATCTCCTCGTATTATGCTAACATCCATCTGTACCGCCCCAATCTGTGTCACTATACTCCCCACTATATTTTCAGTCCTGGACACAGTCTGAAATATATCTTTCATCATTTTGATATCCATCTCTGGAACTACTTCGGGGGTTCCTAAATCCCCCGTTATACCTGTGATCCCATTCTCCTGTGTCAGGGTATATGCCTCTGTATGTCCAGTCTTTTCTTTCTGTAAAGGGGTAGAGACTGGGGAATTTGGCGTCAAATATTTACTTAAACTATGCTGTTTTTGCCCGGTCTCTAACCCTGGAATTGATCTCCTACTACTAACCCCACCAGGAGCACGTTGTTCCTCTTTCTTCTTTGGGGGCATCTTATACTTTTAATGTTATTTTCCCTTTTCCCCTCTCTCCCCTCCCCCTCCCTTCTCTCTATTCCCCTCCCTCCTCTCCCCTTCCTCTTCCTCCGCACCTATTCTCCTCCCTCCCTCCTCTACACCTCTAGCCCCTTCCCTTTCTCACAGCTGTCTCAATTAATTCCAGATATTTTCCCCCAGCTCTTACAAATTCTCTTAATACCAACCTAACGACACTATTTGGAACTATAATACAATATCAATGTTAATATCTTATCAACAATTTAGTCCAAACAGTTAGTCCGACCAAGCAGGCCCGTATATACGGGCTGATTCCCAGAGGGAAAAGGTAAAAAAAAAAAAAGAAAGGGAGAAGGGGAAAAAATAATAATAATAATATAATTTAAAAAAAAAGAAAAACAGGAAAAGAGAGAGGTTAACTAATCAAAAAAACAAAATATTAATTAAAACGGGGAGGATAGAGGGGAACAGATCCTATTAAAGTGTTATTATTGGAGCTCCTGGTATCGGAAAAAAAAAAGAAAAAAAATAACACACAAGGTCCTGTCCAGAGACACTTTCTTAGTTCTTCTCTATGTTAGTCCAAAATGAGAGGTTAGTAAAAACAAAGGTCCACAGATCCTCAAGTCCACAGTATTTAACACTGGAGCGAATACAGGAGAGGTTAATACATTTAGGGTTAATCCTAATTGATCCAAGGATTAGTAGGGGATTAGGAGGTATTTAAACCTCGCAGTTTCAGAAAGCGGGTTTATGCTCAAAACCGGGGCATAAACCCCCTTTCTGAAACTGCGAGGTTTAAATACCTCCTAATCCCCTACTAATCCTTGGATGTAGGAAACACTCCCCGTTATTGACATCACATATCCACAGCAAATCTTCACCCCTTACCTTTCCCCTTCTCTTTCCCTTGCTCTGCTTTCCACAAGAAACACAGAAGTAACTTATAAGTGCGCCCTACTACAGATGGTATCCGGCAGGCTCTCACTTTCGCTTTTCACAACCAACTCTGTCAACACTTCTGTAATGATAACAGTTGTAGCAAAACTTCCATCCACTGTGATAAATGGACACCGGAGACACCTCCTTCTTCAACAAACAGGGCACAGCTAGCAAAAACGCCAGCAGCGCTCGGCAGCATCGATGTCACCGCCCAGCCATCTCAACCTCTGCAGACATCAAACGCCGAAACTCAGGCAGCGCTCACAGACCTCATCAGCACAAGCGCGGTGCTGCCACTCCACCGCTCCTCCGCTCCTAAGATCTCACCACCCTGGTATCGGTGTCCTCGGCTGGTCGAAGTCATCAGCAGCAAGTGTGGAGTCCTCCATCGATCGCCATGCACCGGACAACAGCCATCAGAAACACACGAGCGGGCTAGAGAGACGGAGGTGGGGGGAGGCGGAGCCCAACATCTTACATCAGACGCTCACATGCTCACATGACGAGTGATTCTTTTTTCTTTAACATATTGACCCGATTACCACCTCTCCTGGGCATCGGAACATGATCATAATGCAAGATCTTAGATCTCTTTCATTATGCTTAAAGTCACAAAAATGTTTGGAAACTGGCAAATCAAGCTGTCTTTTACGTATCGTGTAACGATGATTGTTAAGACGTGTCTTCATATCAGTGGAAGTCTCACCTAGATACATTCGTTTGCAGGGAAATAAAAGTACGTAGATAACAAAATTTGAGTCACAGGTTAGGTGAAAACGGATCTGGTGTGAAACACTAGTTCCAGGGTGAAAAAAGACACCGCCTTTATGTATATATCGACAGTTGACACAGCTAAGACAAGGGAAAAAACCAAGTCCAGCATGTGTCAATGTCATTTGTCTAGTCTGTTTTGCAGATCTGACATCTGCCCTGACCAATTGTTCAAGCAGACTCCTAGATCTGCGGTACAAAAACAGTGGAGGAGATTTAAATTCAGGGACATTCTTAATGCAACCACCTAATATACTCCATTGACGTCCGATGATTTTACTGATATCAGCATTCAATTCTGTATATGTGGAGATAAAAGGAATTCTAGACATTTTTGTATTCGTTTTTTTTTACTAGATAAGATACTGTCTCTGTCGAGCTTGCACACAGTATCCTTATGTAACTGTAATAAATCACAAGCGTATCCACATTGTACAAACTTGTCCAATATTGCATCTAGTGTATTATTCAAAGCAGAATGATCAGATATACCTCTCAAGAATTGTGAATATGGAAGATGTTTGACCATTTTTCTAGGATGGCTACTATTAATTAATAATCATGTATGTGATTAATAATGATATATAAACTTAGCACTATGTCCTTATAATTTGCCTGAGAAAGGCTCAATTGTTGAGCTGAAATGTCGCTGTACCACATTTCCATTTATATTTTGGGTAATTGCTGATTCCCCTTGGTCCTGGCACCTGTTGTTGTTATTTTTGGTCAGTGCTGTCTTTTTTCAATTTTTTGTATTTAGCATAATGGCTTTGCATGGGTCAATTAATTTTTTTAAATTATTATTTTATTTAATTTCTTGAGTTTTCTCATAATGTCTATTGTAGAATTGGATTCACCCAGGAGTTTTACCTACACACAGGAGGAGGCTGATTGTATCCTAAAAGGAATAGAGGGAGATGCTACCTTTCTCAATACCCCCTCTACACGTCTACATAAGACTACTCTTGGCGAGTACAATAAGGCCCAGTTGATACCTAGAGGTATGATATCACATCTTCGAGCGAACTTATTTTTTGCCAGTTCATTTTTTTGCAAAAGATTTGAAGCCCTCTCTAATAGATATGCTCTGCACTTTATTATCTTAAATATCGAGTAGCTGAACTTTCAGTAGTGTCATCTGAACTCTCTATTATTGATAAGCAATACAAATGTCTAATGATGAAATTTTCAAGTTCAAGGAGAACCTATCAATTCAAGTACAAAAGTTCCAAAGTGAGTCTGAAGAAGGGAAACGGATCAAGTGGAAGAGGAGGAATCCACAGATGTCTCCGCCATCCGGTGAGAACTCTTTTTTAGGGGACAATGCGACTTTACAGAAAATAGACCAATTGGTCAGGGCAGATGTTGGATCTGAAAAACAGACTACACAAATGACATTGACACATGCTGGACTTTCCCTTGTCTTAGCTGTGTCAATTGTCGATATGTATATAAAGGCGGTGTCTTTATTCGAACTGGTGTTTGACACTATATCCGTTTTCACCTTACCTGTGACTCAAAATTTGTTATCTACGTACTTTTATGTCCCTGCAAACTAATGTATGTAGATGAGACTTCCACTGAAATGAAGACATGTCTTAATAATCATTGTTACACGATACGTAAAAACGCCTTGATTTGCCAGTTTCCAAACATTTTTGTGACTTTAAACATACTGAAAGAGATCTAAGATGTTCCTATGCCCAGGAGAGGTGGTAATCGGGTCAATATGTTAAATAAAAAAGAATTACTGTGGATCTATAAGCAGAATACACTTAAACCTTCTGCTCTAAATGTTGACTGTAAAATTGGGAATATATTGTGAGTGGTTAGTTTGCCCTTTTGTCCTTTGGGAACCCTCGTCTCTATTCCTGTGTAGTGGGTGGTTTATTTGGGACGAATATTTATAATATTCATGGTGATCTTATTGTCTTTTTTTCTCTTATAGATAATGTGTTGAAGATGGACGGGAGGATGAGAAATGTGGGTACACTGGCCAGATGTTTTTGCTACTACGTGAAAACTACCTGTTAATTGATCTGCTGCAGTTCCCGAGTTGTGCTATTAATATATGTTATAACAGTTTATTAATCATATTAATCACCTGTTTACTTTTACAATACGCAGAGGAGATCCCTCATGCGCTATTTTTTAGGCGTGGTAGATCTGTGAGGTACTTATGGCAGTTGCCCCATGAATATGGGAACAACTGTTTGGTCTGTTCCTTGTTGGGATGGGGGGTGTCCCAGATAGTATGCACTCCCATATCCCTTTGGATCACTTTCGCCATAGTCCCTAATTTGTATTCTATGAGTCCATGTATCTGTACAGGTGTAATTTAATCAACCAGTGATCAAAATGGCGTAGCGCGCTACCGACAATCATATTGCACCTGTGCCAGTATACTGTTGCTGTTTGCAATATGGCCATCGTTACTTCAGAGCACTAGTGCGCATGCTCTGATAGCTGCATCATGTAGCGGTGTCACGGCAATTAAGGGTGGAACCCAGGCATGCACAGTGGTGACCTCTACATGCCAAGTTTGGCACGATATGTGCACAGAGTCGCTGTACATATGGTTGGTGTATCTCTAATCCTCCCCATCTTAATTTAAAACATTATGATTATTGCACACGTAACTTTTTCTTCACACATGTTGTGAATTGATTTTAATCTTTAACCCCTTAAGGACCGGGCTCATTTTCACCTTAAGGACCGGGCCATTTTTTGCAAATCTGACCAGTGTCACTTTAAGTGCTCATAACTTTCAAACGCTTTGACTTACCCAGGCCGTTCTGAGATTGTTTTTTCGTCACATATTGTACTTCATGACACTGCTAAAATTGGGTCAAAAAAGTTATTTTTTTTGCATAAAAAAATACATTTTTTACCAAAAATTTTGAAAAATTAGCAAATTTCAAAGTTTCAGTTTCTCTACTTCTGTAATACATAGTAATACCCCCAAAAATTGTGATGACTTTACATTCCCCATATGTCTACTTCATGTTTGTAGCATTTTGGGAATGATATTTTATTTTTTGGGGATGTTACAAGGCTTAGAAGTTTAGAAGCAAATTTTGAAATTTTTGAGAAATCTTCAAAATCCCACTTTTTATGGACCAGTTCAGGTTTGAAGTCATATTGTGAGGCTTAGATAATAGAAACCTCCCAAAAATGACCCCATTCTAGAAACTACACCCCTCAAGGTATTCAAAACTGTTTTTTCAAACTTTATTAACCCTTTAGGTGTTCCACAAGAGTTAATGGCAGATGGAGAAACAATTTTGAAATTTCTATTTTTTGGAAAATTTTCCAATATAATAAATTTTTTCCAGGAGTAAAATAAGGGTTAACTGCCAAACAACACTCAAAATGGGTTGCCCTGATTCTGTAGTTTGCAAAAACACCCCATATGTGGTCGTAAACTACTGTTTGGCCGAACGGTAGCACATAGAAGGAGGGGAACACCATATGGGTTTTGGAAGGCAGATTTTGCAGGACTGGTTTTGTTTATACCATGTCCCATTTGAAGCCCCCTGTTGCACCCCTAGAATAGAAATTTCAAAAAAGTGACTCCATCTAAGAAAGTACACCCCTCAAGGTATTCAAAACTGGGTTTACAAACTTTGTTAACCCTTTAGGTGTTCCACAAGAGTTAATGGCAGATGGAGAAACAATTATGAAATTTCAATTTTTTGGAAAATTTTCCAATATAATCAATTTTTTCTAGGAGTAAAACAAGGGTTAACTGCCAAACAACACTCAAAATGGGTTGCCCTGATTCTGTAGTTTGCAAAAACACCCCATATGTGGTCGTAAACTACTGTTTGGCCGAACGGTAGCACATAGAAGGAGGGGAACACCATATGGGTTTTGGAAGGCAGATTTTGCAGGACTGGTTTTGTTTATACCATGTCCCATTTGAAGCCCCCTGTTGCACCCCTAGAATAGAAATTTCAAAAAAGTGACTCCATCTAAGAAAGTACACCCCTCAAGGTATTCAAAACTGGGTTTACAAACTTTGTTAACCCTTTAGGTGTTCCACAAGAGTTAATGGCAGATGGAGAAACAATTATGAAATTTCAATTTTTTGGAAAATTTTCCAATATAATCAATTTTTTCTAGGAGTAAAACAAGGGTTAACTGCCAAACAACACTCAAAATGGGTTGCCCTGATTCTGTAGTTTGCAAAAACACCCCATATGTGGTCGTAAACTACTGTTTGGCCGAACGGTAGCACATAGAAGGAGGGGAACACCATATGGGTTTTGGAAGGCAGATTTTGCAGGACTGGTTTTGTTTATACCATGTCCCATTTGAAGCCCCCTGTTGCACCCCTAGAATAGAAATTTCAAAAAAGTGACTCCATCTAAGAAAGTACACCCCTCAAGGTATTCAAAACTGGGTTTACAAACTTTGTTAACCCTTTAGGTGTTCCACAAGAGTTAATGGCAGATGGAGAAACAATTATGAAATTTCAATTTTTTGGGAAATTTTCCAATATAATCAATTTTTTCTAGGAGTAAAACAAGGGTTAACTGCCAAACAACACTCAAAATGGGTTGCCCTGATTCTGTAGTTTGCAGAAACACCCCATATGTGGTGGTAAACTACTATTTGGCTAAACGGCAGGACATAGAAGGAGGGGAACGCCATATGGTTTTTGGAAGGCAGATTTTGCTGGACTGGTTTATTTACACCATGTACCCTTTCAAGCCCCCTGATGCACCCCTAGAGTAGAAACTCCATAAAAGTGACCCCATCTAGGAAACTACGGGATAAGGTGGTTGTTGTTTTGGGACTATTTTTGGGGTAAATTTGATATTTGGTTGCTCTATATTACTCTTTTTTGAGGCAATGTAACAAAAAAATTAAAATCTAAAATTGTTTCTACATTCGCTATTTAGTTTTGTGGAACACCTAAAGGGTTAACATAGTTTGTAAAGTAACTTTTGAATACCTTGAGGGGTGTAGTTTCTTAGATGGGGTCACTTTTTTGGAGTTTCTAGTCTGGGCTACATCAGGGGGGGCTTCTAATGGGACATGGTGTCAAAAAAAAAACTGTCCATCAAAATCTGCCTTCCAGAAACCGTATGGCGTTCCCTTCGTTCTATGCCCTGCCGTGCGGCTATATAGCCATTTACGACCACATATGGGGTGTTTCTGCAAACGACAGAATCGGGGCAATAAATATTTAGTTTTGTTTGGCTGTTAACCCTTGCTTTATTACCGGCAAAATGGATTTAAATTGAAATTTTGCCCAAAAATAGGTGTTTTGGCACCGTTTTTATTTTATATTTTTAACACCGTTCATCCGAGGCGTTTGGTCAAAAGTTATTTTTATAGCGACGACTTTTACGCACGCGACGATGCCCAATATGTATGGCTCTCAGACTTTGGAGACACTAAGCAGGCATCCTAAAACTGCGGCCCTCCAGATGTTGTAAAACTACAATTCCCACCATGCCCTGCTGATGGCTGTAGGTTGTCTGGGCATGCTGGGAGTTATAGTTTTACAACATCTGGAGGGCCGCAGTTTGAGGATGCCTGCACTAAAACTAATATTTTTGGGGGAAAGAAAAATAGTTTTCGTGTCTCCAAAGTCTGAGAGCCATAGTGTTTTATGTTCTCTAGTGAACTGTTGGGGATTATAAAAATTTAGTACTCCATGGAAGTGTGATACTCCCTGAAGCAATCGATAACGCAGAGGCCCGGATGATCGGGGCACGTGTCGCACTGAGTGGTGGTGTCCTTCCGTATCCCCCTCCTGCGACACACTCTGCACTTTTTTGGGTTCGTCCCTTCTTTCCAGTATGGGGGACCACACCTGGAAAGTGTTGGCCAGGGACGATCCGGGCGCCTCCAGTTCCCGAGGTACTCCGGCCTGCTCTTTCCCGGTCCGAAAAGATCAGGTCCTTGAGGACTGCCTCATAGAATTGGAGGAATGTCCCTGTGCTGCCAGCGCTTCGGGATAGTACAAAAGAGTTGTACATGGCAACCTGCACCAAGTAGACCGCAACTTTTTTGTACCATGCCCGGGTTTTGCGCATGGCGTTATATGGCGTGAGGACTTGATCCGAGAGATCAACTCCTCCCATATACCGATTGTAGTCGACGATACAATCGGGCTTGAGGACCGTTGCCGCGGTACCTCGCACAGGGACTGGGGTGGTGCCGTTACCGTGGATTGTGGACAGCATAAGGACATCCCTCTTGTCCTTATACCTGACCAGCAACAGGTTTCCACTGGTAAGTGCACGGGTCTCACCCCTGGGGATAGGTACCTGGAGGGGGTAGGCAGGGAGGCCGCGCTGATTTTTCCGCACGGTCCCACAAGCGAACGTAGATCTGGCGGCAAGGGACCTGAACAAGGGAATGCTGGTATAAAAGTTATCCACGTACAAGTGGTAACCATTATCCAGCAGTGGGTACATAAGGTCCCACACGAGTTTCCCGCTAACACCCAGAGTGGGGGGACATTCTGGGGGTTGAATACGGGAATCTCGCCCCTCGTACACACGAAATTTGTAAGTGTACCCTGAGGTACTCTCACAAATTTTGTATAGCTTCACGCCATACCTCGCTCGCTTTGTGGGAATATATTGGCGGAAACTGAGTCTCCCCTTGAACGCAATGAGCGACTCATCAACCGCGACCTCCCTTCCAGGTACGTAGGCCTGCTGAAATGTGGCCCCAAAGTGATCGATGACAGGCCGTATCTTATACAGCCGGTCATAGGCAGGATCACCTCGGGGTGGACATGCTGCATTATCGGAATAATGCAGACATTTCCGGATGGCCTCAAACCGGGAGCGTGTCATGACCATACTGTACAGTGGGGTCTGGTACAGGACGTCCCCACTCCAGTATTGCCTGACACTGGGTTTTTGGACTAGACCCATATGCAGCACGAGGCCCCAAAATGTCCTCATTTCGGCTGCACTGACCGGCGTCCAGCCACCGGGTCTAGCCAAAACTGAGCCTGGGTTTTGAGCGACGAACTGTTGGGCGTACAGATTCGTCTGCTCCACCATCAAATTCACCAGTGGGTTACTGAAAAAAAAACTAAAATAGTCAATTTCAGTAAACCCCACTGTGGGAATCTGGATTCCAGGATTGCCAGCGAAATCCGGAATCTCAGGCTCAAAGTCCACTGGGGGACACCAGCTAAGTTCATCGGCAGGGGTCTCCGGTGAACTTATTTGGTGGGCCGGGAAACCAGTACGAACCCCAGGGCGGCTCGTACTAGGGTGGGCCACAGGATCCCTAGCATGTGCGGCCCCTGGCTCCGCCTGGCGGCGTCTCCGCCGCCTTGGTGGCTCATCGTCATCCGATGATGATGAGGAGGATGCTGATGATAAGAGGAATGTGGGGTCATCCTCATCCTCACTGGGGCTCTCGGAGTCGGAGGCAATCTGGGCATATGCCTCCTCGGCCGAGAACACCCGGCGGTGGGGGGGGGCAAGTGGCAGGGGGGGGTCTGGGGTCTGATAGATGGATCAAAAAAAGTTTTGTGTAAAAGTTAAAAGTTTTTTTTTTTTTTTTTTTTTTCCTAACTAACTTTTCCCTTCTTTCCCTGCCTAACGATGCCTCTCCCTCACTGACCCTAACCTACCTGGGTGGCGATGGGTGCAGGAGGGTGATGGATGGCGATTAGGGGGACACAGGAGCTGGTGCTGGACGATGCTGCCGGGTGCTCGTGCAGAACAGGAAGAGGAGGGGAGAGAGGAGCGCAGGAAGTTTGAATCTCGCGCCTCTCTCCCCTGCACCAATCAGCACCCTGGACAGCAGTGTTCAGCACCAGGGCCAGCACCGCCTCCTCAAATCCTCGGACTGCGATTGGTGGTGTATAATTACGCCACCGATCGCAGTCTTTTTCCGGTTCATCGGGTCACCGGACACCCGAATGGACCGGAAACGCAGAAAACCGCAGGTCTGAATTGACCTGCGGTTTTCTGCGATCGCCGATACGGGGGGGTCAAATGACCCCCCCCTGCGTTGTTACGGGATGCCGGCTGAATGATTTCAGCCGAAATCCCGTTCCGATTAACCCCCGCGGCGCCGGAATGCCGATTTTAAGTCAGGACGTACCGGTACGCCCTTGGTCCTTAAGGACTCGGGAAATAGGGCGTACCGGTACGCCCTGTGTCCTTAAGGGGTTAAAGGGTTTTTGTCACCTGAAAAATGAGTATTAAGCTGGCTGACATTAGCAATGTGCTAATGTCAGCTGTACATAACTATATTAGTGCCATCTCACTGTCTGCATCCGTTATTGAGAAAAACAAACTTTTATAATATGCTAACTAGCCTCTAGGAGCAGGGGGGGCATTGAACCTGCTCCTAGAGGCTCCATTTGTCCACCTCTTTTCACACCCTTCTTCTCTTGATTGACAGGCCCAGGCAGCACTGCTCTCTTCCCGCTGTCTGCACTGTAAATCTCACGCCGTTCAGGCGCAGTGAGAAAGCCAGCAGCCGCCGAGCTTTCTTCCCTCACTGCACCTGCGCCGAATACTGAACTGTGCGAGATTTACACTGCAGACACGGCCAGTGGGAGGAGAGCAGCAGTCAATCAAGAGAAGAAGGGTGTGAAAAGAGGTGGGCAAATGGAGCCTCTAGGAACAGGTGCTCCTAGAGGCTAATTAGCATATTATAAAAGTTTGTTTTTCTCAATAACGGCAGCAGGCAGCGCGATAGCACTAATATAGTTATGTTCAGCTGACATTAGCACATCGCTATTGTCAGCCAGCTTAATGCCCATTTTTCAGGTGACAGAAACCCTTTAATTATATGAAATATTGCTCATTTTTATGCTATTTGGCATTTTGGCTACTTCACTTTTTATTGTGAGGATTTGTAATCATGTCTATTTCTATTATGACCACTATTTGTATTTCACTGTACAACATTTTTCCTTTCCTTTAAAATTTTTCCTTTATTTATTGAACAATTAATTAATAATCATGTATGTGATTGATCATGAGATATAAACTGAGCACTTTGTCCTTGTAATTTGCTTGAGAAAGGCTCTTTTGTTGAGCTGAAACGTCGCTGTACCACATGGGTGAATAAGTTATTTCATTTTAGTTTTTGCAGTGTTTCACTTTTTTTTCCATGTATATATATGTATATATACTCTAGCTGAAGGTGTGTGTCGTTAAAATATATCAACAGTATCTACAGTACCCCGCCCCATTTACAGTGATCTCCACAGCCCCCACCCCTTTACACTGATTTCCCCCCACAGTGCCACATTTTGTTCAAATGAGATGTCCACAGCAGCCCACCGCCTTAACTTTGACCTTCATAGCAGCCTGCCACTTTCACAGTGAGTTCCACAGCACCCCACAACCTTGACAGTAACCTGCACATAGGCCCTCCCCCTTAACAGTGACCTCTACAGCACCCATCCCTTAACACTGATCATAGGTTACAGTTCCCTTAACTGTGACCTCCACCATTCCCGGCCCCCTTTACAGAGACCTCCACGGCGACTTCACCTTTAACAGTGACTGCCACAGTACCCTGCTCCCTTAACAGTAACCTCACAGCACCTCGCTGCCTAACAATGACCTCACAGTACCCCACTGCCTTTTTAATAGTGGCCTCTACAGAGCTCCGTTCCCTTAAAATGCGACCTCCACCCCGCCCCTTAACAGTGACTTCTACAGCACCCCGCCCCTTAACACTAACTTCCGTAGCAGACCGTCCCCTTAACTGTGATCTCCACCGTTCCCTGGCTTCCTAACAGAGACCTCCACAGCGGCTGCCTCTTTAACAGTGACCTTCACAGCATCCTGTCCCCTTAACAGTGACCTCCACAGCGACCCACCCCTTTGCCAGTGATTTCCACAACACCCCGCCCCTTAACAGTGGCCTCTACAGCTGCCTGCACCTAGGATGGCACCATCCCCTTAATTGTGACCTCCACAGCAGCCTGCCCCTAGGATAGCCAGAGGTCCAGTTTTAGGCAGGACAGTCCGGCTTTTAGACTCCCTGACCTCCATCTGGCACAGGGTCTGGAGGGACACAGGGATGTCCTTTTGAACAGCTCCCAGTCAGACAGCAGCACTGTGCTGTCTAAGCGTGAGCTGCAAGGAGAAAGTCACCCTCTCCCCCACCCCTGCAGCTGACAGAAGTTGCAGAGTGGGAGGGGGTGTGGCCTAACCTGGTCAAGGCGTGGCTTAGTGGGACCTGGGGGCAGGGATTTTAAGTCTGTCTTTTGAGGGTGGCCTGAATTGCCACCCTACCTGCCCCCTGAACTGTTACCTTCTCAGCTATCAGCTCCCTTAACAGTGTCATCCACAGCACCCTTCCCCTTTAAAGGAAATCTGTGTCCAGGATAATAGCTATTAAAGTAAAACCATAGCCTAATAGAACTTTCAACAGGCACCTTCCCCAGGGCCCTCCTATAATGCAACCCAGGTGTTGGAATGCCTAGTGGTATAGTGCGGCCTGTTTCATTATGTGTCACGGTGCTCCTACCTGGATACGGCCAGACCCCAGGCTTTGGCTCATTTGCAATGAATAGAGGGAATAATTGAGGGATTGAAAAGAATAACTGGAGTCCAGACATTGAGATGAAGTTCAATGGCAGATTTACTTTGAATAAACGTTTCTTCAAACAATTTACAGGCTTTGTCTTGGTTCCAGTAGGCTTTAGCATTAAACTGGCAGGCAAACTCAACTCTGCTTTATCATTCTCTTACTCTGCTTTACTGACAAGCTGACTTGGTAACTTGGCTTATTCTTTACGCTGAACTTCACTTTTTAGTTGGACTTATCTTCAGCCAAGGAATAGGTTAGAATCTTGGCAGCTGTAACGGGGTTCCAAAGGTGTACTCGGTCTGTTCACGTTCTGTTGTTTGTCTGTCTGTCAACCCTGCACTTATTCTAAGCTAGGGAATGCCGTCCAGTTGTCCCCTGTCATTAGGACTTGCGAGGCAAGTAGGCAGGGCCAGGGGAAAGGGTGGAGCGCAGTGGTCACTACCCTTCTTCCCTTCCCCCTGTGTGTGTGTGTACGCGACCGTTACAGATTAACAGGTCCAATAACCGCTGTATAATGAATTCTCTGGTGACCCTGACTGACCATGTCTCTCATCTGACGCAGATGGTGCAGGAGTTAGGGGAAAGACTCAGTTCTTTTGAGTTAGGGCAAGGTTCTTCCAATCTTCAGGCCTCCAGTCCGCATTTTGAGCCCCAGATTCAGCTCCCAGAACCCTTTTCTGGAGACCGGAAGAAGTTTCTCTTTTTTAAGGAAAATTGCAAACTTTACTTCCGTTTACATCCCATGTCCTCTGGCCCCGAGAGTCAATGCGTGGGCATTATCATTTCCCGACTATAGGGTGATCCCCAGGACTGGGCGTTCTCTTTACCTGCTGGCGACAGTTGTTTATCTTCTGTGGAGGGGTTCTTTCAGGCCCTGGGTACCTTCTATGATAAACCAGACAGGGCTCTAGTAGCCGAGATGGCTCTAAAGGCACTGGTTCAGGGCAATCTACCTGCGGAGGATTATTGCACCCAATTCAGAAGGTGGTGTGTCCCCTCAGGATGGAACGAACCAGCCCTGAAGAGTCAGTTCAGGTCAGGTCTGTCTGATAATTTATAGTAGAAAGTGAATCCACCTAGCGCTCCCTACTGGTGGGTCTGCGAACAATCAGAAGAACTGACTCCGCTGCTGAGTGTCAAAAGGAGCTGTTGTTCTCCTTCAGTTTCAAGATAAGAAGAATGGTTATATTAAGAAATTGAACTTTTTGCTTTCCACTAACTACCAACCACCATTATATCAGCCACACAATTTGCTATTAAAATACCTATCCCCCCACTATCAGAACAACTAGTATCCAGTGTACGCTTAAAAATCACAGGTACCCTTCAGTGGGATACATATAATAAAACATATTCACAAGTACGATCCAAGCCACTGAGGAAGGGGTCCCTTTTACCCCGAAACGCGTTTGGTGAATGACAGTGAGGGACGAATAAAGAAAAGACTCTACAACCGTACACCTTCATGAAGTTATATCAAAGAAGTTCGAAAACCCCGCCTGGAAACACAGATCACGTGACCGCCCAGTAAACCACGTGGGACACCACATAGGTCCTGGAAGGTCAGAGCGGCAACACCAAGCTGCACCGCTACTAACGGCGTGGGGAACTTCATACACAGAGTCTATCTACAGGTCCTTACAGCTTACAACAGCACACTTTGTTGAAAATCTGGCGTATGAGTGGATCTACTGCAGGAGCGGTAAAGTACAATATATAATATAACTGTGAGATTTATTATCCTTACCATCATCTCTATCTCTGGAATATTGAACTTGCAGCTACCTGCCAACGATTATAGCCCCTGGATATGGATCAGGGCTATTAGAAAATAGCTCTTCAGAGACTTTTTATATATTGAATTATAGAGCTTGGTCTCTAGTGCGGCATTTTAAGTGTATCTTTTACCCATTTATTTTTATGAAATGTTTTATATGTAATACTGTTTATTTGGCATTATTTGCAGCCTATAAAAATTATATGGATATCAACTACCGTGTGTTTGCCTAATATTGAGTGACCCCCATCACAATTTTATACTTACGTCTCTTCTCAGATGGTGGTCCAGCAGAGGCCTATCCCAGAGACAATGCTGAGGTCTCCACCGAGGAACCCATGCAGGTTGGCATGACCTGAGGGAATCTTCGCCGCAGACATGGAGAATGCTTTTACTGTGGAGATCCTGACCATTGGATTAACCAGTGTCCTAAGAAGGCCCTCTCTCTCAAGCCTCCTAAGGCAAGGCAACCTAAAGACCAGGTACACCCTGAATTTTCTAAATGTAAGCTTTTGGTACCCATTACGATTTCTCTGGGAGTAGATAAATGGCTGGGCAAGCCCTTTATTGATTCTGGCTCAGCGGCTAGCTTTATTGACTCAGAGTATGCTGTAAGATTGGGTATTCCTATGTTTGCCTTACCAACTCCTATCCATGTCATGGCTATTGATGCTACTCCTCTTATTGGTGCTACGGTGAGCTCATGTACCTCGGAGCTTTCTCTAACCGTGGGTGTATGCCACTCAAGAGATGTTCCCTTTTTGTCCTGGAGTACCTACCAGCTGAGGTGGTACTAGGGTTGCCTTGGCTCCGACTACATAACCCCACTATAGATTGATCCAATGGGGAGTTGGTGAGATGGGGGCCTAAGTGTGATTCGTGTTTGTCCGTGGTACAGGCTGGGGTCTCAGTAAAGTCTGATACTTTACCCACTGTTGTTAGGGAATATTCTGATGTATTCTCATCACCAACCCCGGAGGTTCTACCCCCCTATAGACCTTATGATTGTACCATAAAGCTAGTAGAGGGGACCAAGTTTCCTAAGGGGCGAATTTATAATCTTTCTAAGCCCGAACGCAAGGCCATGGAAGATTATATTAAGGAGAGCCTTGGTAAAGGGCATATTAGAACATCTGTCTCTCCTATGGGTGCAGGGTTTTTCTTCGTTAAGAAAAAAGATGGTGGTCTTAGGCCATGTATCGATTACCAAAGATTAAATAAAATCACTGTCCAGAATAGATACTCCCTCCCATTGATTCCGGATTTATTTAACCAGGTTCTGGGGGCAACCTGGTTTTCCAAAATTGACCTGAAAGGGGCATAGAATCTTATTAGAATCAAGGAGGGAGACGAATGGAAGACGGCTTTCAATACTCCGGTAGGACACTTTGAATATCTGGTGATGCCTTTTGGACTCAGCAATGCCCCAGCTGTGTTCCAAAACTTCATGAATGACATTCTTAGGGAGTTCCTAGGTAAATTTGTTATTGTCTATCTTGATGACATTTTGATATTCTCTCCTGACTTCGAATCCCATGTGTCTCATGTTAAACAGGTATTAGAGGTGTTGAGGGAGAATCAGCTATCCGTTAAGCAAGAGAAATGTGTCTTTGGAGTACAGGAGATTCTGTTTCTAGGGCATGTTCTGACTCCTCACGCCTTCAAGATGGATCCTGGTCAGGTACTAGCAATTAAGGAATGGGTAAGACCTTCATCCTTAAAGGCCTTACAATGGTTCCTAGGTTTCGCCAATTACTATCGCAAATTTATTATGAATATTTCCGTAATTGCTAAACCGTTGACCGACCTTACTAAGAAAGGGGCGGATTTGGAGAATTGGTCTACTGAAAAATTTAAAAAGGAATTCAGCAGCACTCCCATTCTGATCCAGCCTGATCAGGAGAAACCTTTTATTGTGGAGTTGGATGCGTCCGAGGACGGTGCAGGAGCAGTCCTTTCACAAGGTCCTGCTAGCCTCACTAACCTGAGACCATGTGCCTTCTTCTCCAGGAAATTCTCTCCCACAGAGAGAAACTACGACATAGGGAATAGGGAGCTGCTGGCCATTAAATGGGCATTTGAGGAGTGGAGGCATTTTCTGGAGGGGGCAAGGCATTGTGTAACTGTTGTCACTGACCATAAAAATCTTATAATTGTTGTCACGATTCTGCCTTTTGTGGACATCCGGGTGTGAGGGCACTAAGGATCTGGTTTCTAGATCTTATTGGTGGCCCACTCTAACTAGGGATGTCAAGTCCTACGTATCAGCCTGTGAGGTTTGTGCCAGGTCCAAGACACCTAGGACTCGCCCTGCTGGTAACCTACGACCTCTACCCATTCCCAGTAGACCCTGGTCCCATATCTCGATGGACTTTATAACTGACCTACCGCCGGCGGAGGGACTGTAGTTTGGGTAGTGGTCGATGGGTTTAGCAAGATGGTCCATTTCATTCCCCTGTCTAAACTCCCGAATGCCAAAACCCTGGAGTCTATTTTTGTGAAAGAAATTGTTCGATTGCATGGTATCCCGGAAAATATTGTTTCTGACAGGGGTGTGCAATTTGTGTCCAAATTCTGGAGGGCCTTCTGTCAAAAATGTAAAATTTCATTGTCTTTTTCCTCTGCCTATCACCCTGAGAGTAATGGGCAGACTGAACACCTTAATCAGTCTGTGGAACAATTCTTGAGGTCGTATGTTGCTGATGACCAGCAATTATGGGTGAAATTTCTTCCATTGGCTGAATTTGCTTTGAATAACCGTGTCAATTCTTCTGCTGGGGTTTCACCTTTCTTTTGTAACCATGGTTTCCATCCCCGTTTTCATTCTGGGTCATCCGTCTCCTCCTCTTACCCTGAGACGGATAGGCTCTACTCTGAACTGTGCACAGTTTGGGCCCGGGTTCGATCGAACTTAGAAAAGGCTCAAAATTCTCAGAAACTCAAGGCTGATAGGAGACGTTCAAGGGGGTGAATTTTCAGGTTGGGGATAAGGTACGGTTATCCAAAAAGAATCTCTCTCATTAGGTAGATTCTAAAAAGTTTGCTCCTCGTTTTATTGGACCATATAAGATCACGGAGGTGATTAACCCGGTATCATTTAGGTTGGAGCTGCCCGAGTCATTCCACATTCATAATGTGTTCCATAAATGTTGAACCGGTAGTACCATCGAAAGCCTCGCCTCCGCCGGTTCTTGTTAATGATGCTGTCGAGTATGTGGTGTCTAAAATAGTGGATGTCAGGAAGGTGCGTAATTCCTTGCAGTACCTGATTCACTGGAAGGGGTATGGACCTGAAGAGAGATCTTGGGTACCTGCCAGGGAGGTTCATGCTCCTAGACTTGTTCGAAAATTTCATTTAGAACACCCTGAAAGGCCATCGCCTGAGGTCTTGGGTCCGGTGGCACCTCGTAAAAGGGGGGGGTACTGTAACGGGGTTCCGAAGGTGCACTCGGTCCCCCATTAGCCACAGACCCGCTGCTTAGCTTCGGGAGCAAGGATCTGTGTTTGACCTCGTTCCCAGGGCGGTTTTACTAGCTGGGTGGCTCCCTGCTCCTAAGTCTGCCTTGAGCGCCGAGCTGATCACTCGGTGCTCGACTGGTCGGTCTGTCGGTCATGTAACGCTGGCCATGTCACATGACCCTCCCCACTATAAATACAGGCAGCCTGCTGGTCACAGGTTGCCTGTTAATTTAGGTTCCACCTGTGATTTTGTCTTCCTGGCGTAACTACCTCCTGCTGAATTCCTGACCATCCTCTGCCTGCTCCTTGTGTTCTTTGCTGATCTCCTGGTATTCTGACCCCAGCTTCCTCCTGACGATCCTCTACTGGCTCCTTTGGTACTTCACGTCTCTCCTGGTATTTACGACCCCGGCTTCTCCTGACTATTCTCTGCTTGCTCCATTTGTACTTTGTAGCTTTCCTGGTATTGACTCGTTCACGTTCTGTTGTTTGTCTGTCTGTCATGCCTGCACTTATTCTAAGCTAGGGATTGCCGTCCAGTTGTCCCCTGTCATTAGGACTTGCGAGGCAAGTAGGCAGGGCCAGGGGAAAGGGTGGAGCAAAGTGGTCACTCCCTCCCGCCTGTGTGTGTGTGTATGCGACCATTACAGCAGCTCCAACATGGAGTCTCAACCAGCACAAACCAGAACTGCCTCACCTCCTTCTGGTACAAGCAGGACTGGCCCACTTCTGACCGAAGGGAGGGAGAATGGAATGGTGAGTTCCATTTTATTTAACTATAGCTCTTCTGTGTTTGCTGCTACCTGCTAGTGAACCAGACAAATTACATGAACAGTTACACAACATTATTAGAAAGCACTGTTTTGAGAGACCTGGAAAAAAATATGCAAGATGATATGATATTAGACCATTAAAGGCAGTAGCAGGGTGCAAGAGTGGTAACACCACTCTGGGGTGTTACACACTTAGTGCCTTTGTTTCAGCAATAGATGCTTTTTTATCTTCTGAAAATCCAGCTTATTTGGTATGCAAATGAGCCAGTAAGGCGCCTAGACGTGCATCACACTTGCAGGAAGGAGCCCAGGCACGCCTCCTGCTAGTGCCCAAGGCTGCCCTCATGCTGGGAACAGGGAAAGGAGTAAAGAGTTATGGCTTCAATGTGATATAGGAGGGGTGGGTGGACACATTGTGGCAGGAGGCATGCCTGGGCTCCTTCCGGCAAGAATGACACCCCTCTGGTCACCTTACTGGCTCATTTGCATACCAAATAAATTGGATTTTCAGAGGATAAAAAAATCTATTGCTGGAACAAAGGCACATCTGGAAATAAGGTACTGAGCAGTGGCGTAACTACCAGGGAAGCAGGGGAAGCGGCTGCTTCGGGGCCCGGGCTGACAAGGGGCCCGGCCCCCGGCAGTGTGCCCTGTCTATCCCTGCAGAGCTAAACATATGGGGATGCCTCAGCTCTGCACCCCCATTTCCCAGTATACCAGACATAGTGGCTCTGCGCCCTGCAGCTCAATGTAGATCCTTCTAAGCTACAGGACCTTTGATGATGTCATGACCATGTGACCGGTCATGTGGGTGGGAGGAGCCAGGCTGTGGACTGGTAGCGCCTTTATGATCCTCATCTGCTCCTGACTTTGGCTTGAACTGTTGAACACATGAGGTTAGCACCCTAGCACTTACAATTCCGGGTACTTAGGGGTTAATGCAGGGATGATGTGTATGGCCTCATTCACACATTGCAGATTTAGTCAAATCTGCAAACAAGATGTACAGCGAGCTTGTAGCATAGCTGTGTGTGTCTGCCTACCCAGAGCAGCTGTGTGTGGGGTGCATGTAGCAGAGCTGAGGGTGCTTCATGTGTATAATGCAGACAAAGATAGGTGTATAGTGTGAATCCAGAACAGTAGTGTGTGTGGTGTATGTAGCAGAGCTGTGTGTGTCTGCCTACCCAGAGCAGCTGTGTGTGGGGTGCATGTAGCAGAGCTGAGGGTGCTTCATGTGTATAATGCAGCAAAGATAGGTGTATAGTGTGAATCCAGAACAGTAGTGTGTGTGGTGTATGTAGCAGAGCTGTGTGTGTCTGCCTACCCAGAGCAGCTGTGTGTGGGGTGCATGTAGCAGAGCTGAGGGTGCTTCATGTGTATAATGCAGCAAAGATAGGTGTATAGTGTGAATCCAGAACAGTAGTGTGTGTGGTGTATGTAGCAGAGCTGTATGTGTCTGCCTACCCAGAGCAGCTGTGTGTGGGGTGCATGTAGCAGAGCTGAGGGTGCTTCATGTGTATAATGCAGACAAAGATAGGTGTATAGTGTGAATCCAGAACAGTAGTGTGTGTGGTGTATGTAGCAGAGCTGTATGAGACAGAGGAATGTATAATGTGCACAGCGGAGCTGTGTATGTAAAATGTGCAACACAGTGATATATAATGTGGCACCCAGAGCTGTGTGTGTGCGCATGTAGCAGAGCTGTGTATGTAAAATGTGCAAAAACCCTAATGCTCTCAAAAAGAGCAAGCAATATAAATCATTGTAGTTTGATACCTTTTACCCCTTAAAGACCGGCCCCATTTTCATTTGTACATTAGCCATAACCTTTTTATTTTTCCATTCACAGTTATATGAGGGCTTATTTTGTGTGGGACAAGATGCATTTTTTAAATGCCGCCAATTAGTTTACCATGTCTTGTATCAGAAAGCAGGAAAAAAATATATTTGTGGGTTAAAAAAACAAAACAAAAAAAAAACACACACAATTCCGCCAAGATTTTTGAGGTTTTCACATCACAGCGTTCACTAAAAATGCCGTCTTTATTCTGCGGCTCAATACGATACTAAACTTGTATGGTTTTTATTTGGTTTAATTACTTTAAAAAATTACTTTTCTATATTTCGGTCTATGTGAGGGCTTGTTTTTGTTTAACGATCAGTAGTTTTCTGGGGGAAGGGGGGGCCCATACAAAAATTTGCTGTGGGGCCCAGTCACTTCTAGTTACGCCCCTGGTACTGAGTGCTATTAGGCTATGTCTTTACTTTAATAGTGATTATCCTGGTGACAGATTTCCTTTAAAGCTGACCTATAGCAGTGAAGAAAAATGACTGGGTTATTATGGAAACCTGGTGTAAAACTGTGTGTATGAGGAGACTAAGGGTCTGTGAGCTTCTATTGGCTGATGAGGGTCATGTGACCAGGCTTTGGCTAATGCATTTTTTGGGAATATCTCAGGAACGGAACATGCTAGAGAGCTGAGACCTGGTCTAAAACCTCCTCAGACACCTGATGTACCTGGTTTTTTTGATTGTAAGGCTCCTTGCAGACGAGCGTGTCCAGATTATGTCCGGATGCATTCAGTGAAAACTGCGCGATTTCGAAAACCAAGCCATTCAGTTTTGTTTGCGACCGGGTTAAGTTGTTCAGTTTTTACGCAGGTGCAATGCGATTTACTGCGTTTTGCAAGCATGTGATAAAAAACTGAATGTTCACAAACAACATATCTTAGCAACCTTTTGTGAAAATCGCATTGCATCCGCACTTGCGATGAGATTTTCACACAGCCCTATTCACTTCTATGGGGCCAGTGTTGCGTGAAAATCGCAGAATAAAGAACATAATGTGATTTTCACGCAACGCAAAAGTGATGCGTGAAAACCACCGTTCATGTACACAGACCCATTTAAATTAATGGGTCCGCATTGCAGCCGCGCGGAATTCTGACTCGTGTGAAAGGGGCCTAAATGCGACGGTGCAGATTACTTTAGCGGACATACATACACACATACATACACTCGGCTTTATATATTAGATATAGTACTGTATATCTATAGATATATATGAGAAAAGGCTCATGTATGAGCCGAAACGTCGCTTTTGCCACCGTATGGGTGAATATAATGTGTGTGTATATATATATATATGTATATATATATATATAAACAAAAAGAACTGGGCACTCTCAGATACTGAAACCAACAATTAATTTATTAATAAAACCAATGAATGGATATAACCTATTCCTGCCCCATGCATGGAGTAAATTCATAAAACCACAATGAGCAATTAGAAGGTAAAATCATAAATAAAAGGCCATAGCTCCTACTATACACCAGCAATATTGTGTGTGGCAGCACAATATAGAGCGCAATTTAGAGTCCCAGCAAATCTAAAAAAAAGTGCACCTAGTGTGTGATTGCCTATGTTGTCTTGGTATGGTCACAAATAGAAACAATGTCTCTTTCTCCAATGAATAAATAAATGACTCTAGCTCCAATACATAGTCCTTTTGAGTGCAGTCATTCAATATGGGCTTATTAATAGATACACTCACTCCAAACAGAAGCACGCTGGAATAATTGTGCTTATTACTACTCCACCGTAAATACCATAAACAACGGCGTCCCGCTATGGTGAAGTGTCAGCGGCGTCCCGCTGAAGCACAGTTCACTGCGTGCTTTCACAGTGTTTTCTCTCTTGCCGGCATAAGTTTTAGAATGTTCTTACCATATATTGTTGTCTGTGACCAAATGCCGCTCTAGATGCTGGTCATGTAGTGGAAAGGACCGGTGTTTTGCGAGCTGTTCCCATCTGACCTCCCACGCCAGTGGCTTGTATACACGTGGACCTTAGAACTTCTTTCATGCCACCTCTCGCTCGGCAGACGGTACTTAGATAGGCACTTCAATTCAAACTTTTGGCTCCATCACAATTTGAAAGTGGTCCTTTGGGGGATTTTAACCAGATGCGTTTCGGGGCAATAAATGAACCCTTCCTCAGTGGTTGTCAGTCCCCCCAGAACACCCCTCCTATATAGGGGTTACGGTGTCGTACAAAATCTGGTCTGGATCTTTTTTGTAGGTACTGGGTAGTGGTTTTAGTACCAGTCTTTTATAGTCATTTAGGTCAATATGACAAATCCTTTATCCATAAATGATACCTTAGATGTTAATAAATATACGTTCACATATTGTTAGCCCTTATGTTGAACATTGTAAAAAAAAACAGTAAAAGAAAGACAAAGCTATACTGCTAATTAAAACCATAACATACAGTTAAACAATCTTGACTTGATTTAGGCCAAATATGTGCCCCCTTCACAGAAGTTATGCCCACATGTACCTCTTTCACAATACCTATGCCCAGATACATGCCCCCTCACAGTAGTTATGCCAGACATGTGCCCCCTCACAGTAGTTTTGCGCTGATATGTGTCCCCTCATAGTAGTTATGCCCAGGTATGTGCCCCCTTCATAGGAAGTGAAAAAAAAAATGTACATACTCACCTGGTCCGTCCGATGATCACTCCTCAACAGCAGCAGGCAGAATACAAATGGTGCTGCTCTGGGCTGTGTAGGACGAGAATAACAGCTCACTGCCAGTCTGCCCTGCCCCTACTGCACAGACCAGCAGTGTGGAGTGCCGGAAGGAGGGGGGGGGGGGGGATGGTGAAGCAGGGAGCTCCCTGCTTCATCATTTCCTATGGATGCAGATACATCTGGCTGAAAGCAGGACATTCCTCACCCTTTCCAGAACCGCGGGATAGCCACTGAAATACGGGACTGTCTTATCAGATCCAGGATGTTTGGGAGGTATGGCTCTGGGGTCTGTGCCATGGGCCATGGGCAGAGCTTCTGTATAAGACACTGACCATCTTCATGCAAAATATGGTCTCACCATGGCAGAGCAGATGTCACAAGATGATGATTGTGACCCAGACACTGGAGAGGCTCTTAGTATTTAAATTCATGTGGGGGAGGCAGCTTGAGGTGCTTATGATCTCCAGTTACATTTGACCTAGACTAGTGTCAGTCAAGTCCAACCATCCCTTCTGCGTACAACGCCTACACCTAGATCTGATGTTTCCATAGCTAAGGACACGGTGAGGGTTAAATTATTATGCTGTTATTCCTGCTACTAAATCTTTTGGATCCTCTGTAAGTTCTATTCTGCAATTCAGCAATATTCAGTAATTCAGTAATTCAGCAACCCAAGGGGCGGTCTCCCTCATGGCATACAAATTCTCTGCTCCATTCTTTAAAAAGGTTGCACAAGATACAGCAATTATTCTCTTAATCCCCGGAAAGGTCCCTGGAAGGGGTATTACAGTAAAGGATTAATAAGTCCTAATATTGGACTACAAAGTTTGCAGTAGTATGGTTCTCTGGGCTAGGCTCAGGAGAACAGAGACAAGCCTGTCTCCTCTCCTCCTAACTCCTAATCTCCCACTAACTTTCTGTGGCTGACCTATATAAATGGTGTTACAGAGACCTCTAGTGTTGGATGTATGTAATGCATTCACCAGCCTGAAATAGGAATTTTAGCAGCTGTGACAAAGGAAATGCATAAAATGGTATGAAATGACATATAGCAATTTGGAGTGTTCCCATCCAACTGGAGTGGGACACTACATATCCTCAACAGGTATAAAAGGTATACCGGGAGTTGTTTCACGAAAGAGAATGCTACTATGCATCATGGTGCAGTTGGAGTGCCAGAGGTTCCTGATCCCTGTTTTAGACCATGGAAGTGACTACAATATTGATCAGAGACAGTCAGTAGCAGAATCAACATTTACAATAAGTGACTTACAGGTGACGTCTCATCTCTTAGCCTTTTCTTTCCATCTGGTTCAGACCACTATAGTTGACTTCTCCATGCCAGCACACAGATTCTCACTTTACCAATGCATCCGGAGCCTTTTCACTAACAAACTGCTTTCAGTGCCACATTCTGTATTCAGTGCCTTAATACAATCATGTCACATATTTTGCTCTCTGAAAATAATGCACCACACACAGTGCCGCTTATGGTAGTGGTCCCTTTACATAGTGCCAAACAGTCTGCACCCAAATAATGTGCCACATACCCTGTGCTCCATACTGTACCCCATGATTTGTGTCCCCATACTGTGCCACATGCTCCGTGCCCACTTGTATAGTGCCAGATGCTCTATGACCCCCTACTTAGTGCCGAATGGTCTGTGACCCCATGCTGTACATAGTGTCACAAATTCTGTGCCCCCTTTATACTTTGCCACATATTCTTAGCCCCTTAGAGCCACATGCTCTTTGTCCCTTATATAGTGAGACGCGCTCAATGCCTCTCTATATGGTGATAGATCCTTTGGGCACCCATGTTATGTGCCCCCATCTATACTAATACATGCTCTGTGTTCACTTATACAATAATACACGATTTGTGCTCCTGTGCACCCATTCTTCATGACCCTTTGCTTTGTGCCTCCATGTACTGTCCTACGTCTCACTCTTGAGTGTTTTGTGAAGAAGAGTCCTGGTGAGGCTCTGTGTGGGTGGTCTCAGCCAGATATAGAAAAACACTTAGTCCAGCTCACCTTCCCGGTCATACATACTCCTGATTCCGAAACCCTGGGGGTGTGTCCCCGTTGCAGACTGTAGGTAATTTGAAAAGAGTGGTCTCGGATTCAGATATAGATCCAAATTTAAAAACTGCTTCTTTATTTGGACATCAAATAGACAGGATAAACAGCCACTTGATACACAGAATCAACGTTGACGCGTTTCGGGTACTGGACCCTTAGTCGTAACGATGTTGCACAGTGAGACACCCCAATATAAAGGAATTTGGTGTCCGTCCCTCCAAACGATCTAGAGGAGGGGGTATCAACCCTATTGGTTGTCTCACTGTGTGTCACACCCTACATTCAACCTACTCATTACAAGGTTAATGTGTTGCACACTGTGCTGAAGCTTTGCATACAATTTAACCCTTAAGGAACTCTCGTCCCATTCTCATGATTGATTAAAAGGAAAAAGGGAGAAAGAAAAAAACTGCACAGTGTGAACAACATACCTCATGTAACATATAAAAACATACATTTCAACACCAATATGATCCAAATATCCACCAGTATATTTCCGACTTAGAGGATTGCAACACAATTTCCATTTATATTGCAGCAAAAGAGAAAAAAAAAGGGGGAGGAATTGTATATATAAACACATGGAATTTTACTTGCTATTACTGATAAATGTACATCAGTTCTTTTTTCAGATTGAGGCCAGTTGGAACTCTAGTATTGAGTCTAAAAATCCAAAACGCCTCCCGTAGGAGGAGTTTTTTGCGATGGTCACCCCCTCTCTTAGGGGCAAAAAACCCTCTCTATTGCGAAGGCTTTGAAGCCCCTTACTTGACGGGCATGCATGTGTATAAAATGTCTCGCTGCATTGGAGATGTTGAGTGCATTCGGATTGTTAATGTAGTTTAAATGCTCCAGGAGGCGATTCCTAAACTTTCGAATCGTACTTCCGATATACATTAAATCGCAATCCGTGCACTGGATAATGTACACCACCCCTGCAGTGTTACAATTAATGTAACTTTGTATCGGAAAACTGCACGAGTGGTCAGACCTGTCAAATGACTGTGAGGGGGTAACATAATTGCAAGTCTTACATGGGTTGCCCCCACATCTTGAGAACCCCTTATAATCGAGCCAACTTGGTTTTATATTTGCTCCTACCCTGTTAGCCGTGAAGAGAGATGGGGACAGCGAGCAGGACAACGTGGTAGCTCTCCTGGAAACAATTTTGCAACCTGATTTTAAGGCATTATATAAAATCTCATCGTCATATAAAATAGGTAAACATCCCTTTATTATAGAGCTGATTTTATTAAATTCCTTGCTGTATGCTAAGGATAGAATTGGAATGTTGTCCTGGTCACTGCCTCCACGCCTCCCCACCTTCCCATCAGGGGTATTGGATTTGCCTCTATCTCCTACTTTTCCAAAGAGCATCTCTCGTCAGTTTTTTCTCAACGCAATATTTCTACCCCTCTGTAGCATCCAGTCTGGGTAGTTTCTGGCTCTCAGCCTTGCATCCACCCTGTTAAATTCCTCTTCCAAAAGCGCTGATGAACTGCAATTTCTTGCTGTCCGTGTGCATTCCCCCACGGGGATCGCCTTGATAGTGTGTAGAGGATGATGGCTCCTGGCGTTCAGGATTGAGTTTCCAGCTACCTCTTTCCTATATGTTCGGGTGTGGACCACTTCTCCTGGACTACCGCGGAGTGTCAAGTCAAGGAAATTGATAGTAGTCTCGCTAGCTGTACATGTGAAGCGCAAGTTGTAGTCATTGGCATTGAGATAGGCCTGGAGGTCTGGGACGGCAGACACATCGCCCGCCCAAATCATGAGCAAGTCATCGATGTATCTGCCGGTCCAGACCAGACCATGCCCAAAGGGGTTATCCAGACTATATATGAACTTCTCTTCCCAATATGCCATAGTTAAATTTGCCAGCGAGGGCGAACATGAAATAGTTGTGGGTCAGCAAAAATGCTGTGACCTCGCATACATAATCTATATGACTGGGGCTACATCCCGTATATCTATGGAGATGATACTCCATAGCTAACAGGGCCACCCCGTGGGGGATAGAGGGATACAGTGCTATGACATCTGCCACGATTCATTTGTAGTTTACTTCCCATTCTAGACTATACATTGTCCAGCCAACTGCCCAGGCGCTCAGTCAGGGACCCCAAACCAGACACTATGGGACGAAGGGGGGGGGGGGGGTTGGACACCCTTGTGGATCTTAGGTAGAGCATGCATAATTGGAGTCAAAGGCACATCCACGCACAGGTATCTATATTCCGTTTCAATAAATATACCCATATATCTCACTTTTTGTATCAGTGACATGTATTCAACCTTGTATTCACTGAGTGGGTCTCTAGCTAGTCTCCTGTAAGTGGATGCGTCCATTAACATATCCAGATAGGCTGAGGGGCCACGAGGCTAGGCGATAGCCTGAACTTTGGGTGACGCAGTGACGCCTGTGAAAGATGGATCACGGCACCAGAGCAGGGAGGACTACTGGGCCACAATCCCCCAAAAGGTATTGAAGTGTCACAGCCTGGAGTCGCTGGATTGTATGGCTGAGGAAATCCACATTTGTGTTCCATGTGTGAACAGGGCTCTCTAGGTGAGTCAGGGATACGCTTATGTGTTTAGTTAGAGCCTAGCTGGGCAAGGGTTTGTTATTTTGTGTGGATGTCACACGTGATAAGTTGAAGCTGCGACTTCGCAACCTGTGCTTTTGCTAAAGTGTCTGAAATAAAGCAAGAGTTTGGACATTATAACTGAGTCTGCGAAGATATGTAAGTGTGACCCCTGAAAAGAGATTATCCCTTACAACAGTGATACATGCTCTTTGCCCCTTTGTTCTGTACCTACGTGCACTGTGGTCCCATGCTCTGAGCCTCCATGTACCATGCCCCCATATATAGTGATGCATGTCATTTGCCCCCATGTTTTCTCTGCCCCCTTGCACTGTGGCTCCATGTACTGATTTCCCATGCTCTGTGTCCCCATACACCATTCCCCATTGCTCTGTATCTCCTTTCCGGGATCCCACAAAGTTAGAAGAGGTGTAGGCCAGGCCACTTCAGGCCAGGCCTGCACCCATGGAACATTGTAGGCGGCGTGATGATGTCATCATGCTGCCTGTGGAACATTAGAGCGACGAATGGCAGGGCAGGGAACCAATGCTTCCCTTTTGTCCTTTCAGCACTGAAGTGGATGCTTAATTATATCTGAGACCTGTGGACGCAGATACTATTAAGTGCAGGGGCAGGGGACCGAGTGCCCAGAAAAGTGAACCAACCTTATGGTAGTGCAACCTTATGGTAGTGGGAATGAAGATTAGGCTGTTTCCCATATTCATTGTGCTATTTCTAACGAACTGCTAAATGTATTTGGACAATGCTAAGTAAAATGCTCTGTACGACTAAATAATTCATTAGGGAGGCCTGAAAGGCTCATTAATTAATAATTAGACAAATTACCAATCTAATTAAAGGTCAATTCACAGAGAGAATAGTTTTTGTTTTGTTTTCTACAATTAATGAAATACCAGTAATAGATTTACATGCACAATCTTAGTTTTTCCTTTAATAGAGGGTTATTATGGGAGGAGGTTAGCAGAAGGTTCACATCTCTTCCTTAGTAAGAACTGTTTTAGTAAGAAATGGCAATACTTTGATTCTATAATAGTATTATAAGAGAGAGTGAAGTGATTCACAGAGCAGAAGCTATTTCCTACATAGCCTGTGTAACGAACCAGCAGATGAGTACCCACTGTGCCACTGACTGGCAATACTCTGGAGGGGGCGTAACTAAGCCACACCAGGTCTTCACTAGCCACTCTGGCGGTTAGGATAGGCCTGAGCCACAGTAGTTGCCAGGGGCGACTTCAGAGCATAAACCGAGTCAGTGGCAGCTGGTCCAGCAGACCGGAAGATACCAAAAATGGTACCAGCAGACCGGAAGATACCAACAAAGTTACCAGCAGAGACAGACAGCGATACAAATGCAGGTACAGGTACTACAGACAGGCAAGGCATTACAAAGGCAGAAGCAGATACCTGCGCCGCAAGCGATGGAAGTAAAGCGGTCCCAGGAAGAGCTGTACACGGATGGTGATTTCCCTGTGGGGTGAAACAATAAACAAAGCCCAATAGAATTGACCCCATTTTGGGAACTACACCCCTCAAGGTATTTATTAAGGGGTCGAGTGAGCATTTTGACCCCACAGGTATTTTACAGCTATTGCATTTCTTTGTCCAATATGTTGTGCCAAGCTCGTGCCACCTAAGACACACCACACCCTTTAAATTGTAAGGCGGGTTCTACTGGATATGGAAATGCTATGAATCTGGACATCACCATTTGAGTTTCGCAGAGCAGATTTTTTTTATGGATTGGTTTCTGAGAACTATACATTTATTTTTATCTGGATGGAGCTCTGTAAGGTCTTTTTTTTTTTTTTTTGCAGGATGAGTTGCCATCATTATAGGTTCTATTTTGGGTACATATGACTTTTAAAAAATGTTTAATTTAGCTTTTTTCAGAGTCCACCTGACAGGTAAATTATGTGATATTTTTATAGTACTGGTCATTATGGACACAACAATACCTAATATGTAATATTTTTTGTTTTTGTTTTACACAATAAAACGTTATGAAAATAATGTTTTTGTGTCACTATTTTCTGAAAGCCATATATTTTTTTTATATTTTTATGTGGATGATCTTGTCGGGGTGCTCATTTTTTGTAGGATGGTTTCATTGGTATTATTTTGGGGTACATACAACTTTTTCATCTTTCGCTATTATGCTTTTTGTGACGTGAGGTAACAAAAAAAATTCTGTTCTGGCACTTTTATTTTTTGCTTTTTAACTGCATTCTCTTAACAGGATATTTTGTGAAATATTTTTAAAGAGCAGGTCATTATGGATGCGATGATACCTAATATGTCTATATTATTATTCCTATTTTTTTTTTTCAGTTTTATACAATAATAACTAGAGATGAGCGAATCAAAGTTGACCAACTGGAATTCGATCTGAATTTCCTCACGCTTCATGGTAACAAATAAAAATTTTTCCTAAAATGGCTGCTCCACGTGTTAGGACATTTGAGCAAGGAACTCTAGGAATGAGGGATCACTCACAATGCTATAAGCAGCCAGCCAGCCCTGTGATGTCACAGCCCTATAAATAGCCTCAGCCATTTTCCAGTGTACTTAGTGCAGAGAGAGATGCCAGCAGGCACTCAGGGACAGTGGTAGAAAAAACTTTAAAACATTTATTTTGCTGTATAGAAGTTCAGGGAAAGGATAGGGAGGAATCATTCCACAGTATTGAGGCAGAACAGTTATCATTAGGGGAGTTTACAACCTGGGTAATAGGAACAATCCTATTACACCTTGCTGCACTGACTGGGGATCAGAATTGCCATTATACAGCTCTGTAATTCCAGCAAACCGTTCTTGTTTGGGTGCAAGCGCTGTTTGATAAAGCCATTAACAGGGTTTATCACAATGAAATATTCCTATGTCTTATTTGCCCTTGTGTGGTGCAGTTATTTGTTCTAAAGCATTTTTTGGCTTGTATTAGTAGGAAAAAAGTGCTTATTAGCCCTTGTGTGGTGAAGTGAGAAAATTACAACCCTTTTTGTCATTTATTAGTGGCAAAAAAATATATATTTGCCTTTCAGCGGTGCAGTTATATGTTCTAAAGCCCTTTTTGGCATGTATTAGTGCACAAAAAAATACATTTGCCGTTTAGCCAAGTGCTCCTTCTTTCACACACCATCTTCAGCTTGTACTGGTATTGCCACCCACCTCCCCACTCTGTCACCTGGTCACTCTGGTCTCCTGATGCTATTGCTATCTTCACACTATGTCACCTTTCCACTCTGTGGTCTCCTGATGCTAATCACACCTCCACACTATGTCACCTTTCCACTCTGTGGTCTCCTGATGCTGCTGCCACCTCCACACTATGTAATGTTGCCACTCTGTGGCCTCCTGATGCTGCTGCAACCTCCATACTGTTATTGTGCCACCCTGTGGCCTCCTCCTGATGCTGCTTCTGCCACCTCCTTACTCTGTCATCGTGCCACTCTGTGGCCTCCTGATGTTGCTGCTGCCACATCCACACTATCATTGTGCCACTCTGTGGCCTCCTGATGCTGATGCCACCTCCACACTATGATTGTGCCACCCTGTGGCCTCCTCCTGATGCTGCTGCCCCCTCCACACTGTCATTGTGTCATACTGTGGCCGCCTCCTGATTCTGCTGCTGCCACCACCTCCACACTGTCATTGTGCCACTCTGCGGCCTCCTCCTGATGCTGCTGCAACCTCCATACTGTTATTGTGCCACCCTGTGGCCTCCTCCTGATGCTGCTTCCACCACCTCCATACTCTGTCATTGTGCCACTCTGTGGCCTCCTGATGTTGCTGCTGCCACATCCACACTATCATTGTTCCACTCTGTGACCTCCTTCTGATGCTGCTGCTGCCGCTACCTCCACACTCTGTCATTGTGCCACTCTGTGGCCTCCTGATGCTGCTGCCACCTCCACACTATGATTGTGCCACCCCGTGGCATCCTCCTGATGCTGCTGCCCCCTCCACACTGTCATTGTTTGATACTGTGGCCGCCTCCTGATTCTGCTGCTGCCACCACCTCCACACTGTCATTGTGCCACTCTGCGGCCTCCTGATGCTGCAGTTGCCACCTCCACACTGTCATTCTGCCACTCTGTGGCCACCTCCTGATGCTTTTGCCACCCTCAGTCTCTGTCATTGGGCCACTCTGTGGTCTCCCCATGCTGCTTCCAGCTCACCACTATTTTATCTGGCCACTCTGTGGACTTCTCTTGCTGTTCGCACCCTCCCCACTTCATGACTAGGACAATATTTTGCCTTTCGGCCTTGCTGACATCATAATTTATTTGATCCTTCTTCTGATCTGTCAGAAGAAAGGAAAAATGAGCCGCACAACGGATCCTGTATATGTAAAAGCTACAAGGCCTGCATGACATGGTCCCTATTTTGCATCAGAATTGGCTTATGATGGGTTGGCCAAAAGCAGGAGTGGGTACAAAAAAACAGAAGACATGCAAATACTCCATGTTTTGGATCCACTCCTGTTTTTTGGGGATTCAGCAATAATGATAGATTACTGACCAAATGCTGACCGAGTGAAGTTGGATGCTCCACAGACAGGATCCGTTTTTTGGGGTTATTATTCTGACAGATCAGAGGAAGGGCAAAATAATCAGTGACGTCAACACAAACTTACTGCTGATACCCTCTCCACTCTGTCGGGGGGGGGGGGGGGGCTGTACTTGTATAGGTGTTTAATAGAACAGATTCTGTAGACATCTATGCGGAATCAGCTGCCAACGGTGTAAAAGGAGTGTGCTTCTTCTTGACGCTAACATTAACCTGTAAGGCTGAGTTAACACTTGAGTTATTTGGTCAGTTTTGGCCCCGAATCTGCCCAAATAAGTGAGATGTGCAGTTATTCAAAGAGCAAAGCCTGTCATCTGCATGTCATACTGACTCACAGTATTGTTTCACTTACACAGCTCCCTATGCATGTCACTGCAAGGCACAGTATTCTACACCATTATAAAGGCTCTCTGCAGACAGGAAATAGCCATTTTTTTACACGATCCGCCACAAATAAATTTGGATTGAACCGAAACTTTTTAAACAATTTGGCAAACCGGCCGACTCTCCACAACTTGGTTCTGGATCCTGGTCTACCCGCACTGCTCCACCGGTCCCCATCTGTCAACATCCCTACAAATAGGATCACATGTACACCTACAGCCAATGAATAGCCTCAGCAGCACGTAACCACGCAACAATGACCCATGGCACAGTGATTAATGACCTTTTCATACAACTGTCAGACCCCACTGATTTCCTATCATTAGGAAAGGTCATCAATTTTATAACCCGTAAAACTCCTTTAACCCCTAGGATGTTGTGGTCATTTGTACTCTTGTGTCTGAAGCAGCGTCAGGGAAGCTGTTTCTTGATAATGATAGGCCGGAGCCTCCCATGTCTATCACAGATTCTGATGTAGGCTTGCAGGTAGCAGCACTACACTGGAATATACAGAATGTTCTATTCCACAATGCATTACATTGCATTGCTAAATATAAATAGTAATCTGATCATTGTATGTTGTTAGGCTCTGGGGGAGAGGGCGCTAAAAAAGTACAACCTTCTTTTTTTTTATAAAAAAAAGTTAAACTGGGGAACTGGAATTAGTGATTTGTGAGGAGGACTATGACATAGTGGGAATAACTGAGACATGGCTGGATGATAGCTATGACTGGGCAGTTAATGTACAAATTTGCAGTCTGTTTAGAAAGGATTGTAAAAAACAGAGAGAGGGAGGGGTCTGCCTTAATATAAAGTCCTGTCTAAAGCCCACACTCTGGGAATATATAATTGAGGGACATGAACATGTGGAGTCACTGTGGGTAGAGATACATGGCGCTAAAAACAATAATAAATTACTAATAGGAGTTTACTATAAACCACCTAATATACCAGAGTCCACAGAAAATCTAAAACTAAATGAGATAGAAAAGGCGGCAAATCATAATGAGGTGGTTATTATGGGGGACTTCAACTACCCAGATATAGACTGGGAAACTGAAACTTGTATATCTTATAAAGGAAACAGGTTCTTGGCAATAACCAAAGACAATTACCTCTCCCAACTGGTTCAGGACCCGACTAGAGTGACGGCCATACTGGACTTAGTATTAACCAATAGGCCTGACAGAACAACAGATGTGCAGGTTGGGGGACACCTGGGAAATAGTGACCATAAAGTAATAACCTTCCAATTATCATTCAAAAGAGCGTTTCTACAGGGAGGAATAAAAATACCAAACTAAAGCTAAATTTTGCCAACTAAGAGAGGCCATAGGCCTAACTAACTGGGACAAAGTCCTCAAAAATTTAAATACTGCCAAAAAATGGGATATCTTTAAAAGCATCCTAAAATTTCATTGTGAGAAGTAAATATTGTGTAGGAATAAAAGGTTAAAGAACAAAAAGAAACCAATGTGGATAAAAAGAACTGTAAAGAAAGCCATAAATGACAAAAAGAAAGCATATAAATCACTAAAACAGGAGGGTAGCACGGAAACACTGAAAAACTATAAGGAAAATAAATCGAACATGTAAAATACAAATAAAAGCGGCCAAACTAGAGACCGAGAGATTAATTGCCAAAGAGAGTAAAACCTCTAACCTCTAACCCTAAAATGTTCTTCAATTATATAAATGTTAAAAAGTATAAATCTGAAGGTGTCAGCCCTTTAAAGAGTAATGAGGGGGGAGTAGCAGAGAGCGACGAGGAGAAAGCAAAGCTGTTAAATATTTTTTTCTCCAATGTATTCACTGAGGAAAATAAACAGATGAAATACTAAATGTAAAAATAAATTCCCCATTAAAAGTGTCCTGTCTGACCCAGGAAGAAGTACATCAGCGACTTAAAAAGATGAAAATAGACAAATCGCCAGGACCGGATAGCATACACCCCCATATCCTAAGGGAAATAAGTAATGTCATAGCCAGACCCTTATTTCTGATATTTGCGGACTCTATACTGACAGGGAATGTCCCACAGGATTGGCACCTAGCAAATGTGGTGCCAATATACAAAAAGGGTCCAAAAACAGAGCCTGGAAACTATTGGCTGGTAAGTTTAACATCTGTTGCGGGTAAACTGTTTGAAGATTTTATGAGAGATGCTATGTTAGAGCATCTCAACGTAAATAAGCAAATAACGCCATATCAGCATGGCTTCATGAGGGATCGGTCATGCCAAACTAATTTAATCAGTTTCTATGAGGAGGTAAGTTCTAGACTTGACAGCGGCGAATCAATGGATGTCGTATATCTGGACTCCTCCAAAGCATTTAACACTGTACCACATAAAAGGTCAGTATATAAAATGAGAATGCTCGGACTGGGAGAAAACGTCTGTAAGTGGGTAAGTAACTGTCTCAATGATAGAAAACAGAGGGTGGTTATTAACGGTACACACTCAGATTGGGTCACTGTCACTAGTGGAGTACCTCAGGGGTCAGTATTGGGCCCTATTCTCTTCAATATATTTATTAATGATCTTGTAGAAGGCTTGCACAGTAAAATATAAATTTTTGCAGATGACACTAAACTGTGTGAAGTAATTAACACTGAAGAGGACAGTATACTACTACAGAGGGATCTGGATAGATTGGAGGCAGATAAGTGGCAGATGAGGTTTAACCAGGAGCGTAACTATAGGGCAAGCTGGGGGAAGCGGCTGCTTTCGGGCCCTGACCCCAAAGGGGCCCATTCAGGAGGAGGATGACTAAAAGACTTTGTCAGGGCCCCCCAACAGTATTACGCAATGAAATTATATACAGTGACAGTATAGACAGCGTATAAAACAGATAGAACAGCTGACGGGCATGGTCTGAGAGAATGATCTTTACTAGCCACAGGAATGGGGGCAGCATGAAAGGAAGGGGTTGCGAAAAAATTACTGGGGGAGGGAGCCCCATTCAAAAACATGGGAAGGAATAATGCAAGTCACCCGTACATACTAAATGATAAAACACTCAGTAACACTGACATGGAAAAGGATCTAGGAATTTTAATAAACAGCAAACTAAGCTGCAAAAACCAGTGTCAGGCAGCTGCTGCCAAGGCCAATAAGATAATGGGTTGCATCAAAAGGGGCATAGATGCCCATGATGAGAACACAGTCCTACCACTTTACAAATCATTAGTCAGAGCACACATGGAGTATTATGTACAGTTCTGGACTCCTGTGAACAAGGCAGACATAGCAGAGCTGGAGAGGGTCCAGAGGAGAGCAACTAAAGTAATAACTGGAATGGGGCAACTATAGTACCCTGAAAGATTATCAAAATTAGGGTTATTCACTTTAGAAAAACGACAACTGAGGGGAGATCTAATTACTATGTATGAATATATCAGGGGTCAGTACAGAGATCTATCCCATCATCTATTTATCCCCAGGACTGTGACTGTGACGAGTGAAAGGATTTGGACCTTTCTGGACCTCTACAACAACCTTGGTTTGAGACACTGACGTCAGGAGAGATGTTTCTCAGTTGGCAATAATAGACACACACATCACTGAGAAACACTCTAATTTTATTATGCTATAGCTTGGCCTTATACAGGGAGTGCAGAATTATTAGGCAAGTATTTTTGAGGATTAATTTTATTATTGAACAACAACCATGTTCTCAATGAACCCAAAAAACTAATTAATATCAAAGCTGAATATTTCTGGAAGTAGTTTTTAGTTTGTTTTTAGTTTTAGCTATTTTAGGGGGATATCTGTGTGTGCAGGTGACTATTACTGTGCATAATTATTAGGCAACTTAACAAAAAACAAATATATACCCATTTCAATTATTTTTTTTTTACCAGTGAAACCAATATAACATCTCAACATTCACAAATATAGATTTCTGACATTCAAAAACAAAACAAAAACAAATCAGTGACCAATATAGCCACCTTTCTTTGCAAGGACACTCAAAAGCCTGCCATCCATGGATTCTGTCAGTGTTTTGATCTGTTCACCATCAACATTGCATGCAGCAGCAACCACAGCCTCCCAGACACTGTTCAGAGAGGTGTACTGTTTTCCCTCCTTGTAAATCTCACATTTGATGATGGACCACAGGTTCTCAATGGGGTTCAGATCAGGTGAACAAGGAGGCCATGTCATTAGATTTTCTTCTTTTATACCCTTTCTTGCCAGCCACGCTGTGGAGTACTTGGACGCGTGTGATGGAGCATTGTCCTGCATGAAAATCATGTTTTTCTTGAAGGATGCAGACTTCTTCCTGTACCACTGCTTGAAGAAGGTGTCTTCCAGAAACTGGCAGTAGGACTGGGAGTTGAGCTTGACTCCATCCTCAACCCGAAAAGTCCCCACAAGCTCATCTTTGATGATACCAGCCCAAACCAGTACTCCACCTCCACCTTGCTGGCGTCTGAGTCGGACTGGAGCTCTCTGCCCTTTACCAATCCAGCCACGGGCCCATCCATCTGGCCCATCAAGACTCACTCTCATTTCATCAGTCCATAAAACCTTAGAAAAATCAGTCTTGAGATATTTCTTGGCCCAGTCTTGACGTTTCAGCTTGTGTGTCTTGTTCAGTGGTGGTCGTCTTTCAGCCTTTCTTACCTTGGCCATGTCTCTGAGTATTGCACACCTTGTGCTTTTGGGCACTCCAGTGATGTTGCAGCTCTCAAATATGGCCAAACTGAGGGCAAGTGGCATCTTGGCAGCTGCACGCTTGACTTTTCTCAGTTCATGGGCAGTTATTTTGCGCCTTGGTTTTTCCACACGCTTCTTGCGACCCTGTTGACTATTTTGAATGAAACGCTTGATTGTTCGATGATCACGCTTCAGAAGCTTTGCAATTTTAAGAGTGCTGCATCCCTCTGCAAGATATCTCACTATTTTTGACTTTTCTGAGCCTGTCAAGTCCTTCTTTTGACCCATTTTGCCAAAGGAAAGGAAGTTGCCTAATAATTATGCACACCTGATATAGGGTGTTGATGTCATTAGAACACACCCCTTCTCATTACAGAGATGCACATCACCTAATATGCTTAATTGGTAGTAGGCTTTCGAGCCTATACAGCTTGGAGTAAGACAACATGCATAAAGAGGATGATGTGGTCAAAATACTCATTTGCCTAATAATTCTGCACTCCCTGTATAGGCAGTACAAAAGTTTGCATAACAACAGCGTTAAACCAATCATAAATATAAACATTGGTGCTCACACAGATACCACTGGAACATCCCTTTGTTTAATATAGTAAATATAGTTGATCCAGTCTACATTTTTGTTGATTGTTATGTGGGGAATTACGGATTCAAATCCTGCTGCTACCTGACCTCTGGCCTTGAATTCATCAGGGACCCCTCTTGGGACGCCTATTGCGTTTAAATTCACATGAGGATGAAAATTACCTATGGGGAGTGAGGGGTCTCTTGTTCACTAAATATGTGTATGTTCATTATGGCTTTAGCAAGAGCACATTCACCTTTCCATGAACCCTCTAGTCTAGATCTTATCTTTCCATCCCCACAGATCCAATATACATCTCCAATCCAGTATACTTGATTCTGTGTGAGGGAGGTATCTGTTTCACTGTAAGTTGCACAGTACCCTTCAGTGAAATTACCCAGGAATCTTCCTTGATCTCCCCCTCTGTGGCAGGTACAGTTACCAGGATAGATATGTATACCTGCACCGGGGTGGAGAGCTTTTATGAGGAGTGGGTATTTTTGCTTCCATTCTTCACATGCAGACTGGTTACTAGATAAATTTGAGAATAATTGCAAAAAACATTCCTCAACACTAGAGGGAAATATTAAGGGCACAGTACCTAGGTGAGGCTTAGCGGTCCCACATATATAACAATTACTTTTATTTACTGAAACTGCACTGTACTTCATCCATTCTAACCATAGGTTGGCATCAGAGAACCCAGTTTCTGCTGCAAAAGCCTCCTCATATGTTGGGTCAGATATTGCTCTAATATTGTTAAAAGTTAAGATATGGGGTTTGAGGGGGTTTGTTTGTTTCTGAGGGTATGTCCATTCTTATAGTGGTTGCAGCATCTCGTGGAAGGACTGCACTTCATTATACTGCATAAACAGAAGGAGTAAGTTGCAATGTGAGTACTGGAGGAATTGTACCAGAAGGTAGTGATTAGGGATGAGCGAACCCGAACTGTATAGTTCGGGTTCGTACCGAATTTTGGGGTGTTCGTGACACGGACCCGAACATTTTTGTAAAAGTCCCGGTTCGGGTTCGGTGTTCGGCGCTTTCTTGGCACTTTTTGAAAGGCTGCAAAGCAAAGAGGCCATCACAGTCATGCCTACTATTGGCATGGCTGTGATTGGCCAGTGCAGCATGTGACCCAGCCTCTATTTAAGCTGGAGTCACGTAGCGCCGCACGTCACTCTGCTCTGATCAGTGTAGGGAGAGGATGCAGCTGCTGCTGTTAGGGCGAGATTAGGCAGGGATTTACTCTTCCAAAACACTTAATGAAGTGATCGATCTACAGCTGTGAATCATTCAACCTCTGCTATTTAAATGCTCACTGTTTTTAGGCTGCCCAGAGCGTTTTTCTGTCACTTTTTTCTGGGGTGATCGGCGGCCATTTTGTGTCTTGTGGTGCGCCAGCACAAGCTGCCACCAAGTACATTTAACCAATAGTGTTTTTTTTATTTGCTATATCCTATATCAGGGGTATGGCTGTGCTTACTATTTTATTGAGGGGTGAAATACAATTGCCAAAATAGCAGTACTCTAAATCTGGTATTTCAGCTGTGGCTAGCCAATTGTAATACTGTCTGCTGTCTGGCAAAGGATATTTTTTTTTTTCTGGTTTGAAATACAATTCCCAACTTAGCAATTCCCTAAATCTGTGGTTTCTGCTGTATCAGGCCAAGTTTCAATCTATCCATAAAAGGGTATATTACATTGAAGGTGCTGATAGGGTCATCCTCAATAACTTCACACGCTACCGTGCATTTCCAAGTCTAATTCTGTCCGAAAAAGGGATACCTGTCATCCAGGGCCTAAATACTAGGCCTACAATTTTTATTCAGCTAAATCTGTGGTACTGCTGTGCCTGTATTAGTGTAATACGGTACCTAAATAGATAGCCAGATAGTGTTAGATGCCTGTAAAAAAAAAAAGGCCTGAATTTGAATTCAATACATTGGGCCAAATAATTTTTTTCTTATTGTTGTGAACGGTAACAATGAGGAAAACATCTAGTAAGGGATGCGGACGCGGACATGGTCGTGGTGGTGTTAGTGGACCCTCTAGTTCTGGGAGAGGACATGGCCGTTCTGCCACAGCCACACGTCCTAGTGTACCAACTACCTCAGGTCCCAGTAGACGCCAGAATTTACAGCGATATTTGGTGGGGCCCAATGCCATTCTAAGGATAGTAAGGCCTGAGCAGGTACAGGCATTAGTCAATTGGGTGGCCGACAGTGGATCCAGCACGTTCACATTATCTCCCACCCAGTCTTCTGCAGAAAGCGCACAGATGGCGCCTGAAAACCAAGCCCATCAGTCTGTCACATCACCCCCATGCATATCAGGGAAACTGTCTGAGCCTCAAGTTATGCAGCAGTCTCTTATGCTGTTTGAAGACTCTGCTGGCAGGGTTTCCCAAGGGCATCCACCTAGCCCTTCCCCAGCGGTGGAAGACATAGAATGCACTGACGCACAACCACTTATGTTTCCTGATGATGAGGACATGGGAATACAACCTCAGCACGTCTCTGATGATGAAACACAGGTGCCAACTGCTGCGTCATTTCTGCACTGTGCAGACTGAACAGGAGGTCAGGGAGGAAGACTGGGTGGAAGACGATGCAGGGGACGATGAGGTCCTAGACCCCACATGGAATGAAGGTCGTGCCACTGACTTTCAGAGTTCAGAGGAAGAGGCAGTGGGCAAGCCGAGCCAACAGCGTAGCAAAAGAGGGAGCAGTGGGCAAAAGCAGAACACCCGCCGCCAAGAGATTCCGCCTGCTACTGACCGCCACCATCTGGGACCGAGCACCCCAAAGGCAGCTTCAAGGAGTTCCCTGGCATGGCAGTTCTTCAAACAATGTGCTGATGACAAGACCCGAGTGGTTTGCACACTGTGCCATCAGAGCCTGAAGCGAGGCATTAACGTTCTGAACCTTAGCACATCCTGCATGACCAGGCACCTGCAGGCAAAGCATGAACTGCAGTGAAGTAAACACCTTAAAAACAAGGAAATCACTCAGACTCCCCCTGCTACCTCTTCTGCTGCTGCCGCCGCTTCCTCTGCTTCTGGAGGAATGTTGGCATCTGACGCCCAGCAAACGGGGGATGTACCACCAACACCACCACCTCTGTCACCAAGCATCTCAACCATGTCACACGGCAGCATTCAGCTCTCCATCTCACGAACATTTGAGAGAAAGCGTAAATTCCCACCTAGCCACCCTTGATCCCTGGCCCTGAATGCCAGCATTTCTAAACTACTGGCCTATGAAATGCTGTCATTCAGGCTGGTGGACACAGACAGCTTCAAACAGCTCATGTCGCTTGCTGTCCCACAGTATGTTGTTCCCAGCCGCCACTACTTCTCCAAGAGAGCCGTGCCTTCCCTGCACAACCAAGTATCCGATAAAATCAAGTGTGCACTGCGCAACGCCATCTGTGGCAAGGTCCACCTAACCACAGATACGTGGACCAGTAAGCACGGCCAGGGACGCTATATCTCCCTAACTGCACACTGGGTAAATGTAGTGGTGGCTGGGCCCCAGGCAGAGAGCTGTTTGGCGCACGTCCTTCCGCCGACAAGGATCGCAGGGCAACATTCTTTACCTCCTGTAGCCTCCTCCTCCTCTTTATCCACCTGCTCATCCAGTCAGCCACACACCTTCATCACCAACTTCAGCACAGCCCGGGGTAAACGTCAGCAGGCCATTCTGAAACTCATATGTTTGGGGGACAGGTCCCACACTGCACAGGAGTTGTGGCGGGGTATTGAACAACAGACCGACGAGTGGTTGCTGCCAGTGAGCCTCAAGCCCGGCCTGGTGGTGTGCGATAATGGGCGAAATCTCGTTGCAGCTCTGGGACTAGCCCGTTTGACGCACATCCCTTGCCTGGTGCATGTGCTGATTTTGGTGGTGCAGAAGTTCATTCACAACTACCCCAACATGTCAGAGCTGCTGCATAAAGTGCGGGCCGTCTGTGCTCGCTTCCGGAGTTCACATCCTGCCGCTGCTCGCCTGTCTGCGCTACAGCGTAACTTCGGCCTTCCCACTCACCGCCTCATATGCGACATGCCCACCAGGTGGAACTCCACCTTGCACATGCTGGACAGACTGTGCGAGCAGCAGCAGGCCATAGTGGAGTTTCAGCTGCAGCACGCACGGGTCAGTCGCACTGCGGAACAGCACCACTTCACCACCAATGACTGGGCCTCCATGCCCTGTTGCGCTGTTTCGAGTACTCCACCAACATGGCCAGTGGCGATGACGCCGTTATCAGCGTTACAATACCACTTCTATGTCTCCTTGAGGAAACACTTAGGGCGATGATGGAAGAGGAGGTGGCCGAGGAGGAGGAGGAGGAGGAAGAGGGGTCATTTTTAGCACTTTCAGGCCAGTCTCTTCAAAGTGACTCAGAGGGAGTTTTTTTGCAACAGCAGAGGCCAGGTACAAATGTGGCCAGCCAGCGCCCACTACTGGAAGATGAGGAGGACGAGGATGAGGATGAGGAGGAGGAGGAGGATGAGGATGAAGCATGTTCACAGCGGGGTGGCACCCAACGCAGCTCGGGCCCATCACTGGTGCGTGGCTGGGGGGAAACGCAGGACGATGACGATACGCCTCCCACAGAGGACAGCTTGTCCTTACCTCTGGGCAGCCTGGCACACATGAGCGACTACATGCTGCAGTGCCTGCGCAACGACAGCAGAGTTGCCCACATTTTAACGTGTGCGGACTACTGGGTTGCCACCCTGCTGGATCCCCGGTACAAAGACAATGTGCCCACCTTACTACCTGCACTGGAGCGTGATAGGAAGATGCGCGAGCACAAGCGCACGTTGGTAGACGCGCTACTGAGCATTCACAAATGTCACAGGGGAAGAAGTGGAAGACCAAGGCGAAGGCAGAGGAGGAGCAAGAGGTCACCAACGCAGCTGTGTCACGGCCAGCTCCTCTAAGGGCAGGGTTAGCATGGCAGAGATGTGGAAAAGTTTTGTCAACACGCCACAGCTAAGTGCACCACCACCTGATACGGAACGTGTTAGCAGGAGGCAACATTTCACTAACATGGTGGAACAGTACATGTGCACACCCCTCCACGTACTGACTGATGGTTCGGCCCCATTTAACTTCTGGGTCTCCAAATTGTCCACGTGGCCAGAGCTAGCCTTTTATGCCTTGGAGGTGCTGGCCTGCCCGGCGGCCAGCGTTTTGTCTGAACGTGTATTCAGCACGGCAGGGGGCTTCATTACAGACAAACGCAGCCGTCTGTCTACAGCCAATGTGGACAAGCTGACGTTCATAAAAATGAACCAAGCATGGATCCCACAGGACCTGTCCATCCCTTGTGCAGATTAGACATTTATAACTACCTCCCCTTAACCATATATTATTGTACTCTAGGGCACTTCCTCATTCAATCCTTTATTTATTTTCATTTTACCATTATTTTGCGGGGCATGAAGCCTGATTGTCTGCTATGACATGAAGCCTGATTCTCTGCAATGGGACCTCTCTCCTCTGTCTGGGTGCCGGGGCCTAAATATCTGACAATGGCCTGTTCCAGTGGTGGGTGACGTGAAGCCTGATTCTCTGCTATGACATGAAGCCTTATTCTCTGCTATGACATAAAGCCTGATTCTCTGCTATGCCATGAAGCCTGATTCTCTGCAATGGGACCTCTCTCCTCTTTCTGGGTGCCGGGGCCTAAATATCTGACAATGGCCTGTTCCAGTGGTGGGTGATGTGAAGCCTGATTCTCTGCTATGACATGAAGCCTGATTCTCTGCTATGACTTGAAGCCTGATTCTCTGCTATGACTTGAAGCCTGATTCTCTGCTATGACATGAAGCCTGATTCTCTGCTATGGGACCTCTCTCCGCTGTCTGGGTGCCGGGGCCTAAATATCTGACAATAACCTGTTCCAGTGGTGGGTGACGTGAAGCCTGATTCTCTGCTATGACATGAAGCCTGATTCTCTGCTATGACATGAAGCCTGATTCTCTGCTATGACATGAAGCCTGATTCTCTGCAATGGGACCTCTCTCCTCTGTCTGGGTGCCGGGGCCTAAAAATATCTGACAGTGGCCTGTTCATGTTGGGTGACATGAAGCCTGATTCTCTGCTATGACAAGAAGCCTGATTCTCTGCAATGGGACCTCTCTCCTCTGTCTGGGTGCCGGGGCCTAAAAATATTTGACAGTGGCCTGTTCGTGTTGGGTGACGTGAAGCCTGATTCTCTGCTATGACATGAAGCCTGATTCTCTGCTATGGGACCTCTCTCCTCTGGGTGCGGGGGCCTAAATATCTGACAGTGGCCTGTTCCAGTGGTGGGTGACATGAAGCCTGATTCTCTGCCATGAGACCTCTCTCCAATTGATATTGGTTAATTTTAATTTATTTAATTTTAATTTTAATTCATTTCCCTATCCACATTTGTTTGCAGGGGATTTACCTACATTTTGCTGCCTTTTCCAGCCCTCTAGCCCTTTCCTGGGCTATTTTACAGCCTTTTTAGTGCCGAAAAGTTTGGGTCCCCATTGACTTCAATGGGGTTCGGGGCGAAGTTCGGGTCAAGTTCGGATCCCGAACCCGAACATTTCCGGGAAGTTCGGCCGAACTTCTAGAACCCGAACATCCAGGTGTTCGCTCAACTCTAGTAGTGATTCCACCTTTCTGAGTTATAGCAACTTCAGCTTTGTTATCCTCCAGCAGAGTCATTAGGATCGTCAGTAATCCCACAGTCCAAGTGGACCATCTGTGCCATCTTTCAGAATTGAGGGAGTGCATCCTGGTAGAGGTCAGAGCTGTCTGCTCCCATTGGTACCTCACTTTGTCCTTTTTTGAGGTCAGAGCTGTCTGCTCCCGTTAGTACCTTACTGTCCTTTTTCGAGGTCAGGACTGTCTGTCCCCATTATTACCTCCTTTTGGGGTGCCTCCTTTACCAGTTTCACTCTGGTGGCGTGGCTCCAAGTAGGTGCTTCTTCCTTGAGTACTGCTGTGCGGGTTGCGTCTACCACTGTAGTCGGTGGTCCGTAGGTGAAGTCTCCTGCAAATTTTCCTTTCTTTAATTTCTTTATCATCACGATATCTCCCATTTGCAATGGGTGAGTTGGTTCCTGTGGAAGACAAGGAGACTTACAAGCAAGTTTTTTCCTCAATTTCACTTAGGGTTTTATACACCTTCCCACTTCCCACCCCTGTTACATTGGCCTCCTCTGACATACTACACAATAACAAATAATCCACATATTTCAAGAACACAGAACCCTGGGGGAGGGGTGCCAGTGTTTTAAACTGGCTTGGAGGACAATGCTGTACACTACAGGTGAATCAGCATATCCCTGGTGCATTCAGCACCAGGTGAGTTGACGACCCTCAAAAGGAAAAATCAAAAAAATAGTCTGGTCTCCTTCTCAACCGGAATAGAGAAGAAAGCATTTTTCAAGTCTATCACGCTGAAACAGACAGCATCTGCAGTAAATGGCTGACAGCAACTGAGAAATGTGTCGGCTGTCTCTGTTTACTCACGGTTTTGGCTCCTGAACTTTTGTAACTATGTGTGGGGGTCTGTATCTTCCTGATCTCAAAGCATCCCGCTACCTCCTTCTCATATAAATGCTTCTCAAAGTCTTGTATTTTGTATTTTGTCTGAGGTCCATGAGAAAATGCGCTGCTTTACAATCAACATGAGATTAGGCTGTCACTATTTGGGAGGGGGAAAACTCGCACTTAGTTTTTCCTCCACCCACAGTAAGAAAATTAACCAAATGACAGAGTGATAATATTACACTGAGATATGTTCTTACACTTACCACCAGAACAATAGCTCTCACACAAACAGATGAATCTTAACACTCTATGTATCTTATACTCTAAATATAGGTATGTGTCAAACCAAGGTAGGTCAGTCTCCCTGAGACTGTTCTCTTACAAGTACCTAGGGTACAAAAAAAAATATCTCTGTCTATTAACAGTTAGATAAAGTAAATAGATCTCCCGGAGATCATTTGGTGTGTCCCTGACACAAACCAACTTACAGATAGATCTCCCCGAGACTCTAATCCGTGCATGGCACTCCAAGTGCCGGCCTTATTCATGAAAGTACTTCAAGTACTTATTATAAACTCCCGGAGTCTATTTTTAAGGCTTAACAATGTATCCCGGATAGATAATAAAACTCACGAGTAGAGATGTGGCCAGTGCCCTCGGACCCAGCAGTGGACAAAAGGGATGTCTCTCTTACCGGACATGAGGATGGCCTTCTCTAACCCGGACGGAGCCCACAAACTGAAAGGATTTGGACCTTTCTGGACCTCTACGACAACCTTGGTTTGAGACACTGACGTCAGGAGAGATGTTTCTCAGTTGGCAATAATAGACACACACATCACTGAGAAACACTCTAATTTTATTATGCTATAGCTTGGCCTTATATAGGCAGTACAAAAGTTTGCATAACAACAGGGTTAAACCAATCATAAAAGATAAACATTGGTGGTTACACAGATACCACCGGAACATCCCTTTATGGTATGTAATACGTCACTTCAAGAATGTACGCAGTTGTGCCGAATGACCCTGAATAAGGCAAGAACATTTGTTCTAGTTCTGGGATATTCTCAGAATCTGTTCTGAGACAGATAAGTGAACCTTATAGAAGAGGATTCTTTACGGTAAGAGCAGTGAGACTATGGAACTCTCTGCCTGAGGAGGTGGTGATTGTGAGTTCACTAAAAGAGTTCAAGAGGGGCCTGGATGTATTTCTGGAGTGTAATAATATTACAGGCTATAGCTACTAGAGAGGGATTGTTGATCCAGTGAGTTATTCTGATTGCCTGATTGGAGTCGGGAAGGAATTGGCTTCTACCTCAAAGTTTTTTTTTTGCCTTTCTCTGGATAAACTTGCAGGATGACAGGCTGAACTGGATGGACAAATGTCTTTTTTCGGCCTTATGTACTATGTTACTTATTGCTCTGTAAAGACAGAGAGGAAAAAAGAAAAAGAAAAAATGGTAAATCACCCAGGGCTAAAAGAGTTAATGGCTTATATAATGTAATGGAAGACTGTAAAAAATATTATTTGCGTGGGGGAAATGGAAAAAAAAACTGAAATTCAGCCATTGCTTTGTGGGTTCACAGTGTGGTAAAAATTATGTTAATTTGATTCTGCGGGTCAGTACGATTACGACAACACCATATTTATATGCTGTAGTTTTTGCTATTTTTATTTTTCAGTTTTTCTGTTTGTTTTTTGTTGGATAAGTTGTACTTTCTAATGGCGCCATTTACGGTTGCATACAATGTAGTGGGAAGTTAAAAAAAAATCAAATGGGGTGGAATTGGGGAAAAAACGCAATTCTGACAAAGGTTTTCTTTTTAAAAAAAATTTTTTTTACACCATTTAGTATGTGGTAAAATTGACCTGTTACCTTTATTCTCCAGGTCAGTACGGTTAGAACGATACTTGTATAATTTTTCATGCGTTTTAATATTGAAAAAATAATAATAAAAAACGCTTCAGAAAAAAAAAATTATCACCATATTCTGACCCCTATAACTTTTTGTAGTTATGTGGATGGGGCTGTTTGAGGGCTTGTTTTTATTTTGCAGAGTGATCTATACTTTTCATTAATACCAATTTGAAGTGTGTGTGACTTTTTGATCACTTTTTAGCTGTTTTTATTTTTTTCCTGTTGCGCCATTTGGCGTATGCTATTAATATTGTTTTATTTTAATTGTATGGCCATTTTCGCACACGGCAATGCCCATGTGATGTTTTTTTTTATTCGGTTTATTGGTCAAGTATTTTTATTTTAAGGAAAGGGGGGTGATTTGAACTTATATTTTTTATTTGTAATAATTATATATTATTATTTGTAAAAACTTTTTTAAACAATTTTTTTAAAACTTTTTTTAGGTTACCCTGGGTGAAAATACTCATTGTGTGTGCTATATAGCCATTATTGAACACTTATTGTTTAATATAACAGTGCTCCCACCTAGTGGCCTGTATTGGTATATTCCTGTAATAGACTCCGAAGTCTGCTTGAGGCTTCGGTCTATTAGTGTACTGATCTCAGCTAGGGAATGCTGTTACAGGAGCAGAAGTGTGCTGCTTCCGCTTCCGGACTGCTTAGATGCCATTGTCACATTTGACCACGGCATCTGAAGGGGAAAATGTATGCGCTCAGTCTTATGGCTGATCACATACATGTGCCGCAGGTCCCTGCTATTTTAAACAGCATCCCCTGCACGTGCCATATTCTGACATTTGTAACTTTTTTAAATGTTTCTTCCAGTGAAGGTATGTCAGGGCTGGTTTTTTTGTGCAGCAATCTGTAGTTTTTATTTATATTTTGTGCAACTTTTGATCACTTAGTAATATCTTTTTTAGGTAGATGAGGTGACGAAAAAAGATCAATTCTGGCTCTTGGAATTTTTTTATGGGGTTTATCATGTGACATTTTAATATTTAGGACATTTTCATATGGGGCAATACCAGTGATGTTTATTTTTTGAATATAATTAAATTTTATTTAAAAGCTTTTTTTCCTCCCATTGAATCTGCAATGGCTTGTAATATTCACTGTAAATATCTGCATTGCTATGAATAGTGATTTCACTGCTGTAACATGCTAGGCCTGAGTGGCTCCTAATCTCTGATCACTGACCTTATAAACACTCCTTATAGCTCAATTCTTATTTTAATGATAAGAATGTGGCTTAAATTAATGTTTATGACCTTTTTTTGTAATTTAGAGATAAGGTTTATTAGTTGACTGGCATAAAGTAAAAGTAAAAAATACGATTCACACAGCTAGAAAAACTGTTAACCCTTTGTGACAGAACTGCTCAATATTTTTAATAAAGATAATTGAAAATATATATTTTTAGCCCCAAATGAGTAAAATACAATCATAGAAAAATTGTCCCTGAAGGTCTATATAGCCTTTAAAAGGATTAGATTATCAGAAAATGACTTGTTTAAATCCCTTTTTTATGTTTAAGGCTGCTTTCACACTAGCGTTCGCTGGTCCGCTCGTGAGCTCCGTTTGAAGGAGCTCACGAGCGGACCCGAACGCAGCCGTCCAGCCCTGATGCAGTCTGAATGGAGGCGGATCCGCTCAGACTGCATCAGTCTGGCGGCGTTCAGCCTCCGCTCCGCTCGCCTCCGCACGGACAGGCGGACAGCTGAACGCTGCTTGCAGCGTTCGGGTGTCCGCCTGGCCGTGCGGAGGCGTGCGGATCCGTGCGGATCCGTCCAGACTTTCAATGTAAGTCAATGGGGACGGATCCGTTTGAAGATGCCACAATGTGGCTCAATCTTCAAGCGGATCCGTCCCCCATTGACTTTACATTGAAAGTCTGGACGGATCCGTACTAGGCTATTTTCACACTTAGCTGTTCTATGCTAAAAATAATGCAGACGGATCCGTTCTGAACGGAGCCTCCGTCTGCATTATTATGAGCGGATCCGTTCAGAACGGATCCGCCCGAACGCTAGTGTGAAAGTAGCCTAACATATTTTTTAAGAATTGTTCATGATATTCTTAAATTTTCATGTATTACATATATTTAATCAAAAACCATAAAATTCTGCAGTTTTCTCACTAGCCACTATGTCGAATAATAGAAAAAAAATCTGTCTACATTGACTGGCATTGTGAGTCATGATGGATCCATCTTGCTCCGCATCCCAGGACGCTTGCAGAGCCTTTGTGTGCATGGGAACATAATGAAATGGAAAGGAATACACTCTGGTGCACTCCTTTCCCTTTAGTTCAGTTTTGTCCCCATTGACAATGAATAGGGAAAAAAACTAAAGTGTTTTTCCCCGCTATTGAGAACCTATGACAGATCTCAATAGCGGAAAGGGAAATCGCAGATGTAAAAGTAGCCTTAACTCATTCTAATCCTACTTGTAATGATATCACCCCTGTGTATAGATAAGATTGTCCACCCACAATAAGGTGATTGTCAAAGCTTATGTTTCCTTATGCAGACGTATTTTTCTTTTATTTTTTTCTTATGTCTAGGACAGTGAAGAGGCTCACACATACAAAGGGTCCTGCTACTGTGAAGACCAGTATGTTTATTAAAGCAAGGGGTGTCCTAGCTAAACATTGGAAAAAGTTTGACATTATATAACTTAGGGTGTTTCATTTTGTAATGGAAAAAAAATTAATGGTGCATTTTTGGAGGTTGCACACTTTGATCAGTTTTGTAAAAAGTAGGCAAAAAATAAGATTTTTCAATGTTAATTACTTTTATTGGGAAAACTAGAAATCACAAACTTAGAATAACATTGAAACTAGACGCTAAGATTAATAGGTAGTATGATAGGCAAAACATGTGTTCTATTAACCCTTTCATGACCAAGGGTCATTGATGCCCTAGTGTCCAGGTCAAAATTTACAAATCTGACATGCGTCACTTTATGGGGTAATAGCTTTGGAACACTTTTACTTATCCAAGCCATTCTGAGATTGTTTTCTCGTGACACATTGTACTTCATGATAGTCATATATTTGAGTCAATATATTTCACCTTTATTTATGAAAAAATCCAAAATGTACCCAAAATGTAGAAAAATTCACAATTTTCAAAATTTAAATTTTTCTGCTTCTAAAATAGAAAGTGATACCTAATAAAATATTTATTACTTAACATTCCCCATATGTCTACTTTATGTTGGCATCATTTTGTAAATGTCATTTTATTTTTTTAGGACGTTAGAAGGCTTAGAAGTTTAGAAGCAATTCTTAAACTTTTTAAGAAAATTTCCAAAACCCACTTTTTAAGGACCAGTTCAGGTCTGAAGTCACTTTGTGGGGCCTATATAGTAGATACCCCCATAAATGACCCCATTGTAGAAACTATACCCCTCAAGTTACTCAAAACTGATTTTACAAAACTTTGTTAACCCATTAGGTGTTCCACAAGAATTAAAGGAAAATGGAGATGAAATTTCTACATTTCTATTTTTGGGCAGATTTTCCATTTTATTAAATTTTTTTCTTTAACACATTGAGGGTTAATAGCCAAACAAAGCTCAATATTTATTACCCTGATTCCGCAGTTTACAGAAACACCCCACATGTGGTCGTAAACTGCTGTATGGGCACACGGCAGGGCACAGAAAGAAAGGAATGCCATACGGTTTTTGGAAGGCAGATTTTGCTGGATTGGTTTTCTGAACGCCATATGTTTTTTATTTTTCTGCTGATCGTCTTGTGTAGTGGCTCGTTTTTTGCAGAAAGTGTTGAGGTTTTTATTGGTACCATTTTGGGTACATAGGATTTATTGATCATTCATTACACTTTATGGGGCAAGGTGACCCAAAAATTGGCTGTTTTGGAACAGTTTTCATTTATTTATTTTTACAGCGTTCATCTGAGGAGTTATGTGATAGTTTTATAGAGCAGATCGTTACGGACGTGGCAATACCTAATATGTATACTTATTCTTATTTATTTAAGTTTTACACAATAATAGCATTTCTGAAACCAAAAAAATGATGTTTTAGTGTCTCCATAGTCTGAGAGCCATAGTTTTTTTTATTTTTTGGGCGGTTTTCTTAAATAGGGTATCATTTTTTGCGGGATGAGGTGATGGTTTGATTGGTACTATTTTGGGGGTCATAAGCCTTTTTGATCGCTCGCAATTTTCATGATGTAAGGTGACAAAAATGTAAGGTGATGTAAGGTGACAAAAACATTTTGGGCAGTTTTTTTGTTTTGTTTTTATGGTGTTTATCGGACAGGGTCTATCATGTGATATATTTATAGAGAAGGTAGTTACGGATGCGGTGACACCTAATATGTGTATTTTATTTTTTCATTTTTTCATAGGAAAAGGCAATTTATTTTTTTAATTTACATTTTTATTAATTTTTTTATTTTTCATTTTTATTATTTTCACTTTCTTTTTTTTTATCAAGTCCCTCTTGGATCATGAAGATCCAGTGGGGCTGATAGCTGTACTATACTTTGCAATGCTCTTGCTTTGCAAAGTATAATACTATAAGATGCCCTGTAAGTGGCAACAGCGGAAGCTTTTGGAAAGCATCTGCTTGCCATGGCAACCATCGGGTGCTGCAATCGCAGCGCAGCAGCCCCGATGGTTGAAAGAGGGAGCTCCCTCCCTCTATTAATTCCAGCAACATTGAGGGAGGCTGGGCCAGGAGGGGCGGGTAGAATAAATGGGAGGGGGCGGAGGACCGCATCAGGGCAGGAGATCATGGAGATGAGCAGGAAAGCCGGAGACGAGCGGCAGGTGGACACAAGGGGGGCTTGGCGCGCAGATCGGGGGGCACAGATGGGGGGGGGGGTGAGGACACTATGTGATTTCAGGCTCTGATCTGCAGAGCGCAGATCAGAGCCTGAAACCGGCATTTTAACAGTGCCGCGATCTGATTGGTTAGTCTGCACAGACTAACCAATCGGATCGATTGCCGGCAAGGGGCCACTCTGATTGGTCCCTTGCCGGCATTACTGCACTGTATGCTGTCCGTGACAGCACCAGGGCAGGGGCAGAAGCTTTAATCCAAGCGCTTTGCAGCGCTTGGATTAAAGAGCTGCCAAAACGTTTATGTACGTGATAGCTGCACGGGGCATGTGCAAATATCACGTATATAAACGTATTGCAGTCGTGAAGGGGTTAATCAACTTTAAACAATGCAATTCCTTCTTTTGTTAGCTTGGTGACGACTTTTCTGTGATGCTCCACTACCCTCAACAAGAATTGTTTTTGTTGTTCGTCCCTGACCGTTTCATTAAACTTTATTAGAGCAATTCCTCTTTCTGCGGTATCATTGACCACCTTAAGAGCTTTCACATGTCTTCTTAGAGAATCACTGCAGTATTCTATAACGTTGTGGATCCCAAACAATTTAAAGAACGTCTTTGTTTTATTAGTAAATGAAATGGCTCAGGTCTTTTCCTTCAAAAACTAGGTTTTTCCCTCCAATCGTTTCATATCCTTTTTATTTGCAGGTTTGATTTCTAAATTTTTTGTCATATTTTCCTTAACAGCCTGAATAATATGTTTGTCAAAAAAAGCGAATCCTACGTATGTTTCTGACAGATACCAAAGGTGTCTCTTAGCAACTGTGAGAGCACTTTTTTTTTTACGTCTGCATCTAGATAAGTGCTCAGAAGCTGTAGCATATCCAAATCATTCTTTGGAGCCCATCGACTTACAATTGCCTTGTGAAAAAAACTGACATATATGAGGCTGACAAAATGTGCAACCCGTTTCATTTTTCAATTCTTGTTGAGGAATATTCAACTGGTTAGTGAAGAGGACAATATTTATTTTATATACAGTTGTGTTAAAAATAATAGCAGTCAGACATCACTAAACCTGATCAATCACTGTTTTTGGTAGAAATTATACTTCTACATGGCAAATAATTTACTAGCAGGTGTAGTAGAGTATTAGAAATCCAACAGACCCAACAGTCATGACATGTATGCTGCTGATTCTCTGTAATTCAATCACTTATTAAAAGGGACATGTTCAAAATAATATCACTGTGGAGTTCATTGAGTGAGGTCATTCATTCTTTGAAAAATAGGAGGCAATTATTGCCCTTAGTTAAGGAAGGGAGGCAGCACATGTTGTACATGCTGGTTACAGTGCATTTCTCTCTGAAATTCTGGGGGAAATAGGTTGTTCCAGACATTGTTCAGAAGAACAGCGTACCTTTTATTAAAACATTGATTTGGAGAGGGGAAACATATAAACAAGTGCAGAAATTGATAGGTTGCTCTGCTAAAATGATCACAAATGCTTTAAAATGGCAACCAAACCCTGAAAGACGTGGAAGAAAAAGGAAAAACTACCATTCAAATGGATAGAAGAATAGCCCAAATGGCAAGGACTCAGCCAACAATCAGCTCCAGGAAGATCAAAGAAGGTCTAAAGTTACCTGTGAGTACTGTTACAATTAGAAGACACCTATGTGAAGCCAAGCTATCTTCAAGAAGTCCTGGCAAAGTCCCACTGTTGAAAAAAAGACATGTGCTGAAGAGATTACAATTTGCCAAAGAGCACATTGACTGGCCTAAAGAGACATTTTGTGGACTGATAAAATTAATATTGTTCTTGGTCTAGTGACCGGAGACACTGAATTACATTACAGTCCATGTTACATTAACAATATCAATAAACTGTTAAGTTTTGCAAGATTTACATATAGTTCTTAAATATCCATTGCTGGCACCCTGGTATAAACGGCTGACATCGTTGATGAGATGTCAGCAGTTTAACCCTTTCCATACAGCGGTCCGTACGGACCGCTGTATGGAAAAGGTTAACAGTGCAGGGAGCTCCCTCCCTCTCTGATCGGGGGGCTGCTGTGCCTTTTCAGCCCCCCGATGGAGAGGGAGAGAGGCCCCAGGCAGGCCCCCCGAAGCCCCGTCCTCACCCTTCCCCGTCTGCGAAGTTGTGGCAGATGGGGAAGGTTCCCATGGCAACAGGACGCCTGCTCAGGTGCTGAACAGATCTATGCTAAAGACATAGATCTGTTCAGTGTAAGTAAAATACAGTACAGTACTATATATTGTACTGTACTGTATTATACAGACATCAGACCCACTGGATCTTCAAGAACAAAGTGGGTCTGGGTAAAAAAAAAGTTAAAAAAAGTGAAAAAAAAGTAAAAACCAAAAAACACATTTATCACTGATTAAAAATGAAAAAACTAAAATTCCCTACACATGTTTGGTATCGCCGCGTCCATAACGACTTGATCTATAAAACGGTCATGTTACTTTACCCGAACAGTGAATGCCATAAAAATAAAAAATTTAAAACTATGATGAAATTGAAATTTTGCCCACCTTACTTCCCCAAAAAAGGTAATAAAAGTGATCAAAAAAGTTGCATGTACGCCAAAATTGTAACAATCAAACCGTCATCTCATCCCGCAAAAAATTAGACCCTACTTAAGATAATCACCCAAAAACTGAAAAAACTATGGCTCTTAGACTACGGAGAAACTAAAACTTTTTTTGTTTTCAAAATGAAATCATTGTGTAAAACTTACATAAATAAAAAAAATTGTATACATATTACGTATCGCCGCGTCCGTGACAACCTGCTCTATAAAATAACCACATGAACTAACCTGTCAGATGAATGTTGTAAATAACAAAAAAAAACTGTGCCAAAAAGGTATTTCTTGTTATCTTGCCGCAAAAAAAGTGTAATATAGAGCAACCAAAAATCATATGTACCCTAAACTAGTACCAACAACACTGCCACCCTATCCCGTAGTTTCTAAAATGGGGTAACTTTTTTAGAGTTTATACTTTAGGGGTGCATCAGGGGGCCTTCAAATGGGACATGGTGTAAAAAACAAACAGTCCAGCAAAATCTGCCTTCCAAAAACCGTATAGCATTCCTTTTCTTCTGCGCCCTGCCGTGTGCCCGTACAGCAGTTTACGACCACATATAGGGTGTTTCTGTAAACTACAGAATTAGGGCCATAAATAATGAGTTTGGCTGTTAACCCTTGCTTTGTAACTGGAAAAAAAATATTAAAATGGAAAATCTGCCAAAAAAGTGAAATTTTGAAGTTGTATCTCTATTTTCCATTAAATCTTGTGCAACACCTAAAGGGTTAAAAACGTATGTAAAATCAGTTTTGAATACCTTGAGGGGTGTAGTTTCTTAGATGGGGTCACTTTTATGGAGTTTCTACTCTAGGGTTGCATCAGGGGGCTTCAAATGGGACATGGTGTCAAAAAACCAGTCCAGCAAAACCTGCCTTCCAAAAACCATATGGCGCACCTTTCACTCTACGCCCCGCTGTGTGGCCGTACAGTAGTTTACGGCCACATATGGGGTGTTTCTATAAACGGCAGAGTCAGGGCAATAAAGATACAGTCTTGTTTGGCTGTTAACACTTGCTTTGTTAGTGGAAAAAATTGGTTAAAATGGAAAATTAGGCAAAAAAATGAAATTCTCAAATTTCATCCCCATTTGCCAATAACTCTTGTGCAACACCTAAAGGGTTAACGAAGTTTGTAAAATCAGTTTTGAATACCTTGAGGGGTGTAGTTTATAGAATGGGTCATTTTTGGGTGGTTTCTATTATGTAAGCCTCGCAAAGTGACTTCAGAGCTGTAGTGGTCCCTAAAAATTGGGTTTTTGCAAATTTCTGAAAAATTTCAAGATTTGCTTCTAAACTTCTAAGCCTTGTAACATCCCCAAAAAATAAAATATCATTCCCAAAATAATTCAAACATGAAGTAGACATATGGGGAATGTAAAGTAATCACAATTTTCAGGGGTATTACTATGTATTACAGAAGTAGAGAAACTGAAACTTTGAAATTTGCTACATTTTTTTTACTTCATTTTACCAGTGTCATGAAGTACAATATGTCACGAAAAAACAATCTCAGAACGGCCTGGATAAGTCAAAGCGTTTTAAAGTTATCAGCACTTAAAGTGACACTGGTCAGATTTGCAAAAAATGGCCTGGTCCTAAGGTGTAATAAGGCTGTGTCCCTAAGGGGTTAACATGAAGTCAGCCATGTGTGACAGAGTACCAACAGGCAAGACTTCGCTGTCGTCATCAGAAGGCGACCCTGTAAAAGATTTTAGGTGAGGGCCTGCAGGTGAGCTGACCCTGTAAAACATTATATGCGAGTGCCTGCAGTTGAGCTGGCCCTTTAAAACATTATATACAAGGGCCTGCAGGTGAGCTGACCCTGTAAAACATTATATGCGAGGGCCTGCAATTGAGCTGACCCTGTAATACATTATATGCAAGGACCTGCTGCTGAGCTGTCCCTGTAAAACATTATATGCGAGGGCCTGCTGCTGAGCTGATGCTCTAAAACATTATATGCGAGTGCATGCTTTTCAGCTGACTCTATAAAAAAAAAAAATTAGAGTGGAGGGAATATAGACAATCTGGATGAAAAGGAGAAAGCAAGATACAACCATATACTCTTTATTTATTTTTTTATGGTGGAAAAGGTTCATGGGAATACACTACAGTAGATTGAGTACATTATAAATGATTGAAATTGGCTTCATGTTCATCATTAGCTCAGCTCTCCTCTGGTGGAGTTGAGAAGTCAGGGGCAATCCAGGCCTTGTTCATTTTTATCTGAGTCAACCTGTCAGCATTGCCAGAGGACAAACGTATACACTTATCTGTTATAATGCCACCAGCAGCACTAAATACACGCTCAGAAAAAATGCTGGCGGCAGGGCAGGCTGGCCTCCAAGGCGTAGAGCGCAAGCTCGTGCCACGTGTCCACCTTGGATACCCAGTAGTCATAAGGCACTGAGGGATTATTTAGGATGCTGACACGATCTTCTATGTATTCCTTCACCATCCTCCAAAACTTTCCCTCCTTGTACCACTAGGCCGCACATCAGGGTGAGGTTGCTGGCTGGGTGTCATGAAAGTTTTTTGGAACTGCTGTGTGTTCCTATTGTTTCCCTTCCTCGGTTGTCTAAGGAAGTACGGACTTTGCTGCCAGCGTTGTCAGATGGAAAATTTTGGAGCAATCTCTCAACAAGTACCTTCTGGTATTGCACCATTTTACTCATCTCTCATTCCTGTGGTGGAGAGGACGAGAAGTTCTCTTTGTAGCGGGGGTCGAGGAGGGTGAACACCCAGTTATCTGTGTTATGTAAAATGCATATAACGTGAGGGTCGCTGTAAAGGCAGCCTAACATGAAGTCAGCCATGTGTGCCAGAGTATCAACAGGCAAGATGTCAATGTCAACATTAGGATGACTCTCCATCTCCTCCTCCTCTTCTGCCCATTCCCGCTAAACAGATGGAATTAAAGTTTCATGGGTACTACCCTCTTTAGCAGAGGCAACTGTCTCCACATTCAGAGCGTCGTCCTTAATTGTGAGCAGTGATTATTTGAATAGACCCAGCAGTGGGATGGTTACACTGATAATAGCGTTAGCGCAACTAACCATCTGTGTGGATTCATCAAAGTTTTTTAAAACCTCACAGAGGTCTGACATCAATGCCCACTCCTCGCTTGTGAATAGTGGCAGTTGACTTGAAAGGCGATGACCATGTTGCAGCTGATATTCCACAAGTTCCAGCGCGTGCTCACATCGCACAACAGTCAGTGAGCTGGAAGCCACAAGTGCTGCTGCAGCATTGACAGAGTGGCTGAAGCTGTGGATGACTTGCGGAAATGGGCACACGCGCCTTCACTAGTAGCTCTGGTAAATTGGGGTAGGTTTTGATAAACTGCTGAATGACTAAGTTTAAGATGTGGGCTAGGCATGGGATGTGTGTCAGGTTGCCGAGCTCCAAAGCCACCAGCAAGTTATGGCCATTGTCAGACACAACCATGCCTGATTATAGGTTGAGTGGTGAGAGCCACAGCTCGATCTGGTCCCTTATCCCCTGCCACAGCTCTGCAGCGGTGTGCTGTTTGTCCCCTAAGCAGATCAGCTTCAGCATGCCTGTTGACGCTTACCCAAAGCAGTGCTACACTGCTTCCAGCTAGCGACTGATGGCTGACTGCTGTTGGAGGTGGAAGTGGAGGAGGAGGAGACGGAGAAGGAGAAGTGGGGGTTGTAGCCAGTAACATCTCTGCTGGCAGAGACCCTGATGGATGTAGGGCCCGTGGGTAGCATCTGTGCCATCCCAGGGTACAATACAATATAACAGGCTGGGTAAAACTGTAAAAAAAACTGATGTGCGCACCATAGGGTAATTCTGTGAGTACAAAAGTATAAAAGGAGATAACTTGCAAGGCTCACCTTACGTGGTTGTGCAAATGTAGGCACAATACTAATGAGAGTTTGTATGTTAGGTCTGGACGCCTGAATATGATGGTCTGCAGCCACGGGATCACAGGGAATCTTCTGAGTGGAGATGCCTGGAGTCTCCAAGAAGATGATTGGCACAGGAAAAAACAAATATGTCCCACGGCGCAAATTACCATCGACCAGTCGCCAGGATCAGGGAAAAAATATTATTTTATTGCAGCGATACAACGCGTTTCGGGGAATCACTCCCTTCATCAGGTACAAAGAAGCTGCACCAAGGTACGTATTAGTTTTTTCCTATCCCAGGGTACAACTCACTCCTGGCCTCCACAACATTTACCCAGTGTGCGGTCAGGGAAATGTAGCGTCCCTGGCCACCAGCACTTGTTCATGTGTCCATGGTTAAGTGGACCTTTAGTAATTGCCTTGGTCAAAGCATGGGTGATGTTCTGGGACACATGCTGGTATAAGGTGGGCACGGAACACCGTGAAAAATAGTTGCGGCTGGGGACTGTGTACCGAGGGACGGCCCGCCGACATCAGGCTGCGGAAGGCTTCACTGTCCATAAGCCTAAATGGCAACATTTCAAGGGCCAGTCATTTTGAAAGTTGCATTCAAATGACTGTGTTATGGACATTTGGATGCTGCACTGGGACAGGGAAGTGGATTTTGTTGCTGATGGCTCATGCAAAGGTCCAGGTGCAGAACGAGGGGTATCCGGGCCTGCGCCTTCGACAGGGCATTGGCCAGCAGTGTGTAACACAGGGGAAGAGAAGGTAGTGGTGTGACTAGCAGACCCAGATTATGGACCCAGGTGTTCGGCCCACTTATTAGGGTTCTTGGATGCCATGTGGCGGATCATGCTGGTGGTGAGGTTGCTAGTGTTTACGCCCTGACTCATTTTGGTACGGCACAGGTTTCAAACTACCACTCTTTTGTCGTCTGCACTTTCCTAAAAAAAGCGCCATACTGCGGAACACCTACCCCTTGGCAAGGTAGATTTATGCACAGGGGTGCTCGGTGTAACTGTTGCGGGCCTGTTTGGTGTGGGCTGACTTCTCCCTTTTGCAACACCACTGCCTCTTTCAGCCTGTTGCGGTGCTGCGGATCCCTCCCCCTCTGTAGTGCTGTCCTCGCTCAGCTTTTCATCTTCCCATGTTGGGTCAGTGACCTGACCGTCCATCACCTCCTCTTCCACTACCTTGCTCTGCTGATTCTCCTAACTTGACCTAACCACAACCTCAGTGATTGACAACTGTCTCTCATCATCATCCACCTTGTGAAGGAATGATTGCCGTTCACCACCGTCATTTTCTTGAGACTGTGAAAGCTCAAGAGGTTGGGAACAATATCTCAGGACCCTTTTAAAGCATGCTGGGCGCGAGGGCTAAATGTAATAGTGGCGCTGGAAAGAGTTCCTCGGAATATCTGAGTGTGGGATAACTCGTTTTGGCAAGCCTCTCCATGGTGGGAGGAAGGATGATCAGAGTGAGGATTCGATTGACCAGATTCTTTGCTACACAGACTGGACTTGATGGAAGAAAGGGTGGTGCTTAAAGAGGACCTTTCACCGATTATGACACTGTGAACTGAGTATACAGACATGGAGAGCGGCAGCCCGGGATCTCACTGCACTTACTATTATCCCTGGGAGCCGTTCTGTTCTCCTGCTATGCCCTCTGGTATCTCCGGTCACAAAGTTATGGTAGGTGGAGTCTGCCCTTGGTCTTCTGTAGGGCTAGCCTATCGCATTGCAGAGCTCACAGCCTGGGAGAAAATAACCTCCCAGGCTGTGAGCTCTGAGCTGCAATTTGCCAGCGCTAGAGCAGAACAAGGGCAGACTCCGCCTACCATAACTTAGTGACTGAAATCTCTGCCTACTATAACTTAGTGGCTGGAGATACCGGAGGGCATAGCAGGAGAACGGAGCGGCGCCCAGGGATAATAGTAAGTACAGTGAGATCCCCGGGCGCCGCTCTCCATGTCTGTATTCTTAGTTCACAGTATCATAATCGGTGAAAGGTCCTCTTTAACCGATTGGAAGCATTATCTTTATAAATCCAACCGACTAACTGTTGGCACTGGTCCGGCTTGGACAGTGTTGTCCTGCACCGCCCAGCTAAGTTGGACATGAAGCTGGGTACGGTGGATTTTTTATTTTATTTTTTTCTGGTGCACTGGCAGCAGGCACAGTTTTATTGTGCACAGGGCCTCGGCCTCTGTGTGCACCATCAGCATAACGCCCACTTCCCCGTCCTTTAGTGCTCGCCTTCTTCATATTAGTGGTTTTGTCACTAGATGTGGCACAGATTTTTTTTATTGTACGCTAAAGACAGTTTTTGGATGCAGGACAGTATATGTCACAGAACACCACAGAATATGGACACTATTTTAGGCCCAGATTATTGGAATCTGCATTGCAGACACTGTTTTCTGATGTAGTTATAGTAGTGAGCCAAATAAGGGGGACTGGTGGGTAGAAATACCCTTCAGATCTCGCCTATTTGATATAAACGCGTATAAAAACCTGCACAAAAGATCAAAAGATTGTATCTATATAAAAGTCTAAAACATTTTCCACATGGGTAGGATTACTGCAAACTCTCTCAAGTGCCTAAGAGACCGTGTTCTGCAGCATCGTGCACTGTATCGTATGGTACAGTATGTAAATCAATGGGTTAAAAATCTGTATAAAAGGATACCATTATACATACATTTAAAATAATATATAAAATAATATATTTAAAATAATGTGGTATCGTGGGTTCAGTTACTCACTTCACGAGGGGGGCGGTTTACCAGGATAAGCATAAAACACCTGTAAACCCCCAGCGCACACAATAGAAGAACTGAGGAAAGCCACTGACTGGACCGGACGTCACGATGCGCTCCAGCGTGGAACGCACCCACTTCTGGTCATGCGCAAAAGCGCAGCCGGTTACCCTTACTTTCGGCCGATCGCACAGATAGGCTGAAAAACGCCTTCTCCCACACATGGACGGTCCCCCAAAGATATTTTGGTGCCATTTTTCGTTTTCTGGCGCCCTTTTACCAATTAGGGGCCATTTTAACAAACAATTAAACAAGACATAGAGGGTATATATACCTGGGAATATAGACATGGACAATATTGCTCCTGATGAAGGGACGTGCCTGTCTCGAAACGCGTTGAGCCGGATTTACTTACATATGCAAATAAAGACCTTTGAAGAGAAGCACCCGTGTGATTTGCTGCCTTCATCCGTTAATACTCTAGAAACGATCCAGGCTGGGGGGGGGTACTCGGTTTACAGGTGTTTTATGCTTATCCTGGTAAACCGCCCCCCTCGTGAAGTGAGTAACTGAACCCACGATACCACATTATTTTAAATATATTATTTTATATATTATTTTAAATGTATGTATAATGGTATCCTTTTATACAGATTTTTAACCCATTGATTTACATACTGTACCATACCATACAGTGCACGATGCTGCAGAACACGGTCTCTTAGGCACTTGAGACAGTTTGCAGTAATCCTACCCATGTGGAAAATGTTTTAGACTTTTATATAGATACAATCTTTTGATCTTTTTTGCAGGTTTTTATACGCGTTTATATGTGCGTATATATATATATATATATATATATATATGTGCTTTTATTTCACAGCTCGAGACATATATACACACCCCTACATCCTAAAACTTGCTCCTTATACCAACACAAAGCCCAAATACCAACCAATAACGATCAACCACTATTGGCGCCCAAAAGGGTATATTTTAAATAGGCGAGATCTGAAGGGTATTTCTACCCACCAGTCCCCCTTATTTGGCTCACTACTATATCCTCTACAGGCAGACACCTTGTCGACCTGACTATACCCGGAGCAGCCTCTAGTATTCAACACCCAACCTTCTCTCCATTCCACTCCTATAAATCCGAGGCGCCTCAAGTCTTTCAGATCTAGTGGAACCCTTTTCCAACAGATCGGTCTGACCCTCACACTTTCTTTCTCTCTCTCTTATACCCTTCAGATGTAGTTTACAGTTGTGTTCAAAATTATTCAACCCCCAATGCTGTAAAGGGTTTTAGGGAATTTAGTGTACATTTGTAATTGTGTTCAGAATGAAATCTATTGAAGGACTTTTTAAAGAACCAAATGCAACTAAAATGACATAAATTGTTTTTGTAATACAGTATTAAATGTTTTTTTTTTGTGATTTCTTCATTGACACAATTATTCAACCCCTTAAAGACTACCACTCTTAAGAACAGAGGTTCATTCAAGTGTTTTCGATCAGGTATTGAAAACACCTGTGGATGTCAAGGAGCAGCAATCAAGCATAATAAGCACCAATTAGGCAGATTTAAAAGGACTGTGATACTCAGCTCCTTCTTCTAGACATTTACTGGTGTTTACAAACATGGTGAAGTCAAGAGAATGGTCCAGGAAGACAAGAGAAGAGGTGATTTCTCTTCACAGGAAGGGCAATGGCTATAAGAAGATTGCAAAGATGTTAAACATACCAAGAGACACCATAGGAAGCATCATTCGCAAATTCAATGCGAAGGGCACTGTTGAAACGCTACTTGGTCGTGGCAGAAAGAAGATGCTGACTTCGACTGCTGTGCGCTACCTGAAGCGCAAAGTGGAGAAAAGTCCCAGTGTGACTGCGGAGGAACTGAAAAAAGATTTGTCAGATGCGGGTACTGAAGTTTCAGCTCAGACAATAAGGCGCACACTGCGTAATGAAGGCCTCCATGCCAGAACTCCCAGGCGCACCCCCTTGCTGTCTCCAAAGAATAAGAAGAGTCGACTGCAGTATGCCAAAAGTCATGTGGACAAACCACAAAAGTTTGGGGATAGTGTTCTGTGGACTGACTGGGGGGGACGGGACAGAGATGTGCTGATGCTGCCCATCTGGAGGGGACAGGGAGAAATGTGCCAATGCCATGGTGACTGGGGGGGGACAGAGATGTGCTGATGCTGCCCATCTGGAGGGGGCAGGGAGAAATGTACCAATGATTGGTACATTTCCCCCTGTCCCCTCCAGATGGGCAGCATCAGCACTCCCCCCCCCCCCCGGTCACTATGGCATTGGCACATTTCTCCCTGTCCCCTCCAGATGGGCAGCATCAGCACATCTCTGTCCCGTCCCCCCATCCCCCATGGCACTGTTGGCACATTTCTCCCTGTCCCCTCCAGATGCTGCATCTCTGTCCCGTCCCCCCATCCCCTATGGCACTGTTGGCACATTTCTCATTCTCCAAATAAATACATACTTGTTCTTTGTAGATAGACGACTAGCTCTGAGCCTCTAGCTGTAGTGCTGCCGCCTGCCGCGTGGGCCTTGCTGTGTCTGCTGGGCGCGCTCCGTCTTCTCTCTGGGGGGCGGAGCTCATTGGCAACATCAAAAGGAAAGACGTGCCTGTGCAGTGCGGCAGCTACCCTCCGTCTCCTTCAATTGTCCGGACCGGAGCGCTACCTGTGTCACACTGTGTAAGTTGGCTGCCCGCCCGCAGGCCCTGCAGAATAAAGATTTGCGTCACGGCGGGCTGTCGGCCGCCCGGCGCCCCTGTTGCTATGGCGCCCTGTGCGGCCGCACAGCCCGCACACCCCAAAGGCCGGCCCTGATCGCTGCAAGACACTTGTGTCAAGCTATGCTTCACGTTTAAAAGCTGTTATAACTGGAAAAAGATGTTGTACTAAGTACTAAGATTGAATGTCACTTGGGGGTTGAATAAAACTGATAATGATGTGAGCACAGAAAATACATTTGTGGGTATTTCATTATAAATGTTATATTATATTTGTCTGACTTACAAGTGCCTCTTTGATTTAATTGTAAACAAGATGACTGAAATGATCAAAATCAATGTCCAACTGGCCAAAACACTCAATTTCAGTGGGGGTTGAATAATTTTGAACACAACTGTATATTTATATTTTTCACTATATCTGGGCCTGACAACCACACAAGGTGTTGAAGCACAGATCACACAATTCACGGATTACACCGCTGACTGCAAAAATGTGAATAAATTATGGGAGAAATATTTTTCTGTATTTAAGGGTACTTTCACGCTAGCATTTTTCTTTTCTGGCATACAGTTCCGTCACAGGGGCTCTATACCAGAAAATAACTGATCTGGCATATCCCCATACATTCTAAATGGAGAGTAATCCGTCCAGGATGCATCAGGATGTCTTCAGTTCAGTCATTTCGACTGATCAGGCAAAAGATAAAACCGTAGCATGCTCCGTAGCATCTCCGGCGAAAAAAACCGAAGACTTGCCGGAATGCCGGATCCAGCATTTTTCCCCATTAGTATTCAAAACACCGGAATGCCGGTAAAAATGTGAAAAAAGATACGCATGACAAGCAGAGAGACAGATCCGTTCTTAAAATGCATTTGTGAGACGTATCCATATCCTGATGCCTCTCACAAATGCTTTCAGTCACATCCAGATCAGCGGATCCCGCGGGCAGTTCCGATGACGGAACTACTTGCTGGATCACACTGCCGCAAGTGTGAAAATATTCTACATTTTTTCCCCTAATATCTAGGCCTGACAAACACACAAGGTATTGAAGTACAGATCACACAATTCACGGATTACACCGTTGACAGCAGAAATGAGGATTATGGGGAAAAAAATATTGTTTTCACTAATATTCTTTCTATCTCTGCTCCTGACACACAGAAGGTATTGCTGCACACCTTCTACATAGCAAAAGAATCGCTATTTCGTAAAGTATAAAAAAAAAATAACAGTACAGTAAAAAATACAGTACTACTTTGCACAATTAAATTGCTGCCACCACACACAATAGTCCTTAGAAGGACTTTTGGGTCTTTGAAACGTTATTTACTGGAATATGTTGCGATCACAATCTCCCTACACTATCTGTCCATTCCTAATCTCCCTGATTTGCAATGAGCCGAACCCGCGTATAGCACCCGATGACGCGTTTGAGCCAGCCAATCACTGTAATGCCAGCAGCCAACATGGCTACTGCCATTTCAGTGATGGCAGTACTTACCTGCACGTTTATTGGTTGCTTAGCAGCCGTGAAACGTGTGGTAAGGAGACTCATGCATGCCGCTCGAGCATATGTGGTACTCGGCCGAGTAACCCCATGTGCCGAACATAGCGATTTGTATACGAGCATGCAAGCTCATCACTACTGGATACTACAGCGGGTTTACTGCCCCAGTGTGTTCAGAGAAGTAGAAGAGTTTTGTAAGTCTGCCCAACATGCCAGATAAATAGCCCCAAGCTGCATTTCCGGAGCCCCCTAGTGCCTCTCCTGATTATCGAGGTCAAGTTCGAGCGAATCCCTATGGATCTCATAGGCCCAGTACCGAAGTCTGCTAGAGGGCACCAACACATCTTGGTCGTCCTCAACTATGCCACTCGGTACCCAAAGGTGGTGCCACTGCGGCATACATCAGCCAAACTCGTAGCTAAGGAGTTAATGGAGATGTTTTCTCGAGTGGGTCTACCTAAAGAGGTTCTGACTGACAAAGGGACCCCTGTTATGTCCAAGGTCATGAGGGAACTCTGCAAGTTTCTCCACATAAAACAGCTACCGACGTCCGTGTATCATCCGCAAAAGGATGGCCTGGTAGAGAGATTTTATTAAACATTAAAAAACATGTTAAATAGAGTGGTGTCTAAGGATGGGAGGGACTGGGACTTTCTTTCCTATCTCTTGTTCGCAGTGCGAGAGGTGCCTCAGGCCTCTACTGGGTTCTCGCCCTTCGAACTGATATATGGCAGACACCCTCGCGGTCTGTTGGACATAGCCAAAGAAGCATGGGAACAACAACCCACACCGCACAAAAGTGTTAATGAGCATGTCACCCAGATGAAAGGAAGGATGGAGACAGTGTTGCTTCTAGTCAGGGACCATATGGAGGCTGCGCAGCGAGCCCAGAGTAGGGTCTATAATCGGCAGGCTCGCGTCTGGAACTTTAACCCGGGTAATCGGGTTTTGGTTCTGGTACCAACCGTAGACAGTAAGTTCCTAGCTAGGTGGCAGGGGCCCTACGAGGTACTCGAGAAAGTGGGAGAAGTAAATGACAAGATACACCAGCAGGGGCGGCAAAAGCCGGAGCAGGTGTACCATGTGAATTTTCTAAAACCCTGGAAAGATAGGGAGTCGTCTACTGAAGACAGCCTGTGGACAGGTTTTGTAGGAGAAAAGGTTCAGGCTCCTCGGTCTGATGCAAGAGAAGCAGTTAGTAAAAATAGCTGACATCCTCTCCTCTAAACAGGCTCAGGAAGCCAGGGAGTTCATCAGTCTGAACACTGATGTGTTCTCGGACCTCCCTGGACACACTTCCATAATCCAGCATGACAGTGTCACTGAGCCTCAGGCAAAAGTCCGGTTAAAACCATACCGGGTACCCGAGGCTTGGCGTCAAGCCATCGCTTGTCCGAAAAATGAATGAGCCAGACCAATAGTCTTAATACCCAAGCCAGACGGGACTTTATGGTTCTGTAACGATTTTGGCAAACTAAACGAAATCTCCAAGTTCGATGCGTATCCCTTGCCCCGGGTAGATGAGCTTATCGAGAGGTTAGGACAAGCCCAATATTTTTCAGTTTTGGACCTCACGAAAGGCTACTGGCAGGTGCCCTTAAAGGAGGATGCCATTGAGAAAACTGGCTTTTTCACCCCTGAAGGGCTCTTGAAGGGACGGTAGTACGTGATGGTCTGCTAGAATGACCAGGCTGAAGAGGCTTTTTCTGCATTGAAGTCGGTCCTGTGCAGGTCACCGGTTTGGGTGACCTCCGACAAGAGGGAGTTTGTGGTACAGACCAATGCCTCTGAAGTAGGCCTTGGAGCTGTACTCTCTCAGTAAATCAATGGGTAGGAACATCCCATTGTTTTCCTGAGCCGCAAACTCACCCCAGCCAAGACTAAGTACAGTATAGTGGAGAGAGAGTGCCTGGCCATCAAATGGGCACTCAAGTCTCTCCACTATTATCTGTTGGGGAGAAAGTTCCATCTGGTGCCAGCCACTTCCCTCTCAGGTGGATGAGCCAGGCCAAAGAGAGGAATGCTCGGGTCACCAGATGGTTCTTGTTATTACAGAAGTTCTCAGTGGAACACAGGGCAGGCCGCTTGCAGGGAAACGCGGATGCCCTGTCGCAGGTACACTGTCTGGCAAGTGTTCACCCCCTCAGTTGAACAAAGTGGGGAGGTATGTAGGAAGGCACTGGGTCCGTCGTTGACAGAAGGCATCTGTCACCGAGGTTCCTGGCCTTGGTGAAGTAAGAGCCAGTATTTTCAGGTGTCAGCAGCAGCTAATGCTGATTGACACTTTACTATTTTAGTATGGCTGTATAGCTGATCTGGGACGGCTCTTACTAGGAGTAGGCAAAGTGCTGGGTGGGTGACTACTCCCCACATACCAGGCTGGGTCTTGGTTTTGGGCTATAAAACACAAGCAGCACTGTCAGGTGGTGTGGATTACTCCTTACTGACAGTGGAGCTTCGTAAGTCTCTGTGTTGGGATCTGGGATTTTGGGCCTGGATTAAGGCCTGCTACTTTGTTAGTGTAAAAGGAGGAGGATTCTGCTTTGTCCAAGGACTTCTTCTTTGCTGCATGGTGTGAACGAACACCAGAATCACAAGGTGACTGTTTTCCTTGAAACTGACTTTTAGTTTCCTTAAAACTGACTTTTTATTTTGAACTGTTTAATTCAAAGACTTTGTTGTTGCCTCTGTAATGCGTCCGCTAACCTGCTTATTAGAGCGAACCCCCACACCACTAATGAGTTAAATTTCAGCCACGGTGATTAGAGCTCAATCTTCAGTTGTAGAAAAAGTGTTAATTATTACAATATACATTATATGTTAGTTGTCACTTTTGTCTCATTATTACTTTTAGTTGTACTGCCCATAGAGTTTCAGATAAAGCCTGTGCTGTGCTAATTCTTGTGTAACAAAAACTGAAAAATTGCATCAGCTACTAAAACAAGTAATAATAATATGGAATATCTCACTCTGTGCAAAATACAGTCAATCAGTGGATGTCTTCTGTGGTAAAAACTGCTCATCTGCCATACAGTAATTCGATGGAAGTACTAGCTGACAGAGACATATTGAGAGAGCTTTTATTATGAAGAGGAGGAAGGGAAAAAACTGAAGCATAAATCATTATTGGCGAACATCTCAGCCGAGAGCAGGAGTGTCGCTTGCTGCTGCTTGTAGTGCAGCCCAGACATAAATCATAATTCCCCTACAATAGATCCCTTGTAACCGCCATCAGGAAAAGAGTTTGGCTTTATTGATTTTTTTGACACCAGGGCCCTGGCAAGAGCTGCTTTGAATCATTATGAAATGAAACTGATTAGGAATTCATGGAATACTAAATAAATTTTACGAGCATGTTGTAAGTTTTTGATGCATGGGGAGCAGAAAATGAAGACTAATGATATAAAAATTATAAAGCATGCTGAGTATTATTATACTACTATTGATTTGGTTCAGACTGTACCTTAGAATTGAAGTCTGTCTTGTGCAAAGTTATACACACAGAGGTTTTTTTTATTTATTTTTTTTGTTCATTGCTGCTCTCTGCATCTTTCTTTTTATAAGCAAGGCCACCAAAGGTAAATAATTAAAAGCGAGACTTGAGCTCAGTTTCCTCTTTAATACTGTGTAGTCACTGAAAGGCAAAATGAATTATTAGACTGGGAGCTGAATAATTTAGAGCAGATGCTTTTGAGGGTAACCTTGTAGCTGGATTTTTTATTTTTTTTTATCAGCTTTTGTAGTTTTAAAGGGAACCTGTCATCAACTTTATACTTACCTCACTGAGGGCAGCATAAAATAGTGACAGAAATGCTGATTTCAGCGGTGTGTCACTCATGAACTAAAAGTAAGTAGTTGCTGAGAACCAGCATCATAATCATTGTAGCACAGGCCTTGAAAAGAGTCAAATCTACTTGAGCAGAGTCCTGGTTATTTAGAATCTCCTGCTCTCCCTGCTCATCTGCTGATGATTGGCAGTAGTGACGGACTTGCAGTTCGCCCGGCAGTCGGTTTGCAGCAAACTTTGCACGTTCACGATCCGCCAAACATGAGAACATTTGGCGATGGCCGCTCACGCCATATTCTTTTGCATTGCGCTGAACTTTGACCCATGACACATCCATCAGGTGGAACAGGACAGTTAATTGAGACATTTCAGCACATGGACACACCCCCAACCCTATAACAGAGCTCGATCTGGCAGCCATTTTACATTATGTGTTTTGCCAGCGTAGGGAGAGGTTGTATTTTGGAGCAGGGATAGACTGTTAGGAACTTAGGGACACCGAATGCTAGCTAATAGGGCCACAAAAGTCCTTTTAAGTACTGGTAACGTTGTGCTATCGATAGGTGTGATACACAGAGGGGTGTGATAGCATAGAAAGTATATTATAGTGCATTTGTATGCTTCCAGACAATACTGATTGAGGGCTGCGATCTATCAGCTTCCACAAAATAGTGATTGAAGTTTTCCATATACCTGCATCCACAAAATTACTGCTTGAGGGTGATATACAGCTTCAACTAACAACTGATTGAGGCCTGCCATATATCAGCTTCCACAAAATAGTGATAAAGAGGTTTTCCATATACCTGCATCCACAAAATTACTGCTTGAGGGTGATATATGTACCAGCTTCAAATAAGGGTACCTTCACAATAGCGGCAGGGGACTCCAGCAGGCTGTTCCAGCGGGTGAACAGCCTGTTGGATCCATCCTGCCGCTAGTTCACGTGTGCCCCCGGACTGCCACTCCGTCCCCATTGGGGCGGGGTTGGAGTTCCGGCGGCAGCGCACGCCGAGAGGCAGCTAGACTAAAAGCAGCCAGGGTGCCATCAGTGTTATTGTACCTTACACCTTCTTTCTGGGGGGGCTTCTCCATCTGAGACAAGTCAGCAGGAGTCTGAAGAGGAGTCAAAGGAGAAAGATGACTGGGGGAAGGAGGAAGAGGAGCAAGAAGAGCAGGCTTTAAACTTTACGGGGATCCCTGGTGTTGTCCGTTGCTGGGGGGAGGAGACCAATGACGACCAGGGCGCTCCTCCGCTTCCAATTTAGTGCAAATGGGGCCTTCATGCTTAAGTGTTTGAAGATGGACCCCCTTATAAAAAGCATAAAGGTCAAGTACCTGTAATGGGTGGCAACATACTTAGACCCCCGGTACAAAAATAAAATGGCCAATCCTACCGCACCTGCAAAAAGATGGCAGGGTTTGAAGATGTGTTGGTCACTTCAGATATGAGATCATTCTTGCAGCCAACCCATTGACAGCCACCCTCCGTATCCAGCCTCAGGGAACGCCTAAACCGACAGGTGTCCGACTACACCTGGTTAATGGCCGATGTGGATGCTCTGTGAAGTGAGGAACCACTTGACTAATGGGTGTGTAGGCTTGACCTGTGGCCAGAGCTGGCACAGTTTTCCATGGAACTCTTGGCTTGCCCCTCGTCGAGTGTCCTGTCTGAAATGACATTCAGCGCAGCAAGGGTGATCATGAATTAGGCATGGATCTTGGAGGAATTCAACACCTGTGATGATCAAGTGTCATTGAATTTCCTCATGCTAGCCCACACATATCCATCATCACCCAGAAAAAAAGAATGGTCCTTGCCTTATGTATATACAGCAGCATAAAAGGCCTTTCATGTCAGGTGAATGCCTAATTTTTGGGGCCTGTACTGAATGACAGTTACATATTTATCCTGTGACGGCCTAATGTACCTCCAGCCATGAACTGCATTCACCATAAGGACCTTCTAATGTCACAGGTCATGTGACTGTGCCCCTCACTCCGTACTGTGTCTCCTTATACCCTGAATTGTGCCCCCTTACCACACACTGTGCAGTGCCCCTAGTATTCCCTGTACTGTACCCTTTTATCCGGTATAGCGGTGTTATCCGGTTACTTCACAGAGGTGTTATCCGGTCAATGTATGGCGGTGGTATCCAATAACTGGATGGCCATAACTGTATCCCTTTCCCTGCCCACACCATCCTTTTTTAGACCTGGAATGAGAGGGGAAAATATGCAGATTGCAGTGCAAAGGACCTTTGCACCACAATCTGTGTCAGAAATACACCTAACATAGACGTATTTCTATATAATAAATGACCATCTAATTGTATTATTATTCAGAGCTAGGGTTAATATCTTTATATTATATAGATTCTAGTATATTATACTGTGCCCTGTATTTCCCAGTAGAAAATTATCCTTGGTAAACACAGTCCTCATCCCTGACCACCAGGACCAGGTAGCGCTCTGTCAGTACATGGCGGCCTCCCCTATCCGCCACGCTGCTCCACTGTGTACTGGTGCTTATTCTGACACTAGGGCTGGGTTCACATCCTATTTTTGCCATCTATTTAATGCATACCAAAAATATATGCATTAACAGATGACTCAGACGCCATACAGTGGCGTCCGTTCACCATACAGTTCCATGGTAGAAAAAAAAATTACGTTAACGTATACATTTTTTTAATGGACTCTGCGTGGAGTGCTGCACATTTGTATACATCAAACCGATAGGAAATAAAAAAATTCTAGGCTCCAGCAGGGGACATTTTTGAGAGTTCCCCTTTAAGATGCATAAAAATGGCCCCTGATTAAAATACATATTTTTGTGTGGGATTTTTGCCAATGATCCCCCTCTGGTATATCACTGTCCATGTTGTGGGACTATTTGTGTAATTCTAGTAAGTGTTTTCTGGCTGCAAATATGACCTGAAGGTTTTTCAGGTTCGCCTGCCATTAAAGTGAATGAGGCCTGCTGCAAACACGCAGTTCGAGAACATTTGATCGTGAATCGTCCCAACTGATGTTCGTCCATCACTAATTGGCAGTTCTCTCCTAGAGAGAAAGGGAGAAAACTAGGTAGAAGACTGTCAATCCTCAGCGGGTGGGCAGGGAGAGAAGGAATTTATAATTAACCATGGCTCTTCTCAGGTGGCCGTGACTCTTTTCCAGGCCAGTGATGAAAAATGGAAGTCACAGCAGCATATCCAGTGCGTCATTTATTGGACGCCTTGAGTGCACACAAACAAAGTACGACGTTTCGGCTACACATTAGCCTTTGTCAAGTATACTTGACAAAGGCTACTGTGTAGCTGAAACGTTGTACTTCTGCCCGGCCAAGCGAGTCAACACTCCTGAGGCTAAGACAGCCAGCACCCCTGAGTCTTTAGAACTGTAAGTAAATTATATATAAGTGGAGCTTATAATATGAAAGAGACAAATTATATACACCTAATTATATATATATTACAGATAGTCAGTGTAGGTTAGAACGCGATATAGTGTAGCTGTTCCAGTGCAGGGTGTTAGGTAGTGTAATAGGAATTACTGTTTCTCTGCTGTCCATACATACATGCTACAGACGTAGCAGTGTGATGTCACAAGTTCACAACAATACATAGTGCACCAATCAGTAATGTAGTCAGACCTGCTAAAATGTGAAGTTGCATGTATTTCGCCAAAATATTTGCATCATTAATTGCCGATTTGCACAATCACAAATATATTGGAGCACGCTATCTGCATATAAAGCTATTGTAATGTTCTGCCGTGCCAACCATTTTCTCCAGTCTCAGGGAACCTCTAGCAGCTTGAAAAATTTAGCAAAAGTGACCCATGCCTGTATTGCGTGCAATACGTGCATATTACATTGCCGCTATTTGCAATCAAGAAAATAATGGCAAATTCTCAAATTCACAAATTTATGATGAATATTTGCCCAAATATTAGCAAAATATAGCAAATTTGAATATTGCCCCTGCCGCTCATCACTAGACATTACTTTAAAGGGGCACCTGTCATCAACTGTATGCTGCCAATACTAACTGCATAGTGACAGGTGAGTTGATTTCAACGGTCTGTCATTTTAAAGTTAAAAGTAAGTGGTTGCCAAGAACCAACATCACAATCATTGCAGACTGGCTTGGAAAAGAAGAAACAAAAGTGGAAGAGCAGCACAACCGGACCTTCAGACCCAAAACCAGAATGCAACAGCTGCAATTGGACCGCAGATCCACAGCAGTCCAGGAACAGCGACAGTTCTGATGAGAGTTCCAGCAGTGTAATGCTGGGGCTCCGATCGGTTACCAGGGCAGCCAGGACGCTACTGAAGTCCTGTCTGGCTGCCATGGTCAGTTAGTCAGCAGCATACTTACATGCTCTGTGGTCGCCCGGCACTCTTTCTTCTTGTAACTCACAGGTCTGTGCAGCGCATTGCTTATGCTTATAGCAATGTGCCACACAGACCTGTGAGTTACAAGAAGAAGGAGCAACCGGGCGGCCACAGAGCATGTAAGTATAATGCTGCAGAGTAACTGGCCATGGCAGGCAGAACTTCAGTAGCGTCCTGGCTGCCATGGGAACCGATCAGAGCCCCAGCATTACGCTGCTGGGACTCTGATCGGAACTGCCGCTGCCACCAATGATGGGGCGGTGGACTGCCAACCAATGATTTTTAAACTGGGGGGGAGGGCGCACTGCCCACCAATGATTTTAATACTGGAGGGGGGAGGGCGCACTGCCCACCAATGATTTTAATACTGGGAAGGGCGGGGGGAGGGCGCATTGCTCACCAATGATTTTAATACCGGGGGGGGGGGGGGGTAGGGCGCACTGCCCACCAATGATGCAGCATCCCCATCAAGGTCACAAAAAAAAGGCAATTTTTTTGTCACCTAACATCACAAAAAGTGTAATAGCAAGCAATCAAAAAGTCGTATGCACCCCAAAATAATGCCAATAAAACTGTCCTCTCATCCCACAAAAAATGAGCCCCTATTTAAGACAATCAGCAAAAAAAATAAAGATACTAAAATGTAAAAAAAAAAAAAAGAATAATATATTATAGTGTAAAACATGGATGTCAAACTCATGGCCCTGCAGATGTTGCAAAACGACAACTCCCATCATTCCCTGATAGCTGTAGTATGCCCAGGCATGATGGGAGTTGTAGTTTTGCAACAGCTGGAGGGCCACGAGTTTGACATCCCTGGTGTAAAACCTAACAAATTTAAAAAAGTAGACATATTAGGTATTGCCGTGTCCAAAAAAATCTGCTCTATAAAAATAACACATGACCTAACCCCTCAGATGAACTCAGTAAAAAAAAAACGGTGTAAAAAAAAGCAATTCTTTACACCGTTTTTATTTCTATTTTTTTCTCTGTGTTAGTCTGAGGGGTTAGGTCATGAGAGCCATAGTTTATTTTATTTTTTTAATTCTGTACAATTGTGACCAAATAGAATTAAAATTGGGGAAGGGGATTATAAATTTAGTACTCCATGGAAGTGTGGTGCTCCCTGAAGCAACAGTCAATGCAGAGGCCCGGATGATCGGGGCACATGTCACACTGAGTGGTGGTGTCCTTCCGTATCCTGTATCACCCTCCTGTGACACACTCTGCACTTATTTTGGGACAGTCCCTTCTTTCAAGTATGGGGGACCACACCGGGAAAGTGTTGGCTAGTGACGATCCGGGTGCCTCCAGTTCCCGAGGTACTCCGTCCTGCTCTTTCCCAGTCAGAAAAGAGCAGGGCCTTGAGGACTGCCTCATAGAACTGCAGGAATTTCCCTGTGTTGCCAGCGTTCCGGGACAGCAGAAAAGAGTTGTACAAGGCAATCTATACCAAGTAGACTGCAACTTTTTTGTACCATGCCCGGGTTTTGAGCATGGCGTTATATGGCTTGAGGACTTGATCAGAGATACAATCGGACTTGAGGACCGTTGCCGCGGTACCTCGCACAGGGACAGGGGTGATGCCTTTACCGCTAATTGTGGACAGTACAAGGACATCCCTCTTGTCCTTATATCTGACCAGCAATGGGTTTCCACTGGTAAGGGCACGGGTCTCACTCCTGGGGATAGGTACCTGGAGGGGGTGGGTAGGGAGGCCGCATTGATTTTTCCACACGGTCGCACGAGCGGATGTGGATCTGGCGACGAGGGACTGGAACAAGGGGATACTAGTATAAAAGTTATCCACGTACAGGTGGTAACCCTAATCTAGCAGTGGGTGCATAAGGTCCCACACAAGTTTCCCGCTAACACCCAGAGTGGGGGGACATTCAGGGGGTTCAATACTGGAATATCGCCCCTCGTACATACGAAACTTGTAAGTGTACCCTGAGGTACTCTCACAAAGTTTGTACAGCTTCACGCCATACCTCGCCCGCTTAAAGGGAACATACTGGCGGAAAATGAGTCACCCCTTGAAAGCAATGAGAGACTCATCAACAGCGACCTCCCTTCCAGATACATAGGCCTCCCAAAAAATTGGGGGGACATGCTGCGTTATCTGCATAATGCAGGCATTTCCAGATGGCCTCAAAACGGGAACGTGTCATGGCCTTACAGTAGAGAGGGGTCTGGTAGAGGACGTCCCCACTCCAGTACTGCCCGACACAGTTTTTTTTTACTAGGCCCATGTGCAGCATGAGGCCCCAAAACGTTCTCATCTCGGCTGCACTGACCAGAGTCCAGCCACCAGACCTAGCCAAAAAGGAGCCTGGGTGTTGAGCAATAAACTGTTGGGCATACAAGTTCGTTTGCTCCACCATCAGATTCACAAAGTGGTCACTGAAAAAAAATAAAGTCATATTCAGTGAAGCTCACTATGGGAATCTGGATTCCTGATTGGCCAACAAAATCAGGAATCACGGGCTCAAAATCCTTAGGGGTACACCATGCAAGTTCACCGGTAGGGGGCTCAGATGGACTTATCTGGTGGGCAGGATAACTAGTACGAGCCCCAGAGCTGCTCATACTAGTGTGGGCCACAGAATCCTTTGCATGGGGGTCCTCTTGCTCTGCCTGGTGGCGTCTCAGCCGCCTTGGGGGCTCATCATCACTAGATGATGAGGAGGACGCGGATGACGAGAGGAAAGTGGGGTTATCCTCGTCCTCACTGGGGCTCTCGGAATCGGAGGCAAGCAGGGCGTATGCCTCCCTGGCCAAGAACATCTGGCAGGCCATAGGGGAGTGTGTGTGTGCATGTGTGGAAAACTTTATTTAGTGTGCGTGTGTGTGGGGGCACGGGTGTTCGCATACTTACCCTAAACCTAAAAAAAAAACTAAATAAAAAAAAGCCCCCCAAAAATGTGAAAAAAAAGTAAAAAGATTCAAACTCGCTGATCAGCGGCGGGGTGGGCGATGCGCTAACAGTGGCCAGACGCTAAGAGTGCCGGCCACAGTCAGCGTATGCACACACAAAAAAAAAGTGCTTGCACCCCAGAAAATGTGTGGATGGGGTTGAGGGGGGCAAGCTGCAGCACCCCTGGGAAAGGGGGGTCTAGGGTCACACAGCTGAGTGTCAGTGTGGACCCCAGACACCCGATCAGGGTAGTGCAAAAATAAAACTTTTTTTTTTTTATTCCCACTAAACTTTCCCTGACTATCCCTGTCTAATCTAAGCTCTGCCTAACCTGTCCCTAGGTACCTTTTTAGTGCCAGATGGCACTATGGTGGTTCATTGGGGGTTCTGGGCTCAGGAGCTGAACGACGGGCTGCTCTCTCTCACTCCAGGAAGCAATGTGGAGGAGAGCAGAGCTGGGGGAAGTTAACCCCCGCCTGCCTGTCCAGCCAATCGGAAGCAATCCTGAGAGGTGATGTCACCATCACCTCTCAGGATCTAAGGATGGTGATTGGTGGTGTATTATCACATCACCGATCACCATCCTATTCTGGGCAATCGGGTCACCAGAGACCCGAATAACTCGGAAACGCAGCAAACCGCAGGACTGAATTGACCTGCGGTTTGCTGCGATCGCCGATACAGGGGGGGTCACAGGACCCCCCTCGGCATTGTCACAGAGTGCCTGCTGAATGATTTCAGCAGGCTCTCTGTTCAGATCCTCGTGCGGCGGTGATCGGAAATACACAGGGCTTACCTGTACGCCCTCTGTCCTTAAGTACTGGTCCATCAGGGCGTACAGGTACGCCCTGTGTCCACAAGAGGCTAAAGTTTGCGATTCGATTATTCGTGCCCAACACTAGTAAAGTCCACCTAATAATTTTAATGGCATAAATTGTAAGTGTAGTAATTATTGCCTTATTTATATTATTGGCTTATTTATTATATTATATATAGTTTGGTATATTATCTATTTTATGTAATAGGAAATTGTATAATTTTAAGAAAATTTATAATTTTCATTTATAAAAACAATTGCCCAAAATTAAAAAAAATAGCAATTTTCTAAATTTGCATTTCTCTGCTTTTAAAACAGATAGTGATAACAGCTAAAATAGTTATTACTTTACATTTCCCATATGTCTACTTCATGTTTGGATCATTCTGTTAATGACATTTTGTTTATTTGGGACGTAAGAAGGCTTAGAAGCGTTTAGCAAATCTTGAAATTTTTCTTAAAATTTCCAAAACCCACTTTTTAAGGACCTGTTCAGGTCTGAAGTCACTTTGTTAGGCTTACATAATAGAAACAACCCATAAATGGTCCCATTTTAGAAACTACACCCCTCAAGGTATTTAAAGAGGACCTTTCACCTGAAAATGAAAGTTAAACTAAAGATATAGCCTTACTTACATGCCCCCCTCGTGAGATTCTCGAGAACTGGAGCGATTTCATCCATCCGGAGCCGGCGCCATCTCGAGAGAACTGGAGCGTCTTCTCCCTGGCTAAGAGAGAAGAATGACACGCCCGGGAGAACTTTTGAAGGCCCGCCCAGTTGAGCCGAATGGCTCATTAGCATACAAGGCGGCAAATATTCCGGGGGGCAGCGCAGACCAACGGGGGCGCTGATTGAAAAATGAATGACTGAATAAGCAATACCAGGGGCATGTAAGTAAGGCTATATCTTTAGTTTATCTTTCATTTTCAGGTGAAAGGTCCTCTCCAAAAAAGTGACCCCGCTTTGGAAACTGGGGGAAAAGGTGGCAGTTTTGTTGGTACTATTTTAGGGTACATATGATTTTTGGTTGCTCTATATTACACTTTTTGTGAAACATAGAAACATAGAAACATAGAATGTGTCGGCAGATAAGAACCATTTGGCCCATCTAGTCTGCCCAATATATCTGAATCCTATGAATAGCCCCGGCCCTATCTTATATGAAGGATGGCCTTATGCCTATCCCATGCATGCTTAAACTCCTTCACTGTATTTGCAGCTACCACTTCTGCAGGAAGGCTATTCCATGCATCCACTACCCTCTCAGTAAAGAAATACTTCCTTATATTACTTTTAAACCTTTGCCCCTCTAATTTAAAACTGTGTCCTCTTGTGACTATTTCCCCCCTTAGGGGGAAATAGTCACAAGACAAGGTAAGGCTCCTTTCACACCTGCGTTCAGGTGTCCGCTCGTGAGCTCCGTTTGAAGGGGCTCACAAGCGGCCCTGAATAGGGATGAGCGAACTCGAACTGTATAGTTCGGGTTCGTACCGAATTTTGGGGTGTCCGTGACACGGACCCGAACCCGGACATTTTCGTAAAAGTCCGGGTTCGGGTTCGGTGTTCGTCGCTTTCTTGGCGCTTTTGTGACGCTTTCTTGGCGCTTTTTGAAAGGCTGCAAAGCAGCCAATCAACAAGCGTCATACTACTTGCCACAAGAGGCCGTCACAGCCATGCCTACTATTGGCATGGCTGTGATTGGCCAGAGCACCATGTGACCCAGCCTCTATTTAAGCTGGAGTCACATAGCGCCGCCCGTCACTCTGCTCTGATTAGCGTAGGGAGAGGTTGCGGATGCGACAGTAGGGCGAGATTAGGCAGATTAACTCCTCCAAAGGACTTCACTTGATTAATCGATCGATCTGCAGCTGTGCATCATTGAGCTGCTGAAATTCAAATGCTGACTCACTGTTTTTAGGCTGCCCAGACCGTTTGTCAGTCACTTTTTTCTGGGGTGATCGGCGGCCATTTTGTGTCTTGTGCGGTGCTGAGACCGAGTGCATCCAAGCTGCGACCAAGTGCATTTAACCCTCAATGGTGTGGTTGTTTTTTGGCTAAAGCCTACATCAGGGTGAAGCTGTCACACCAAGTGCATTTAACCAGCAATAGTCTGTTCATTTTTTGGCCATATACTAAATCAGGGGCAAGCTGCGCCTGTCACCAAGTGCATTTAACCCTCAATGGTGTGGTTGTTTTTTGGCTAAAGCCTACATCAGGGTGAAGCTGTCACACCAAGTGCATTTAACCAGCAATAGTCTGTTTATTTTTTGGCCATATACTACATCAGGGGCAAGCTGCGCCCGTCACCAAGTGCATTTAACCCTCAGTAGTGTGGTTCGTCAAGCTGTGACACCAAGTGCATTTAACCAGCAATAGTCTGTTCATTTTTTGGCCATATACTACATCAGGGGCAAGCTGCGCCCGTCACAAAGTGCATTTAACCCTCAGTAGTGTGGTTGGTCAAGCTGTCACACCAAGTGCATTTAACCAGCAATAGTCTGTTCATTTTTTGGCCATATACTAAATCAGGGGCAAGCTGCGCCCGTCACCAAGTGCATTTAACCAGCAATAGTCTGTTCATTTTTTGGCCATATACTACATCAGGGGCAAGCTGCGCCCGTCACCAAGTGCATTTAACCCTCAGTAGTGTGGTTGGTCAAGCTATCACACCAAGTGCATTTAACCAGCAATAGTCTGTTCATTTTTTGGCCATATAATAAATCAGGGGCAAGCTGCGCCCGTCACCAAGTGCATTTAACCAGCAATAGTCTGTTCATTTTTTGGCCATATACTACATCAGGGGCAAGCTGCGCCCGTCACCAAGTGCATTTAACCCTCAGTAGTGTGGTTGGTCAAGCTATCACACCAAGTGCATTTAACCAGCAATAGTCTGTTCATTTTTTGGCCATATACTAAATCAGGGGCAAGCTGCGCCCGTCACCAAGTGCATTTAACCAGCAATAGTCTGTTCATTTTTTGGCCATATACTACATCAGGGGCAAGCTGCGCCCGTCACCAAGTGCATTTAACCCTCAGTAGTGTGGTTCGTCAAGCTGTGACACCAAGTGCATTTAACCAGCAATAGTCTGTTCATTTTATGGCCATATACTACATCAGGGGCAAGCTGCGCCTGTCACCAAGTGCATTTAACCCTCAGTAGTGTGGTTGGTCAAGCTATCACACCAAGTGCATTTAACCAGCAATAGTCTGTTCATTTCTTGGCCATATACTAAATCAGGGGCAAGCTGCGCCCGTCACCAAGTGCATTTAACCAGCAATAGTCTGTTCATTTTTTGGCCATATACTACATCAGGGGCAAGCTGCGCCCGTCACCAAGTGCATTTAACCCTCAGTAGTGTGGTTGGTCAAGCTATCACACCAAGTGCATTTAACCAGCAATAGTCTGTTCATTTTTTGGCCATATACTAAATCAGGGGCAAGCTGCGCCCGTCACCAAGTGCATTTAACCAGCAATAGTCTGTTCATTTTTTGGCCATATACTACATCAGGGGCAAGCTGCGCCCGTCACCAAGTGCATTTAACCCTCAGTAGTGTGGTTGGTCAAGCTATCACACCAAGTGCATTTAACCAGCAATAGTCTGTTCATTTTTTGGCCATATACTAAATCAGGGGCAAGCTGCGCCCGTCACCAAGTGCATTTAACCAGCAATAGTCTGTTCATTTTTTGGCCATATACTACATCAGGGGCAAGCTGCGCCCGTCACCAAGTGCATTTAACCCTCAGTAGTGTGGTTGGTCAAGCTATCACACCAAGTGCATTTAACCAGCAATAGTCTGTTCATTTTTTGGCCATATACTAAATCAGGGGCAAGCTGCGCCCGTCACCAAGTGCATTTAACCAGCAATAGTCTGTTCATTTTTTGGCCATATATTACATCAGGGGCAAGCTGCGCCCGTCACCAAGTGCATTTAACCCTCAGTAGTGTGGTTCGTCAAGCTGTGACACCAAGTGCATTTAACCAGCAATAGTCTGTTCATTTTTTGGCCATATACTACATCAGGGGCAAGCTGCGCCCCCTTAACCAAGTGCATTTAACCAGCAATAGTGTGGTTATTTTTTGGCCATATCCCAGTCTAATTCTGTCACTAAATCCATACCGGTCACCCAGCGCCTAAATACTAGGCCTCAAATTTATATCCCGCTAAATCTCTCGTTACCGCTGTCCTGTTGTGGCTGGGAAAGTTATTTAGTGTCCGTCAAAGCACATTTTTTGTTCTGGGTTGAAGTACAATTCCCAATTTAGCAATTTCATAATTTAGTGGTTCCTGCTATATCAGAGCTATTTGAAATCTATCCCTAAAAGGGTATATAATATTCAAGGTGCACATAGGGTCATTCAGAATAACTTCACACACACGCTACTGTGCATTTCCAAGTCTAATTCTGTCGCTAAATCCATACCGGTCACCCAGCGCCTAAATACTAGGCCTCAAATTTATATCCCGCTAAATCTCTCGTTACCGCTGTCCTGTTGTGGCTGGGAAAGTTATTTAGTGTCCGTCAAAGCACATTTTTTGTTCTGGGTTGAAGTACAATTCCCAATTTAGCAATTTCATAATTTAGTGGTTCCTGCTATATCAGAGCTATTTGAAATCTATCCCTAAAAGGGTATATAATATTCAAGGTGCACATAGGGTCATTCAGAATAACTTCACACACACGCTACTGTGCATTTCCAAGTCTAATTCTGTCGCTAAATCCATACCGGTCACCCAGCGCCTAAATACTAGGCCTCAAATTTATATCCCGCTAAATCTCTCGTTACCGCTGTCCTGTTGTGGCTGGGAAAGTTATTTAGTGTCCGTCAAAGCACATTTTTTGTTCTGGGTTGAAGTACAATTCCCAATTTAGCAATTTCATAATTTAGTGGTTCCTGCTATATCAGAGCTATTTGAAATCTATCCCTAAAAGGGTATATAATATTCAAGGTGCACATAGGGTCATTCAGAATAACTTCACACACACGCTACTGTGCATTTCCAAGTCTAATTCTGTCGCTAAATCCATACCGGTCACCCAGCGCCTAAATACTAGGCCTCAAATTTATATCCCGCTAAATCTCTCGTTACCGCTGTCCTGTTGTGGCTGGGAAAGTTATTTAGTGTCCGTCAAAGCACATTTTTTGTTCTGGGTTGAAGTACAATTCCCAATTTAGCAATTTCATAATTTAGTGGTTCCTGCTATATCAGAGCTATTTGAAATCTATCCCTAAAAGGGTATATAATATTCAAGGTGCACATAGGGTCATTCAGAATAACTTCACACACACGCTACTGTGCATTTCCAAGTCTAATTCTGTTAGTAAATCCATACCGGTCACCCAGCGCCTAAATACTAGGCCTCAAATTTATATCCCGCTGAATTTGAATACAATACATTGGGCCAAATAATATTTTTGTTGTTGTGGTGAACCATAACAATGAGAAAAACATCTAGTAAGGGACGCGGACGTGGACATGGTCGTGGTGGTGTTAGTGGACCCTCTGGTGCTGGGAGAGGACGTGGCCGTTCTGCCACATCCACACGTCCTAGTGTACCAACTACCTCAGGTCCCAGTAGCCGCCAGAATTTACAGCGATATATGGTGGGGCCCAATGCCGTTCTAAGGATGGTAAGGCCTGAGCAGGTACAGGCATTAGTCAATTGGGTGGCCGACAGTGGATCCAGCACGTTCACATTATCTCCCACCCAGTCTTCTGCAGAAAGCGCACAGATGGCGCCTGAAAACCAACCCCATCAGTCTGTCACATCACCCCCATGCATACCAGGGAAACTGTCTCAGCCTCAAGTTATGCAGCAGTCTCTTATGCTGTTTGAAGACTCCGCTGGCAGGGTTTCCCAAGGGCATCCACCTAGCCCTTCCCCAGCGGTGAAAGATATAGAATGCACTGACGCACAACCACTTATGTTTCCTGATGATGAGGACATGGGAATACCACCTCAGCATGTCTCTGATGATGACGAAACACAGGTGCCAACTGCTGCGTCTTTCTGCAGTGTGCAGACTGAACAGGAGGTCAGGGATCAAGACTGGGTGGAAGACGATGCAGGGGATGATGAGGTCCTAGACCCCACATGGAATGAAGGTCGTGCCACTGACTTTCACAGTTCGGAGGAAGAGGCAGTGGTGAGACCGAGCCAACAGCGTAGCAAAAGAGGGAGCAGTGGGCAAAAGCAGAACACCCGCCGCCAAGAGACTCCGCCTGCTACTGCCCGCCGCCATCTGGGACCGAGCACCCCAAAGGCAGCTTCAAGGAGTTCCCTGGCATGGCACTTCTTCAAACAATGTGCTGACGACAAGACCCGAGTGGTTTGCACGCTGTGCCATCAGAGCCTTAAGCGAGGCATTAACGTTCTGAACCTGAGCACAACCTGCATGACCAGGCACCTGCATGCAAAGCATGAACTGCAGTGGAGTAAACACCTTAAAACCAAGGAAGTCACTCAGGCTCCCCCTGCTAGCTCTTCTGCTGCTGCCGCCTCGGCCTCTTCTGCTGCTGCCGCCTCGGCCTCTTCCTCCGCCTCTGGAGGAACGTTGGCACCTGCCGCCCAGCAAACAGGGGATGTACCACCAACACCACCACCACCACCTCCGTCACCAAGCGTCTCAACCATGTCACAGGGCAGCGTTCAGCTCTCCATCTCACAAACATTTGAGAGAAAGCGTAAATTCCCACCTAGCCACCCTCGATCCCTGGCCCTGAATGCCAGCATTTCTAAACTACTGGCCTATGAAATGCTGTCATTTAGGCTGGTGGACACAGACAGCTTCAAACAGCTCATGTCGCTTGCTGTCCCACAGTATGTTGTTCCCAGCCGCCACTACTTCTCCAAGAGAGCCGTGCCTTCCCTGCACAACCAAGTATCCGATAAAATCAAGTGTGCACTGCGCAACGCCATCTGTGGCAAGGTCCACCTAACCACAGATATGTGGACCAGTAAGCACGGCCAGGGACGCTATATCTCCCTAACTGCACACTGGGTAAATGTAGTGGCAGCTGGGCCCCAGGCGGAGAGCTGTTTGGCGCACGTCCTTCCGCCGCCAAGGATCGCAGGGCAACATTCTTTGCCTCCTGTTGCCACCTCCTCCTTCTCGGCTTCCTCCTCCTCTTCTTCCACCTGCTCATCCAGTCAGCCACACACCTTCACCACCAACTTCAGCACAGCCCGGGGTAAACGTCAGCAGGCCATTCTGAAACTCATATGTTTGGGGGACAGGCCCCACACCACACAGGATTTGTGGCGGGGTATAGAACAACAGACCGACGAGTGGTTGCTGCCGGTGAGCCTCAAGCCCGGCCTGGTGGTGTGCGATAATGGGCGAAATCTCGTTGCAGCTCTGGGACTAGCCAATTTGACGCACATCCCTTGCTTGGCGCATGTGCTGAATTTGGTGGTGCAGAAGTTCATTCACAACTACCCCGACATGTCAGAGCTGCTGCATAAAGTGCGGGCCGTCTGTTCGCGCTTCCGGCGTTCACATCCTGCTGCTGCTCGCCTGTCTGCGCTACAGCGTAACTTCGGCCTTCCCGCTCACCGCCTCATATGCGACGTGCCCACCAGGTGGAACTCCACCTTGCACATGCTGGACAGACTGTGCGAGCAGCAGCAGGCCATAGTGGAGTTTCAGCTGCAGCACGCACGGGTCAGTCGCACTACAGAACAGCACCACTTCACCACCAATGACTGGGCCTCCATGCGAGACCTGTGTGCCCTGTTGCGCTGTTTCGAGTACTCCACCAACATGGCCAGTGGCGATGACGCCGTTATCAGCGTTACAATACCACTTCTATGTCTCCTTGAGAAAACACTTAGGGCGATGATGCAAGAGGAGGTGGCCCAGGAGGAGGAGGAGGAGGAGGAGGAGGAAGAGGGGTCATTTTTAGCACTTTCAGGCCAGTCTCTTCGAAGTGACTCAGAGGGAGGTTTTTGGCAACAGCAGAGGCCAGGTACAAATGTGGCCAGACAGGGCCCACTACTGGAGGACGAGGAGGACGAGGATGAGGAGGAGGTGGAGGAGGATGAGGATGAAGCATGGTCACAGCGGGGTGGCACCCAACGCAGCTCGGGTCCATCACTGGTGCGTGGCTGGGGGGAAAGGCAGGACGATGACGATACGCCTCCCACAGAGGACAGCTTGTCCTTACCCCTGGGCAGCCTGGCACACATGAGCGACTACATGCTGCAGTGCCTGCGCAACGACAGCAGAGTTGCCCACATTTTAACCTGTGCGGACTACTGGGTTGCCACCCTGCTGGATCCACGCTACAAAGACAATGTGCCCACCTTACTTCCTGCACTGGAGCGTGATAGGAAGATGCGCGAGTACAAGCGCACGTTGGTAGACGCGCTACTGAGAGCATTCCCAAATGTCACAGGGGAACAAGTGGAAGCCCAAGGCCAAGGCAGAGGAGGAGCAAGAGGTCGCCAAGGCAGCTGTGTCAATGCCAGCTCCTTTGAGGGCAGGGTTAGCATGGCAGAGATGTGGAAAACTTTTGTCAACACGCCACAGCTAACTGCACCACCACCTGATACGCAACGTGTTAGCAGGAGGCAACATTTCACTAACATGGTGGAACAGTACGTGTGCACACCCCTCCACGTACTGACTGATGGTTCGGCCCCATTCAACTTCTGGGTCTCTAAATTGTCCACGTGGCCAGAGCTAGCCTTTTATGCCTTGGAGGTGCTGGCCTGCCCGGCGGCCAGCGTTTTGTCTGAACGTGTATTCAGCACGGCAGGGGGCGTCATTACAGACAAACGCAGCCGCCTGTCTACAGCCAATGTGGACAAGCTGACGTTCATAAAAATGAATCAGGCATGGATCCCACAGGATCTGTCCGTCCCTTGTCCAGATTAGACATTAACTACCTCCCCTTAACCATATATTATTGGACTCCAGGGCACTTCCTCATTCAATCCTATTTTTATTTTTATTTTACCATTATATTGCGAGGCTACCCAAAGTTGAATGAACCTCTCCTGTGTCTGGGTGCCGGGGCCTAAATATATGCCAATGGACTGTTCCAATGTTGGGTGACGTGAAGCCTGATTCTCTGCTATGACATGCAGAATGATTCTCTGCTGACATGAAGCCAGATTGTCTGTTACGGGACCTCTCTCCTCTGCCTGTGTGTGTGCTGGGCCTAAATATATGCCAATGGACTGTTGCAGTGGTGGCTGACGTGAAGCCTCATTCTCTGCTATGACATGCAGACTGATTCTCTGCTGACATGAAGCCAGATTCTCTGTTACGAGACCTCCCTCCTCTGCCTGGGTGCTGGGCCTAAATATATGCCAATGGACTGTTGCAGTGGTGGCTGACGTGAAGCCTCATTCTCTGCTATGACATGCAGACTGATTCTCTGCTGACATGAAGCCAGATTCTCTGTTACGGGACCTCTCTCCTCTGCCTGTGTGTGTGCTGGGCCTAAATATATGCCAATGGACTGTTGCAGTGGTGGCTGACGTGAAGCCTCATTCTCTGCTATGACATGCAGACTAATTCTCTGCTGACATGAAGACAGATTCTCTGTTACGGGACCTCTCTCCTCTGCCTGTGTGTGTGCTGGGCCTAAATATATGCCAATGGACTGTTGCAGTGGTGGCTGACGTGAAGCCTCATTCTCTGCTATGACATGCAGACTGATTCTCTGCTGACATGAAGACAGATTCTCTGTTACGGGACCTCCCTCCTCTGCCTGGGTGCTGGGCCTAAATATATGCCAATGGACTGTTGCAGTGGTGGCTGACGTGAAGCCTCATTCTCTGCTATGACATGCAGACTGATTCTCTGCTGACATGAAGCCAGATTCTCTGTTACGGGACCTCCCTCCTCTGCCTGGGTGCTGGGCCTAAATATATGCCAATGGACTGTTGCAGTGGTGGCTGACGTGAAGCCTCATTCTCTGCTATGACATGCAGACTAATTCTCTGCTGACATGAAGACAGATTCTCTGTTACGGGACCTCTCTCCTCTGCCTGTGTGTGTGCTGGGCCTAAATATATGCCAATGGACTGTTGCAGTGGTGGCTGACGTGAAGCCTCATTCTCTGCTATGACATGCAGACTGATTCTCTGCTGACATGAAGCCAGATTCTCTGTTACGAGACCTCCCTCCTCTGCCTGGGTGCTGGGCCTAAATATATGCCAATGGACTGTTGCAGTGGTGGCTGACGTGAAGCCTCATTCTCTGCTATGACATGCAGACTGATTCTCTGCTGACATGAAGCCAGATTCTCTGTTACGGGACCTCTCTCCTCTGCCTGTGTGTGTGCTGGGCCTAAATATATGCCAATGGACTGTTGCAGTGGTGGCTGACGTGAAGCCTCATTCTCTGCTATGACATGCAGACTAATTCTCTGCTGACATGAAGACAGATTCTCTGTTACGGGACCTCTCTCCTCTGCCTGTGTGTGTGCTGGGCCTAAATATATGCCAATGGACTGTTGCAGTGGTGGCTGACGTGAAGCCTCATTCTCTGCTATGACATGCAGACTGATTCTCTGCTGACATGAAGACAGATTCTCTGTTACGGGACCTCCCTCCTCTGCCTGGGTGCTGGGCCTAAATATATGCCAATGGACTGTTGCAGTGGTGGCTGACGTGAAGCCTCATTCTCTGCTATGACATGCAGACTGATTCTCTGCTGACATGAAGCCAGATTCTCTGTTACGGGACCTCCCTCCTCTGCCTGGGTGCTGGGCCTAAATATATGCCAATGGACTGTTGCAGTGGTGGCTGACGTGAAGCCTCATTCTCTGCTATGACATGCAGACTAATTCTCTGCTGACATGAAGACAGATTCTCTGTTACGGGACCTCTCTCCTCTGCCTGTGTGTGTGCTGGGCCTAAATATATGCCAATGGACTGTTGCAGTGGTGGCTGACGTGAAGCCTCATTCTCTGCTATGACATGCAGACTGATTCTCTGCTGACATGAAGACAGATTCTCTGTTACGGGACCTCTCTCCTCTGCCTGTGTGTGTGCTGGGCCTAAATATATGCCAATGGACTGTTGCAGTGGTGGCTGACGTGAAGCCTCATTCTCTGCTATGACATGCAGACTGATTCTCTGCTGACATGAAGACAGATTCTCTGTTACGGGACCTCCCTCCTCTGCCTGGGTGCTGGGCCTAAATATATGCCAATGGACTGTTGCAGTGGTGGCTGACGTGAAGCCTCATTCTCTGCTATGACATGCAGACTAATTCTCTGCTGACATGAAGCCAGATTCTCTGTTACGGGACCTCTCTCCTCTGCCTGGGTGCTGGGCCTAAATTTATGAAAATGGACTCTTACAGTGGTGGGTGACGTGAAGCCAGATTCTCTGCTATGGGACCTCTCTCCAATTGATTTTGGTTAATTTTTATTTATTTAATTTTTATTTTAATTCATTTCCCTATCCACATTTGTTTGCAGGGGATTTACCTACATGTTGCTGCCTTTTGCAGCCCTCTAGCTCTTTCCTGGGCTGTTTTACAGCCTTTTTAGTGCCGAAAAGTTCGGGTCCCCATTGACTTCAATGGGGTTCGGGTTCGGGACAAAGTTCGGATCGGGTTCGGATCCCGAACCCGAACATTTCCGGGATGTTCGGCCGAACTTCTCGAACCCGAACATCCAGGTGTTCGCTCAACTCTAGCCCTGAACGCAGCCGTCTGGCCCTAATGCATTCTCAGTGGAGGCGGATCCACTGAGAATGCATCCGCCTGCCAGCGCTCAGCCTCCGCTCCGCTCAGTGAGCGGACACCTGAACGCTGCAAGCAGCATTCGGGTGTCCGCCTGGCCGTGCGGAGGCGAGCGGATCCGTTCCGACTTACAATGTAAGTCAATGGGGACGGATCTGCTTGAAGATGACACCATATGGCTCAATCTTCAAGCCGATCCGTCCCCCATTGACTTTCAATGTAAAGTCTGAACGGATCCGCTCAGGCTACTTTCACACTTAGAAATTTTTTCTAAGTTATAATGCAGACGGATCCATTCTGAACGGAGCCACTGTCTGCATTAATATGAGCGGATCCGTTCAGAACGGATCCGATCGAACGCTAGTGTGAAAGTAGCCTACCAAAAAATAATTGTTTTGGCACCGTTTTAATTTTTTATTTACAATGTTCATCTGACAGGTTAGATCATGGGGTATTTTTATAGAGCAGGTTGTTACGGATGCGAAAATACCAAATATGACTACTTTTTTGGTTGTTTGATTCAGTTTTAAATAATAAAGCATTTTTGAAATGAATGATTTTTTTTTAGTGTCTCCACATTCTGAAAGCCATAGTTTTTTTTATACTTTTTGGGGCGACTGTCTTATGTAGGGGCTTATTTTTTTCAGTATGAGATGATGGTTTGATTGGTACTATTTTAGGGTGCATATGACTTTTTGATCGCTTGGTATTACACTTTTTGTGATGTAAGGGGTTAGGTCATGTGATAATTTTATTTATCATTATGGATGTGGAAATACCTAATATGTAGTGTTCATTAAGCACCATAGTGCTTGGGTGCTCAGGTCGAACACATCGGGATGCTCGAGCACCTCTACCGAGCACCCGAGTATAATGGAAGTCAATGGGAGGACCCGAGCATTAAACCAGGCACCCCCTCCTCCGAAGAGGGGAGGGTGCCTGGTTCATAGAAAAGGTCAGAAATTGATGGAAACTCCACTGAAATTATTCGGTAAAAGCATGGAGAGGATGTCTGGATGCATTTTGGATTGCCAGGTTGCTGCTGGGAACGATGTTGTCCGAGTAGTACGCCACTTTTACAGATTGACAATAATACGCACAAAACCAAAGATAAAATCGATTTTAGAGGAAAAATTGTTAGGAAGCATTCTTTCCTGTATATTTACTTTTATATAAAGTGCAAGTGCTGCCAAAAATGACAAGGAAGAGGCACTTTGATAGAAACTGTATAGCACATAATAGAGGGCCTTCTTCTCATTATGGTACAATTGTTCAGGTAGTGGGACTCCTACACTGATAAAGCCTATGGACTAAGTGAAAGGGCTTCCAAAAATTACGAGGAAGAGGCACTACAATACACCCTTTCTTACACATAAAGGAGGGCATCATACACAGCCTTAAAATATGATTGATAGCCTGCTGGTGACCCTCAAAAACATTTGGAGTAAGGGCCTGCTGATTTGACCATCTAAAACATTATGGGCGAGGGCCTGCTGCCGTTTTAGTGACTTTAGATGACCTGCGCCAGATCGCACGTCCCCGTGACAGTGACGATCCATTCGGATGTCTGCCCTTTAAACTTTCGATGTTATTTTCAGCACCAACCATGGTGACCATGGATAACGGGGAATCAGGTTTGATTCTGGAGAGGGAGCCTGAGAAAGAGTTATGGCTCCCACTTCCAAGCAAGGCAGCATGCGTGCAAATTACCTAGTAGGTACGTATAATTAGGTGAAGGCCTGCCAGTGAGCTGACCCTCTAAAAGAATGTAGATGAGGGCCTGCAGGTGAGCTGACCCTCTAAAACATTATATGCGAGGGCCTGCTGCTGAGCTGACCATTGAAAAAATTTACAGTGTTTGAAGCAGGCCGGGTTGCTTTAATACTTCAGCTAGGAATAATGGAATAGGACTCCTGTTCTATTTTGTTGGTTTTGGGAACTGGGGCCATGATTAAGAGGGACGGCCGCAGGCATCCTTATTGCGCCGCTAGAGGTGAAATTCTTGAAACAGTGCAAGACGAACCAAAGCGAAAGCATTTGCCAAGAATGTTTTCATTAATCAAAAACTAAAGTCGGAAGTTCGAAGACGATCAGATACCTTCATAGTTCCGACCATAAACAATGACGACCGGCGTTATTCCCGCCGAGCAGCTTCCGGGAAACCAAAGTCTTTGGGTTCCAGGGGGAGTATGGTTGCAAAGCTGAAACTTAAAAAAAATCACGGAAGAGCACCACCAGGAGTGGAGCCTGCGGCTTAATTTGACTCAAACACGGGAAACCTCACCCGGCCAGGACGCGGAAAGGATTGACAGATTGATAGCTCTTTCTCGATTCTGTGGGTGGTGGTGCATGGCCGTTCTTAGTTGGTGGAGCGATTTGTCTGGTTAATTCCGATAACGAACGAGACTCCTCCGTGATAACTAGTTACGCGACCCCTGGCAGGGAGGATTGTGTTGACCAGACTCTTGGATAGTAAAACTGGATTTGTAGGTGAGTGCCTGCTGGCAAGCTGACCCTCTAAAAAATTATATGCGAGAGCTTGCAGGTGAGCTGACCCTGTAAATGATTGCAGGTGAGGGCCTGCTGGTGAGCTGAACCTGTAAAACATTATATGCAAGGACCTGCTGGTGAGCTGACCCTGTAAAACATATGCGAGGGCCTGCTAGTGAGCTGACCCTGTAAAAGATTTTAGGTGCGGGACTTCTGGTGAGCTGACCCCGTAAAACATTATATGCGAGGGTCTGCAGCTGAGCTGACCCTGTAAAACATTATATGCAAAGGGCATGTATGAGAGTGCATTATATGCGACAAATAAACATGTTGATATAATGGAGGAGGAGGATAAAAGGCATATTAAACCATATACCCTTGTTTGTGGTGGAAGGGGTGCATGGGAATACAATGTATTCAGTACATTATAAACAATTCATTTAAAGGGTTTCTACCACTTGCATATCACATATTTGGTGTTCAGACACTAGCGATCCGCTAGTGTCTGATGTAGCTTACAAGCTAATTATTACATTAATCCGTTCGGCCGATACCTCAAAAAAAGCACTTATATCTTTATGCAAATGAGCCTCTAGGTGCTATGCAGGCGTTTTTCCAGCACCTAGAGGCTCCGTCTACCTTGCAGTTTGCCGCCCAGCGCCTCGCTCCAGCACGCCCATCTCTTACTGTATTCGATCATCCCCCTGCTTCAGCCTTCAGAAATCCCGCGCCTGCGCCGTTCGTCGCGGCATTCGGAGGCATTCGGCGCAGGCGCAGTCAATGTCTGACCGCTCCCTGCTCAGACATTTCCACTGCGCCTGCGCCGATGACGTCACAGAGCTCCGTGGGACAGACGAAGCCCAGCAGCAAGCGGAGGAGGTAGCTTTCTGGACGTTCATCGCTGGATCTTCGGATTAGGTAACTATTTCTACATAATAACAAGCGATCATAACCACTAATACCACCAACGATTAATGGGGCATTATTGTAGTTGAATAAAAGTTTTTATTACAGAAAATAGAGTTGATTTTTTTCAGTATGGATCAAATGTATCAAGCACAATAGTGTGTAGCTATATATTTATAGCTACATTTACAGCCAGCCAATATAGAGTGTATATAGTTACATATATATATATATATATATATATATATATATATATATATATGTATAATATGTATCTATATATCTCTTTGTTTATTGTATATAATCTAATATATAAATATATAGTTATATATATATATATATATATATATATATATATATGTGTATACACACAGATGTTTAATCACATGACTACTTTTATAGTAATTAATATATATACACATAACTATACATATATATACAAATAAATATATATGTAAATATACATATGTGTGTATATATATATATATATATATATATATATATTATATAGATACATATATACACATATATATATATCTATATATACAGATATTTCATGATATCCCAACAAAATTATTTTTGAATATTATTTAACTAAAACTTTTTTAATTTATAAATAAAATATATATATTAATAAATTTAAAATTATTCAATAGATATATGGTGATAGTACATAGTATTAATTTATAATATATTATATTCAAATATAAAAAAAAATTGTTACATGATAATTTTAATAAAGTTTATACAAAATTATTAGATTAATTATAATGAACATAAAATTAATTTTATATGACAATAAAGATTTAGTTTTTGTTTCATTTATATAATTAACGATAATAGATTAATCAAAAATACAGTTAATTTTTAATTATTTATAGAATTTATTTAATTAAAATTAAGAGTATATATATATATGTATATATATATATATATATATATATATATATAAAATATATATATATATATATATATATATATATATATTCACACACAATTACATAGACAGTGTTTATATACCCAAAAATAAAATTTACCATAAAAATTATTTTTCTATTGTAATTAAATTAAAAGTCTTTATTTTATCAAACTAATTTATTTATTTTTAATTTTCATAAAACCAATTTTTAATAAATGATAAATTATAATTATCATGTGTTTACCTAATATAGGCTGCCCGAGTTTTTTATGCTGCTAGCTATGTTTATTAAGCTGTAAAAAAAAATTCTTCGTTTCTCCATGTTAATGATTTTTTTTTTTATTTTGTTAACAATACTTTTATTTATTTTTAATACTCTGTTGTAATTAAAATTTTTATTGAAAATATATTTTCCCATGATTAATTGTCTTTGTATCTTATTGGTATCTTATTAATTAATTCTAAATATTTAGTTTTGTATATCACATGGATGTGTTTATTATATTTTATCATAAATTTTATTAAAGAAATTTAATATTATTTTAAATCTGAAAATTAATAAAAATTATATATTTTTTTAATTTTAAGGTTTCATTACTTGTGGACACTTTCTAAAACTGCCATAATTATCCTACCCGGAAATCTATACATAAAAGGTATTTATCATTATTAATTTTTTTTGAAAATATTTATGCTAACAGAAAGTCAATTTTTTCATATTTCATTTTTATCACAAAATAAAAAAATTATCATTAAGATCTTTAACAACTACTGTAACGCCTTATGCTGGATTGCGTCCTGGAGGCGTACCTGGTATTCTTCAGGAACAAAACGGAGCATCCTCTCCCAATAGGCGAGACTTCATGTGAACGTGCGTGCACACAGGCGCATGCGTTCACAGGTCCAAAAGGTAAAGTAGTGGATCAGCAGCCTGGCAGTAGACATCGTTCGCTGCCAGGCTGTAGATGCAGTTTTTAAAAAAAATATAAAGGTATATAGACACTGTTTTGATAACAGCTTCTACTCTCCCTGGTATCTGGTCCCCCTGTGGTGCTATTTGTTTGGATAGACCACCATAGGACAAAGGTAGCTATGTAAAGTAGCAACTCTCTATTAAGCACTGATCAAGCAATATAGCCTCCAGTATTAACCCACTCCCATTTATCCTCCCCCTCTAAGGCTACATTCTGAGTTCCGTCTGTGTTTTGCACATCCGGAAAATAGGGATACAGTGGATCAACAAAATACAGATAAAGACAATGGCCTTTCACCATTTTGCGGATCCAGACACACCCATAACTATATAGATCTTTAGACCTATATAAACCTTGAAAGTATTGTAGTGTAGAATTCAAGAAAGTCTGTTTCATTAACTTAAGTTTAAGCTAGGGTATCTGTGGTGGTTAATATTTTTATTTAATTTTTTTTATTTACAGATTCAAATAGAAAAAGATGCCGGCCTGTATTGTGACTAAGTGTCGTAACAAATCTGGCCGCCGAGGACAAAGTCCCCATATAATAATGCACTATTTTCCGAATGACATTGACCGTGTAGTTTTGTGGCTTGCACAAACTGGTCAAAAATTTGCTGACATCAATGGTGTGGCCAAAAAAATTGGCGAAGGAAGAAAATCTAACAAATATGTCATTTGTTCAGAGCATTTTGCAGAGGATTGCTATAGAGACACTCATTACGGAAGAGTTTTGAACAGGGATGCAGTTCCAACCATCTTTCCAGATGTGGTTGATGGAGAAAGTATTATTGAGGAAACTTTAAAAAAAACAACTGGACACTCTAGAAAGCGAGTTCGGGATCCTGATTTACCTACAACAAGTCTCTGCGTACATCAAGGTGTACGCAGAGTTCTTGAAAGCAGTCCAGGATTTTCATCACCTCTAAAAAAAAAAATTAATTTAGATTTCAAATTATTGGATCCGGATTCCAATATTATGTCAAATATATATCCTTTATCACCAATTCAACCTGCAAACTTAGAACAACCTGAAGTTAATGAAGAGCAATTATCGATCAATGTAGATGAAAGTTTACAGCACGAATCTGAATATCTCCCCGGAATATCAAGTTTGGATGATTCTGAAAATTTTATGTGTGAACCATTAGTTTTAGAAAAACAAAATTCTGATCCATGCAGGCAATTTCTTAGCCCAGAAAACTTGGTCAACGATAAAAAATTGATTGTGTTTGAGAGCTGCCTTGAAAAACTATTTACAAAAATAAAATGTCAAAAATACAAAAATTGCAATTTTATGGTGAAATCGTGGTCCAAAAATTATGATGGTTCCTTTTGCAAATTCAAAGGGACTTGTAGTGCTGGACATTCTATTTTACTCTTTGAAACCCAACCAAAGATAGGACGTTACTCTGCTGGGAACATATTGACTGCCTCATCCATTCTTTTTTCTGGTCAAAATTTCCAAAAAATTAGTGAATTTTTTAATATTTTAGGATTATCATTTATTTCACAAACAACGTATTATAGATACCAAACAAGATTTTTATTCCCAGCAATCCATTTAGCTTGGGAAAAGGAAAAAAATTGTATAATCAATTCAAAAGTAGGGAAAACCCTTTGTGTTTCCGGGGATGGCCAATGTGACAGTCCAGGCCATAGTGCTAAGTACTGCATATGTACTGTTATGGACCTTTTAACAAAAAAAAATAGTTGATTTTGAAGTTGTGCCAAAAACTTAATGCTCATCCTCAGTGGCCATGGAGAAGTTCGGTTTTGAGCGTGTTTTGAACAGAATGGCTGAAAAAGGGTTGAAGGTCAAAATATTCGCATCGGATCGGCATGTTGGCATAAGATCTAAAATTAAAAACGATTTTCCATCCCTAATACACCAATTTGATGTCTGGCATTATGCTAAATCTTTAAAGAAGAAAATGCATACAGCATCAAAACTTAAATTCTGTAAAGAAATAACTCTGTGGATTGAAAAATTAATCATACATTTTTGGTGGTGTGTCCAAACATGTGAAAACTCACCAGAACTTCTAAAAGCAAAATGGCTTTCACTACTAAATCATGTAAAAAATTTACACACCTGGGAAGGAGATTTGTATTCGGCCTGCACACACCAACCAATAGAAGACATTGACCGTGAAGTCCTCTGGTTACAATTGGGAACTCCACCTTACACCAAGATTGAGGAAATTGTAACTAGCAAACAGTTGTTGTCTGATTTACCTCATCTGGCACATAACTGCCACACAGGTGAACTTGAAAATTTTCACAGTCTAGCTCTTAAATACCGCAGTAAACGTATTCACTTTGGAATTGATGGGATGGAAGCACGGACCAAACTGGCCTCATTGACCCATAATAACAACGTTGGTCGTGAGCAAGCAGTTGTCAAACTTTCCAAAAAAAATACAGAGCCAAAAGGAACTCTTAGAACAGCTTTAAAAATTCCAAAAGGCAAGGGGAGATGGATTGTACGGAACGTGTACGAAAAAGCCAATGTTGACTATTTGGAAAACTTACAAATTGATGTTATTAAATTAGTCCAAAAAAATCTTACAAGTGACTGGTTGTCCCGTGCACCAAATTTACCAGCAAATATTCTAAATGCTGAGAGACCTTGTAAGGAGGATATCAAAAGGCAACAATTAACCCGGTTCAGGGCTATGTCCATTGCGGAAAAAACTCCAATTGTGAATTTTGATTAAAAAAATATAATTGTACAAACCCTAAATATTTTTTTAACGTAATGTTATTCAATTTACTGTGTTTTTTAAAATAAATCTAATTTATTTCACTGTTTATCCTAAAATGTTATATTTATCTAATAAATATTTTTTGAAAAATACTATTGATATCTTTTATTTCCAATTATTTATTAATGTTATTTATTTATATATGATATGAAAATAAGTTTTATTTAGAAAAACATATTCAAACAATGTTTATTAAACTAACAAATATTACAGGAAGACGCGGTGTCCACTTTTAAATATGTGGTCACATGTGGGTTTTTTATACTGCCTATTTTTAATTGGCTCTACAGCAGCATTACATGTATGTACTGCATTAAGATTTTCAAATATTCAGCTTAGGCCTCATACACATGATCTTTGTTTTTGAGAGCAAGAGAACATATGTTTTGGCAACTATCCTTTTTTCTTTATAGATGTAAATTATTGTACACATATTTTGCACAACACTCAGTGTGCTATCCGCATCACTGGATCCAGCCAAAATATATCATGTTCTATTAGTAGACGATTAGCGTACAAGAATCGGCATTTATATTGCCGGCTAACATCTTGTTACGCACATTTTTTAAAGCAAAACGGATGACCCTTAAATTATTGGTCGCTTACTCAGTTTGTGATCCACCAACAAATAAATAAACTTGGTCTGTGCATGAGGCCTTATATTCAACATATGTGTAATGAAATAATTTTTTTTTTTCAAACTGTGCTGAAATAGAAAATTAAAGTGAGATAGTTCATAATTTCCATCTAGTAATGTGTATTCATAAATATATTCTTTATTAATGCAGCCTTAAAGACTTGTAATAAATTACAGGGTTGTGATCAAGGGTTAATAAGTGTATAATAAGTATCAATGGGGGGTAAACTGTATAGTGTAGATTGTTGCTACTTAAAGAGCTACCCGTGTCCTCTGGTGTTAGATCAATGCAAAATTCACCAACTATTAAATGGTATTAACAAAATTGGTTCAAAAATATCCTTCTTTTAAAAAAATAATAAAAAACATCTAGTAGATGCCATCAAATGCTATCCGCTGGAAGGCTGTCGATCAACTGGATTATCTTCCGTTCATGTGAACTCGTGTTCTTGTAATAGCGTGTTCATTCTTACAAATTTAGAGTATTGCCTGATGAAGCACAGGTGCATCAAGGAGGAATAACCCATTCAACTGCAGGACGCACCACAGCGCTATGCAATCATGTGGCTGCAAAGTGCAATCTTTTCATTCATACATTTCGATCAGATAATAATTATAAATTTTATTCAATTAAAATACATAAACTATCAATTCAAAACTAGATTTTTATTTTGATAAATTAAATTTTATAACAAAACTTTTTAAGTTCACCATAAACAAAAAAACATAAATAGTTTTTTTAAAATAAAATAAATAATTTATTAACTTAACAATAAAAACTTCTATTTAACCAAAACAAATCGAATAAAAAATTATTCGAAAGCTAGAAATTCAGCAGCCCTTTCTCTAGTATTTTTATATCCTAAATATATAGACTCAGGATCAGGAAATGAAATTCGAACACTATTCACTGCACATGCCGGGATGGGTCGTCGATTACATGCCCCTAGGTATCCATGAATCCATGCCGTAAAGGATCGATAGGCAGTTTTTCGTAGCAATCTAGAAAGTATATAAAAAATACATTTTATTAACAAAATTAAACATAATAAATTAAATTGTGAATTAAATAATTCAAACTTTACCTGTTCAAATCCTTTACCGACGGTTCCTGTTGTACAATTCCCCAGGATCGAAAATTGATATTGACTGTCTCTACTCTTTTACAATAAATGACAAATAATTCGTGCTCGGTAATGCAATTTAAGTCTTCCAAAAACGGATCTGCATTGGAAATTTCCTTACAACAGACTGACTCGATATTGGTCGGCATTGGAATACAGTTTTGACATTGACACCAATCATAATGACCAATTCGATTTTCAACTTCAGTGTCTTGGAAGACTATATATTTTAAATTTTCAGATTTTAAAGAATTACTAGTAAAAGACACTTGGCTTGGTGTTGCAGAACTGTACATTCGGTTCATTTCACCTAATAATTCATCCAACTGTAAAAAAATAAAATAAACAATAATACATCTTAAATTTTTTGATACATTTGGTAAAAAAATAAATAAAAATGAAATTCATTTATAATTTTTTTTAAATTGACTAAAATTATTTTACACTAAACTAAACTTTAAAAATATATTTAATAACATATCTTCTAATTTTAATGGTCAAAATAATAAATATTTTATCAGTTTATAAAATACTTAATAATATAAAAAATGTATTATTTAAAATAAAAAACTTTTGAGATTGCTGACGAACAATATATATATCTAATAATTTCTCTAATAGTTACAAATATAGTTAAATTTACTTTTTTAATTTTTTTTAAAAAAATTTAAAATTAATAATGTAATTATTTCAATTGTTAATGTTTATTAAAACATTTTAGTTATGATTATTATATAAAAAATAATTAATATTAGATTAAATAATGAAAAAATTTAAATAAAATAAGTTGTTTATTATATTCTTAAAAACATAACCAAAGTTTGAACAAATTTTTTTGGGGTAAAAGAACATTTTTGTTATTAATAAATAATATTAAATCTTAAATTTATTATTTAAAGTTTAAATTGAAAAGATATTTAATTTTTTTAATCTAATAATTTTTAAAAAATTTATTAATGTAAATATCAAATTTATAATATATTATATTATTTTAAATTTTTAATAAAGATTACTAAATTGTTTTTACCTCTTTATCAAAAACAGTAGAAGAGTCATGTAAATTCACCCGCCCGGTGGGATCTTCTGCCACATCCACAATATCAGTATCAGAAAATGGCTAAACAAAATATAAACAAAAAATTTTAAAAAAATTAAAAGTTATCCTTTTTATAAAACAAATAGAAGAATTCTTCAGTTATGTAGGCAATTTTAAATTATTTTAAAAAATTTTAAGAACTAAAAAAAAAAAGAAAAAAGGAAATTCAAATTTTTTATAAAAAAAAATAAATTTTATACGGATTAAACCAACAACATGGTTGACTATTTTAGTTATAAATAGATTTTTTGAGGTTTGCTTGATAGTTTGAAAGTGAAATTTGAACATAATAATGTGTAAATTCTTATAATCTAAAAGGCAAAAAAGAAAAATTAGATATTCTATTTGAAGGATCCAAGTGCTCCTAAAAGTTAGTGTGTGAAAACTATTTGAGTAATGTTTGGAAAAATCTCTATCCTAGAATTAAAAAGTCAAACCTCTGTACTCGCTTTCACAACTAATGCAATGCAACAAACGGCAGTGAGCTGAACGGAAGACGCGTGATAACTAGTCAATAAGTAACGCTTATGCTTCCTGAAGTTGGAAGAGCCGTACTAAGTGATGTCATTGAAGGGCAGGCCTGCCAGCTAGCTGCATTGTATTCATCGTGAAAGTGACTACATATACAGATTTTTTGCCCCATAAGTTTACTTATTATATCCCTCCTAACACAGTGCTCCACAGATATACCCTAAGAGTGTTCTCAATTGAGCAATTAAAAAAAAAAATCTAAATAGGTTGCACATAACAGCGTCCTCAACAGATCACCCCTAACAGTGCAATACACACTACACCCCTAATCATGTAATGGACATACGCGTAAGCAGGCTCAAATTTGAAAAATCTGTCCAATAAAGAAAAGTTATATAATAAAAAATCTATATAATTATACTTTGTAATTATAAATATGTATATATATAAAAAAAAATTACCAATATACTGTCGTCTTCTTCAACAATACATTCGATGATATCGTAGTTGCTTGAAATAATAATTTCAGAATTTTGACCACTACTGATGGTAATAAAAATGTCTTCAGAATCATCGTGAACAGTTGATTCCTTTAATAATTAAAAAAGGAAAAATATCCCAATAAGCGTAATGTTAAATAAATAAATATATAGAATTTTTTTTAACAAAAATTATAACACTGGAAGATAATTAAATACTATTATCAGGGATATTGTTACTAACTGTCAGTATTTTCATTCTGAGGCACATAAATACATGGCAAAAATATTTTAACATATAAAAGTTATTAAATGCAATGTGATTAGGATGTTTTTTTTTATCAGTAATAATTTGTGTAAATATTAGTGAAATAAATAGATTATAATTATTATTGACCGATATAATTTCTTCCGTATGCCTGAAAGCTACTTGATCAACATGTCCATTCAGAATTGTCTTCCCAACTCTCCTCCTGCTGAATGTTTGACCGCCTACAATCTGGGTTGCGAACCCAACAATCGACTGTGACTGCCCTTACCAAAGTCAGCACTGACCTACTAACAGCAAAAACCAAGAAAGAATACTCTGTCTTCCTTCTCTTTGACCAGTCCTCTGCCTTCGACACTGTTGACCACTCCCTTCTGTTGAAAACTTTCTCACCTGTTGGCATCACTGACCTGTCTCTCTCCTGGATCACATCATACCTCACAGACCGGACGTTTAGCGTCTCCCACTCCCGCACCACCTCCTCATCTCATCCCCTTTCTGTTGGTGTCCACCTGTCATAAACCCCTGATCTTCACAATATACACTTATGGCCTGGGACACCTCATTGAGTCCCATGGCTTTCATGTATCACTCAGATTATGATGACACACAAATCTACCTCTCTGGTCCAGACATCACCACCTCACTATCAAGAATCCCACAATGTCTATCTTCTATATCATCATTTTTCGCCTCTAGCTTAAATGCATACAACAGAATTCATAATCTTTCACCCATCTTGTTCAACACCACCAACAGACCTATCTATCACGATCAATGCCTGCACATTATCCTCAGTCAACAAAGCCCACTTCAGACAAGCCTACAACGAGTGACCC